>NC_036246.1:17229701-17359686 GCF_002742605.1 Olea europaea var. sylvestris
TTTTTGACGCGCCACAAGACCATATGTTGAGCCATATAAATACCATTCGTCTCCTTCGAGTTGATTATGGAGAAAATACACATTGAAGCCATATTATTGCTTTACTCTAAAATCCTTGGAGATTAATCCTTTATATCTTTCACACCAAGGTTCAAAAAGAAAAACAATCTTCTAAACTCTTCAGATTAAAAAATCCTTGGCTTTTGCAGAAAAACATCACACCTTGAAACACCAAAACACCACCTTCTCTAAATCCTATAAAACTTCCAAAAGATTCTCAGATTGAAGATCCGGGAAGAACTGGCTTGAAGAGTGGGAGTGCTTGACGATTCACGGGAAGTAGAAGTCACACAAGGCTGGGATGGTAGCACAGATGTGCTAGATCCAGGAGAGTCTTGTTCTCAAACAGTAAGGAGGTTAGAAAATTGAGGGGATCAATTGTTTTGACGTACTGTAAGTTACCTTCTACAAATAGTGGATCTCTACTGGCTTGAGCCCGGAGTTTTTACCCAGTTGGGGTTTCTCCGTCAACATTCGTTTAATTTATTTATTGTTACCGGTAATTCAACATAAGTGATTAAGACATGTGAATGAATCTGGACAAACTTTAATTCTTGTGACTTGTTGCACGAATTAATTGATAAGTTTTTTTAATTCCGCATGAACACCTATTCACCCCCCCTCTAGGTGTTAGTTGGGTCGAACGTTAGTTTTTTCAATGTGGCTAATGTTGGAGACACTTACCTAATTTTAGCACTTGGAGACGGTGCATACTTTTGATGCCTGAAACGTAGAATTCTCTAGGGTAATATTCAAGTGTATTAACATCCAATATTCATAAAACAAAAGCTTCAAAAATTTAGTTGAGTACCTGCTGGAAGTGTGAAGTTGTCAACCTCATTACTACTTAGATCAAGCTCCTCCAAATTACTCAAAGCATGTAACTCTAGATGGAGGTAGAGAAAAAAACATGTACAAGAAAAATGTGAAAATAATGATTGAGAACTTAGTTTTGTTTGACACGTTTATGAAAAATAAGGAGGAATTGTAAACTGCAGAACTAACCTTTCATTTGGATGGTTCCTTTTAGTTCATTGTAAGAGAGATCTAGAGATTTGAGTGATGATAGCCCATGAAATGAGGAGAAAATGCTATTATTGAAGTAATTATTTCGTAAATTAAGGACCTTCAAGTATTTGAGACCTGTTGGCATAACCAAATCCACAATAAGTTACAACATAAACAACAAACTACTATTTAGTGAAAGGGAGGGGGCCCGGGAGAGAAATAATACGAATGCTTTTGTTCATACATAATAAGGCACAAGTAAAGTAATGAAAGAAAGGAAATTTAAAATGAATGAGGATAAAGAATGAAATGAGATGATATACCATAAATGGTACCCAAGCTTGTAAGTTTATTTTCTCCTAGATCGAGCTCTTTCAAATTGATAAAATCATTCAGATATGTCGAAAAAACACATGTAACGATATTAAAAGGTACTTTGACCTAAAAACAACATATCGTGCTTGTGGAAAGGAGACTCACTTAGCACTGATAGAAAGTCGTTATCGCTCAACCAATCGTTAGCCCCAAAATCAAGAACTTCGAGCTTGGTTAATCTGAAAAGTCTTTTACGGCCTATACAAGATTTTTCCGTAAAAAATAATAATATGTTTCGTCAAAACTATTATTCAACATCGCAATGATGCCCTGAGAAAAAACAAAAAGAAAGGTGTATTTCATAATGAAATATTGAATAATATTATGGTTTATGTTTCATCAAGCTATTAAAAATTGAAAAACAATCAGAATGGGGGGGATTCATGAAAATAATATTATGGCCTATTTGAATTACTTGGGTTGATTAGCACTATTAATGTCTATCTCAATTCGATTAACATCTACGTTTAGTGATGTTAACTTATTAGGAAGGAACAAATTGCAGATGCTTTGATGTAAAAGGAGACCAATTTGCATAATTTTCAAGTTACATTATGTTAAGTAGATTTATCTAAAATGAAACCAAGATTTTCATTTTTACAGACAACTTAAATTAATGATAAAATCTCAAGTTAAGCTTTAGGCTTTTATTGTTTTTTCCATGGACTCTGTTTTTGCATTCATAGAATCAGTGAAAGCTGGTCTTCACTCCAAACATTCTTGCAGTTACATGTTTTTTTTCCCATAAAAAACGTTATATTGTTACTGAATTTTAAAATTATTTACACCCTCTGTTTTTTCTCTTAATACACTAATAAGATTAAATTGGTTGTTTGATCTGTACTTTTAATAGAGAAAATTAAAGGTTCGGAGAAATTGCTTATCTTATACTGCAACAAGAAAAGTTAAATTACAATAACTTGATTTATTTTCTAATGGGGTCGATTCTTCGATAATTACATGATCTATGACAACACCAGAATATGAAGTATATTGAACTTACTGTTGCTGTTATTTTCTTTCTTAAAAAAGTTTTTTCGAACTCTCAAACACTTGAGAGAAGAAAGCTAACTAAGAGATAACAAAATTTTGCGATCAAAGGAATTTTCAGACAAATCAAGGGCTCCAAATTTCTCAACTTTGACAATTTATCAAAATCTGCAATAAAGTTCAACATATCTATATTTATTACTCAAATAAAATTGGAATAATAAAAATGAAGCTACCTAATTAAGGAAAGATGACATCATACCTTCATTCTCAATCCAACCTACTAAATAATTAGTCCCCAAAGAGATATTTCTGAGCTCTTGAAGGGGAAGAAATAGAGAGACATTGAAATACCAATCTCCTAATTTCCAATCCCTGACAAGAACAAGATAAACACTGATTACTCGTTTAGTTGTGTTGCTGCATTCAACCCCATGCCATTGACAACAATCGGTAACAATTTCATTAACCACCCATGAACGTAGTGATTCTCCATCTGGAATGTTTATATTTTCTTTGAGGTGCAAAAGAGCAACCCTCTCTTCCTCCTAACACCCTAAACAATACCATTCATTTAATAATGACAGCACCATCATCACTAACATTGCCTGTAGCTTTATTCCCATCTTTCTTAATTCTCAACACACTTAACTGTGAAAATCTCTTATGTATGTTGCTGGTGGATTTTTTGCTTTGGGAGCGTCCCTTTTTAAAGGAGAAACTTGATGTACAATGGATTGACCAAAACACTACTATTCAATTTTATGACTTTTTCAGTGATATTAAAATGTTGTCCCACATTATTGCCAAACTCTGGGAAATTTCCTATAAATTCTTGTTAACAAATAAGACGTATTGATTTATTATTATTATTATTATTATTATTATTATTATTCTTCTTCTTCTTCTTCTTCTTCTTCTTCTTCTTCTTCTCTTTTTATTTTTATTTTTATTTTTATATATATATATTTTTTGGGTTTGGGGGCCGGGGTAGGAAATTAAGATTCATGATATTTTATAATTAGGTTTTGACTAGTTAATGGCGACACGAATTCTACCATATATTTCCTATTAATGTCACCAGCTAACGGATCTCCTAAGGAAAATGGTGCAAACAAAAATGAGGAGACTTTGACTTGGGATTACTAAAATGTGAAAGCCATTAATTTGATGGAGACATTGACAAAAGCAACGTCAATTTCAACCAAGTAGTAAAAACATTGAATTCTTAAAATTTTAATCCACTAGTTTTTTCCCTGTTATGACACTACTCGTTCCGAATCAATATCCGAATCAATCTAATGGACCCGAAGCGTGATGTGCGCCGATGATAGATACTAACTAGACGTCGTCAAATCTACCACCAAGGCTTACCATGAGTTACAAAAAAATGTACCAAAGTCAAATGTTTATGTAAAATATAATGCATTGGGCCCAAAATAATTACCTCATGCCTCGTCAATATGAATCATAAAACTTAATATGTCGCGTGGCAGTTTGAAATCATTAGGTTTCTTCAGTTATAAAGAACTAGTTGCCACCTGTATGGAAAAAATTGGAAAAATATATGAGTTGATAGTTCAGTGAATGAAGAAGTTCAAATATAATTATAGTTCATTTTTATATTTTTATCGAAAATCAAGCTCATATCACTTAATAATTCACAAGATAACATTATATAATTATAACCAAAAAGTGAGACATTCACATAATGTCATAAAATATCATCTCAAAGTCAAACTATAAATATCAATTGATAACTGTACTATAATATCATCATATCAAATATACTGAAAAATACACAAAAAATGTATCCTTTGACTAAAATTTGTAATTCACCCCTCGGGCTAAAAAATTTCACCATGGGCCTTTGGGCCCCTCCGTGAATGAAAGCTGTTCTTAAGACCTTAGGTAATCAATTCTAGAACACGGTCAAGATACCTCTGTGAACTATGTATACACGATCAAGACCAATGTTAGGTCAAGACCTCACTGTGTAGGATAAAACATGGTCAATGCCACTAAAAGAAGTATATAATCATAAATACTTTGCTGGTCGATCGCAATATTACATGTCTCACATACCAAATCACAAATGCGTCATAAATATTCTTTGAGATTCCCATGTATCATAATAAAATAGATTTCCATAATAATCATAGAATCGAATCCATAATTACACATAATTGCACATACTTTAATAATATACTTAATTTATAAATACTTTAAACATATTTAAGTTTTTTCACTCACAAAACTATGTTCGCAAATCAATTCGGCTGATAAGTTAATTTTTAAATCAACAATTAATTATTTAAGTAATTTCAATATTTAAATATGCAATACCCAAACTTAATCATGTCATGTTTAAACAATTTATAAAGCTTCTTTAATCACTAAAACTAGTTTTTCTTTCATTTAACTCAATTTCATTGCTTATTATATTTAACCCCTTCAATAAAATTGAATTTAATCGAACAATCTAACAAATATAAAATTAAACATAACTTGACAATAAGTAACTTTTTACTTACTTTTCAAAATTGAGAAATTCAAGCCTAATAGTGTAGACCACTTATTTTCTAACAACTTGGCAAAATTTTTCTAATTTTTTCTTTCTTCTTCCTTTTTTGTCTTATTAAATTAATGTATTACATGTTAAATCATTAATCAGTCGCAAATGCAATCTCGATGTTAAAAAAACAACAGTAAGTTAGTTCCCCTCACCAAATGCCATTAGCAAAATACAGCCCCTAAAACAGTAAGCTCATTCTTGAGGAATTAATTGGGAAGATAACAAAAGGCGCTTGGAAAGGTCCACAGTTATCAACTGTTTCTCATGATTCAGTATGGGTGGCATTATGGTATTCTCCAAGGAAGCTTCTCATAATGCATCATAAAAATGAATACCAAGATGAATCACGTCAAAATCCAGTGGGGATCACTAGACCCCGTTCTTTATAGTACCCCACAAGACCTTCTCTATAAGGGGAGGGGAGGGGAGGGGAGGGAGGGACGGAGAGAGAGATAGATAGAGAGATCTAGGACTAGCATAAAAAAAAAATTAAAAAATAACAATTTATGCCTTGCCTTGTGTGGCCATTAATACAATGTTTCTAGTAAAAAAAAAAATGTTTATTCCATCTTCCTTGAACAAAGTAATCAACGGAAAGGAAATCAAGAAAATAAACTCTTTGGCTCATTTGAAAAACACAACTAGAAACATACCAACGGGAAAGAAAAATTGCTATTTAAGTACCCATTCCTAGGACAAGGAGCAACTAACTACCCTCGTAGCTACAGCTACCAATTTGGGATGATATAGTTTATAACTGTACGCATATTATAACTAAACATAAAGTGCACTTACAATTTTTTTTTTCTTCGTTAGTCCTGTTAACAAAAATACTCAAGTAATGCATTGTTAATGCGCTATTGAATTCGAACTATTGAATTTATTCATATCACCCTGCAGTAAATCAGTAGAGTTCACTGTCTTTGCAGTATTAAGCAACCTGTTTTAGCAAAAAATTCCCTTGGTCTGGCATAAATTCAAAAACTTTCCGAAAATGTTTTTTGAATTTTGGCCTGCTGTCTGCCTGTCCATATTTGAGAGTAGTAAATGTTTGTTTCTACTTTCTTTCCCAGCCTTCATGTATGACGATATTAGATGCAAAATTTAAGACTTATATCTATTCGTGAAATATGGTTCTATAGAGTTGTAATGTAGACTAACAATCACCGGCAGACACAGGAGTTCCTGGGCTCACGTGACCCTCAGCCTTTGCGATTTTTTTAATAAAGTCCTATTTGGTATAGATTGAAATCTATACGTTAAACAAAATCAGAGTTAACAATTAATTTTAGAAACATATTTTATGGGGTCCACAACTTTTCAACTTCTCTAAAAATCTACTAAAAATCTGATACCCACCAAACAGGGGCAAAACTACAATAAATGTGAATTCTTTCTCTTTTCTTTTACTCTCTTGCGACTATCTCCGTCACGCTTTCTACCCAAACCTTAATCCTTTCAATTTTTTTTAAATTTGTGATTAATTTCTCTATAAATTATCACATCTACTACAAATCTTCACCCCAATCAAATTTTCAACTAATTAGAACATAAAAATTTGCATTTTCTCCTATCAAATTTTGTATTTAAAATATATAAAATGCGTCAAAGATAATTATATCCAATTGTGTTTCTTTGATTAATTTAAAATATTAGTTATATGTCTTCTTTTGATTACTTGATTTGATTGTTTGTATCAAATACACTATAAATTCTTTAAACGTAAATATATATGTATTTCATCTTGATGAGGAAAATATTAATAAAGTGACCGTTCGAAATTAAATGGGTGAAAATGACGAGTAAAATATTAATGAAGGAATGTTTTTTCATGTAAATCTGCATTTTCTCTGGTCAAGTATGAATCATTAAAAAATCAAGAACAAACTATTCCATCTGTACAAGGTTTGATAGTGCTCTAGTAACTCAAAATGCTTGCGTCCACCCCAGGTAACAATGATTGCTAAAGCTATAGTATGGAAAATAAACTCTCAAAGTATATAAAATCGACTCAAATCTTCTTCAACTTCACCATCGATACGTTCTATGATGTTGAGCTCAGATTTTAGTCGTAATGGACCAAAGCATCATCATTGTCAAGCGAATGGTAATGGATAACAAAAATAAAAAATAAAAATAAATTGCTCGAGGTAGTCAAATATTCTGGCAAGAGAACAAGTCTCACCCCTTAGTTACTCTTTCTTCTCTCGCATTTGTCAAATCCAAATGAACCAATGAAGAGACTTGCAATTAAAAGATCAAGACATTTGAATTCAAAATTGAAATATTATACTATGATAAAGAGTGAAAGAGACAAGTCTAGTACAGAGAAATTGACCACAAAACTAAATCCAGCCTTTAGATTAATATATGATTCTCCTAAACTAGAAGAATCCTCATCAAGTTCTCTAGTCTAATTAACATGTGTCATTTGGTCAAGTAATCCACCTCACAAGTTCATTGTTTCCTCTAACGGCAAAACTTTCTATCCATGCCTTGTGCTTCATTATTTTCTCTTTCATATGATGTCGTTGAAGGATATAAATAAGTTTTTAATTTCAAGCAAAACCTGTCAATTATACATTTGTCACTAATGCTATGTGAAAGAATGTTATCATTTTGCTTGAAAACCATTAGTCATTGATTAACTATACACATCTGCCTCAACAGTTTTTTTTTCTCTTTTTTTTTTTTTTTTAATTTTATGTTGTCATTTTTTTAATATAATTGATGAGGTTTACATATGGAAATTATTAATTATTTTATAGTTTTAAGATTTCATCACTTTACAATAATTTTTGAATGTTTGCTTTGATGAAAATAATTGATGTGGTTTACATATGGAAATTATTAATTATTTTATAGTTTTAAGATTTCATTACTTTACGATAATTTTTGAATGTTTACTTTGATTAAAGTTTTGCTTATGGTAGTCTTTTAATTAATATAGTTGACAAGGATTTTATTGTGGTATTTTAAAGTAAGATTCTATTTTGTTGTATAAAAAATAAATTAAACCCTTGGGTCTTTTGAAAAATTGGATATAATGAAAAAAAAAATGGAGTATTCTCAATTATGTATCTGAATTGTCGATATTCGATATAATCAACAAGCGTTTGACATCTAGATTTTTGGCATTCATGATTAAATCAACAAGAATTAGAAGCTTGTTAGTAATTTTCGTGTTCTCAAACTTTTGTGTGCACGCTATTTGAAAATTTTATTTTATATACTTATATGTACTTCTATATACTTGCTTATTTATTGATAATTATATCGATTTTTACTTAATTAATTTTTCTGTAGATTATATTAATTGTAGGAAAAATTCCAACTTAAATGCAATTAACATGAAAATGATTTTTTAAATATTAAATAGAGTACAATAATTAAGTAGTGTTTTATGCGAGATATACAAAATTAAACACTGCTTATCATCGAATTTTAAGTGAAAACTCATGTTCACGACCGAATTGATCATTTTATTATGTCAACTATGCAAAAGCGTGGAAGGAAAGGAATAAAGTATGTTTCTAAATCCAATTTTATGAAAGAAAAAGAAAAAGGCAATTTTATTCCTGTAAAAGAATTTAAAACAATTGTAACTGTATTTTAAAAGGACATTACACTAATCAAAAAGATTTTATAATTACCATCCATCACTGGTCTATTTATTTTCATCCTTTCTAGGCTGCTATTATCTTACTATTTCAATTAATTGAAGAAGTTGATGATAAAAAAACAAAAAACAAAACAAAAGGAGAGAGATTATGTTTCTCAAAAAACACGCTTTAAAAGGTGGCATTACTGAAAAATTTGTATTTGCCGCTAATTTGGACTTCAGATGGCCCACGTGGCAACATTCAAATGGTGGTTAGGCTTTGATAAATATTGTGCTAGTTAATAGGCATTGTGAACCATTCGATTAAATTCATAGTTGAGATTGATTCTTTCATTATTAAGCCTTGCCTTAGGGAATCTGCTTAGAAAGCCTAGTCAACAACAATGTTTAGTAAAATAGCCTATGGTCAATACTTTTTTGTTAATTAGCCTTCAATCTATTTTATTATGTGTTAAATGTCTTAAACGCCCTTAATTTAAAATATCTAAAATATCCAATTTGAAACAAAAATTTACCAAATCCCCTGAACTAATTTCATGTTTGTAATAGTTTTATTATTCCTCGAATCCACATAAAAATCAATGAAAATAAGTTTTAACTACATTTTGAGTGAAATTGAGAGTCTATGATCCAAATTGGTATGTTGTCATTACAAATGGTTTGGTTACGTTTTAACTAACGTAGATGATTTTTCACTACATGGTGCCATTTTAAATTATTGGGTACTTTTTCACCTAATTTTGTATCCGTTTTCACTTTATTTTCACTTGTATGCACATAATGAGTGGAAGTATTCATTACATTTGGACCCGAGTAACAGTATAAATTTCACAGGATAATGATCAATACAATGGTTCCGTGAGTAAACTAAATTCAACTTGACTACTAACAAAGGCAAGTAAATTTCATTAAATTCTAATTATGAGACAAGATATTCAATTAATTTCCTCGTCTAACTTGTACGAGTCTTCTAAGATGCTCCAATTTAGATCGACTTGTTTTGTAGTGTAATCAAGGCCCTGTGACCCAAAACAACATGATGTCGTTTAAAAGGTTCGGTGTCGTTTTAACTATTTTTTTGTTGATTTCACTTTATGTTCAATAGTATCCATATTAAATGAATGAATGCTAGTTTTTACTACAATTAGATATTAAGGTCAATATAAAATTTCACTCGATAGTGACCAACAATATTGTTTCGTCAGTAAACTATACTAGACTCCACCATGAACAAAGGTAATGATTCAAATTCCAATCATGAGATAAGATAATCAATAAATTAGATAATTGAACTAGTATAAGTGTTATAAGATGTTCTAAGATATGATCAACTCCTTCTAGAGTGAAATCGAGACCCTATGATGTGATCTTAGGAGGGCAACGAATTTCCAAGGGTTCGAACCGAGTAGAGAGATGTTCATGTCAAGATCGAGACCAAATAGAGTTAATAAAGCCATGCAATTACTTGTTTGAGAGACGGAGTCCAAATGTTGAAGTTAACAAACCAAATAACAACTTACATATTGGTCATGAAGGCAAATTCATGTTTGATGCATTAGATTCAAAGTTTTGGAATATATATGGGAAAACTAGCAGTGTAGATTAAAACGAACATAACTTTTAGATCGGGTGTCAAATTTTTGCCCATGAATACAATCTGAAATCGTCATGAAATTCTGCACAAGGAGAAAGAGGTTTAAAAAAAAAAAGCTATGCGATCATATACCCTTACATTGAGACAAAAGTGAAGCCTGAATTTTGTTCTATGTGACTACATTGATATATACTATGCGATCGCATAGTATAATTCTGAATGTGAATTCTCTAATTTTCGTGAAGTTTTTTATTTTTAGTAACTTTTTGTATTCTTAGGACTTTAATTTCATTTTAACTAGGTCTTCTAGGTTTAGTATAAATACAATTCATTATTCCACATTGTAAACAAAACTTTTGAGATGAATTATTGAGAGATTATTCGAGAGGCAATTTACTTCCAAAATCCTTGTTATTGATTGAAAAATTTATCGAACTTATCAACAATCAATTTCTTGTGGCGTTCAAAACATCGGGTGAGATTCTTAAATCTTGTAGTCAAGAGGTCAACATATCGATTGATTGTGTTGGTTGCTTGATTCAATATATTTGGGGCAAGTCCAAAACTTTGATTGTTTGGCTTTCTTGGGTTTGGTTCAATATTGTTGTGGGTTTCCATCCCCTACTTTCAATCCAAACTAGCACTTACAATAATAGTTAAAGGAGTTATACCATACATAGTTAGTGGATTTAAACCATAAAATATATCAAAGTGTGTAGTAGAAGTAATAGAGGATACTAAATTAGTTTCCAACATATTCTATAAATTCGAACCCAAATAGTTAAGTGCTCCAAGGTTGAAATATAGATCATCATGCCTCAAATCACCAACAATGCATCCTAATTGTCCATAATTCTCAATTAAGTTTTTGCAACATACTAGAATATCATAAACTAGTAAGCAATTGCTTATGAATGCATGCAACAAATAAATCATAGAAATTTTAGGCGCATTAATATGTTTATAAAAGTACATGCCCCAAGTGAAAAACTACTCCCACATGCTAGACCATTGTCTAACCTATGTATAGGGTATTAACACTTTACCCTGTCATAGTTGAATGCTTCCCCTTCAATGTTTATCAGATTCTCTACTTGCATTCATTCAATTGGATATTCAATGGGTGCTATCCCACTAATTAAGTCTACATGGAACAAATTTTTGAATTTCTGTAATAAAGAAATATTCAATTGAGGAGGGTTTTGTTAGTCCTCACTAAAGCACTCTCAATCTCGTTCTTTTTCGCATAATGACTCACTTTGGAATTTTCTCTCCTCATAGAAAATTCTCTTTACCTTCTCTCTTGTGGCTCTACTATATTTTTCTCACAATTAGCCACCTCACTACCTTCTCTCATACTCTCTCTTTGTTTTTTCCTTTCTTCCCCATCTCTCAATTTCACTTGGTCCTCATAGACATGTTGTGGTGTCAAGGGTATAAGAGTAATAGCCTCCCAGGGCACATCCAAGTTGGCGGAACAATCACATTGGGGGGCTCTGGAACCAAGCGTGGGGAGTTCGATTCCTGGTGAGAACCTTTGGTCCAATAAAGGAGGAATTATTGGTGGATTAATCACCATGGAGGAGGCTTCCTTTCGGGAAAGAGTAAAAGTCATGTGGGAACTTGGGAACCAACAAGGGCACATCCTGCGATTTACCTCGCTGAGCAGCTGAGGGGCCGGAGGTTCAGGGACGAGGATATATAGTCTGGCACAAACTGGGACACCTCGTTAAAAAAAAAAGGGTATAAGAGTAATAGCTCTCCCATCTTTTACAAAGTCATATCTGTTCTTGATTCCATCACGTCTCACCTTTCTATCATACTGACATGATCTCCCCAACAATATGTAACCAGCATGTATAGGAACTACATCACACATCACATCGTCACTATATCTCTCAATCGAGAAATTCACCAAGACTTGCCTATATACCCTAACCTCTCCACATTCATTTGACCACTGCAATTTATAAGGCTTGGGATTTTTATCCTAGTTAATCCTAATTTCTCAACAAGTGTAGTACTAGCAATATTAGTACAACTACTGCAAAGTACTGTCATTGGCACCCCAAAATAAAAGCTTTACTTCTAAAACAAATGTAGCAGTACAAGTAAGGATTAATCCCACGAGGAGTGATCAATTTATTTTTATGCTAGGATTGGGGGGGGGGGTTTGACTATATTGCAAGCAATTCAAATTAAAGTTTTGAAAATAATCTAGAGAACTAACATTTATCTGAGTCAATATCCATCATCGAAGTTACACAATTGATCATCGAACCAAAAATAAATCAACCCATATTTTGAATATTCACCATTGGAACTATTTTTTTCTATTTTTCCTTAGTTGTAATTAACTAGAAAACAATTAATCTAATTAACCCTAATTATTAAACAACTCCTAGACAATCGCGAAGATTTAATTTAATAACAACTTTATGAATTAGAGAAATCGATGAATTGGATAACACAAGCACAATCGGTTGCATTTAACCTACTCAAACATTCTTAGTAATATTCAATGATTCCTAACGCAGCAAATTATTAAACCCTAGTTGCTTTCACAAGTTAAAGGGACCAAACAATTACGAATTTGATGTTTAACTTAGCTATAGATTGAGATGCATGATAAACCAATAGGCCTTTTTAGCAATCAAACACAACAATCATGGAAATATGTGCAGAAGACTATTCAACACTCAAAACATGCACTAAATAATGAAAATTAATTAGATCTCACAGTTATATAGATTCCGAGGCTTCAATCTCTTTCAATCATGTACAAGAGTTTAGTTACAAATCATAAATCTACGAGAAAAAAGAGAGAAAATATGTTTGGACGTGTCTATTTGCGTTCTAGGACGATTTTAGGGTATATATATCTAAAGGGATTTGTTTCCATAAGAGTTTGAACGAAAATGAACCATGCAGTTGCATAGAACAATAATTTTCAGTCCTAAAGTTCTCTGAAGTTAGGTGTACGACCACAAGAATTTTTTTTTTGAACCATGCTACTTCATGGTTTAACCGTTTTCACCATCGGACAGCTTTCAACAGTTTGATCATAAATTTCTCTTCCAATGTTAGATGGAGGCAATTCAAAGTGTGTTGGAAAGATAATGAAAAGGGATACAATTTTACTAGAAATAGACATTTTTTAATTCAAACGTTTACTATACCAAAAATGGGTCTCAAACAGAGGCTAGAAATCTAAAGCATAATTTTTTTGCCTGAAAGTTGATATGTGATAATACTTCAGTTATATTTCATTCTTTTGACTTTTTTCCTCATTTGATTGATCCCTAACACTTGAATCTTCATTTTATCACCCGTCTCATCTATGGATTATTTATAACTTGGTCCCTAAACTTTCACTTGCTTCCATTTTTGGTCATTTTTCGCTCTTTTTCTCCTGAATTCCATAGTTTCCATCCATTTGCAACCTAAATCAAAATATAAGGGTACTAAGTACATTTAGGCATCAATAAAATTCAAAGATACAAGTATTAATGGATGAAAAAAATGACATGTCACATCCTATCAACTACCCCATCAATAATCAAACTACACAAATTGTTTTTCACATGGCATTTAGTATGAAATATGTTCTCCCGTTGTTACTCATCTTCATCCACTTTGATTTGTGTATTAAGAGAGCACATCATCACAAGTACTTTCCCTACCATAGGGAACTCTACTCTATCATCATCACTAACACCCTCCAATTCAGGCATCTTCATCTCCATCTCCATCACTTTCACTCACTACTTCCTTATTGAGGAGCAATGTGCCTTGATCCCAAGCACCTAAAGTATTTAATATCCTGATTCCTTGGAGATTGGGAATTTACTTTGGGTGTTGCTTTGCTAGCAACTTCTTCATTTTCCCTTGGTGCTTCGATCTTACTACTTAGAATGGCCACATCACTTCTATTATTATCTCACTTTGGGAGCCGATGGATACCTAATTGTTCCCTTCCTCTACAGTTGTCTCTCCACTTGCATAGCTACATGCAGCATGTCTTCCAACTCCACATAATGTTGCAATTCCTTTGTATACCTATTCTCCTACTTAAATCATTCATAAACTGGGCTATGGTGGCCTCTGTATCCTCAACATTCGTCTTAATCATAGAAATCTCCATCTCCTTATGGTAATCTTCCACGCTCCTAGAACCATGGTAGAGGCTTTGCAATTTTTGATGAAACTCCCTCTAGTAATGACTAGGCACGAATCCCTTCCTCATGATAGCCTTAGACTCTTCCCATGTATTAATAGGCCTCCCACGATTTTTCCTCCGAGTTATCACTACTTGATCCTAACAAGTAATAGCATAATTGTTGAATTAAAGCATCGCAATTTTTACCTTTTTATCCTCCGAGTAATTATGGCAATCAAATATCAATTCTATTTTCTTTTCCCACTCCAAGTATGCTTTCGAATCACTTCTTCCTTTGAATGAAGGAAATGTCATTTTGATGCTGCCCATACTTCCATCAACTTCATCTTTAACAAGATCCCTGCCTCTCATTTCATGCTTAACTCCTATATGCCTCATTCTTCCTAACTCGACATCCAATAATGTTTCCTTATCTATATCACTACCCGCTTCATATTCACCATTATTATCCACCCTAGGCTCCGCCTACCTTGCCACCTTGCATTGTGAACACCTCTAGGTTGATCCTTACGTAAATTGGCAAGCAATGGGTCTTGACTCTTCATCCATGCCTCTTGCCTATCCAACCTGTCCCTCACATCTTCAATCAACCTCTCGATCCGTGGTATCAGCTCCTTCCACATGTTGAATTGATTGTTATTTCTAGATGAGGTAAAATCATCTCTGTCACACATCCTAAATCTAAAGTAGTATTTGCCTCATGTGTATACACTCGTGTATCACTCAAATTTTGCTTTTTCCCTCTATTAGTCTCACTATACTTGCCTTTTTCCACTTAATTATTTCGCTCAAGTACTTCAAAGAATTAATCTGATCTCAACCAAACTTTACTCTCGAAGAATTCATATTTGGATGTGAGTGAGACTTGCAACTTAAAAGACTCAAGAAAGAAAGAAAAGAAAGAAGTAAAATAATTTGAACCATTGAATGGAAACAATATTAATCCAAGAAAGTGGTTCTTGAATTTGGTTTGGACAAGATTGATTTATATGTAAATTTATTTTTTTTTACTCAAAAAGATAAAATTGTATTCTGATGGTAATTTTTGAAATAATAATTTTTAAATTCATATTTTTGCTCGAAAATTCGACTACGATACCAACAAAAAAAGACACTGATTGAGATGTTAAATTAGCATAAAAACAACTTTGAATTTTTTTTTTCATACTTCTATGTATTAAAGATTAAAAAATGAAGAAACAAATAATGCGAAGAATGAAAGAAAATAAACAAAAGACTCAAACAGAAAGGAAAAATGATATAACCTTAATTTTTAGAGCCTAAGTTCTGATACCAACTGAAGTGAATCCAACGAGCAATAGTGGCTTTGAAACACACAAAATATTGAATCATAACCCAAGAAAGCCAAGAAATCAACGTTAAGAATTTGACCCAACAATATTAAATCAATGAATCAACACAATCGCTGACGATATGTTGACCCCGTGACCACAAGACTCAAGAATCTCACCCGAATTATTTGGACGCCACAAGAAACAATTCTCGATAATTTCAAAATTAATTCAGTTAAGAACAAACAATTAAAAGCAAATTGCTCACAAATTAATCTCTCAAATTAATGTATGAATAAAGTTATTTACAATGTAATTAATGAGTTCTATTTATAGGGAACCCATAAAATCCTAGTAAAAAAGAGAATTAAAGTCTAACACTACTAAAAGATACCATAAAGTAGAGTTTTAATATAAATAAAAGATTTCACAGAAATTGGGAAATTCATGTGCCGACAATGTAATGTGCTGCCGCATAGTGCAAATCTATGCGGGCGCATAGATCAAGTCGATCCTCCGGCTAAAGTTTCCGTAGAAGGCTATGCGGTCGCATAGTTATATGGTCTAGCTCCTCCATCCATTGCTCGAGTCAAGTTGTTCCATCGTGTTTCTTCTCCCGAGTCCAATACAAAACTTATGTTCCTTTACTTGCCATGATCAATGTATCATTCATTGTTGCTTGAACAAGTGATCCCATCACTTCATTAACTCTCTTCGCTCATAACCTAGTTATGGCCCTTCTTCAGCGATCAACGGATTCTTGCTCGGACTTGCCTTCATTCCATGGATCACAGCAAAAGGGCTCAAATGTAAATGTTAATATTAGGTATAGTGATGGGGCCAAGCCCAAAACCGGCAGATGGACCAAGTAAGTCAATAAATGGGCCAACAAATATAAACCATCGAAGAAGTGAGGGAACGGTACTTGAGCAACTCTAAATATGTTAGGCTAATTCCTATGGGTCCAAACGGTTTTATGGTCTGGTCGTTTCGTTGAGGTGTCGATATATTAGTTCAATCATTTTATCAATGTTGATTGAGCAATTATATTGATTTAACATCATCGTCCAGGATGTCGTTTGACAATAATTTACCCAACATTGCATTGTGTGAAAAACAATGAACTAAAATGCAATGATTTTTATGCATGATTCAAAACTAATCAATATAATTGGACGTGACACAATATATCCTGCCCACAATCAGACATAAATAAAATGACACTATAATTTCTTAAATTGACTATAATTTGTGCTTTTCTAATACTATATAAATTTATAGTGTCGTAATAAAGTGTAGGCTACTGTTAGCATTATACATCAACTGAAGACATGTTTTTTGTGAATTTTGCCAAGTGCCAAGTGCATGTATGACCAATTCCGCACCGTTCACAAAAATTTCCATTCGTTCCCACACTTTGTATAGATTATAAACTCATTTTGCAAAAACTGCTCCAGAATGTCCCTCTTTGCTTGAACCAAATTGATGTTGAGCATGTTCACTATAGACATCTCCAATACGAACAGTAAAAAATACACAACTTATGGTAGCCTTTAGATACACAAATATATGTCATTAAAATCTGAGTTTACCATACGTGTAATCTTTACACAGGTGTAATCACATTTTGATATATGTAAGGTCAATAAAGAAACTAAAAAAATACATAAATGTACGGTAGCCAGATACACAAATTTATGACATTAAAATATGAGTTTATGATCCTTGTAATCTTTACACCTTTGGAATCAATTTTGAAATATGTAATGTCATTAAGGACAGTCAAAAATACAGAAATATATGGCAGCCTTCTGATACGTAAATATAGGTCGTTAAAATCTGAGTTTAGGATACTTGTAATCTTTACACCGGTGGAATCACATCTGATATATGTAATGTCATTAAAGACAGTAAAAAATACACAAATTTATGGTAGCCTTCAGATACACAAATATATGTCATTAAAATCTGAGTTTACCATACTTGTAATCTTTACACAGGTGTAATCACATTTTGACATATGTAACGTCAATAAAGAAAGTAAAAAATACATAAATGTACGGTAGCCAGATACACAAATATATGACATTAAAATATGAGTTTATGATCCTTGTAATCTTTACACCTTTGGAATCAATTTTGATAGATGTAATGTCATCAAGGACAGTCAAAAATACACAAATATGTGGTAGCCTTCTGATACACAAATATATGTAGTTAAAATCTGAGTTTATGATACTTGTAATCTTTACACCGGTGGAATCACATCTGATATATGTAATGTCATTAAAGACAGTAAAAAATACACAACTTATGGTAGCCTTTAGATACACAAATATATGTCATTAAAATCTGAGTTTACCATACGTGTAATCTTTACACAGGTGTAATCACATTTTGATATATGTAAGGTCAATAAAGAAACTAAAAAAATACATAAATGTACGGTAGCCAGATACACAAATTTATGACATTAAAATATGAGTTTATGATCCTTGTAATCTTTACACCTTTGGAATCAATTTTGAAATATGTAATGTCATTAAGGACAGTCAAAAATACAGAAATATATGGCAGCCTTCTGATACGTAAATATAGGTCGTTAAAATCTGAGTTTAGGATACTTGTAATCTTTACACCGGTGGAATCACATCTGATATATGTAATGTCATTAAAGACAGTAAAAAATGCACAAATTTATGGTAGCCTTTAGATACACAAATATACTTCATTAAAATCTGAGTTTACGATACTTGTAATCTTTACACAGGTGGAATCATATTTTGATATATGTAACGTCATTAAAAAAAAGTTAAAAAATACAAAAATATACGGTAGCCAGATACACAAGCATATGACATTAAAATATGAGTTTATGATCCTTGTAATCTTCACAGCTTTGGAATCAATTTTGATATATGTAATGTCATTAAAGACAGTCAAAAATACACAAATATATGGTAGCCTTCGGATACAGAAATATGTCATTAAAATCTAATTTTATGATGCATGTAATCTTTACATGGGTGGAATCACATTTTGATCTATGTAATGTCATTAAAGACAATAAAAAATACATAAATATATGGTAGCCTTCAGATAATTTTTGAAACAATAATTTTTTGAAATTCGGATTTTTTGCTAAAAAATTTGACTATGATACCAACGAAAAAAAGTAACTAAATTGGATCAAAAACAGCTTTCGAAATTTTTTGGTACTTTTATGTATAAAAGACTAAAAAAACTAAGAACGTAAAGAACACGAAGAATGCAAAGAATGAAAAAAAAAAAAAAAGACTTAAACAGAAAGGAAAAAGGATATATCCTTTATTTTGGAGTCTAAGTTTTGATACCAACTGAACCGAATCCACGTTAACTTCGAAACCCACAAAATATTGAATCACGGCCCATAAAAGCCAAGAAATCAAGGTTTAGAATTCGACCCAGCAATATTAAATCAAAGAACCGACATAAATATATGGTAGCCTTTAGATAACGTATAATTAAAAGCTATATAATAACTTATAATAAGCAGATAATTTTGTCATAATTCATCAAATAAAGCAAGTTCAAGATCATGAAAAGCAATCTACCATGTTAATTCCTTTCCTTTTATTGGCACTCTTATCATGCCTTTTTACTCCATCTATAGGTAAATTTATCCTTAAAAGTTAATGACGTAATATTTTTACGAATTTCTTTAACTCCTTGTAAAAGCCAATTTACATTCCTCCAATTTTAATTATTTTTTCTTGCTTTATTTTCTACTAAAATTGGAGGAATGTAAATTTGGCTTTTACAAGGACTTAAAGAAATTCGTAAAAATATTACTTTTAAGGATAAATTTATCTACAGATGGAGTAAAAAGGCATGATAAGAGTGCCAAGCAGAGGAAAAGAATTAGCATGGTAGAGCTTTTCATGATCTAGAACTTGCTTTATTTGATGAATTATGACAAAATTTCTTTCCTTTTAGTATTCAAGTAGATCATTTCTGAATCCTTGAAGGTCATCAAAATATTGATCAAAAGGACTAGAGGTACTTTGAGATCTCTGACTTTGTTGTTGATTTTGATTTTTTTTTTCCATAGTTCTTGTATGGTCGTTCGAAAAAACTCACGTAAATTTGATCCATTATGAAATTTAAATCTTTAGGTAAAATTTTCCTTTCTCGATTTTCTATCTACTCATTTTTTAAAAATTGATTGCATTATTCACATCATTATTGTTCAAATACCCATATGATGAAATTTGTAAATTGTAAATTACCCTTCACTACATCTCAAAAAAATAAAATATGGGCATTATTTGTTTTGAAGGAAAAATACAGACAGAATTAGATAACCCTTATTGAATTGATGTAATCATCCTCCGATGTTTTTTTTTTTTTTTTGTTAATAAAACCTGCATTTATCTCAAGCATATTTGGTACACTAGATTAGATATGAATACTTTTTTATCTATACGATGTTCGATATAAATAATATGCAGATTAATTTATAATCCATTACATGGTAGCAAAATAAAGAAAACCATAATTATTTATTGATAATATTCATACACTAGTTAAATTATATTATGGAGCGTGGGGCCAAGCTCGGGCTGTGTATGGACCCGAGACCACGGCTGAAGGCAAGACTGGGAAAGCACGTTTACAATGTTTCACGCATTTACATTGATTTAATTTTTGGTGAAACTATAAAACATCAACAAGCTATGATTACACTATTTGGAGGATGAAGTTAAATGTCTTATTTAGTTCCAAGTATCATTTAATGCCACATTAACACCACCTAGAGTAAAACAGTAACCCCATTGGGGCTAAATAGAAATTTTGCCAACAGGAATGAAATTTTTTACCATTTTTTGCCAGCTACTGGGCCCCATTGTGGCACAGAAAGTCAAGAATTCCGGCTGGTAGGTGTGCAAGGTCCAAATTGGATTATAATTTGGCAAACAATTTCTCCCAGACAAGCATTGATGCTTCTTCTAGCTTGTCTCGTAAACTTGAGATTTATCTCGCTTTCTCCTCATCAATGTTGATTTAAGTATTCCGCAATGGCATACTCCTAAAAAGTCACAATTTAGATATTAAACATATGAAAAAAGTGGTACTTAGCTCAAACGTCTAATAACCAACCAGATTACTCAAAAATCTAAGGGGGGATGGGATATGGCTGATGAATTCCTAAATAAACTATTTGCCTCCCAAAAAGCGCTTCTTTAACGTCATTAGCTAGACATAGTCTACGATGGATCTTTATGTAGCACTTCTCTCTTGTTTCTAAGCTTTACCCTTTGCTTCATATTCTTCTTCACTATAGCATGGCCAATAGAATTGAGTAGTTTTAACTCTTGTGTAGCCTTCAAAACTTCCTTGGGTTTGACAATGTTTAGTGGTTTCAAAATATTTTTTTTACGTAGATATCCTTTTTGTTAGGTGGAGACGTTTCGTGCTCTAAGACATAATCCACCATTTCATTGGTCCCATTTCCATCTGCACATGTATAAGACCTTGAATAGTTGAGAGCCATATGTTGTTCTCGAGGTCAATAAACACTTCTTACCTTTCTCATCTCTCTTTGCATTAATGGATTGGATCATGTGGCATGCATTGACTTTTTTTGGGTTTTTCTTTTCTTGATGGATGTTGAAGTTCACTTGCTCTTCATTAACCTGTAGTATCAACTTTCCTTCTTGTACATCAATCAACGCTTTTCCAATAACCAGGAAAGGTCTACCAAGAATCAATGGTACATTCTCACCCTCCTCTAAGTCCAACGCCACAAAGTCCACCGCAAAGATGAACTTATCGACTTTCACCAATACATCTTCAATAATATCCTTGGGGTATGTAATTGATCTGTCTGCCATTTACAAGGTAAGGGTTGTGAGCTTCACTTCTCCAAGACTCAGTTTTTTTAACATAGATGGGGGCATCAAGTTAATGCTAGCCCCAACGTCACACAGTGCTTTATCAAATGTGATACCACCAATATTGCAAGGAATGTTGAAGCTGCCTGGATCTTTCAATTTCTGAGGGGAACTTCTTCTAGAGAATGACACTACACTCTTCTATCAGCTTAACTGTTTCAAACACCTCCATCTTTCTCTTCTTTGATATAACTTCCTTTAAGAACTTGGTATAGTTAGGCATTTAGGCTAAGGCATCTGCAAAAGGAATGTTCATGTGGATTTTCTTGAAGACCTCTAAGATTTGTAAACTACTCATCAATTTTCGTCTTCATGAATCTCTATGGAAATGGTAGCTGGGGCATCAAGATAGGTGGGTCGTTTGGAAATGAGATTAAATAAAGCTTATGAATCTCTTTTGTTGCCTCTGCTTTGGTCTTTTGCTCTTCAATCTATTCTCATAGCTTCTTAGTCCTAGATGGTATTGGTTTGCTAAGTAGTTTCCTCTTTGATTGAAGTTTTTGCCATTCACATATTGGACTTGCTACTTCTCCGACTCAGACGCATAGTATGAAGTGGAGGTAGCCATGATGGAATCTAATTTCTTCAGAGTTTACTATGATGTCAATACAACTACTTGATTAGTGAGAGATGACATTTAAATTGCAAGGGCGATAATGGTATCCACTCTATAAAGGCCAACAACTTTCTTTGCATTTGAACGCTTACTTGACCATTGATAGCTATTAGTAGCTATCTCGTCTAGTAATGAATAGGCAGCGTCTACACTTCCGGACATCAATGCACCCTCCACTGTAGTGTCTACTATTGTCTATGTCTGACCATTGAACCTATTGTAACAGAGTTCGATTTGCATCCAATTCTGATAACCATGTTGGGGGCATCTTCTAAGTAGATCTTTGAATATCTCCCAAGCTTCATAGAATGGTTCGAAGTCAGCTTGTCTGAACTGACCAATTTCACTCCACAATTGAGCTACCTTGGAAGGAAGAATGAATTTGGTGAGAAATTTTTGAGCCAATTCTTCCCAAATTGTGATAGATCCATAAGGAAGCGATTGGAACCATACTTTGGCCTTATCTCTTAAAGGGAAGGAGAATAAGCAGAGTCTAATGGCATCATCAGTAACACCATTCATCAAATTTCCATAAAAGACCTCAGACGAGCATTTGGGTCTTCTATTGGAGCTCTCCCAAACTGATTTTCTCGTAGCTATTATTGGATGTGCTATACAGGATTAGTTCTCATTGACAACTGGTCTGATGTAGTCCTTTATCGCCCTTTGTTAAACATTACGATTGTTCTGATTTGCTATTGGTGGATCTTGTTCTGCCATTATTTCAAGGTTTTGTCTCTATAGGCCCCTTAAAAAATGGAGAGTGCGTTCTAGTTCTGGGTCAATGGGTAGTAGTTCAAGATTTCTCGATCTTCGTATAAAGCTGAAACAAGAATCACAATCTCATTAAAAGTAAAGAAATCTAAATTAAAACAAAAACTACTTGGTAATAATATTAGTATAAATTAAATTAAAAAATCCCCCACAACGGAACCAAAAGCATGCTACACGTTTTCCAAAATGTGATTTATACCGCAAGTATACCGTATCAAGTTTTGTAATATAGTAAAGAAGTTAAGAATGTCAAATCCATAGGGATTGTAATTCAATTTCTACTCAGTATTGTAATTATGTAGCTCTTATTTTATCTAGATGAATGAAAATTTGAAATCAATGATTTTAACTAAATTAATGTGATGAATGTGGTGACTAATTCAACAAATAAATGCAAGAAGTAAGAATAATAAAGATGAAAAAGTCTAGGGTTATGATTTCACCTCACCGTCAAAAATGATTTTCAAAAGCCTAGTTATTTCTAATCAATTTTCCATGTTTATAAGCAAGAACCCAAATGTAATTCTACCCCCTCTCTCGAGTGCTGGCTAGAAATTAATTCTAATATCTCTATGCCGAATTAGAATCAAGAATTTATCAAAGTCTTGGTTCTTTTATGGAGTAAGCTTCATAGATCTTATACTTTCTCTCAAAACCCATAAAATCTATGTTGTGTTAAACTTATGATCACGCCTAAATTCTCCTCTCTCGAGTGCTAAAAATGACTAGCATCTACTCATTCAATTAGTGGTCAATTAATTGAAAGCATTAAAATCACAACACAAATAAACACATGTGGAAAATCAAATAAAAATAACTAAAATTCATCGGTTCATATTCTCAAGTTTTGGTTACAATCAAACTCTAGATTAAATGTTTAGTTTTTGATGGAAGAATTGAATCTAAACATATTCATAAATAACATAAAGAGAACAAGAAAGAAAAACTTTTTTGAAGCTTTTAATTGGAATTCTCTTTGATGTTCTTCATGCCTCTTTTCTTGATTCATTGATGTTAGCCTCCTTGCCCTATGAATTGTGTGTTGAATTGTCTTCAATCTTCCCCCCCCCCCCTTAGTTGTTCAAGAAATTTGGCCTTTTAAATGTTATGTATGGTATCTTCAAGTTTCTGGATGAATTAGGGTTGAGTTGGGCCAAGAAAAGAGCCAGAAACATAAAAAATCCTTTTCTCGCATAGTTGGCACCTCGCGCCTAATTAGGCCAAAAAGATAGACTGTACGTCCTTCATTTAGCATAACTATTTTTTGCTATGTCAAAAATTGGTCTCAATGATAGACGAAAACTTCGGAGCATAACTTCTCATTGAAAATTGATTTGTGATCATATTTTGACTAAATTTGATCCCTTTGACGTATAGAATGTCCAATTGACTCATAACACTCTTAGATCTTCATTGCAATGTTCGACAAAACTTTTTATTACTTCCATTTTAGTCCCCGAACTTTGGATCTTTTACAATGTGACCATTTCTCTCTAATTTTGCCAACTTTTGCTTATTTCCTTCAATTTCATCAATCTATATTGCATCATCAAAACAAACATTAAACGCTCTAAAATTCGTAGGAATTAGTAAATATCAAGTTTAGATAAGTATCTAAAGTATGAGCGAAATACACTCATCAATATCTCAACAACATAAAGAAGTCGTTCTAAGAAAAAATTGAAGCTGTTTATCGAATAGTATGAACATACACTACAAAATAAGGTTGAGACGGAATTTCAGGCCAATTTCAAGTTATTTTCGCAAGTGGTACCATATACAACACAATATGAAATGGAGCAACAATTGTAGTCAGTCTATACCATTTCTAAATTAGGAAAGCTTAGGATGAGTTCATGGGAAAGGTTTACTGTGACCTCATATCTACTTAGGAGGGGTCTTTCTGGGATTATGTAAGATGTACGGAAATATGTTATGTACGAGGGCCAAAGAAAGAAAAAAATGCTTTGTCTCCTTTAAGAGAGAAAGTTGTGAAGTTGTATGCAATTACCATTTGTTCGAATTTCAAGGAATAGTTTACCATCATGCGATCGTAGTATTGATTCACAGTGATGTCACCTTACTTCCAGAAACGTATATACTACAGAGGTGGATGAGTAATGTTAGTAGAGCACATGCAACAGTGTCAATGAACTACGATGGTTTGGTTAGTTCTTCTGAACGGTTGAGGTACGATGACATTGTCGTGCATTCGTACAGGTTCTACTCGATGATGAAGGGCGAGTACGTGCGATTATGGATTGGATAAAGTATAATGTGAAGATTTGATGACGTGAAGAAGGTTGAGTATTGGAAGCAATGTTCTCATTCATCACATTAGTCAGGTAGTTGAACACTGTACTACTTTGTAAAATAATGTAAGCATGAATGTGAGGGATTCAAAATTGTCGAACATAAATGGGGCTCCCAGGAAACTGTGGAGAAATTGCCTAAAAAATTTGGATAGCATGAGGATAATTCTGGAATACTTTTACTATACACTGATTAGTTTATGATTCACAGTTTGTGCAAAGATTTGAAGAAGGATGGGTCGCAATTGTTGATACGTATCGTCAGCATGACAACGATTGGTTTTCTGGACTTTTTGATAACAGAGGTTGTTAGCTGCCATGTTTTTGAAAGACTGCTTTCTGGGCAGGTATGTCAACAACACAAAGAAGTACAAATATGAATATATTTTTCGATGACTATGTGCATTCGAAGACAACAATGAAGCATTTTATCGAACAGAATGAATGTACATTACGAAATAAGGTTGAAAAGGAATTTCAAGCCAATTTCAAGTCATTTTCACAAATGATACCATGTGCAACACAATATGAAATGGAACAATGTTTGTAATCAGTTTATACCATTTCCAAATCAGGAAAGCTCAGGATGAATTCACCAAAAAGGTTTACTATGACCTCATATCTACTTAGGAGGAATCTTCCAAGACGGTATAAGAAGTACGAAAGGATGTTATGTACGAGGGCTGAAGAAAGAAACTAAATTCTGTCTTATTTGAGAGAGATAATTATGAAGTTGTATGCGGTTGCTATTTGTTCGATTTTCATGGCATAGTTTACTGTCATATGATCGCAATCTTGATTAGCAGCAATGTTACCTTACTTCTAGAAAGGTATATACTATAGAGGTGGAGGAGAGATGTTAGTAAAGCACATGTAATGGTGTCAATGAACTATGATAGTTTGGTTAGTTCTCCTGAACAGTTGAGATACGATGACATGTGTTGTACATTCATGTAGGTTCTAGACCTTGCTATCAATAATGAAGGGTAAGCATGTGCGATTATGGACTAGATAAAAGTACAATGTGAAGACTTGTCAACATAAAGAAGGTCGAGTATTGGAAGCAATGTCCTCTCGCATCACACTGGTCAAGAGTTGAATAGTTTACTACTTCGTAAAATAATGCAAGAATGAACATGTAGGATTTAAAATCATCGAATAGAAAGGAACACCTAGGAAACTACAAAGAAAATACCTCTTGGAGCCGAGTTTCACCATAGCGAAGGTATATTTAAGTAAAAAACTATAGATAGCAATGGACTATATATAAATACTAATCACTTTAGGGGGAACATGCTGGGAATTTTAACATCAACAAAAGGAAAGAGACTTAGGACGAGGCGTAGTGATATGCAAGATAGTGGAGTTGATGTTTAGCATACATTGCAACAACATTACTTGGTGCATACACTGATGTCATTTTCCAGTACAATTTGACAACACAATTCCCATTCCCATAGTATTTGTTCGCTATGTTGTTATTCTACACAGGCATCTCACAATCTTCAAGTCTTATTCCTCCGTCGTCGTCGTCAAATGTTATTTGTACTTCATGATTTGACTTTGTCAATCGACCCTTCATTATTATTTAATCGTGAACATAGTTATAATTTTTAATACTATTTCACTGGAATTGCTAATATAGTCTTCAACTGTCCCACTTTCGACAGGAGGTTCATCATTCCAGCAAGCAGGTACATGGGGAGAGATTCGACAACAGCCGGCTTCGATTTCAATACCTGACTACATGTGAACAGCAACAACTTCATCAAGAGGTGAAATGCAGATGAGTCCAATTGTATGATGTTTGTAATGATTGTAATAGGCATATCAAACTATTTTATTATTATGATTATTTACTTATCTTTTTTATTTCTCAAGAATGATGCAAATCTGATTATTTAATTGTCATTTTTTTTTCCAGTTTCGAATGTGGGGTTGTTAGAATTGTTCTCGTCATTTATAAATTGTGGAAGTGATTTTTTTATGTTTGAATGATTTATGGTTGGGAATTAGAGGAATTTGGATCAGTGCTCCGTCTTTATGTATTGAATCATTTATGTTTGAATGACATATTTTGGAATACGTTTAGTAATTGAATGCCAGGCTATATATTTCTGCTCTATCTGCACTCTTCCTTACCTGCATCAAATTTCCAAATATACTATCAGATCCGTGATTCTCAATGCACAAGTTGATTGAGGGTAAATGCATTCGAAAAGAATTCTTATAGCTTCAGAATTACCAACGAAGACACTGACAAATAATTTCCTTTCCTAATACATACAAGCACATACGGGGCACAATAAAAAAAGAAAAAGAAAAAGAAATTAGTGCTAACGAGAACAAGAACTCTTCAATGATACAAAACAAGTAGCAGTAAATCTATATCAGTAAAATGGAAAAAAATTACAGCAGTAATAAGTTCAACTATAACAACTGATAGACCGATTGGAGGGAGTGACACACAATGCATCCATATTTGTATCATCTACTTCTCTGAATTGCAAGTGACGAACACGAACCAAAGGATCAAAATCCCATATACTTGCAACATATTTGCGATCACATTCAAGTAGACAAAAGTGTATATCCTAACAAGCATAGTTTATCAACTACATATATATTCTTGCGTAGGGTCAAGTGCTTCTCTTTTGCTCAGTTGGATCATCTATTTAAACCTAAATAAAATGATATATTTTATATGTATGCTTGAAACATTAGATTATGTTGTATAGGTTCTTAAAGTCGGCTACTAAAAACACTTTTACCATACCAAGACTGTATGTAATTACCACACATTAAGCACGCATTCAAAGTAAACTAAATCAATATAAACAACTTTAAATTAAATACTGGCCACGTGTCTCGTTGGATATCATGGCTAAGAATTTATGTCATTTTAATTTAAGTTGTGTTTATGTTTACTTTTACCATAATTGGAAAGTTGTGTAACCTTTATTTTCTTGAGTTTGGTGACTTTTAAATTTCTAACGAATGTATGCAAATATTGAACAAATTATTGTACTTTTTGGTGGTTTTGATAATATCACATATTGTTAAGTAATTCATTATTTATACTTGCATTTGCATGATTTATTGATGCCTAAATGCACTAAGTACCCTTATATTTTGATTTAGGTTGCAAATAAATGAATATGGCGAAAATTAGGAGAAAAGAGTGAAAAAGGACAAAAATGGAGGAAAGTGAAAGTTCAAGGACTAAATTGTAATTCCCAAAAGTAGAACCAGAAGGGAAAATGAAGATGTAAAAGATTTGAAGGCCAATTGATTGAAGAATTAAAGTTTCGGACTAAGGGAAACAAGAAAAGAAGTCAAGAATTGAAGAAATGAAGTTCGGGGACTAAAGTGCAAATACTCTATACTTGTGTTTAACCTTGTGATGAAGATTTGAAAGTGTTAAAGGTCAAGCAGAAGAGAAAAGAGATGAAAGGGATGAAATATCGTCAAAGTATGATCACACATCAATTCCCAATCAAAGAAGTTACGCATCGATTTTTAGCCCCATATTAGGACCCCTTTTTGACATGTCATATGATCAAATTGGAAGATGACATCTAGTTAGCTTTCCAACGCAACTTGAATGACCTCAATTGGATATCGGGAGAGGAAGAAATGCTAAAAATACCGAAAGCTGTCCGATGGAGAAAAATTTATACTATACGTACGCATAGGCTTGCAGACCTTGCGTATACGAGATTCCAAAAATCCAATTCTGAGGTGCAAACAAGTTTACTTTGCGTACGCACCATTAGAACCATGCGTACGCATGGTTCATTTAGGGGCCGAATCACAATTTCCTATTTTCGATCAAACTCTTATGGTGACTGAATTTTTCACGACTTTTAAACCCTGAATCGACCCAGAATGCAGGGAGACACCTCCAGACCAATTCTTTTCACCTTGATGATCAAGAAACCCTATCGAAAACTAAGGAATTTGGTGAAGCTACGAAGGAACTCAATCGATTTTGGTGATTTTGACATCCTTTAATTCATGTAATTGAGTTTTTTTCATTGTTTAACAGTTTTAGAATAAACTTTCCATGTTTTGAATGAGTTTTGTCGTTAATTTAACATTTATTAGAATTTCCATAGACTCGGTCACACTTTTTCCATCGAATATTCAAAATATTTGTTGAATTGCAATTTCAATTACTTAAAATTATTGGTGTGATTCTGTACTGCCTTATGCCTATGTCTATGGTCATTTTTGAATTTGATTTCAATAATTAATTGTGCGAATTTGTTTTTTGGAAACTTGATTTCTAGAATTACCATACAATTGAGATTGTGCTTAACGTTATACTTTTCGATTAATCCGTTACATTTACTGTCTTTAATTGAGTAAAAACATATGAATTGATGATGTTGAATGACACAAATCGGTTGAGAAAATTTCGATGCTTCACTTTCATATACATTGATTTAATTTCACTACGTAAACTTTGATTTCATTAAAACTGTAATATCATTACAAATTTTGAGAGCA
The DNA here is from genome assembly GCF_002742605.1 of Olea europaea var. sylvestris. NCBI lineage: Eukaryota > Viridiplantae > Streptophyta > Magnoliopsida > Lamiales > Oleaceae > Olea > Olea europaea. The sequence goes on from NC_036246.1 coordinate 17,259,545, forward strand.
CCATCACCTTTTAGACTTTTAGATTATTTTCCATCTCCCTGTGGATACGGCACCCAAAGCTGTACTACAATTACTGCGTTATACTTTGGGCGTAATCAAATTTTGGCACCGTTGCCGAGGAGACGGTACAAGTAATCAAGGGACCGATCGAAAAGGGTGATATCATTCCTTTCTTTTCTTTTTAATTTGATTTAATTTTTTTAGTGTTATTTTTATTTTGTCTTCACACATTTTTTTGTGTTTAATGAGCAGTGATCAAGGCGATCAAGGGAGTTCGACTGGAGCACCTTTTACAGTGTTTGAATCTCGATATAATCCTTATTTTGCTACTGCATCAATTGCCGTGAACACCTCAACACATAACACAATGTCTGATAGTGAGCACGATGATGTGCCTTATAGGACTTTGCATGATTATCTGCACCCCATGCGTACATCCACACCATCATGCATAATGTTTTCGTCGAATATGCCACGTATGGAATTAAAACAGGGAATGATTCAACTTCTTCCCACTTTTCATGGACTTGACAGTGAAAATCCATATGTGCATATTAGGGAATTTGAGGAGGTGGTTGCAACCTTCCACAATCAACATGGTACAATGGATGCAATCAGGTTAAAAATTTTCTCATTTTCACTTAAAGAAAGAGCAAAGACCTAGCTATATTCATTAAGACCACGTTTAATTGGTACATGGGGTTGAAATGATGCAGGCATTCTTTAATAAATACTTTAGCCACCATAAGACTAGCGCCCTTAAGAAGCAAATCTCATCTTTCACTCAAAAGAATAGTGAGACTTTATATCAGGCTTGGGAAAGATTTAAAGAACTACAAGCTCTTTGCCCCCACCATGGTTATGAGAGCTGGCATATAGTGAGTTATTTTTATGAGGGATTAATACCTAAGGAACGTCAATTCATAGAGATGATGTGGAACAATGAATTTCTGCAAAAACATTCGGCTGAGGCTAGAGAGTATTTAGATGACCTTACTGAGAAAGTTCATACTTGGACTGGACCTAGCCCCACTAATAGTACTAATACGTCACGACCTACAGGAAACTCCACTAGTACAGGCATCTATCAACTTAGAGAAGAGGAGAGTCTTAAAGCCAAAGTAGAAGCCCACAGTAAAGAACTTTAAACTTTGTGTGCTAAAAAGGCTCTAAATTTGCACAAATTGTTTCTCGGGTTGAATCTTTAGGACATTGTTTTGTATGCGGTAGAATAGATTACCTAGCCTAAGAGTGCACCACTTAGATTGAGATAAGAGGGGTTTATGAGGAACATTGTAATGCCTTAGGCATATATAGGAAGCCCTATTCTCCTTTCTCTGAGACCTATAACCCAGAGTGGTGGAATTCATCCCTATCTCAGCTAGAAATCTGAAAACCAGCAAATTGCCCAATCAAATAGAGCTTAGAGTGCACCATCATATCAACCCACACCCTCTAAGAACTCCTTAGAAGATACCCTACATGCATTCATAGAGGCACAAGGCAAGACAAATAAGAAGTTTGAGGCTATGAGTAACCAGGTAGTGGAGGAAAATAAGGAGATAAAAAATCATGTGTCTAAACTGACCAATGCATTAGCTGTAGGGGAACGTGGGGAATTTCTAGCACAGGTTCAACCAAATCACATGGCTCAAACCTCAAGCTTGGGAGAGAGCAACCTTAAGGAAGTGAATGGCATCACCACTCGATCTGGGAAGGTTATAGAACCAACTTCCAAACCTAAGGAAAATGAAAAGGAGTTTAGTGAGTCTGAAGAAAGTAGCCCTAGTGATGAGGTAGTATGAAATCCATCTAGAGTACCTTTTCCTCAAGCCCTTAAGTTTAGCACAAAACCAGTAAATCAACACAGTGAGATCTTAGAACAACTTAGGCAAGTAAAAATCAATCTACCACTCTTGCATGTAATTATACAAGTTCTACATATGCTGAAATCTTTAAGGACTTGTGTACTGTGAAAATGAGATACATTACCAAGAGGACTGCCTTTTTGATCAAACAGGTGAGTGCTGTGATTGAACATAGAATCTCGTCGAAATATAAGGACCCTCGCTATCTAGCTGTTTCTTACATCATCCAGAACCATGAATTTGCACATGCTCTCCTTGATCTAGGAGCCATGATAATCTCATGCCCTATTCCATATACTTGTTATTAGGCCTAGGTGAAATTAAACCTACTTCTGTGGTTCTACAACTTTCTAATAGTTCCACTATATAACCTAGGGAAGTAGTTGAAGATATGTTGGTTCAAATGGATAAATTTTACTACCCTATTGATTTCTTAGTCTTGGATGAAAATGTTGATTCTAAAATTCCCATTATTCTTGGTAGACCTTTCATTGACACCGCTAACGCTCTTATAAATTGCAAGAATGGTCTAATGAAATTATCTTTTGGGAACATGACTTTAGAAGTGAACATTTTCCACATTACTAAGCAACCAATGGAAAATGATGAGTGCCACCACACACATATGATGGAGGCACTCACTCAGGAGAAGGCACCTAAACTACGAATTCTGGCTCCTTGAATCTTTTTCTTTTGAACTTTGCAATTCTAGCAAGTTTTAACGATGAAGAATATGCTAACATTTGTGCTGTTTTTACAAAATTTCAAGACTATGGGACATCACCATGGCAACCCAAGTTTAAAGAATTACCAGGGATGGGGGACAGCAACCATCAAATGTTGAGAGCCCCAAACCAAAGTTGAAATTGTTGTCCCCAGGATTACAACATGAATTTCTTGGACCAGGTGATACTTTTCTTGTGATTATTTCTTCAGAATTGGATGCATTGCAATGTAAGCAACTTTTAAACATTCTGAATGAACACAAATCTGCATTAGGGTAGACCATAGCTGACACTAAGGGTAATAGTCCTCTAATTTGCTCACATAGGATCCACTTAGAAGAAGGAATCACCCCTAAAAGAGACCCACAGTGTAGGCTAAACCCCACAATGAAAGAAGTTGTGAAAAATGAAGTGCTAAAATTGTTAGATGCAGGTATTATTTATCCTATTGCAGATAGTAAATGGGTTAGTCCTATACAAGTAGTCTTTAAAAAGTTAGGTGTCATAGTGGTAAAAAAATGAAATAGGTGAAATGATCCTAACAAAAGCAATGACTACATAGCGTATGTGCATTGATTGTAGGAAGTTGAATGCTGCCACCCACAAGGATCACTTTTCCCTCCCCTTTTTAGACCAAATTTTGGAGCGTGTGTCTGGCCATCTCTTTTACTATTTTTTGGATGGCTACTGTGGTTACTATCAAATTGAAATAGCCTTAGAATCCCTTTGATACTTCTGCATTTCGTAAGATGCCATTTGGGCTTTGTAACGCCCCTGCCATATTCCAAAGATGCATGATAAGCATATTTAGTGACATGGTAGAGGAGTGCATGGAAGTTTTCGTAGATGACTTGACAGTGTTTGGAGTCTCATTTGATGCATGCTTGTTTAACTTGAAGAGAGTCTTGACCCGGTGTGAGGAAAAATGATTAGTTTTGAATTGGGAGAAATGTCATTTTAGGTACCCTCAGGAATTGTCTTAGGACATGTAATTTCTTCGAACGAAATAGAGGTCGACAAATCAAAAATTAAACTAATCTCTAAATTGCCTACACCTAAGACTGTTAAAGACATCAGATCATTCCTAGGTCATGCAGGTTTTTATAAGAGGTTTATACAGAACTTTTTATCCATATCTAGACCATTGTGTAACCTTCTAAGTAAACAAGCCACTTTTGAATGGACCCCAGAGTGCCAAGAGGCATTTAAGACACTAATTAACAAACTCACTTTCTGTATCAATCATGCAACCACCTGATTGGTCCCTATCATTTGAAATTATGTGTGATGCCAGTCATTAGTGATGTACTAGGACAATGAATAGAGGGTATGCCTTTTGTCATTTACTAGGCTAGTAGAACTCTTAACAGTGCTCAGATGAACTATTCCACAATTGAAAAAGAACTACTAGACGTAGTCTTTGCACTCGACAAGTTTAGATCTTATTTGATTAGTTCTCCTATTACAATTCTCATAGATCATGCAGCCTTAGGTACCTTCTTGCAAAGAAGGATGCTAAGGCGGATTTATACAGTTGATATTGCTTTTGCAGAAATTTGACATCACCATCAAGGACAAGAAATGAGTGGAGAATGTAACAACAGACCACTTGTCAAGGCTAACCTTTAAAGATACTACAAACACCTTGCCAATAGGGGATGAATTCTTAGATGAGAATTTATTTTCTATTTCTTCTTTACCATGGTTTGCTCACATTGTGAACTACTTGGCTGTAGGTGGAATCCTAAAGGAGTGGAGTGCACACGATAAAAGAAAGTTTTTGGCTGAGGTACATAATTTTTATTGGGATGACCCATGCTTATTTAAGTACTGCCCAACCAAATCTTAAGACGTTGTGTTCCCAATGAAGAGATACCTAGCATACTTAGTTTTTGTCATACCCAAGCATGTAGGCCACTAGTCTATAAAAAAGGCTGCTACAAAAATTTTGCAATGTGGCTTTTATTGGCATACCTTGTTTAAAGACACCAATACCTATTGTAGATAATGTGAAAGATGTCAAAAGTTAGGTGCTATGTCTCGGCATAATATGATGCCTTTAAAGCCTATTTTAGTGATAGAAGTATTTGATTGTTGGCAGATTGACTTTATGGGACCCTTTCCACCTTCTTTTGGCTCTCTGTACATTATTGTGGCGGTGGATTATGCGTCTAAATGGGTAGAGGCAGCTGCTTGTAGGGCTAATGACAATAAAAATGATTGTTAAATTCTTCAAAGAAAATGTCTTGTCTAGGTTTGATACACCACATGTCATTATTAGTGATAGAGGCACACACTTTTGCAATCAATCCTTCTAAGCACTAATGAAAAAAAATAGAGTAATTCATAAAATTTCCAATGCTATCACCCTCAGACTAGTGGATAGGTAGAATTAGCTAATAGGGAAATTAAACAAATTTTGGAAAAAACTGTAAACCCTAATCGTAAAGGTTGGTCTTCAAAATTAAGTGATGCACTTTGGGCTTATCGTACGGCTTTTAAGACTTCCCTGGGCAGGTGACCATATAGACTCATTTTTGGAAAGCCTTTCCATTTACTTGTGGGCTTGAACGCTGAGCCTATTGGGCTATTAAACATTTTAACTTCAACCTAGAAGATGGAAGTGAGCTTAGGAAATTTCAATTGGCTAAGTCAGAGGAGTTGAGAAATGAGGTCTACGAGAGTTCTAGAATCTACAAGAAAAAAATGAAAGCTTTTCATGACAAAAATATTGTGAGAAAGACTTTTATACGATTCTAGACTCCACAAGCATCCTGAAAAATTTCGTTCTAGGTGGACTGGCCCCTTTATGGTAACACGAGCTTTTGAAAATGGTCGGTTGAAATTGAGGATCCTAATGATGGTAGAGTTTTCAAAGTGAATGGACAGTGTCTCAAAATAGCTCATGGGCAACCTGTACAGACCATGTTTACCTCTCTTAGCTTCACTCAGGTTCACCCTTCACTTTGCTTTTCTGTATACTTATTTTACCTTTTCTTTTTAGTACATTTTGCATTAATTTTTAGGTTTATTTTAATCCTTGCATTATCCATCCATTGAGATTTTTCAGGCTTCCCATCTTTCGAGCTCAAGTTAATTCACTGCAGTACTCATGTGATACCTTTCCTTTTTATTTATTTATTTTTGAAGTCATGTTTATGCATTGAGGACAATGTAACATTTAGTTGGGGAGAGGATACATTTTGTTGTGTAATTCATAGTAAATGGTGTAGTCGTGAAATTTTTTTGCTTGGAGTTCTAATTTGCCGCATGTCTACCCCTAGTAGCATGTTACTAGGAGTTGATTGTGTATATGAGAATTTGGATATCAAGACACTTGCTGAATTTCTTTTTGTGCACACAAGCCTTGTCATAAGATGGTAGTTTAACATATGTAGCTAGAGGAATCTCTTGCTAGAGCTTTCTTGTGAGAGAATTGATGAGGACTGAGAGCCACATACATTAAAAAAGGTAACAAGTGTTCATTGATTATGTGAATTATACTTGGGAAATGATAAGAGTCAATTTAGGATTGAATTTGAGCTTTCAGACTAGTTTTTCTTTTCATAATCCCCTCGTAGCCACTTTGATCCAATACAAATACATCATTTCTTTTCATGCGTCTAACTTGTTCATACCTTTTCACAATGGAATAAAGCCTATAAACATTTCTTTTCCACCTTTATTCCTTCCAAGTGTATAGTGGGTATAAAATGATTATGTGAGAAGAAAAGTAACGGAGAAAGGTAATAAGAATTGTAAGTGCTCAGGTGAAGCGAAAAGATACGAAATGAAGAGAAACTTAAAAAAATATATAAAAAAAAGTAAAATGTTGTTGGTAATTGAAAGGTTAAGAATGCATTGATGTAAGGATTGTTATGTTGAAATACTTGTTGAGATGTCTAGCTAAATACTTAGAAGTCCTTAAATTCATTTTGCCCTACTCTTCATATAACCCAACTTAACACTTTTCGCACCCTTTGCATTGACTGTTTTGATCTCAAGTCGGCTTGTGGTAAGAAGTTAATGAATTCTCAATTAGTAGTATGTCTATCATGTGATCAATTTTTGCTTGTTGCTTTTTCATAAATGTTTAAACCTCCATGTTTTGAGTGTACATCTTTCCCAACTCTATAGAGAGAAGCCCCGTACTAAACACTTTGATACATGTGAGTTATGGGCTGGGCCTTTAGATCGAGACACACTCGATGTTGCATGTGCTAGGGTTGGCGGTAAGATTGCTATGACTTGACACAATTTGTAAGTGCTTTTGATGTCCTGATGATCATGACATGGTTAATCTCTTGTGGTGTTGAGTTTGAAAAAGGGCATGGACTGTGGTTAAATTAGGACTTAACAATTTGAATTGAAGCATGACTCACTCATTCAGTTGTCTTGTTTTGCATTAAAAATTGGTAGGGACTAGCAATAAGCAAGTTGGGAGTGTGATAATATCATAAATTTTTTAGTAATTCATTCATTCATTCTTCCATTTGTGTGATTTATTGATGTCTAAATGTACTAAGTACCATTATATTTTGATTTATGTTGCAAATAAATGAATATGGGGAAACTGGGGAGAAAAGAGTGAAAATGACCAAAATAGAGGAAAGTGAAAGTTTAGGGACTAAATTACAATTTTCAAAAGCTGAACCGGAAGGCAAAATGAAGATTCAAAAGATTTGAAGGCAATTGATTAAAGAATTAAAGTTTTGGACCAAGGAAAACAAGAAAAAAAGTCAAGAATCGAAGATATGAAGTTCGGTGACTAAAGTACAAACACTCTACACTTGTGCTTAACCTTATGATGAAGATTCGAAAGTGATAAAGGTCAAGCAGATGAGGAAAGAGGTCAAACAGATGAAATATCATCAAAGTATGATCACACATCAATTCCCAGTCGAAGAAGCTACACATTGAATTTTAGCTTCATATTGAGACCCATTTTTGATATGTCATATAATCGAATTGAAAGATGACATCTGAAGAAAACTTATATCCCTTTCAGTTAGCTTTTCAATGCAACTTAAATCGCCTTAATCCGACATCGAAGAGGAAGATATGTTCAAAATACTGAAAGTAGTTCAGTGAAGAAAAATTTGTACTATGCGTACGCATAGGGCTGCATGCGTATGCAAGATTCCAAAAATCCACTATTGAGGCCTAAACAAGTCTATTATGCGTACACATGGTTCACTCAGTTTACTATTTTTGATCAAACTCTTATGGCAACTAAATTATTCACGACTTTTAAACCCTAAATCGATCGAGAACACAAGGTGACACCTCCTGACCCATTCTTTTCACCTTGGTGCTCAAGAAATCCCATGGAAAACTAAGGAATTTGGTGAAGTTACGAAGGAACTCAATCGGCTTTGGTGATTTCGACATCCTTTAATTCATGTAAATGAGTTTTTTCATTGTTAAACAGTTTTAGAATCAGATTTCCATGTTTTGAATGAGTTTTGACATTAATTTAACATTTATTAGAATTTTCATAGACTTAGTCACGCTTTTTCTATCGAATATTCGAAATATTTGTTGAATTGCAATTTCAATTACTTAAAATTATTGGTGTGATTCTCTACTGCCTTATGCCTATGTCTATGGTTATTTTTGAATCTGATTTCAATAATTAATTTTGTGAATTTGTTTTTAGGAAACTTGATTTTTAGAATTACTACAGAATTGAATTTGTGCTTAATGTTATATCTTCCGATTAAAGAGTTACATTTAATGTCTTTAATTGAGTAAAAACGTATAAATTGATGATATTGAATGACACAAACCGGTTGAGGAAATTTCGACGCTTCACTTTCATATACATTGATTTAATTTCACTACGTAAACTTTGATTTCATTAAAATCGTAAAATCATTATAAATTTTGAGAAAACCATCACCTTTTGGACCTTTGGATTATTTTCTATCTCCCTGTGGATACGGCACCAAAAGCTGTAATACAATTACCGCACTATATTTTGGGCATAATCAGGTTTATTGAATAATAGTATTGAACTTGGATAGTTCCAATTCTTTTTTAACTAATATGTGTACTCTTCTTAGATAAGTGATTTTGTTTATCACAGATCATTTCTCAATCTTTGTACATGAAACAATGACTTGAAAATCAACTGGTTTGATTGTGTTCTTTGTTTTGTTTTAAACTTGTGTCTATGTCAAAGGATGCTCATCCAGGCTCTTGTATATATCTTCCAACCTTAGCATGAATTTTTCTCTTTGTTCAACCATGACTTGAATTGAAGCGCCACAGAAAAACATCAGGATCATGTCTTCACATTGTGAAAATATTGGTCTCTCCCTAAAAGTCTGAAAAATGGTATCCTATTGCAAATTAAAGAATATCTTATACCCTAAACAATATAGATCAGGCTCATTTGTCCAACATTTCATTGTCAATCCCTTGTAAGTTATGGAGGCCTGAATGAACTTAATTTTTTTAAGAAATCATTGGTTTTGAAAACAAAAGCTATAATTTCTGGGGCTTGTTGCTCTTGGGCCTATTTTATTTCTGCTACTCAAGTTGAATAATGCTATATATGAGGACTTCATTCCTGAAAACATAGGAGGGTTATTTATCCATCAATTGATGTTATATATATAATTAGTAGATTTTTCAAAATATTTGGTAGGGCTTAACCCTTCTTGTATGCAATTTTGATCAGCTCCTGAATCATTTTGAACTGAATTTAAATTCTTTACTAACAACAATAATTATGGTGCAATACCATTTTTGAAGTTGAATACGATTGATAAAATTAACATTTTTCTTTGTTAGTTTGAATTTGAATGATAAGCATGAGAAGTATCATCTTCAGAAGTGGATTCTGAAGAGGATTTTTGCTTAGAATTGTATTCTCAAATCTTTTTCTTTCAAGAACATAACTTCCATTCTAATTTCTTTCGTTTGACAATCAAGAATAAAAATTTAATATATTTTGCATATTAAATGGTTCCACTAGAAATTTTGAAGGTAGAAGAGAAGAGAACCTTTTCTTTAGTTGATGATCCTCTATTTTTCCAATGATTTCTTGAATTAGTTCTTCTTCTTTTGTAAGAACATTTATGGTTTTACATGCACAAACCTTTTTATTTTAACTTGAAATAGAGGAAAAACTTGAACTTGTTTCAACATAAGAATCTTCTTGGTGTTGATACACTTGTCCAATTTTGGAGTCTGGTTCATCATCTGAATTGGAATTAATTAAATTAAGTACTTCTAATTTAATATCTTCATCAATTCAAACATTATTAATTTTTCCCTTCATAGGACATTTATTTGAATAATGTTGATTGATTACATTTCCAATAGGTGATATTGGAATTTCCTAAATGTTAAAAGAAAAATTTCTTTGAAAACTTTCTTTTTGAAAATTTGGATGGATAAGTCTCATGAAAAGATTTTTCTTTTTGAAAAAATCATTTTCTCATATGAGAAGGAAAATTTTTCTTTTTTGGGAATAATTTTCTCAAAACCAAATTATTCACAAAACGATCCAAGTTCTTTTTGTAGGGAATTTACTTAACATGCACAGCGGAATTTAACAAATTTCAATTCTCGTTCAGGATTCAGCTTTGTATTTAGATAAAAACTATGATAAGAAATATACATTTTCTTGTAATTTGCAAACTCCTTCGTGTTATTCCTTTCCAGCAGCTTGAATCTGCCTCCCACAGCTGTCCAATTGTCCAGCCTCCAATGAAATCCACACAGAGAATAGACTGCAACTGCTAGGGTTTCTCTCTTGTGCCAGCAAGAATAATGAAAACCTTATGGACCCCAAACCCTAGCTATGTATATATATAAACCCAAACAAACCCGGCCCGGTTCGATCCAATATTTAATTAATCCAATTAATTAAACCCGGTCCGTGAATTAATTAATCCAATTAATTAATCGGGAATATAAATAACAAATTCAATTAATTAATTTATCCAATAATTGTTAAATTAACCAATTGACAATTTGCAATCTTCCAATTCTCTTTTGTGTGCGACCCATTAGGTTCCCGACCACGATACCTAACGTCGTGAAATATTATTTTGATCTAATCAAAATTGATAAATTAATACACCCTTTTAATTTATCGCCAATTCACACTCGCCGTCCCTAACTGACATCTAGTAATGTGTCAGGGCAATACATGTGACGGGAAATGTCACGTGGTATGACAAAACCAAATTCGTTCATTTACCGTGAAACTATTATCCCTTCGTCAATACGATCCGATCAATTACGATATATGGAATTGTGTCAATCTCGATCATTGATCATATCTTTCACTCCACTATTAAGTCAATATAAATCGAAAACTCCTTTTCGACTTATGAGTACACCTTGGTCAAGAATTTCATCATCGACTTAATTGAATGAAACGCAGATCATAATCTCCTACTATCTAAGAGTGACGAATCCTTTATTGATCAATCACAACTTTCATACGATTATTGACGTACCCGAAGGATGTCGTATTAGCGGCCCCTTTCAGAACAACATTCAACACTACCAAAGTATGACTGTCCTCATATAAGGTACCATGACGACCTCAAGTCAAAGGACCAATTACACTATCGAACGTTAGAGATTATCCACTGACACTCAGATAGTTATCCATGTGGAATCTCTTAGCGGGTCTCTAATGTTTTGTTCTATAACAAAACATCCACGTGTTCATTTAAGTGTCACCACACTTTAGCTTGTGAGATCAGCTACTTACTTCACAAGTAAGAAATGCCACACGTGACGGTCTAACTGTATTAACGATATCCGTATCTCGTTATTACTTACGACCATGGTTTATTCAAGATCCAATTATATGTAATTTGTATCTCACAATCACAACTCCTTGTGATTAACAGATTACCCAAAAATTGGATTCGGATTCTATTATTTAATATTATTTATCACAAAATTAATTTAAATAAATAATAGATCTCGCCAAAATCAAATGTATTAAGTATATTAAAAGCATTTACAACCTAAATCAATTGGATCTAGGGCATAACACTTACAAACTCCCACTTGCACTAGATCCAATCACTCACGTATCTAATACCATAAGCATCCACATGACGATTATGTTTCTGTTGTGACAACGGCTTTGTGAGTGGATCTGCAATATTATCATCTGTGGGAACTCACTCTATCGTTACGTCATTCCTTTCTATAATCTCCCTGATGAGATGATATCGCCTTAGCACATGTTTGGATCGTTGATGAGACCTCGGAGTTCCTTCGCTTGCGCGATGGCTCCATTGTTATGACAATACAAAGGTATGGGATCAACAATGCTAGAAACGACTCCAAGTTCATTAATGAACTTCTTGATTCACACAGCTTCCTTTGCTACTTCAGAAGCAACTATGTACTCGGCTTCTGTTGTTGAATCAGCGGTTGTTTCCTGTTTGGAACTTTTCTAACTAACTGCTCCATTGTTGAGAGTAAACATATATCCTGACTGAGACTTGCTATCATCTTTATCAGTTTGAAAACTAGCATCAGTATACCCCTGAATTTTCAGTTCATTTCCTCCATAGATCAAGAACACATCTTTAGTCCTTCTCAAGTACTTAAGAATGTTCTTAACCGCTATCCAGTGTTTCTCACTAGGGTTTGCTTGAAACCTGCTCGTAGCACTTAGAGCATATGAAACATCTGGTCTTGTACATAGCATCGCATACATGATAGATCCTATCGCCGAAGCATAAGGAATCTTGTCCATGTGACTCCTTTCATCATGTGTTTTAGGACACATATCTCTTGAGAGGTAAATCCCATGTGACATGGGGCATAATCCTCTTTTGGACTCTTCCATATTAAATCTTCTCAAGATTTTATCTATGTACGAAGATTGGGATAAGCCTAGTAATCTTTTAGATCTATCTCTATAGATCTTGATTCCCAAGATATACGCTACGTCTCCCATATCTTTCATGGAAAAATTCTTTGACAACCATAATTTTACCGATTGAAGCATTGGGATGTCGTTTGCTATTAGTAATATGTCATCGACATATAATATAAGGAATATGACTGTGCTCCCACTTGTTTTCTTATAAACACACGGTTCATCTTCATTTTTGATAAAATCAAACCTTTTGATTGTTTCATCAAAATGAAGATTCCAGCTCCTAGAGGCTTGCTTTAATCCATAAATGGATTGATTTAGCTTGCATACTTCGTTGGCTCCTTTGGATTCAAAACCTTCAGGCTGTGTCATGTACACCTCCTCTTGCAGGTTTCCATTAAGGAAAGTAGTTTTGACATCCATTTGCCATATCTCATAATCATGGTATGCAGCTATTGCAAGCAAAATTCGAATGGACTTCAGCATGGCTACAGGCGAAAAGGTTACATCAAAGTCAATACTTTGTCTTTGTGTGTAACCCTTCGCTACTAGCCTTGCTTTGTATGAGTGGACGTTTCCATCCATATCGACCTTTTTCTTGTAAACCCATTTACAACCTATCGGTTTTATCCCACCCGGAAGGTCGACCAAGGTCCAACCTTGTTCTCATACATTGAGTCCATATCGGATTCCATGGCATCTTGCCATCTCTTTGAATCAACACTTGACTTTGCTTCTACGTAATTTGTAGGTTCATCATCCTCAATTAATAATTCTTGATTAGTAATCGTGAATTCGTACCTTCAGGGAGGTCGAATGATCCTGCTTGATTTACGCTGAGCTGGAGTGTCCTCAGGGTTCTCTACATCCTGATCAAGAGTCTATCCATCAACAGGTGTAGGATCAGACTCAAGTTCATCTAATTGGTCAACAGTGTCCGTGGATTCTTGAACTTCTTCAAGTTCTAGTTTGCTCCCACTACCCTCTTCTAGAATAAACTCTTTCTCTAGGAATATGGCATGCCTTGAGATGAACACTTTCTTCTCAATGGGATTATAGAATTGATATCCAATTGTCTCCTTTGGATATCCCACAAATACACATTTGTCAGATTTAGCTTCAAGCTTATCTGATTCATTTTGCTTTACATAAGCGTCACAGCCCCAAACTTTCATATGAGATAAGTTTGGTCTTTTTCCTCTCCATAGCTCGTATGGAGTTTTGTCGATCGATTTAGATGGGACACGATTAAGTGTGTAGCAGCAGCAATTAGTGCATGACCCTAAAATGATTTTGGGATGTTTGCATGGCTCATCATAGATCGCACCATGTCTAACAAAGTGCGATTTCTCCGTTCAGATACACCATTATGTTGCGGTGTATATGGCGGAGTCCACTGCGAGAGAATCCCGTTCTCTTTAAGATAATCTAAAAATTCTCCCTTTAAATATTCTCCACCTCGATCTGATCTCAGCGTGAGTATATTTTTACCAGTTTGTTTCTCTACTTCAAGTTTGAATTCCTTGAACTTTTCAAGTGCTTCATGCTTGAACTTCATCAGATATACATAACCATATCTAGAATGATCATCAGTGAATGTGATGAAGTAAGAGAAACCACCTCTGGCAGTTATTAACATGGGTCTACATACATCAGTATGTATTAGTCCCAGCAGTTCTGTGGTTCTTTCTCCTTTTCCAGTAAAAGGGAACTTGGTCATTTTGCCTAACAGGCACGACTCGCATCTGTCAAATGACTCAAAATTAGTTGACCCTAAATATCCATCTTTATGTAACTTGGAAATGCGTTTGTCGTTAACATGACCCAATCTACAATGCCAAAGGTATGTATTATTTAGATTATCACTTTTATGCCTTTTATTTTCTATATTCATAATAGACGACTCAGTATCAAGAATATAAATTCCATTCTGCAACACACCACAACCATAAAAGATCTCATTTTTATAAAATGAACAACGATTGTTCTTAACATTAATTGAAAAACCACTCATGTCTAAACACGAAATAGAAATAATGTTTTTAGTAATGGCGGGAACAAAATAGCAATTCTCTAATTCTAATACTAAGCCTGAAGGCAATGGTAAGAAGTATGTCCCTACAGCCAATGTAGCAACTCTTGCTCCATTTCCCACGCGTAGGTCAACTTCTCTTTTTTCCAGTGCTCTACTTCTCTTTAGTCCCTGCATATTTATACAAATATAAGATCCACATCCGGTATCTAATACCCAAGAAGCTAATGAAGTAAACATATTAACCTCGATAACAAAAGTACCTGAAGTAGAAGCTTTAGAAGACTTCTTTCCCTTCAAGCTCGCGAGGTAAGCCTTGCAGTTCCTCTTCCAATAACCTTTCACTCCACAGTGATAACATGGGTCATCAGATTTGGTATTGTCCTTGCCTGCTTTGACTGCTTTGTTATTGCCCTTAGCCTTTTTGGATATTTTCTTAAAACTTCCTTTGATTTTCCTCTTAGTTCCCTTGGAGGAATGAATAGCTAAGACATGCCCAGTGCTAGCCTTGACATTGGGCTCCACAGTTTTAAGCATATTAAGCAACTCAGGGAGTGTGCATTCGATCTCATTCACGTTAAAATTCATAATGAACTGTGAATAACTATTTGGCAGAGATTGTAGAACCAAGTCAATACTTAGTTCATGATCCATGATAAAACCCAGTGAACTCAGTTTTTCAATAAAACCAATCATCTTCAGTACGCGAGCACTGACTGATGATCCCTCTGCCATTTTGCACCGGTATAGTTGTTTAGAGGTCTCAGACCTCTCCACACGAGATTGTTCATCATACAACTCCTTGAGATGAAAAATCATAGTGTAAGCATCCATACCCTCATGTTGCTTCTGCAACTCAGGAGACATAGCTGCAAGCATCACACATGCTGCAGTGTTATCGTCATCACTGTGTTTGTTGTAAGCAGCCACCTCTTCCTGAGTGGAATTTTCAGTAGGCACCACTGGAAAGGACTGCTCAAGGACATATCCAATTTTCTCATGCTTGAGAACGATTCTCAAATTGCGATGCCAATCGAGAAAATTTGGTCCGGTCAGTTTGTTGGCATCCAGTATGCCTCTCAAATTCATATGATTACTCATGATTCAAAAAACTGTAAATGACGAAAAATAAAGAATTAATATGTATTGTAATTCATTGCACAAATTTAATATGGATTTTAAGTAAACGTGTTCCCACTATTTAAAATAAATTCATGACCCGTGCTCCCACTTTTAAAATAAATTCATGACCCTCATACATAAATTATTTGAATCCACACTTGATTCACAGTGGGCTGAGATCCCATTCGTTGTATCGGGATCTTGAGTGTACTCAACAAATCCTAATAAAACATTTGGGTAGATATTATTATCAATTGTATCTCCATACAACTCCCAGATCAATAAGCTGACAATTCTTTTGTCTTCACAATCTTATGTGTTAGCTTAACATGCCTCTAAAACTTATCTCCTTGAGTGTACTCAACAAAAGATAAATTTTAGTTAAGTTAAACCCATCATTCAGAAATATCAAATATTCCATAGTGTCAAATATATTCCTAATAGACTAGCCTTAAGTATACTCAACAAGCTAAGGTCGATTTAGGATTCTCGTTTTTCACTATAATGATGGAAGGCAAATAATACTAACTTAATAATTTTTAATGAGGGATTTAATGTGCAATGGTCTCATCAAGCAATTATATATATATATACATATATTTAAACATACATCTACTATGCGAATAAATACATATATATAAAAGTAATAGTATGGATGATTATAGATTTGTTCTATCTAGTTTTCCCGAGCCAAAAGGGAAACTAGTTGGTCAATTCCTAAGGGGTACAGTATTGGACCAATAGTAATACACCATCTCCATGGTGTCCACCTCTTCTTGCGCCTCCAATTAGCCGAACTTGTAACATGTATCCTATACTAGTTGGCACGCAGGTCTAAAAGAAATCGGACTCGCAGGCCCATAATAATAATAATAATAATAACGGACTCGCAGGCCCACAACAACAATAAGAAGTAAATCAACCATTCAACACATCCATATGGTCGAGTTCATAATTATCCACAAACATTCATCACATAAATGTTTCCTATGTATAATATCTAATAATATATGCAATGTCTCATAAATCTAGCAATTATAGTCGTCAAAATTAAAGCAAAATTTTGGGATCGAGATAATTAAACAATTAATTAATCATATTAATTAATTAATTTAATTGACGGGCCAATTTAATTAAAATCTAATTTTAACTAAATATCGAATTAGAGTCCAACTCTAAATCCATAACCATTGGGTGAAGTAATTTAATCAAAATCGAATTTTAATTAATTATTAAATTAGAGTCATACTCTAAGTACTAATTTGCATAGGGAAGTTGTGCTAAGTCAAAACATGATTTAATTAATTTAATATTAGAGTCCAACTCTAATAAAATTGAATTAATATTTTAATTTAGGACAAAATTCCCAAACATAATAAAATTCAATTAAGGGTCAAACTAAATATTTAAGTTAAAATCTAATTTTAACAAAAATATAAAAGTCGTCAAATTTTTAAATATATTTTTAATTCTGGGTCAAAATTAGGGTATGGGTCAAACCAAATTTAAAACTCATTTTTAAAATAATTCAAAATTCAAAATCAAAACCCTTTTTGAAATTTTACAAAATTTACCCAAATTGAAATTAACAGCAGACCCTTCCAAAATCAAAATTTACAGAACAGGTCCCTGATTTAAAAATTGCAAATTGACCCCCTTTTTTGTAATTGCAACCAGAGGTCCCCCATCTCCACCAAAACCCTAAACCTAAAAAAAAAAAAAAATTTATTTCTTTCTGGGGCGGCGGCCCGTCTGAAAAAAACAGTAGTGCGAGGCGCTGCTGGTGGCAACGCATCGCGCTGCCAGTTACAGCGCGGAGGCGCTGCTTCTACAGCGCCTCCCGCTGCAGGTTGCAGCGCCTGCCTCGCCGCGCGATGACTCCGCCCGCCTCTCGACTTAAATTTTTTTTTTTGTTTTTCAAGAACAGATCCAAAAAGACCAAAAAAAATTAAAACTATATTTGCTAGATTTAGGAATGAACGTGATTAAACTAACATTTAATTTAATCGACACGTTAAACAATTCCTAACAAATACAAACCTGGCTCTGATACCACTGTAGGGAATTTACTTAATATGCACAGCGGAATTTAACAAATTTCAATTCTCATTCAGGATTCAGCTTTGTATTTAGATAAAAACTGTGATAAGAAATATACATTTTCTTGTAATTTGCATATTCCTTCGCGTTATTCCTTTCCAGCAGCTTGAATCTGCCTCCCACAACTGTCCAATTGTCCAACCTCCAATGAAATCCACACAGAGAATAGACTCCAACTGCTAGGGTTTCTCTCTTGTGCCAGCAAGAATAATGAAAACCTTATGGACCCCAAACCCTAGCTATGTATATATATAAACCCAAACGGACCCGGCCCGGTCCAATCCAATATTTAATTAATCCAATTAATTAAACCCGGTCCGTGAATTAATTAATCCAATTAATTAATCGAGAATATAAATAACAAATTCAATTAATTTATTTATCCAACGATTGTTAAATTAACCAATTGACAATTTACAATCTTCCAATTCTCTTTTGTGTACGACCCATTAGGTTCCCGACCACGATGCCTAACGTCGTGAAATATTATTTTAATCTAATCAAAATTGATAAATTAATACACCCTTTTAATTTATCGTCAATTCACACTCGCCGTCCCTGATTGACATCTAACAATGTGTCAGGGCAATACATGTGACGGGAAATGTCACGTGGTATGACAAAATCAAATTTGTTCGTTTACCGTGAAACTATTATCCCTTCGTCAATACGATCCGATCAATTACGAGATATGAAATTGTGTCAATCTCGATCATTGATCATATCTTTCACTCCACTATTAAGTCAATATAAATCGAAAACTCCTTTTCGACGTATGAGTACACCTTGGCCAAGAATTTCATCATCGACTTAATTGGATGAAACGCAGATGATAATCTCCTACTATCTAAGAATGACGAGTCCTTTATTGATCAATCACAACCTTCATACGATTCTTGACGTACCCGAACGATGTCGTATTAGCGGCCCCTTTCAGAACACATCTAACACCGCCAAAGTATGACTGTCCTCATATAAGGTACCATGACGACCTCAAGTCAAAGGACCAATTCCACTACCGAACGTTAGAGATTATCCACTGACACTCAGATAGTTATCCATGTGGAATCTCTTAGCGGGTCTCCAATGTTTTGTTCTATAACAAAACATCCACGTGTTCATTTAAGTGTCACCACACTTTAGCTTGTGAGATCAGCTACTTACTTCACAAGTAAGAAATGCCACACGTGACGGTCTAACTGTATTAACAATATCCGTATCTCGTTATTACTTACGACCATGGTTTATTCAAGATCCAATTATATGTAATTTGTATCTCACAATCACAATTCCTTGTGATTAACAGATTACCCAAAAATTGGATCTTCGGATTCTATTATTTAATATTATTTATCATAAAATTAATTTAAATAAATAATAGATCTCACCAAAATCAAATGCATTAAGTATATTAAAAGCGTTTACAAACTAAATCGATTGGATATAGGGCATAACACTTACACTTTTTGACCTTCATATCTTTCTAATTTAAATTTAGCTTTGAGTCTGAGATCATTGCATAATGTTAATCTTTCCTTGTTGACGAAATTATTAATTTCAATATAAGTTAAGATATCAACATATGGAGTAGTATCATTATGTTTGAGTCTGATTGAATTCTTTACTCTTTTAGAAAAGAGCTTTAGACATCCTGAAAGAAATCTTTTTTCCCAAAAGGATTGGTTACAATCTTCTCTAATGAAAACTCTGCTTAATAACATATCTTTATACCAATGAAAATCATGAAGTTCTGAGCATTTAAGTTTCATAAGAATATTCGAAGATCTATCTTGAAGAAGAGTAGGAGTTCCAATAAAATGTTTGAGTATTGAAATTATCATGTTGACCCTGAGAATCAACCGTAGGTCTTATATCATTGCGATCTTCCTCAGTAATATAATTATTCCAATTTTTCTTTTTAATTATTGTCAAGTGAAACTTTGAACCAAATTTAAGATAGCATCATATTTAGCCATTTCTTTGCCAATATATGCATGACAAACAGCCATATTTTCCAAGAAATTAATTATTTAGTATTCTATCATATCATCAAGATTCCATTCAATGAGTTTATCCCCATTATAAGAATCTTGAGTTTCTTCTTTTCCTCATATAACATATCAAGATAAGAAGGACAAGAACACAAATTTGGAAGTTTTGAATTTTATCCTCTCAATTTATTGATAGATGGTTTTTCATTTTCAATAAAACATACTGGATTCTTGGATGATCCTAATTTTGAGAGTTGTTTTACAAATTCTAGTAAAATACTGGATTCTTTAGCCAAAGCATCTTTACTCAATTTTAGGGTAAAATTGGAATTGATTGGTTTGAAAATAAGAGGTATTTTCGCCATTTTTTCTCTTTGGATGAAAAAGCATCAGACTTAGAAGTGATTTCAATTCTGGATAATTGAGAACACATGGATGGAAGAATGATAATAGTATAATTGTTTTGAGATTGAATATATTTGATATCCTTTGCAGTAGTTTTAGACTCTTTTGTTCTTTCTCTTGAAAGTTGTTTGAGAGAAGATGCATTAATTTCAGCGTTTCCATGGAAAACAACGATTTCTTGCATAGGAGGATGTTTAGATTGAAAATTTTGACTAGAAGGAGTTTTCCATTTTTTTAGTTTTTTTTATTGATATGAGTATTTTGAATAGATTTATTTTTTCAACATTCTCTCCAAAAACGTTGAAGTATGCCCATTTGTACAAACTTAAATCTTAAGGAGAATTATAAAATTCTTTCCACAAAGATTTAATTTCATCTTTTGAAAACATTGATCTAAGGTTTTTACGAAAACATTTGATTGAAGGAGTTTGATCAATTATGAATTCATTTTTCTATCTATTGTAGAATAAATGACATTACATTGCCAATCTAACCTGTTGAAAGGGTCTAAAAGCATATCAGATAAAGTTGGAGAACTAGGTTAATCTGATTCATTATCTTTATTAGTATTTTAAGTTTTTGGAATATTCAAAACGATCAACTCCTTTTAACTTATTAGACGAAGTTGAAAATCTAGAATTTTGAAAGAAATTCTTAGATCAATTTTCAAATCTAGAAGAATAAGAAGATTATATGATGAAAAACCTTTATCAAAAATAACTTTAACATGTCTGTCAGGAAATGAAATAATTTGATTTGATCTGGAATTGTTCTAGTAGAAACAAGAATTGGAGTTTGAGCATTTTCAAAATCGCATTCAAGTCCTTTAAATTAAAGATTCCATGGTATCCTTTTAGGAATTAAGGCATTTGAATGAATAGGTTTGACTTCTACCAAAAAGCTTTCCTCTTTAGGAGATGAGCAAAGAGCTCTAATATTGAGTTGAGTATTCATGAGCTTATATTAACTCGATATATTACAACAAATTCTTTTGAACGATCATCAAAATCAAGATTTTTTGTTTGGATGTAGAGATTAAAGCTTTAAGAATAGCTCCATCATTTAAATTGATCATAAAATTTGAATAACAATGTGGAAAAAATCAGATTGCTTTCTAGATTTGCCTCTAAAATGGATAATAATGAATTTTCAAATTTAAGAAGTCTTTTATCTCTAAGAGTTAAAAGAATAGGAATGTATAATGAAGTCAAAACAAAGGGTTGACAATATTTTGAGTTAATCCCACATGAAGATATTTAAATTTCTTCCTATGAGATTGAAAAGATTCTTTTGAAAAAAAGATTCATTTGAGTAGATTGATGTTTGATAGCAATATTTTGTCCAAGAGTTTTGACAACATAATCTTGATGAAAGTCATACTTTTTCTATTTCATAAATAGAACTTTTGTCTAACTTTGGAATAGTCTAGTTATGTAATTTTTTTTCTAATCTTTGCAATTTGAAGTTCATGAAAACTGAAAGTATCTAATGTAGATCCATGCTCTTATTTTCTTTCTTCTTCATCATGAATAGTGTTTGAAATATTTTTAGATCTACTACTAGATCTCCTAAACCAAATAGACATCAAAGACTTAATTGAATAAAATGAAATTATAATAAATTACCACTGTAGATGCAATGCTACAAGATAGACTGAATCCAACCCAACCTACAATGGGACCACCCTACGCTTACATGGCTTTATGGGCTAACAAATGCTATTTAGCAAGCTCTAGGGTAACCAGCTTCTATCTTGAAACTATTGCTAACAGAATAATCTTACTCTAAACACTTAAGGGCTCTGATACCAAATAGGCCCAGGTGAAGAGGGTAGGAGATTTGAAAAGACAAACAAAAACTTAATTGAATTTGAAGAATAATATTATTGAAGATGAAATTTTTGATACAAAATATGATAAAGAAACTTTGTTTACTAAATAGATTGATAAAAACATAAGATTACAAGGAAATCTAAGGCCATGTTTGATAGAGGTTAAATTCCATGGAAAATGGAAATCATTTTTCAACTTCCACTTTTTATGGTGTTTGATAGACTTTTTTTCTGGGGAAATTATTTTCCAACTTTCTTGCCACCTCACCTAAATTCCATCTTTTACTTAAAAATCAATTCCCACCAATATGGTGGAAATTGAATTTCCCGGTTACTGTTGACAAATTATTATTATTATTATTATTATTATTATTATTATTATTTTATTTTACAATGAAAACAAATTATATTCCTAATTGTAAAAAAATATTTTCCTTTAATTGATAATTTTCATGTAAAACAAAGTCAAAGGAACACCAAAAGATAGATGTTTTCTTGAGATTTTTTTTAGCAATAGAAACAAATTCTATCTCCAATATCAGTAAATTATATCTCTTTAATTGACAATTTTCATGTAACATAAAGCCAAACGAGTACCAAAAAATACTTTTATTTCAACATTTTTTGCGTGAAAAATTATATCAATCAAATACAATAATTTACAATTCCCAGCAAAATAATTTCTATACAATTCAATTCCCTGAAATTCATTTTCTTTCCACCCAAATTCCATCTTTGCAATCAAACGGACCCGAAGTTTTCCTATAAAAGTTTTCTCCTACCAAAAAACTCTTGCCAAAAGTCTTAAATCTTGATCGCTATTTATCTTTGAAGTTGAGGTCTAGACTTGAAATCTTGTAAGTTGTGTGGAAAAAATCTTGAAAAATGTTGATAACAATTTTGTTGATCATATGTCATTTGTCAACATCTTATTTTCGAAATAATGGTTTTACTTTTATAAAGTACATTTAATAAAGTTGATTAAAATGGAACGATCTTTATTAAAGTTTCTTTTTAAAAAGTTTTGTCCATTATTGACTTCGATTGCCAGTAGTGCTGACAGGAACAACTTTTGTGGTGGCAAATGTAATTGAAAGTGAGCATTTCTTGATCTGTAAATCCAATAGTTTAGATACTCATCCAATCATTTTGAATTTTTTTGAGCCTCTTCTTGAGCAATAAGTTAGTCCTTATCTATACTATAGCAATCATCTTTGTTGCTTTGGGCAAAGCCTATTTTCAGAAGCTGTTTTAAAAGAAGAGCTTTCTTGAATTGATTTTGATTTCTTTGAAGTAGATTATGCCAAAGAAGTAATTTTCTCTGTAATATTTGCTAATTCCTCTACGTTTTGCATTGAAAGAACAAAGCTAATAATTTTATTTTTTAGTCAGGAAATAGGCATGTTTACTTTGTTCCTTCTCTGAGAATTTTGGAATGCCAATATTTCTTTGTTCTTGAATCCATGAATTTATTGCGATTGGGCAACCTTTGTTTCCAGGAATTTTGACCATCATTTTTATTTTGAATCTGCAAATTATTCTTTTAGCATTGAATTCTGAGCTTTGATCTTGGACAATATTGAAGCCCCAGTAAAATATCCATGAGACTTTCATATTGAATGTAAATAGGAACAAAACATTTTCTTGAGACTTTAGAAACGGTTTTGCCTTATGTATGAAATGTTCGAATCCTTGATGAGTATGACTAGGTAATATTTTCTCATCAAGTCCAAAGCAATTGAACCAAGCTTGAAACCATTTCGGAAATTTTGAAGGACATGCTTGATGAAAAAGTATAAACTAGGAATGAATCATTGGTCGAAAGGTAAAGACATTGTATCAAAAGTCTTTATAATCCAAATCATTGAAATGAGATTCAAATGAATCACTTTTCAAAAGCCGCATTCAATTCTCAATCCATAGTTGTTGTCTCCAATTTTCATATGACAACAACCTTTGAATACTTATTTTTGAAAAATCAATTTGGTTTGGCTTTTGAGGGTTAGAAGTATGAGATATGATCGTTGATTAAGTTTTAATAAGAACAACTTTGTAAAATTCTTTCAATTTTTTTATATTGGTAGGCATGAATTGGAATTGAGGGGAAAATATATCTTGAAGACATTCATTTAAATATGAATATCTATTAATCTAAGAAATTTCCATTTCAAAAATTGGAATATAAGTGGGTTTTATAATAGCTCAGAAATAGCCATTGATTTCTTGTAATTCTTTCACTCCACAAGAAAAGGGCTTTTGCAGTGGTCAAAAAACACTGCAAAAAGGTTATTGCAGCGTTTTACTGTGTGTTTCGGGGGTCAATGTTGCTGTTGAGGGAAGAGATATGATAGCATTTTTTAACCGTTGCGAAAAGTGAGTTTTTGTAGCATTTTTTAACCGTTGCGAAAAGTGAGTTTTCCAGCATTTTTTAAGCACTTTAGTAACACTTAACTGTCGAATATTGCCTTTTATGTGTTGCAAATGACCATTTTTGGTGTGAAATTTCACAGCTCACTCTCTTTCTTGTATGAACTCTCTTATAAGGAAGTCTACAAGAACATTTAAAAATCAAAGCATGACAAAATAGTCTACAATCTTGCAAATATTTGTTTTGAAACAAGAATTTTGACATCTTTTCAGCGTTTGCAATTAGTTTTCAAAATGAATTTTTTGTAATTTAAATCATCTTGAAACTTTGAAATAGACAAAACTATTAATAAAATTTCTTTTCTAATAATAGAATAGTTCTTTTGAGGATTGGTCCACACTCCACAGTAGAATATCACCAACTATTATTGAGTAGGCTCTGGAATCTGTTTTAATACTCCACCATACCCTATGTCTAACGTATCTGTCTTGACAATAATGGAAGCTGAAGGGTCTATTATCGAACAACACTTTTAACTTTTTGGACAGCTATAATTGACACAATTATAGTATTTAGGTCAAAATCCTATAACAAGCGCAACACACTTGCTTTCACATTCAAGTAGACGAAGTTCATGTTTTAATGAGCAAAGTAGTGCAACTACGTCTATGTAATTATGTAGGATCAAATGCTTCTCTTTTCAATAAGGCCATTTATTTTATAGCAAAACCCATATGATATCATCTACATGTATGTTTTGAACGTTATATTATTTTATATAGGATTTGAAAGTCGGTTACTAAAAACACTTTTACCATACAAAGACTTTAAATAATTACCACACATTTAGCATACAATCAAATTGAAATAAATCAATATAAACTGGTTTAATTTAAATATTGGCACGTGTCTCGCCAGATCTCAAGGTCAAGAATTTATGTCATTTTAATTTTTGATGTGTTTTCTTTTAACATAATCAAAAAATTGTGTAACCAATATTTTGTTAACTTTTGTCTTGAACTTCTAGACGTTAGAACTTCTTGCAAACATATTTAAATATTGAGTAAGTCATTGTACTTTTTGGTGGTTTATTGAACAAAAGTATTGAATTTGGATAATTCCAGTTCTTTTCCGTCCAATATTAGTACTTTTCGTTAATAAACTATTTTATTTATCAAGGATCATTTCCCAATCATTGCACAAAAACCGAGTCTTGCTTTTCAATTCCTTTCCTTCTATGAGAATCAACCGATTTTGATTGTGATCTATGTTTTGTTTTACGCTTCTGTCAACTTTAGAAAGGAAGCGCATTCGGGCTCCTTGTATATATCTTCCAACCTTGGCATGAATTTTTCAGTTTGTTTGACCATGATGTGAATTGAAGATCTATAGAATCCATCTACGGCAAATGCTTCAGTATCATATGCCATCGCAATGCAATAATTGTTGAAGGCAAAACAACTTTGATACCACTTTGTCGGACCGAAAGGCGACACAAGAATTGAGATTTAATGACTTGAGATGAAATATGTAAAAGATCACGACAATAGAAACAAGATTAAAGTACAGAGCAAAAGAGAGTTAAGCAGAGGAACCGATATTTTATTAATAGACAATATGGAGAGAATTACAAGAAGATGCTAATATGTATAGTCCAGAAAAAACCCTAAAAAGAGTCCTAAAAGGTAAGCAATTAGTTTAGAAAACACGTAAAACGAAAATCTCGAACCACGCCCAGGAATGAACCATGTGACTGTACAGTTCATTCCCATGCGATCGCATGGAGCAAAAAATTGGATCTTGGAATTCTCTGCATCGCACTATGCAACCGCAGGGTGAAACCATTCGATCGCACAAGCCACCTCGAGAAACAAGATCATCTTTCCTTATTTCTCGAATACAACTTGATTCTCCAAGTCCAATACGCATCTTCATTACCCCAAACCCTAATTTGGGTTTCCAAACCTAACAGTTTCTACCTTGGCCCAAATTTTGGTGCAACAAATGAAGCTCCGAAATTATTTCACCTAAGAAATAAGTCCATCTGCATCGGAATAGCCAAACTCCTCAACACAAAAATCAAAACTCTCCATAAAAAACATCTTCACCTACATAGCGTCCATAAGTGACGCCTGGATCCTACTTTCGGGTTCCCAAAATTCTACCTAGTAATTACTGTTGACAAAATAGGGTCGTAACACACTCTAAAGTAGAAACCAAACCAAATGCTTGATCAGAAAGCCCTTTGCTAGAACTGTCACCTTCAACGATCTCAAAAGCATTACAGACACCACTGTATCTATGCTAAATGGATCCAACCCTAGTAACTAAACATTGTGTATTCGCTGAAATCAGTGGCAAAGCAAAATTACCAACGGTCAACTAAGCAATGTTCTAAACTGACCTAGAGCCCATCACAAGAGGTACTATATCAAACTGAATTTCCACCATAGTATTGAACTTGTCCAGATGTCCCTTATCTGGTTCTATACTCCCCTACAAGATGTACAACTGAGACCTTTTTCAACTCTCCAGTGCAACCCGGATACCCTTTCGGACCTTCAAGACTCCATCTCCAGTAGAGAATTTATACCCTTTTGAATCTAAGGTACTCACAAGATGAAATTCCTTTTCAGATCTAGAACATGTCAAACCTAGCTAAGAATTCTGACTGTCCCATCCTGTAACCTCAATCTAACTCAATCGATTCCAACAACTTGGCAAGACTAGTCATTTTCAATGTAAACACCTTGTTTAACTGCCTCGTATCTTTGAAATAAGTTTGGCTTAGACTCTGCGTCAGATACTATTGTCAGCATCACATCAATGTCATCTGAAAAATCCTCAACTAAATTTGTCTCATTTGAAATCAATGTTCGCGTCCCATGATTTGTAGCTAAATCACCTTTAGCCTACAACTTATCGTAATCATTCCGAATGTGTCATTTCCTACTGCAGTAGAAGTAATACAAATTGCTAAGATTCACTTTCGATCCGCCCCTCCATTTTTCACCATGAGATACTAGAGCTTCCTTACCCCTAGATGTAGCTCCAACCAAATGCTTTATCTTCTCTTTTGAGTATAAAGCATCATAAACATTTTCAATGGTAACCGTGTCACGACTGTACAAGATCTTGTCCCGAAAGGACAAATAAGAGATAGGCAGTGAACATAATAGGATCAAGGCAAGATTCTCCTCATCATGCTTGACCTCCAAAGTCTCTAAATTTGCAACAATTTCCTTGAACACAATTAAGGTGGTCTTCCAACGATCCTCTTTTCGTCATAAGATGGGAATACAACCTTTGCTTAAGATACAGTTTACTCTAAAGATTTTTCATCAAGCAAAACTGCTCCAGTTTTAACCACAAAGTCATTGTTGTCTTCTCCTTGAAGATATCCTACAAAATACTATTAGAGAGGTGAAGAAGAATCTGCAATAGAACCTTTCTATCTTTCCGTTGTTTCTCCCCTGTTGTCCAATTAGCTGGCATTGTTCAAAATCCAGCAACGCATTATCTAAATCCATCCACGCCAAAATAACCCTCATCTTTACTTGCAATAGCAAAAACCTTGCATTGCAATCTAGTAGTAGAATATCATATTTCAATGTAGCTATCTCTGAAAAATCCCAACAAATCATGAAGAACATGTACCCTAGCTCTGATACCACATGTTTCAGGTAGAGCAACTTTGATACCACCTTGTTGGACCGAAAGGCAGTGCAAGAATTGAGATTTAATGATTTGAGATGAAATATGTAAAAGATCACAACAATAAAAACAAGATTGAAGTAAAGAGCAAAAGAAAGTTAAGCAGAGGAACCAATGTTCTACTAACTAATGATATGGAGAGAATTACAAGACTACAACAATAATGCTTAAACAAAATTGAAAGATGTATAGGCCACAGAAAAAAACCCTAAAAAGAGTCCTAAAAGGTAAGAAATTAGGACAGAAAATGCGTAAAATGAAAATCCTGAACGATGCTCAGGAAGGACAGTTCATTCCAATGCGACCACATAGTTCATTCCAATGCGGCCGTATGGAATAGAAAACTTGTTCCTGGAATTCTCTGCATCACCCTATGCGACCACACAAGCCACCTCGAGAAATAAGATCTTCTTTCCTTATTTCCTGGATACAACTTGATCCTCCAAGTCCAATACGCATCTTCACGACCCCAAATCCTAATTTGGGTCACCAAACCTAATAACAATATCAGCGTCGCTTGAAAAATCTGAAAAATGCTATCCTATTACAAATTAATGAATATATCATACCCTAAATAGTAATGTTCTCAGACTTATCTACCTAAGTTTCATTGTCAATCCAACGGAAGTTATGGAGGCTTGGATTAACTTAATTTTTTATAAGAAATCCTTGGTTTTGAAAAAAAAAAAAAAAAAAAGGAAAAAGCTGCAATTACAGGCTCATTTCTCTTAGGCTTGTTTTATTTCTGCTACTCAAGTTGAATTGTGCTATATACAAGGACTTCATTACACTAAACATAGGAGTCAATTTATCCATCAATTGATGTTAAAATGTACGAACCAAGGACCAAAATCCCAAATCATGTGCAACAAACGTGCGATCACATTCAGATAGACGAGAGTGCATGTGTTAATGAGCATAGTTTTGTAACTATGTATATGTGATTATGTAGGATCAAGAGCTTCTCTTTTATTCACAAATTCCATACGATATCATTTATACAAATGTTTTGAACATGCTTTTTTTATTATTTTTTTTCAGATTATGTAGGATTCGAAAGTCTGCTACTAAATAAAAACTTTCAAATACGAAGACTGTAAATAATTATTACACATTTAGCAGACATTCAAAGTGAAATAAATTAGTATCAACTCGTTGAATTTAAATATTGGAATGTGTCTCCTTGGATTTGAAGGTTAAGAATTTATGTCATTTCAATATTTGCTTTGTTTTGTTTTACCATAATTGGAAAATTGTGTAACCTTTATTTTGTTGACTTGTATCTTGGACTTCTAGACTTTTGAACTTCATGCAAATGTTTTTCAATATTAAACAAGTTATTTTAAATTTTGGTTTTTTGTTGAATAATAGTATCAAATTTTGATAGTTCCAATTCGTGTCAGTCCAATATCATTATTTTTCGTGAATTAACGATTTTGCTTATCATGGATCATTTCCCAATATATGTGCAAGACCGAATAAATCTTGATTGTGAATTTCCATCCTCCTATGGAGAATCTATGAGTTTCGATTATGTTCTTTGTGTTGTTTTATGCTTCTATCTACCTTGAGATGGATAATAATCCAGACTATTGCATATTTATCATCCAACCTTAGCATGAATTTTTCAGTTTGTTTGACCATGACCTGAACTGAAAAGCCCTAGAATTCATCCATGGAAAAAGCATCAGGATTGTATCTCTTGGCATTGTAAAAATATTGGTCTCTCTCAAAAAGTCTGAAAAATGGTATCCTATTGCAAATTAAAGAATATTTTGTACACTAAAAAAGTATAGCTCTCAGACTTATCTACTCTACTTTTCATTATCAATCCAATGAAAGTTATAGAAGCTCTGATTAACATAATTTTTTTTAAAGAAATCTTTGGTTTTGAAAACAGAAGAGTGTGTGTGTGTGTGTGTGTGTATTGCTTATCATATGGAACAAAACTAGGATGGTATTGATTACCATGCTTACCAAGAGTGCAAGTAATGTACATGAACCAAAGGATCAAAATCGCATATCACATTAAACACACGTGCGATCACATGCAAGTAGATGAAAGTGCAGGTGTTCATGAGCATAGTTGCGCAACTACGTATATGTGCTTATGTAGGATCAATTGCTTCTCTTTTGTTCAGTTAGATGATTTATTTTATCGTAAAATCCATGCATATCATTTATACATATGTTTTGAACATTATATTATGTTATATAGGATTCGAAAGTCGGCTACTAATAACATTTTTACCAGACAAAGACTGTAAATAATTACCGCACATTCAGCATGCATTCAAACAGAAATAAATCAATATAAACTGGTTAAATTTAAGTATTCGCCACGTGCCTTGTAGGATTTCAAGGTTAAGTATTTATCTCATTTTAATTTTAGTTGTGTTTACGTTTGCTTTTACCATAATTGGAAAATTGTGTAACCTTTATTTTCTTTAGTTGTCTTGAACTTCTGGACTTTTAAACTTTTTGGGAATGTATGTGAATATTGCAAAGTCATTTTTTTTTTTTTGGTGGTTTATGAATAATATAATTGATTTTGGCCAGTTCCAAATCTTGTTGATCCAATATCGGTATTCTTCGTGAATAAGTTATTATTTTTATGAAGGATAAATTCCCAATCTTTGTGCACGAACGAACTATTCAAGAATCAACAGGTTTTGATTGTTTTCTTTGTTTTATTTTACATCTCTGTCTGCTTTAGAAAGGATGCAAATCCAGGCTCTAGCATGAATTTTCCTGTTTGTTCGACAATAAATACTGGTCTCTCTCAAAATGTTTCAAAAAGCATCCAGATAATATGTCTTTGCATTATTACAATATTGGTCTCTCTCAAAATGTTTCAAAAACGTTATCCTATTGCAAATTAAAGAATATCGTATTCCTAAAATAGTGTAGCTCTCAGACTTATCGACCCAACTTGTCATTGTCAATCCAATGGAAGTTATGGACGCTTGAATTAACTTAAATTTTTTTTTAAAGAAATCTTTGGGTTTGGAAACTAAAGCTGCAATTACTGGGCCTTTTTGCTCTTGGGCTTGTTTTATTCTGCTGCAAAAGTTGAACTGTGCTAAATACGATGATTTCATTATTGAAAACACAGGAGTCAATTTATCCATCCATTGATGTTAATAGGCCTGTATATGTATATATTGCTGCTTATCACGTGGAATAAAACTAGGATAGCTTTGATTACCATGATAACTAAAAGTGCAATTGATGAACACGAACCAAAGTATCAGAATCCCATATCACGTGCAACACGAGTGCAATCACGTTCAAGTAGACGAAGTGCAAGCTCTAACAAGCATAGTTGTTCAACTACATATATGTACTTACGTAGAATCAAGTGCTTCTCGTTTGTTTTGTTAGACCATTTTTCCTGCAAAATCCATACCATATCTTAATAACCACACATCTAGCACACGTTCAAAGTGAAATAAATCTATAGTAAATAGTTTAATTTAAATATTGGCCACGTGTCTAGCAGGATTTCAAGTTAAGAATTTATGTCATTTTAATTTTAGTTGTGTGCACATTTACTTTTAACATGATTGGAAAATTGTGTAACTTTTACTTTCTTGAGTTGTATCATGGACGTCTAGTCCTAAACTTCTTCAGAATGTATGTAAATATTGAACAAGTCAATGTATCTTCTGGGGGCTTTAATGAAATATTTTTGAATTTGGATATTTCCGATTCTTGTCAGTCCAATATGGGTATTCTTCTTGTAAATGATTTTGTTCATCTTTCCCAATATTTGTGCACGAACCAACGAGTCGAGAATCAATGGATTTTGATTGTGTTCTTTGCTTTATTTTACACTTCTGTCTACTTTAGAAAAGATGCTATTCCAGGTTCTTGTCTGTATCTTCCAGCCTTAGCATGAACTTTTCAGTTTTTTCAACCATAACCTGAACTGAAGAGCCACAGACTCCATCCATAGCAAAAGCATGAGGATCGCATTGTGACAATATTGGTCTCCCTTGAAAAGTCTGAAAAATGTTGTCCTTTTGCAAATTAAAGAATATCTTATAACCTAAACAGTATAGCTTTCAGACTTATCTACCGAACTTGTCATTGTCAATCCAACGGAAGTTATGGGGGCCTGAATTGTAAATTTATCCATATATATATACACACACACAATAAGGATCTCCTAAGCACCGTGCTTAGTTTATGCTAAGCACCGTGCTTAGGTGGCACAATACATGGGTGGGTAGTTATTGTGCCACCTAAGCACGGTGCTTAGCATAAACTAAGCACTGTGCTTAGTAGATCAAATCTGTGTGTGTATATATATATATAGCACTAGTCTTAACTTATGTTAAACACCGACAACATGACATATCTTTATTTATTGGTGAATCATTATATACATGGAACCTACCATTAACTTATTCACCAATTAAATGATGTATCATATTACCGGTACTGAACATAAGCTAAGCACCGGTGCTTAGGAAATCATTTCCCCATGTGTGTGAGTATATATACTGATCACATGGAATGAAGCTAGTATTGCGTTGATTACCATGCTTATTATAAGTGCAAGTGAAGATCACGAACCAAAGGATCAAAATCCCATATGTGCAGTAGACGTGCTATTGCATTCAAGTAGATGAAAGTGGATGCGTTGATGATAATAGTTTTGCAAATATGTATATGTGCTTATGTAGGATCAAATGCTTCTCTTCAGTTCAGACAATTTATTTTATCGTAAAATCCATAAGATATCATTTATACATATGTTTTGAGCATTATATTAAGTTATATAGGATTCGAAAGGCGGCTACTAAAAACACTTTTACCATACAAAGGCATTAAATAATTACCACACATTTGGCACACATTCAAGCAAAAATAAATCAATTTAAATTAGTTTAATTTAAATCTTGGCTACGTGTCTCGCCGGATTTCAAGGTTCAGAATTTTTGTCATTTTAATTTAATTGTGTTTTCTTTTACCATAGTTGGAAAATTGTGTAACCTTTACTTTGTTGACTTGTGTCTTAAACTTCTAGACTTTTTAACTTCTCACGAATGCATTTGAATATTAAACAAGTCATTGTAATTTGTGGTGGATTATTGAATAATACTATCGAATTTTGATACTTCCAATCCTTGACCGTCCAATATCGGAAATCGTCTTAAATAAATGATTTAGTTTATCAGGGATCATTTCCCAATCTTTGTGCAAGAAGTAATGAGTCTTGATTATCATTTCTCTTCCTTGTAATAGAATCAACGAGCTTTGATTGTGTTCTTTGTTTTCTTTTACATTTCTGTCGATCATTGAAAGGATGCTCATCTAGGCTCTTGTGTATATCTTCCAACCATGGCATTAGTTTTCCAGTTTGTTAGAACATGACCTGAACTAAGAGCCACAGAATTCATCCATGACAAAAGCATCTGCATCATATGTATTCGCATTGCAACAATACTGATCTCTCTCAAAAATCTGAAAACAGTATGTCAGTATCCTATTGCAAATTAAAGAATATCTTGTGCCATAAATAGTAATTCGGCAGCTTTTTGTTCAATTTCTCGTGGAGTCAAATTCTCATAAGTACGGGTCAAGGCTCTCAGACTTATCTACCCAACTAATTGTCATTGTCAATCCAATGGAAGTTACAGAGGCCTGATTTAAATTCATTTTTTTAAAGAAATATTTGGTTTATAACTTGAATTGTGCTTATATATAGCAACCAAAAGTGCAAGTGATGAACGCGAACCTAAGGATCAAAATCCCATATCACATGCAACACACGTGTGTTAAAATTGAAGTAGTTGTTCAAATGTGCTAATGAGCATAGTTGTTCAACTGTGTGTACGTGCTTATGCAGGATTAAGTGCTTGTATTTTGTTTGGAACATTACATTATATATCTTCCAAGAAGCTTAGCACGAATTTTTCAGTTGGTTCGACCATCATGTGAACTAAAGATCCATAGAATCCATTCAAGGCAAAAACTTCAGTATCATATGTCTTCACATTGTAACAATATTGATCTCTCTCAAAAAATCTGAAAAATGTAATCCCATAGTAAATTAAAGAAACTCTTATACCCTAAATTGTATAGTTCTCAGACTTATCTACCCAACCTTTCATTTTCAATCCAATGGCAGTTAAGAGGCTTGGATTAACTTAATTTATTTTTTGTTTTTTTAAGGAATTCTTCGGTTTTGAAAAAGAAAAGCTTCAATTACGGAGGCATATTACACTTAGGCTTGTTTAATTTCTACTATTCAAGTTGAATTGTATTATATACAACGATTTCATTGCAGAAAATATAGGAGTCAATTTATTCATCAATTGATGTTAACAAAAATATGTGTGTGTACATAAAATGAGCACTAACAAGTGTATATCAGGGCCATTAAAAGAAATCAATTATGCTTAATTTAGATAATTTGTGACTTAATTATTTATTTAGTTTGTTTGATAAGTAAAATTTGAGTTAAATTGATAAAATTGGACAAAAGGAACGGGAAATGGCGAAAAAAGTAAGAAAACCAAAGTTCAGGGACAAAATCACACACTTCCAAAAATTGATTTGGACGTAATATCAATGATTGGAAAATTATTGGATTTAATTGGATGGAATTGGAAGCTTAAGGATCAAGATCATAGAGAAAAAAGGATTCAAAAGGCAATAGAGAAAAGATGGGACTAAAATGCAATATTCAAGATAGAAAAGCAGCACGTGCGCGTGTGCCAGCCATTCCTTCACGCACGCGGTACCTGTGTCCAGAAGTACTGCAAGCCACAGCTCGTCACGAAATTCTGGGCAGATTTTTTGAAGTTATATAATTAGAATTTTTAGTTGACTTAAATTCTGCATGCGTTTGGCTTAACTTGGTAACTCCTATAAATACAAAATTCGGCCAAAACGGAGGAGAACTCTCTCTTGCCTCTTATAAATAATAGTAGCATCAAAATCATCAAGAACGAAAGGTCAATTTATGACTTTGGTACACAAGATCAAACCCTAGTAAAGAATTGAAACCAATTACATCAAGATTTTGAAGAAATTCAACTTTGGAATTGAAGGTCAATATTTCTTGCATTATTTCATAATCCGGATGATGATTTTCCATTATTCTTTTTGTAATTTATTTAAAGGATTGCTAGATTAGATTCGTTTTTGCATTGGATGAAGATGAATTCTATTGTTTTATTTATTTTAATTCAAGACTAGTAATTAAGTTATTTCCTATGAGTTTTAATTAATTTTGCATACTCATTGCATTAGTCAATTATTTGATCACTAATTAGATAATTAGTTGCTTGTTATACTGTTAGAAGATTCACAATAAGTATAGAATGCGGCAAAATTAACATATGTGCAATAGATATTAGATATAACATTTATTACAGTATAATCATACAGATAATTTATAATTATAATTTAAAATTTAATGCATTTTACTCATTCGAATTTGGGATAGAAATAGATTCACGTCATGATTAAAATATAGTTAATTTATCTTGGAAACAAAAGTTAAATATGTTGATTCCTAAAAATGTCGTCAACAGATCTCTGGCCACGAAACATCCCGTTAGGAGGCAAAGGCCACCGGTGGAAAAAAAAAATGTCCGATGACCGTTTGTACTCGGACGATTAAGTCAATGGCCCGATGAAATATAAGAAGAGTCCAAAAGTTGGGAAAAGGAATTGGCTAGGGTTGTGAAAACATACCTTAAATGAAATGGAGCCAGATATATATAGAAAATGGAGATGGGCACCATGGCTAATGGGCCGAGTCTAAGCCCAATCCAATGGAAAGGCCTAGTAGAAATTTTTTATAGGTATAACATTAGTCCCCCAAATCTGAGTTGTATATTCATGTGCGAGTCGAACTTCGAAATACAACTTGTCACTTAGGCGAGGGCTTATGAATTGCCTCGAAAACATACATCGATCTCAAATAGGTGAGAACTTACAAATTGCCTCAAAAAATATAAGTTGCTCCAATAAATGAGGACTTATGATCTACCTCAAAAAATATATAGGTGAGCTTGAAGAAGCAAGGACTTATAAATTGCCTTGAAAGATAGATTATACATATAATTTGTAAAAATTTTAGCAGCATCTCCTCTATAATATGGACTAGACCAACCTGTGATACAATACAATATATTCATTGTACAAATAGCAAATAAATTTGGGGCCAATTGCCCGTCCAAATAAGGTCAAACAATGATCTTATTAGACTTTCTAGTGTGAAGTAACGTGATGTCTATAAAATGAAAATGTAGATGACGTGACATATGTATTGGTTGTTGTGAAAATATTTTCATGACATAATAGGAATGATGTGACACGCATACTTGGCAACAATAATATAATGCATATGTTTGCATTAATAAATACAGAGATACTAGTACCACAATAGTCCCCCAAGTTAAATATTTATATACGAGTCGAACTTGAAATATGAATCACTATGATGAAGCTGATGTCAAGACGAGACTGAATACATAAGCAGCTGTGATAAGTTGATGTAGAGGTGATGCTTTGAATGTAAGTAGCAGATGTGATGCTCAATACATAAGTAGTAGAGACGATGCTTTGGATATAGTTGTAGAGGCGATGCTCTGAATGTAAGTTGTAGAGGCGATGCTCTGAATATATATAGTTGTGATAAGCAAACATCCTTACATAGGGGTGGCATATCCATGTCAAGAGCTTCCTCTATGGTGTTTGGTCCAACCATGAAAGATATTAATTATTAAGGTAGCAAGACGTAACTCCACATGGGAAACATCACAGTTGTCCTTGTCGAGACACTTTTCTTTACTTTTATTTTCTTTTTATTTATTTATTTTGCTCCTTGCAAGGGGTTTACTCTTCTGTGCAAGAGCTGTTTGCTCCAGACATAGAAGGCTTCATCTTCATAGGTAATAAGGTGGGCCCACCCCTCTCCTTATGAAGCTGTAATTAACATCCTTGTACTGTGGATGGTTCATCCATGTCAAGGGCTTCCTACATGGTGGATGGTTCATCCATACAGGAGATAATGTAAACTCTCTGAAGATGAGTAGAAAAAATTTAAAAGATAGGTAATTGTAATATAGAGGCATAATGAGCTTTCTGAAGATAAAAGCGATTATAATGCAATAACTCATACGATGAGGCATCTCGTAAAGTGAGGAATAAATATCAAGTTGGTGGCTCGTTACAAATTATAAGAGACTTATAAGCAGGCCTCGGATAGGTGGGGTCTTATAGCTGGTTTCGACAATAGTGAAAGGTGAGGAACAAACATCTCGCGAAACCAGGAATAAACTTCTGGCAAGGGTTCTCAAACTATCGAATGCTTATAAGTGGCCTCGACAATAGTGAGAGGCGAGGAATAAACATCGCGCGAAACCAGGAATAAGCACCTGGTGAGACGGGGAATAAACATCCCGCGAATAAGGCCATGAAAGGCTCCTTTTTTCAAGGGCAAACACTTTTGGCTATTTGCCATGTCCTTTTTTCAAGGAACAAGGACTCCAGGATATTGCCTCTCCTTTATTCAAGGAACGAGGACTTCAAGATACTACCTATTCTTTTATTCAAGGAGTGAGGACTCCAAGAATTCTGCCTCCGGTAGTAAGAGATTCATGAGCTAGGGCTCACCTTAAGCAATTAGAATGATTAATAGAGCCATTGAACAAGAAAATTCCAAGCTAAGCAATTTATCAAACACTTAGCATGCATTGTAAAAATAATTCCTTTCAGCACAAATGAAGTTGGTTGTCCATCCACAACATCATCAAGAATTATAGTAGCATAATTTCACATATCTTTCACAATTCACCATCTTGGACTTTGATTTAATTTATATACAAATCAAATGGTCTAGTTGCTATAGAATTAGTAGGCAAATTAAAGAATTTTGCCACCTCAAACTCAAATTTTGCCATTATCTATCTTCTTCAATGTTGAGGCTCCAGCAGAAAGCAACAAGTAAAAATTGAAAAATAGATACATGCATGCTCTTATTCACTTTAATGGGGATTTTTAAAATAGCTTGTAGCATTAACAAGGCACCAAATCTTTTCATGACCTATTCAACTTTGAATTAATAGCTGAAATACCTTAAAGCTTGCAAAGAGTTTGGATGAAGAGATGGAAATTCACATCTGTTTAGCCACCATTGCAATTGCATAATAGACTTCTGTTGTGGGTAGCATATTCCAGAAATTGCCTTTCCCAGGCCATCAAATTTATGATGCCATTACAAAGTAGTTGATTAGAAAGTTGACTTGTTAAGCATTTCAACAATTAGCCCAAATATATTAGCTTTGATTTCCATTACTTTTTCTTGATTGTTGGCAGCAACTGACTTTTGACCACTTTTGTCTTTACTCTTGTAAATCTGCCAGGGAAGTTCTAGCAGCTAAAGTAGAAGAACCTCATTAATAAAACCGAAGCAAGAGGCCTAAACGCTTTAATCCGGACTGAAGGTTGTGAGGCCCAAGAAAAATAAATCCTCGACCTAATATTCCAATTTCCATAAGGGCAACTTACAAAAATGTCCTTAAAATGACAAAATTTCTCACTTTTTTCACAATTCAAAAAGAAAGTGATTAAAAAAAAAAATAAGTGAAGAAACACCAAAATAGCACCATTCATTTGTACAACACTAGTAATCATGTTCTTAACATGTCCAGGACAATTCATATGCCGATTATGTTAGGAAAATATCACATATCATATCACCTTTTTTAGAGTATAAAAAAGTGACAAACTCAAAAGTGACAAAATCTTTAAAAAAGTCCTTTTTGAAAATAAAAAATACTATGTAAAATTAAAGAGTGATACAATGTCACTTCTTTTATAAAAATTGTCACTTTTTACACAATTCAAGAAAAGTGACAAAATTCCCAAAAAGTGACACCAACTCAAAAAAAAAAAGTGATAAACACCAAAATAGTACCATTCATTTGTGCAGTACCAGTAATTTTTTTCTTAACATATTTAGCATATTCAAGATAACCCACGTGAATGTAGTGACGGTTCTTAACATAATCAGCATGTCCAGAATAATCCACATGCTGATTATGTTAGGAAAATATGACATATAATATCATTTTTTTAGAAGATAAAAAAAGTGACAACAATTTAAAAGGTGACAAAACGCAAAGAAAATGACAAAATCGTAAAAAAAAAATGATTTTTGGACATAAAAAAATATTGTGTAAAATTAAAGAGTGACACTATGTCACTTTTTTTTTTAAATAAAAATTGCCACTTTTTTTACGCAATTCATAAAAGTGACAATCCACATGCTGATTATCCTGCTTTGGTGCTTCCTTGGTCTTCTCTTAGTCATCATCTTGCATGTCTGAAGTCCATAGAGTGAGGTTATCATGGAGAAGCTGCATTATCAGAGTACAACCTTGGTGAACAAGAACATCCCAAACCAAATTGCAAATTTGGGAAATTTTCTCATTTTCACTTTTGCGACCAAATTGACAGTACAAGCAAAGACATATAGAGGAAACCAAAAATAACAATCTAAAAACAATTGAAACGAAAAAAAAAAAGAAATTAGTTGAACAAACATGGAATTACAACAGAAGTGGATAAAAATTGAAAACATTATGGGGGTACTGATGACCTAACTTGATTCGTTCAATTGAAAAGATGAAGAACATGTTTGCAATAAATTTGCCAAGATATTTTTTCTCAGCATAGAACCTCCACATTCTCTAGTGGTACTCTTGAAAAGATTCCATATTAATGAAACGAGAAGATCATCTAAGGTCGCAAGTAGGGAGCTCTATGGACTGTCACACCAAAAAGTTTTATTTCTATCAGAACCAAAAATCTCTTTTGGAAAATTGAAGTCAGTTAGTTCGCCTGTATTTTGGATGAATTTTGAGAATGGGCCGTTTGGACTCAACAAGTACGATGGAAGTTCTTTGACTTCAAGTAGTAGCTCCGTCGCACTATCGTGTTCGATGGTGGAGTTCGAACAGGAGTCAACGGAGACGAAGCATTGAGCTTTTATGGACGGGGCATCGGATAAAATGATGGTGAGTAATAGGTAGTGTAAACCATTTCAGAAAAAATAAGCGGGAAAAAATTAAAATTAGAAAATGAAAAATCAAAGAGGGATGGTCCACCTATGTATGGATGAATGAATCCTTTTAAGTGTAATTTATACTGTGATTAAAGAAATAATTAGATGTTAAGTATATTATTCTAAGAGGAAATTGCATTGTCCCAGGTATTTTAACTTTACAGTGCAAAGATCTGGTATGAAGTTTTGTTATTCACAAATTCGAGATGAATATGATAATTAAATATCTCCCCCAATTCCAAC
This sequence comes from Olea europaea var. sylvestris, assembly GCF_002742605.1. Classification (NCBI taxonomy): domain Eukaryota; kingdom Viridiplantae; phylum Streptophyta; class Magnoliopsida; order Lamiales; family Oleaceae; genus Olea; species Olea europaea. Next base: position 17,299,903 of record NC_036246.1, read on the forward strand.
CCTAACCATTTCAATTCACCCTCTCTCTATCTCCATCTTCATTACCAGAAACTAGTGCTTATATAGGTTATGAAATAGAAAGTGCCATCAGAACAACCATCCGACGGCGACGCTAACCGCGACCATCTGGCGACAACATCACCATTACTATTGGCACTTTGAGATCGGCGTTGCTCGATGACTGATTTTGGATTTTTTTTTTGTGGGAATTTGAGGTAGTGGTGGCAAAGGTGGTGGATCTGACGATTGGGTTGGTTTTTGTTGGCGACTGCACTGTGTTTGCGGCGTTGCTTGACGATAAATTTTGGAGATTTTCCCTTGTGGGAATTTGAGGCAATAGTGATGGTAGTGGCTTGTTGGATCTGATGGTGGTCTGTGTCGGCTTCTCGAGCGACGACCTCTAGATCCCCACCATGTGAATATTGATTTGTCGGTGTCCGAATGGTGTAAATATTGATCTTTTGGTGGTGGCTGTAGCGGTGTGACGTGGTGTGTTCAGATGTGGATAGTGGTGGCGGTGATAGTGTTTGGATGATGGTGTGGTGATATTGTGTAGTTTACGGCGATGGTCGTGTTGGCGGTAGAGACGTTGGTTATGTGTTGTTGGTGTTTTTGGTGGTGGCGGTTGTGGCGATTTTCCATCAAATTGGGTATTTGTTGGTGTGTGTGGTGGTGATAGTTATGGTGGTTTCTGGTGAAAGAGGTGGTGGTTGCCTTGATTTTTGTTTTTGTTGGTGTTGGTGTTGGCATCGATAATGGGATGATGAGGGTGGTTGCAAGTGCTCGTGACGTCAATAACGATGCAATAGTGGTGGTGGTGGTCTGTGACCACTATTTGACGAATGTAACCAACTATTTAGTTATTTGTGACCATGTGACCTTGGCGACGGTAACGGGGTGAGGATGGTCGCAAGTGGCTGTGATGGCAGTGGTGGTGCGATGGTGTTAGTGGCAATGGTCTGTAACCACTAATTAAGTTATGTGAACATTTGTGACCAAATATTTAATTGTCATCAACAAATTTGAAAATATGTAACCTATAAATTTTTAGATCTGTGACCATTGAAATAATCTGTAATCTAAAAAAAAAATTATTTGTGATCTCAAAATAATATATGACTAATTAATTTAACGATATGTGACTAATAAATAAATTGTGACCTAAAATATTGTATTTATGATCATTAGTTCTATAACTGTGACCTTATTACATTTAATAAATAAAATATTTTTAATTAATAAATAAGCACCTGATTTTTGCACTTTTAAACTTGGGACTTGAAAATTGAATTTGTGTAAACAATACCCCTAAGTTATGATTTTTTCCTCTATTCTAATTATTGTCCTTTTTAAGGTAGTGGGCCTAATTATCCCTTTCCATAACATATAATGGCCCATAAAATTAAGAATTAAATATTCGGCCCAAATGAAGATACAACAGTCAGTTTACGAGGCTAAAGGGTAGGAGAAGTTTATTCCAAAACCATAATCATGGACCTCAAGGAAAATAAATCATTGGGCTCAAATAAAATGAATCTCGTGGCCCAATCTAAATTTTCATTGTATGAAATAGCATTCCATTATGAGTGTCAAAAGTGGAAATTACGCCCAATACATACAATATAATAAAAATTCAGATTTTACTATGTAATATTTTTTTTTCTAGAATTACTTTAAAATTGTAGTAAGAGAGAAAAGAATAGCATCACTTAACTCATACAAGTTAATCAGTTGTGGTATGATTTTACTCCACCAAAAATGCCCCTTACTCCCATTAATCAAGTCAAAATCCCCAATTTCCGTCTATTCATATTCATTTGCATATTGTTTCCGTTTAGAATGCTCTTAGAAAATGAGAGAGAGAGAGAGAGAGAGAGAGAGAGAGAGAGAGAGAGAGAGAAAAAAGGGGTCTTCATCATAGACTGATCCTTCTCAGAGTCACGGCACAATTCAATCCTCTACAATATTTTTCGAAATCCCATCAATGATCCTTAGAATATGCGTGATAAGGGTTTATTCGACAGTATATAAACCCTAATCGGAGCTGTAATATCACCATTTTCAACCAAATCGGAACCTTATTTTCCAATACAAGTTGTTATTCAAGATTTGTCCACAATATGGCAACATTCAAAAGAAATTCCACATTTTGCAATAAGAAGAACAAGGATCCAGTTCAAATCGCATGTGTTGTCGCTCTTCTTTTCAATGTAGTTAATCTTGAACTTTTTATCATGTTTTATCCTATGTTTAGATTAATGTTATTATATCGTCTTTTAGGTTATGTGTACGTCAATAGATTCTTATTCTCCTTTAATGTTACATAATCATTTGACTTTAATCAAATGATTGACGAAGTCATGGTTCATATATTCCTAAAGAGAAACTGACAACGATGATTGTCTTAAGTAGTAGTGAATCTACTTCTAAGAGAAGAGGGTTATCCTCCCCCCCCCCCCCCCCCCCCCCTTCTACTTTTGGATTTAAAATAAACAGGTTTACTTGTGTTTCAATGTGAAAATGGTATTTTATTCCAAGGGGCAATATTTTTCTTACATGGCATGTATGTACTTGCATGAATCAACTTTTAAGCAATCATTTTGATTGGTTTTTACTAACATATGAATTTTGATTGTGAAATTTACCGTCTTTTCTAGTATAATATAATATTGAACTAATGAGAAATTTATTAATGTACACTACTTGTGATTGTCCATAGGTTATGGGTGTCTTCAATTTCGTGAAATACCACTTTGTATGATTACAATAGTTCTCAAAAGACACGGGGTAAATCACTTGATTAATCATGCTTAATCACTTTTACTCTATCACATAAATTTGCAATTCATCATAATTCATGCCCTCGTCATGAGACTTCTTTTCATTTTTCTTTTTATTTTTCTTGAAAGATGACGTTTTCAGTCCCTTAAACTCGTGATAATACATAGCATACTTAAATGGGCAACCAGAATCAAGTCAAACAGCAAGTACGCTCAGAATATTGTGCTATATAATTGTTGTGGATACATGGTTCAATTAAGACTTGTACAATGCCAAATTGATTTAAAGGTATCAAAAATATTTCATAACACATCAAAATATTGTAAATCAGTAACACAATGAACACAAAGAAATACAGTGATGACAAACTTGATGTTATAAATTCATTTTTTTGTCACATCCGAATTATAATGCATTTATGTGAAAACTCAAATTTTAAACACAAAATGGAAATATGTAAAAGTGTTACATAATATGTATAGCACCCAAACACCGGTACACAATACATTCCCAATCATGTATTGTTTTGTGATCCTCGCTTATGTTTTCTCAAATGGCACACTGAAGTGGTTGCTTACATGTTCTTTTATTATGACACTTGCCTCCACCACATCCACCATTGTAGGATTTACGCATTCGGGTCTTTTATATCTCCTAGAATACTTTGGTCATCCCAGAACTCTCTTTGATATAGGTGGGAGTATATGAACACGATTTGCATTCTTAACAAGACTCCACTTTTCACGATTTCCTAAAGGAATGATGTCACCTTCATAGGTAGCTACATATGCATCCTTTTGTGTTGAAGTGTGAACAATAATTGTAAAGATGATCTCCCTTCTCACCGATGATTGCCAAAACACACGGACATGGAACACCATCTATTTGAACTTGGTTACATCCGAAAATATACTGCATGAGAGATTGAATTGGGGTAACACAATGAATATCCAAAATCAGAATAACGAAATACTTAGCTCCCAAATATTTTCTAAAATATACAGTACACATGCAGATAAAAGCATCAAGAAAATACAGTAACAATTTGAATATCACACACACATGTATATAATTCTAGCAACATTACCTTATAATCTAGAAGATTCAGTCCGGGAATGTATGTTTCAACAACAATTTTTGATTCTCTATGGATTGATGTTGAAGAAGATGGAATCCTCTTTTTTTTTTTTTTTTGCCGTAGATGAATTTGGGTATCTTTTGGCCATTATGAAATTTGAATTGACTGTGGATAGTAATTAATTGAGAAGCTAAAAGTTAGGATGATTTGAAAAATGTAGGTTACATTATTGTTTGAAATCTATTTTTGGTATGGAGTAATTTATAAATTATTTACCATTCATGTTAGTATATTTTTTGAATTTATAATGTGATATAGTATTATCTGAATTTTTATTTCGTAATGATGTAAATACAAAATTTGCCGGATGTTAAACACCAAATAATTTGTATCAATGAAAATAAATCCCAGGCCCAGTCCACATCTTAAAAATCTCCAAAATTTTCAAGTGGCACATGGACCATCTGCCCGAGTCAAGAAGCCTAGAAGAAAAGAATCAACCAAAATTTAGAGACAAATCCAGCTGCCAAAAAAGGGACGAACTGTACAAAAGCTTGCCACCCATGCCAAAGAAAAAATCTGAAATAGACAACTGATATTTGTTTGAAGAAATTTGCTATTTGTACGCTAATTTTTGACACTTTGGTTGACACTTGTATTGTTGTCAAGTGTCAATTAAATGAAAAAATTGTTTGAAATTTAAATTGTCCAATAGAATAATAACACGTGACTAAGTGTAAACTAAAGTGCACATCATAGTGTACATATAGCAAGGTTCTTGTTTGAAAATCACGCTACCACCAAGGTCTCGAACCCATCAAAATTATTAACGAAATGACAAAAGCTGGACCATGATTGATACTTTGTGATATATTTCCTAGAGCCTACAATGCCGACAGTGGTCGTCGGAGGTTTGGAGTGCACCATGTCTGACCGAACAGCCATAGTTGGATAAAAATCTAGACCAAATAAGTTGGTCAAACACCTTGTCGGCGTCATCGGCATATGAAACTTTCCTTAAGAAATTACTTCCTTGCTAAATCACGAACGGGAACATATATCTACTTCCAAGTTTTATCAAGTTCACAGAATAACTCATGTGATGAGAATATTTAGCAAACAAGCTCCGACAAGAAAATGATGAGCTTTTTTTCAAGAAAAGGGCTGGTGGAATAAAAGCTTGGATTTCCTTTTTCCTCTCCTATCGATGGTAGTGTGATTAAGTCAATCTATTCATCAAATGACCCCTTAAAGATTTGTGTTGAATGGCACCAAAAATTCTTGCTTCCAGTAAGCAATTTTGGTATTTCCAACTTCGAGACTTGCTTTCATTTGCCATTTTCATCGAAACTTTCTTCAACCTTTTGCCATAAAATTCCCTTTCTTAAGGAAAAATTTACAGGTCATCGTCCACAGCTCCATTTTTTATTTTTTATTTTTTGCTATTGCTGGCATCTTTGTCAGGTTAATAGAACATACTGCCCGGAAAAACCATCTTTTTTGTTTTCTGTCTTTGTACTTTTTTCAGTAGAACACTGTTCGGAAAATTCTTCATTTTCCGGTGACCTTTTGTATGTGGTAGAACATGGTTAAAGTACCATTTCCCCACAGACGGCACCAATCTGTTGACCCAAAAAAATGTCATCAACAGATCTCCTACCTAGTCCTCTCTACACTTGCACACAAAACACCCCGTTAGGAGGCAAAGGCCACCGGTCGAGATAAAGGTCCAGTGACCATTTGCACTTCGACAGTCAAGTTAATGGTCAGATGAAATATAAGAAGAGTGCAAGAGTCGGGAGAGGGAATTGGCTAGGGTTGTGAAAACATACCTTAAATGAGATGGAGTCACATATATATAAAATGGAGATGGGTCTCGTGGCTAATGGGCCGAGTCCAAGCCAAGTCCAATGGAAAAGCCTAGTATGAAATATTTTATAGGTATAACAAAATACATTAGCTTTATCGATTGTTTTAGAATGTATGAATATGATTACACTGCATAATTGACAATTAAAATAGATAGCAATAGGCGGATTCGAATTCCAATACAATCATCCATAAATTGATAAAAAAAAAATAATTTTGCAAATTTTTTTAGATTAATTTAGTATAAATCAAATCAATCTCTCTTTGTGTTACATATTTTGAATTCCATACATAACTAGTAAACTTGAGTTGAGTTTATTTTTTGTGGAACGATAACTCTTAACTCATCAATAATATTGCTTTTCGATGACTCCATGCACTTGCGGAATTTTGCCGAACAAGATTTTGGCGTTGATGCCAGGAACAGAGCATTTAATTTAAATTTATTAGTTTATATATAATTTGAATTTTTTTTCCTTTTATTTTGTTTTAGGCTAGTAATTACACCTAATCTTTCTTTTAATTTTTTTATTGTTTGGCAATTTATGCAAGATTCTGAAGAAATTGAGCTCCTACCATCGAATCTCGAAATCAAAAGAATCTTCAGACAATGAAAAAGAGAGCAGAGATAAGCAAGAAAAATGCCAGAAAATGAAAATTAAAATCAATTTCAGTTATTAATAGATCCGCCAAAACGACAAGATACACTAAGAGTAGTTGCCAACCTTGGACAAGTTTTTAAGGATTATACAATGGCAGCCCCGCGAAAGTACTAACAAAAAAGTTGGACAAACTAACTCAGAATATAAGTATGGTGCATCAATAAGCACCAAGTCTGTGGTGGCTATGGAGCAAATCATTCAATTGCAAGTTGTCCATTAGCATCCACGTATGTAATCTAATCTAAGGAGGTCAATTTTGCACAAAACTTTTCAAGACCACAGAACAATCCTCATCTCAACACATATAATTCAGATTGGAGCAAGCATCTCAACTTTTCACAGGTTAATAATCAAGGTCAAGGATGTCAAATTAAGGCAACCCACCAATTAAGAAATAGAAAGGTGCCCTGGTCAAGGTTCAATGGTGAAATCATGGACTTGACGAGTCAACTTGGGATAAGCAGGAGGAGTTTAAAACCAAGAATCCATAACTATTCGGTTAACTAAGGTAAATTTTCAATGATGAAAATATTTGAGGGAAGATTGTAAAGTCCCGAAAATTTTTATAGAATAGAATCAATTATTTTAAATGCCATATATATATAATATTTCAATTGTATTTGGATCAAATATCAAATATTTATATTTTGATAGGGCGAAGATAAGTATATCAATATTTGGCTCGTTGAATGGCTCGTAATAATCATATATATTAGGCTCGAGAAAAAGATAATTTGGATAAGCCAAACCTAAGTTATTGAAGTTTAAAGAAGATGTCAATAAATATTATTTCATTACTATTGTTTTTGATTTGTGAAAGTGGGCAGCCAGGTGGAGTTGTTTGGATGGAGTTAAAGTTTGGGTCGTTACAGAAAATATAGGAGTCTATTTAACCTTGAATCAATGTTAACAAACAAACATAAATATGTTGCTTATCATATGGAACAAAACTAGGTTTGCATTAATTACCTTGCTCACCAGAAAGTGCAAGTGATGAATACGAACGAAAAGATCAAAATCCCATATCATGTGCAACACACATGAGATCATATTCAAGTAAACCAAAGTGCATGTGCTATTGAGCTTATTTGTGAAACTACATATATGTGCTTATGTGGGATCAAGTGCTTCTCTTTTTTTCAGCTAGACTATTTATCTTATCGCAAAGTCCATATGATATCTTTCATACTTATGTTTCGAATATTAATAGGATTTGAAAGTTGGCTACTAAAAATACTTTTACCATACAAAAAAGTGTAAATAACTACTACACATTTAGCACACATTCAATCAATATAAACTGGTTTAATTTAAATATTGGCTATGTGTCTCGTTGGATTTTAAGGCTAAGAATTCATGTCATTTTTATTTCAGTCGTGTTTTCTTTTACCATAATTGGAAAATTGTGTAACATTTATTTTGTTGACTCGTGTCTTGGACTTCTAGACTGCTGAATTTGGATAGTTCCAATTCTTGTCGGTCCAATATTGACAATTTTCAAGAATAAACAATTTTATTTATTAAGGATCATTTTGCAATACTTGTGCACAAACCAATGTGTCTTGATTGTGAATTCTCGTCCTGCAATGAGAATCAACGGGCTTTGATTGTGTTATTTGTGTTGTTTTACACTTTTGCCTGCCTAAGAAAGGATGCTCATCCAAGCTACTGTTCATATTTCCCAACCTTGGCAAGAAATTTTCAGTTTGTCCGACCACAACCTGAACTGAAGTACCATGGAATCCGTCCATGGCAAAAGCATCATGATTATATGTCTTCGCATTGTAACACAATATCTGTCGTTCTCAAAAAGTCTTAAAAAAATGTCATCCCAATGCAAATTAAAGAATATCTTATACCTAAATGTATAGCTCTCAGAGTTGTCTGGCCCTCCTTTTTGTTGTCAACCCAATGGAAGTTATATCGACTTGAAATAACTTTATTTCTTTTATTTTTTTCAAGAAATCTGAAAACAAAAACTGCAATTACTGGGGCTTACTACCCTTGTCTTGTTTAATTTCGGCTACTCAAAATGAATTGTGAGGATTTCATTACTGAAACTATAGGAGTCAATTTATCCATGAATTGATGTAAACAAACAAGTATAGATATGTTTCTTATCATATGGAACAAAACTAGGATTGTATTAATTACCTTGCTTTCCAAAAAGTGCAAGTGATGAATCCGAACTAAAAGATCAAAATCCCATATCACGTGCAACACACGAGAGATCACTTTCAAGTAAACCAAAGTGCAAGTGCTAATGAGCATATTTGTGCTACTACGTATATGTGCTAATGTAGGATCAGATGCTTCTCGTTTATTCAATTGGACAATTTATTTTATGGCAAAGAGCGTAAAAAATCTTTTATACGTAAGTTTTGAATATATATAGTTGACCCAACGCCGTGTTGTTTGTACTTGAAATGCGTTTGGATAACATCCTTTTTTGATTGGGTATGGCTTCGACTATTCCGGCAGCCTCCAACAATTATTCCAATAATTATATATCTCTCATATAAAGTTGTGAGATGGGGATTTTCACCTATCTCAATAAAATCTATGATTGGTCATCTTGGACTAGAACCAGAGACCTCGCCCGTGAAGTAAATCATCGCATCTACGGTCCAACCAATTGGGAGAGAATCAAACAAATTCAAACAGGAATAAATCAATATAAACTGGATTGATTTAAGTACTGGCGACTTGTCTTGTAGAATTTCAAGGCTAAGAATTCATGTAATTTTATTTCAATTGTGTTTTCTTTACCATAATTGGAAAATTGTGTAACATTTATTTTGTAGACTTGTGTCATGAACTTCTAGACTTTTCAACTTCTTGCGAATGTACTTAAATAGTGAACAAGTCATTTTAATTGTTGGTTATTTATTGAATAATAGTATTGAATTTGGATAGTTTTAATTCTTACAAGGTCCCATATCGGCATCATTTGAGAATAAAATTTTTTGTTTACCAACGATAATTTCTCAATATTTGTGCATGAACCAACGAGTATTGATTGTGAATTCCTGTCCTTCAGCAAGAATCAACGGGTTTTGATTATGTTGTTTGTGTTTTACACTTCTGCCTGACTTCAAAAGGATGCTCATTCAGGCTATTGTTTATATGTCCCAACCAGAGCAAGAATTTTTCATTTTGTCCCACCACAACCTGAATTGAAGTACCATAGAATCCATCCATGGCAAAAGCACCATGATTGTACGTCTTCGCATTGTAACAATATCTGTCTTTCTCAAGAAGTCTTAAAAAATGTTATCCCAGAGAGAAATAAAGAATATTTTATACCCTAAATGTATAGCTCTCAGAGTTGTCTGGCCCTCCTTTTTGTTTTCAATCCAATGGAAGTTAAGTGACTTGAAATAACTTTATTTCTTTTTCTTTTTTTTTTTCAAGAAATCTTTGGTTTTAAAAACAAAAACTGAAATTACTGGGGCTTACTACCCTTGGTCTTGTTTTATTTCTGCTACTCAAATTGAATTGTGAGGATTTCATTACTGAAAATATAGGAGTCAATTTATCCATCAATCGATGTAAACAAACAAGTATACATATGTTGCTCGTCATAAGGAACAAAACTAGGGTTGTATTGATTGTATGGTTTGGGATGACGATCCATCTTCAGTTGCAGTTTCTCGATAGCCTCCTTAGACACTACATTCTCACAACTGCCACTATCAATTATCAGCTTACGGACTTTATCAGCAACTGTGCAGGTTGTGTGGAAAATGTTGGTCCTCAACCAATCATCCCCTGAGTCGCCCTAGGGAGTCAGCAGGCTCTTTCGAACGACCAGGGTCTCCTGACCATCTCCATATAGCACATCCTCATCTTCACCCTCATCATACATGGGTTCCCCAACTTCCTCGAACTCCTCTATCATATCCTCTTCAATCAGAAGATTTTTATTCTTCTGACCAGTAGGCTTCCTTCAATCAGTTGCCCTATGCCCCTGTTCACCACACCTAAAGTACTTAATACTTGAGCTGGAACTATCCCGGTGTGGCTGATAAGCAGGACGAGATTCTTGAGGGCGAACTGGTTGACTTCCTTCACCTCTGACCACTGGCCTCCTACTTTGCTGTTTCTCTACTGCAAGTGCTCTCTAATATGCTTTAGAAACTATCCACAATGAATGAAGGCTGAGAACATCCTGTAGGGGCTGCCTCTATCCCCCTAAATACCGTGCTACCGTCTACTCCTCCGTCTCAGATAAATCATTCCGAGCCACCAACTGATAGAATTCTTTAGTATAATCATTAACTAATCTTGCTCCTTGCCTTAGTGAATGAAGCCTTTGAAACAAGGTTTGAGTATAGCTGAAAGGGAGGAAGTGCCCTTTCATCTTCTTCTTCTTCTTCTCCCAGTTAGTAATTTTGGATTTCCCCTGTCGCTTCCGTGAACGCTTCAATTGTTCCCACCAAGCAGATGCCCTACCTTGGAGTTTGATGGCGACCAGTTTCACTTTGACACGATCTGGAACCTCCTTATATTCAAAAATTCGCTCCACTTCATTCAGCCAATCAATAAATCCTTCAGCCTACAACGTACCAGAAAACTCGAGCAGATCCACTCTGAAATCGAGATCCACATGACGATCCTCCCGTTCGCGATGCTCCCAAACTCGAGCACGATGGTGATATGGGTTTTCGAAATTGGTATTGGAATCATGACCTTCTACATCATGATTACCGAACTCCTGCTCCGCCAAACGTTGGGTTAACTCCGCAACTTGCCTCTACAAATCTTCAATCGTCACATCCTGAATATTACGATCACAGTGCGAGACTTTCTCAATCGGAACCTATCCTCGACGACCACGACCACATCCACCAACCATTATAACTGATGGAATTTATCTCCCAAGAAGATGCTGACGTTCTGATACCAACTGACGCCGGGTAGAATAGTGATTATCCTATTGGCTTGTTGTAGCAGATGATTCGTAAGAAAAGAACGACAGAAAACGTCCAAAAAATCAGAGAAAATACTCTAAATTCAATTCAATATTATTAATAATGCAGAATGATCAAAACTAACCCACAAGCCGGGTTAAATAACTTCGAAATACGAAATTATGGAAAAATTACCAAAAATGGCAAAATCCCAAAATTATACCAAAATAAAATATTAAGTAAAAGAAGTAAGTTGCCAAAAATTTGGCTCAATTCGAGTTTTCTAACATATGGAAAAAAGGAAACGAAATATTACCATAAATAGTAAAAAATAACTTAAAATTGAATTTTGGAAAGGAAAATAGTGGATTTTGGGCTCGAAATTGATGTCCACCGAGCATATCTGGTGGTCATGACGTGCGCGCCGAAGAGAGCTTTCCGGATTGGGGTCATAATAGCGATTCCGATAACCGTAGCCAAAGTTATGGCCAAATTACCAAAAACGGGTCAAATTCCCCCAATTAAGGAAATAATGGTGATTCACTTTCCATCTTTGCGCCGATCCGCCATCTCATGGCATCTCAATGCCATCATCGTACTATCTGACAAATCAGCATCACTCGACTCGAATTCTCCTGCATCAGTATTTATTACCATGCTTACCAAAAGTGCAAGTAATGAACACGAACCAAAGGATCAAAATCGCATATCACATGCAACAGATGTGTGATTGATTGCATGCAAGTAGATGAAAATGCATGTGTTAATAAGCATAGCTGCGCAACTATGTATATGTGCTTATGTAGGGTCAGGTGATTCTCTTTTGTTCAGTTAGAACATTTATTTTATCGTAAATACCATACGATATCATTTATACGTATGTTTTGAACATAATATTATGTAATATTGGATTCTAAAATCAGCTACTAATAACATTTTTACCATACAAAGACTATAAATAATTACCACACATTCAAACAGAAATAAATCAATATAAACTGGTCTCTCTCAAAATGTTTGAAAAACGTTATCCTATTGCAAATTAAAGAATATCATATGCCTTAAATAGTATAGCTCTCAGACTTATCTACCCCACTTGTCATTGTCAATCCAATGGAAGTTATGGAAGCTTGAATTAACTTGATTTTCTTTAAAGAAATCCTTGGTTTTGAAAACCAAAGCTGCTTGTTTTATTTCTGCTGCAAAAGTTTAATTGTGCTACATACGAGGATTTCATTATTGACAACACGGGAGTCACTTTATCCATCAATTGATATTAAGAGACATGTTTATGCATATGTTGCTTATCATGAGGAATAGAACTAGGATTACATTGATTACCATGGTAACCAAAAGGGCAGTTGATGAACACAAACCAAAGGATCAAAATCCCATATCACGTGCAACAGACATGCAATCACATTCGAGTAGACAAAAGCGCATGCTTTAACAAGCATAGCTGTTCAACTACGTAAATGTACTTATCTAGGATCAAGTGCTTCTCTTTTGTTTAGTTGGACCATTTTTTCCCCCAAAATCCATAACATATCTTTTATACTTGTGTTTGGAACATTATATTATGCTATATAGGATTCAAAAGTCGGCTACTAAAAGCACTTTTCCCATACGAAGACAGTAAATTATAACCGCACATCTAGCACACATTCTAAGTGAAATAAATCTATATGAACTAGTTTAATTTAAATATTGGCCATGTGTCTAGCAGGATTTTGAATTAAGAATTTATATCATTTTAATTTTAGTTGTGTTTACGTTTACTTTTACCATAATGAGAAATTAATGTAAATTTTACTTTCTTATGTTGTGTCATGAACATCGAGTCTTAAACTCCTTCCAAATGTATGTAAATATTGAACAAATCAATGTATTTTTTGGGGTTTTAATGAAATATTTTTGGATTTGGATAGTTCCAAATCTTTTCTGGTAATCTTCTTGAATAAATGATCTTGTTCATGGAGGATCATTTGAACCAACTACTCGAGAATCAACTGGTTTTTTGGGGGATCATTCGGAACTCCATCCGAATGTATGTAAATATTGAACAAATCAATGTATTTTTTGGGGGTTTAATGAAATATTTTTTGGTTTGGATAGTTCTAAACCTTTTCTGTCCAATATAAGTAATCTTCTTGAATAAATGATCTTGTTCATGGAGGATCATTTTAACCAACTACTCGAGAATCAATGGGTTTTGATTGTGTTCTTTGTTTTATTTTACATTTTTTTCTACTTTAGAAAGGTTGATATTCTAGGCTCTTGTATGTATCTTCCAACCTTAGCATGAATTTTTCAGTTTGTTCGACCATTACCTGAACTGAAGAGCCACAGAATCCATCCATGGCAAAAGCACCAGGATCACATGTCTTCGTATTGTGACAACATTGATCTCTCTGGAAAAGTCTGAAAAATATATCTATCTGTTGATATTAAAGTGTGTGTGTATATATATATTAAACAAGTCACTATAATTTTTGGTGGTTTATTGAATAATACCATCGAATTTGGATAGTTCTAATTTGATGGTCCAATATTAGTATTCTTCTTGAATAAATGATTTAGTTTATCAGGGATCATGTTCCAATCTTTGAGCACGAAATAATGGATTGTGAATTCTCTTCCTTCTACTAGAATCAACAAGTTTTGATTGTGCTCTTTGTGGGTTTTTTTTAATATTTTATTTTTATTTATTTTTATTTTTTTAAAAATTCTGTCAACCATAGAAAGGATGCTCATCCGGGCTCGTGTATATCTCCCAACCTTAGCATGAATTTTTCAGTTTGTTTGACCATGAACTATATATATATATATATATTGCTTATCACATGGAATAGAACTTGGATTGAGTTAATTACCATACTTACCAATTAAAAGTGCAAGTTATGAACACGAACCTAATGATCAACACACTGTGTTAGAATTGAAGTATTTGTTCAAATGTGCTAATGAGCATAGTTGTTCTACTGCATGCATGTGCTTATGCAGGATTTAGTGCTTCTATTTGTTTGGAACATTATATTATGTTATTCTACTATAAACACACACAGACCGTAAATAATCACCACAATTTAGCAGACTTTCAAAGTAAAATAAATCGATATAAACTGGTTTAATTTCGAATATTGGCCACGTGTCTCACCAGATTTAAAGATTAAGAATTTATGTCAATTTTAATTTTAGTTGTGTTTAATTGGAAAATAGCGTAACCTTTATTTTGTTGGCTTGTCTCTTGAACTTCTAGACTTTTAAACTTCTTGAGAATGTACGTAAATATTGAACAAATCATCATAATTTTTGGTGGTTTATTGAATAATATTATAGAAATTGGATAGTTCCAATATTTCTTGTTAATCCAATATTGGTGTTCTTCGTGAATAAATGATTTGTTCATCAACGACCATTTTCCATTCTTTGTGCGTGGACTAATGAGTTTGGATTGTCGATTCCCTTCCTTCTACGAGAATCAGCTGATTTTCATTGTGTTTTTTTTTTCCCCTTCCACCTTAGAAAGGAAGCTCATCTAGGCTCTTCTATATATCCTCCAAGTTTGGCGTGGATTTTTCAGTTTGTTTGACCATGACATGAACTGAAGATCCATAGAATCCGTCCATAGCAAAAACATCAGTATCGTAACAATGTCGTCTCTCTCAAAAAACCTGAAAAATGTAATCCTATTGCAAATTAAAGAAAATCGTATACCCTAAATATTATAGCCCTCAGACTTATCTACTCAACTTTTCATTTTCAATCTAATGGAAGATACGTAGTCTTGGATTAAACCCTTTTTTTTTTTTTTTTTTTTTTGGAGGAAATCTTTGGTTTTGAAAATAAAAGCTGCAATTTTGGGGGCTTTTTAATCTTGGCTTGCTTAATTTCTGCTACTCTAGTCATCACAGTCGCAGCATAACACACATCGCGTGCGCCCGGCAATATTTCAGGACTAATTCTCGCAAGTTCCTGCTGCCATTATAATTCTTGTTGGATTTGAATTCCACACGGAAATCAACGAAATCACCAAAATCTGGGCAGATATTTTGAAGTTCTATAATTAGAATTTTAATTTGATTCAAATTCAGCATGCGCTTGACTTAATCTGGTAACTCCTATAAATACAAAATTTGGGCAAAACATTGGAGAACTCTCTTTTGCTTCTTCATACATAATAATATCATCAAATTCATCGAGAACAAAAGGATCAAGCCCTAGCAAAAAATTGAAGTCTATTGCATCAAGATTTTAAAGAATTCAACCTTGGAATTGATGATCAAGTTTTCTTGCATTATTTCATAATCCGGGTGATGATTTTCCCTTATTCTTTTAGTTATTTGTTTAAAGGAATGGTGGGCTAGCTAGAACCATTTTCGTATTGGATGAAGGTGGACCCTATTGTTTTATTTATTTTAATTCAAGACTAGTATTTAAGTTTATTTCTTTCAGTTCTTCATTAATTTTGCACACCTGTTGAATTATTTAATTGCTTGATCATCTTAGATACTTAGCCGCTTATTGTAATGTTAGGAGACTCACAGTAACTTTAAAACATAACAAAATTAACATATGTGCAACAGATGTTATGGATAACATTTATTATTGTACAATTATATAGATAATCTAAAATTTAATATATTTTAATCATTCTAATTTGGGCTAGAAACAGACTCGTGTCATGATTAGAACAGAGTTAATTTATATTGGAAAGTTAAACACATTAGTTTTATCGATTGTTGAAAGCATGAATATAATTAAACTACGTAATCAAGAATTAAAATAGATAACAATAGACGGATTCGAATTCCATAAATTGAAATAGAATTGTTGGGTTTTTGATACCCAATAAATCCCGAGCTATGATGTTAACGTGGGTTAATATTATTTTATAGGCATAGGCCGATGAATGAAATAAGTCCAACAACTAAGTTCATGAACTGCACTCGGCCCAATTGTATTTCCTTATGGATGGCTTGAATTTTGGCCCGTTTACCCTTTAATGGCCCAACTTAAAGCCTAACCCTAGAGTATATATTTGGCTATAACCCTAGCCACTTTCTAATGATAATTGTGTGATTTTGAGAGAAGAAAAAGTGAATCCCGGCTACCCCCCTTTGTGTGAGAAAAAATGTGTCCAGAAGTGTCCAGAATACTTGTATAACGTGTGCAATTGGTGGTTCTTTCATAGTATACCTTTGTGATGTCTTCTCTTAGCCTTTGTGGCCATAAATCATCATCATTTCTTGTCCTACGTGGGTAAAATTGAAAAGCAACCAAGGTGAATCAATTGGTTGTGGTTTGGAACCGATTGAATTGGTTGTTGGTTGAGAAACGCACGTTGGACTGAGCTCGAAAATCACTGATTTGAAGATCTTTCAAGAGAGCTTCCGCAACAAGAATCAACAGGGTTTTGATTGTATTCCTTATGTTGATTTACAATTCTATCTACCATAGAAGAGATACTCATCCAGGCTCTTGTATATATGTTCCAACCTTAGCACGAATTTTTCAGTTTGCTTGACCATGACCTGAACCGAAGAGCCATAGAATCCATACATGGCAAAAGCATCAGCATTATATGTCTTCGTATTGTAACAATATCGATCCCTATCAGAAAGTGTTAACAAAATGTTATCCTATTGAAAATTGAAGAACATCTTGTACCCTAAATATATAATTCTAGAGTTATCTACCCTTCTTTTTGTTGCCAGTCCAATGGAAGTTATAAACGCTCGAAATAACTTAAGCTTTTTTAAGAAATCTATGGTATTGAAAACAAAGACTGGGCTTAGTGCTCTTGGTATTGTTTTATTTCTGCTACTCAAGTTGAATTGTGAGATTTCATTACTGAAAGTATAGGAGTCAATTTATCAATCAATTGATGTTAACAAATGAGTATACTATGTTGCTTATCGTATGGAACAAAACAAGGGTTGTCCTAATTATTTTGCTCAACAAAAAGTGCAAGTGATGAATACGAACCAAAAGATCAAAATGCAAATATCACGTGCAACACACGTGAGATCATATTCAAGTAAAACAAAGTGCATGCGTTATTGAGCATATTTGTGCAACTTCGTATATGTACCTATGTAGGATCAAGTGCTTCTCTTTTATTCAGCTAGACTATTTAATTAATCATAAAGTCCATAAGATATCTGCTATACTTATGTTTTGAATATTTATAGAATTAGAAAGTTGGCTACTAAAAACAATTTTTCCGTACAAAAATATGTAAATATTTACAACACATTTAGCAAACATTCAAACAGGAATAAATCAATATGAACAGGTTTAACTTAAATATTGGCCAAGTGTATCGTTGGATTTCAAGGATAGGAACTTTTGTCATTTTTTTTTTTTTTATTTCAGTTGTGTTTTCTTTTATCATAATTGGAAATTTGTTTTATATTTATTTCATTCATTTGTGTCATGAACTTCTAGACTTTTGAACCTCTTGTGCATGTATTTAAGTATTGAACATATCATTTTAATTGTCAGCGATTTATTGAATAACTGTATCGAATTTGGATAGTTCCAATTCTTGTCCATCCAATATTGACATTTTTGAGAACAAACAATTTGTATATTAAGGATTATTTTGCAGTTATTGTGCACCAATTAACGAGTCTTGATTGTGAATTCCTGTCCCTTAGCGAGAATCAACGGGTTTTGATTGTGTTCTTAGTGTTGATCTGCACCTCTGTCCACCTTAAAAAGGATGCTCATCCAGGCTCTTGTATATGTCTTCCAACCTTAGCATGAATTTTTCAGTTTATTTCACCATTACCTGAGCTAAAGTGCCATAGAATCCATCCATGGGAAAAGCATCAGGATTATATGTATTCACATTGTAACAATATCTGTCTCTCTCCAAAAGTCTTTAAAAATGTTATCCTATTGAAAATTAAAGAATATCTTATACCCTAAATATATAGCTCTCAGATTGATCTACCCTTCTTTTGTTGTCAATCCAATGGAAGTCATAAAGGCTGAAAATAACTTAATTTTTTAAAGAAATCTTTGGTTTTGAAAACAAAAACTGGGTTTAGTACTCTTGGTCTTGTTTCATTTCTTCTCCTCAAGTTGAATTGTGAGATTTCATTACTCAAAATATAGGAGTCAATTGATCCATCAATCCATGTTAAAAAACAAGTATACATATGTTGCTTATCATATGGAACAAAACTAGGCTTGTATTAATTACCTTGCTTAGCAAAAAGTGCAAGTGATGAATACGAACCAAAAGATCAAAATGTCATATCACGTGCAATTCACGTGAGATCATATTCAAGTAAACCAAAGTGCATGCGTTATTGAGCATATTTGTGCAACTACGTATATGTACCTATGTAGGATCAAGTGCTTCTCTTTTATTTAGCTAGATTATTTAATTAATCGCAAAGTCCATAAGACAACTACTATACTTATGTTTTGAATATTTATAGGATTAGAAGTAGGTTACTAAAAACATTTTTGCCGTACAACAATGTGTAAATAATTACAACACATTTAGCACACTTTCAAATTTGAATAAATCAATATGAACTGGTTTAATTTAAATATTGGCCACGTATCTAGTCGGATTTCAAGGTTAAGAACTTTTGTCATTGTTTTTTTCATTTGTTTTTTTTTTTCATAATTGGAAAATTGTGCAATATTTATTTCATTGACTTGTGTTGTGAACTTCTAGACTTTTGAACTTCTTGTGAATGTATTTAAATATTGAACAAGTCATTTTAATTGTTGGCAATTTATTGAATAACAGTATCGAATTCGGGTAGTTCCAATTCTTGTCGGTCCAATATCGACATTTTTGGGAATAAACAATTTTATATATATGACGAGGATTATTTTGCAGTAATTGTGCACGAACCAACGAGTCTTGAATGCGAATTCCCATCCTTCAATGAGAATCAACGGATTTTTATTGTGTTTTTTCATGTTCACTTCTGTCCACCTTAGAAAGGATGCTCATCTGGGCTCTTGTACATATGTTCCACCTTAGCATGAATTCTTCAGTTTGCTTGACCATAACATGAACTGAAGAGCCTTAGAATCCGTCATGGGAAAAGCATCGGGATTAAAGGTCATCGTATCGTAACAATATCGATCTCCCTCCAAAAGTCTTAAAAAATGTTATCCTACTGAAAATTAAAGAATATCTTATACCCTAAATGTAAAGCTCATAGAGTTATCTACCCTTCTTTTTGTTGTCAATCCAATGGAAGTTATAATGGCTCGAAATAACTTAATTTTTTCAATAAAAGATCCTGGGTTTTGAAAACAAAAACTGTTCTTATCCTGCTATTCACGTTGAAGTGTGAGATTTCATTACTGAAAATATAGGAGTGATCAATTAATCCATCAATTGATGTTGACAAACAAGTATACATATGTTGCTTATCGTATGGAACAAAACTACGGTTGTATTAATTACCTTGCTTTCCAAAAAGTACAAGGGATGAGTATGAACTAAAAGGATCAAAATGCCATATAATGTGCAACACGCGTGTGTTCAAGTTAACCAGATTGCATGCGTCATTGAGCATATTTGTACAACTATGTATATGTTTATATAGGATCAAGTGCTTCTCTTCTATTCAGCTAGACTATTTATTTTATAGTGAAGTCCATGCGACAATATCTTTTATACTTATGCTTTGAATATTTATAGGATTAGAAACTCGGCTACTAAAAACACTTTTACCATACAAAAAATGTAAATAATTACAACACATTTAGCACACTTTCTAACAGGAATAAATCAATATAAACCGGTTTAATTTAAGTATTGGCCACGTGTCTTGTTGGATTTTGAGGTTAAGAATTTTTGTCATTTTTATTTCAGTTGAGTTTTCTTTCACCATAATTGGAAAATTGTGCAATATTTATTTTGCTGACTTGTGTCGTGAACTTCTAGACTTTTCAACTTCTTGCAAATGTATTTGAATATTGAACAAGTTATTTGATTGTTGGTGATTTATTGAATAACATTATCGAATTTGGATAGTTCCGATTCTTGTCTGTCCAATATCGATATTTTTCAGAATAAACTATTTTGTTTACCTAGGATTATTTTGCATTAATTGTGCATGAGCGAACGAGTCATGATTGTGAATTCCCGTCCTTCAACAAGAATCAACACGTTTTGATTGGGCTCTTTTTGTTGATTTACACTTCTGTCCACCCTCAAAAGGTTGCTCATCCAGGCACTTGTATATTTCTTCCAACCTTAGCATGAATTTTTCAGTTTCTTCGACCATGACCTGAACTGAAGAGCCGTAGAATATATCCATGACAAATGCATCAGGATTATATGTCTTCGCATTGTAACAATATCAGTCTCTCTCCCAAAGTCTTAAAAAAATGTTATCCTATTCAAAATTAAAGAGTATCTTAATACCCTAAAAGGTATATGCTTATACACCTTACGGAGTCTTGAATTAACTTAATTTTTTATAAGTAATCTTTGGTTTTGAAAACTAAAGCTGCAATTACTGGGGTTTTATTTCTGCTACTCCAGTTGAATTATGAGGATTTTACCAGTGAAATACAGGAGTCAATTGATTCATCAAATGATGTTAACAAACAAGTGTTTGTGTATATAAACACACAGGCGATCACATCCAAGTAGACAAATGAGCACAGTTGTGCAACTACATAAATGTATATGATTATTTAGGATCCAGTGCTTCTATTTTGTTCAGTTAGACCATTTATTATATCGCAAAATCCACACTATATCTTTCATAGGTTACTTATGAACATTTTTAGGATTTAAAAGTGAGCTATTAAAAATACTTTTACCATACAAAGACCGTAAATAATTACCAGACATTTAGCACACATTCAAAGTGAAATAAATCAACATAAACTGGTTTAAATAATGGCATGTGTCTTGGCAAATTTCGAGGTTAAGAATTTATGTCATTCAATTTTAGTTGTTCTTTAACCATAATTGGAAAATTGTGTAACCTTTAATTTTTTTACTTGTGTCCATAACTTCTAGATTTTTGAACTTCTTACTAACGTGTTTAGATATTGAACAAGTCATTTTAATTGTTGGAGGTTTATTGAATAATAGTATCGAATTAGGGTAAGTCCAATTCTTGTCGGTGGATATATGATTATTTTTTTTTTTTAAATCAGGGATCATTTCTCAATATTTGTGCACGACCCAACGAGTCTTGATTGTAAATTCCTGTCCTTCTACGAGAATCAACGGGCTTTGTTTGTGTTCTTTGTATTGGTTTTCACTTCTGTCTATCATAGAAAAGATGCTCATCCAGGCTCTTGTATATATCTTCCAACCCTAGCACGAATATTTCAGTTTGTTCGACCATGTCCTGAACTGAAGAGACACATAATCTATCCATTGTAAAAGCATCAGGACTGAAAACAATTGATGTTAACAAACATGTCCATATATATTGCTTATCATATGGAATAAAACTAGGATTAATTCATTGATTTCCATGATTACGAAAAGTGCAAGTGATGAACATGAGCAAAAGGATCAAAATCCCATATCTTGTGCGATCACATTCAAGTAGACGAAAGTGCATGTGCTAATGAGCATAGTTGTACAACTACGTAAATGTGCTAATTTAGGATCGTGTGCAACTCTTTCTTTTCTGTTAGATCATTTATTTTATCCCAAAATCCATACTACATCTTTTATGCGTATGTTTTGAACATTATATTCACTACAACAAAATAAACTTTTCTCGACGTGCATTGCACACCGTAAAAAACAGTTTACGGCGTGCGGGTGCATACCGTATAAAACAATGCCGTAAAAACTGATTACTTTTTATGGTGTGCAATGTACGCCTTCTACGCACGCCGTTTTATCTTTTACAGCGTGCATCTAAACGCCGTAAAAGAATATTCTCAACTTTTTTCGGCGTGCATTTGCACTCCGTAAAAACATAGTCATGTACGGCGCCTAGGTGCACGCCGTAAATAACGTAAATAGCACCCTAAAAGGATATTCAAGACGTGCAGATGCATGCCGTAAATAAAGTTAATTATCTTATTACGGAATCAGCACGCTGTAAAAGTTAACATAATTTTTAAAAATTTTGTCGATTTAGTTAATTACCAGCACACCTAAAAATATAAATCCAAACAAAATTCCATAACATGGTTCCGTGAGCATCACAAAGAGAACTAAAGAAGAAATTTACAAGACACGAGCTACATTCAAATCCATAACTTATTGCATAACGTAAAGAGAAACTTATACAAGTACCTTGAAATAAGAACTAAAGAAAAATTGCAATAATTTCTAAACATAACATCATGATTCATAGGAAATGAATAATAACGTTTCAAGATTTTAAAAACTTTACACACACACACAAAAGGCAAATTTACTTCTAAGATCTTTCCATTAATCCACAACATACGACACCACCAATTACCATCATCCATCTTGTTCGCATTAATCAGTAAATAAAATCCTAAAAAGGGTAAGTATTTCGAAAAATACAAAGTGAGATACATGCAATTCAATCTCAAAAAATATTAATAACAATACCAAACAATCCATACCACATTTTATAGTAAGCAACCAAACCATATCAAATGGAAAGCTCTGTACATTTCTGTATAACATTCAAAACAAATTCATCTCGATACTTCTCAAAAAGTGTCAGATTTCGTCAACCGCCCATCAACTTCTTGATTTTAAGCAACCTAGTCTTCAATTGAGATTCAATGTAAATGTAAATGGAATTAAAATAGAAAAGAAGTCAAGCATACCTTTGTTGTGATTAAAACGAATCCACTTCGATGTACCTAATGGGCCATGCTATTGTACTTCCTAATGCATCTTCAAGAAGAAAAAGCTCACGTGTAGGATGATATAAACTGATGTTATCAATCACTTCATTAACCCAAAGTCTCCAACATTCATTACCAAGTGGTACATGATGCACTAAATCACTTGGATTTGTTGATGCGATTTCACCTTTTGCAACAATATCAGCTTTCCGAAACCAAGATAACAATTTGGATTTCTTATTTTGAAGGTTATCTGAACCATTCAAGCTTTTGTCTCTAAGCTATAAAATTCATATGCAATTGTACAATTTATTATTTTGAATATAGAAAGTATATGTAATTTAGAATAACATTCAGCTTTTTTTACTTACGTCATCTTCTTGTACAACAATCTTACTCTTCATTTGAAACAAAGCTTTTAATTCTTTAATTTCATCTCTCAATTCTTGGACTTGAGTTTGCAAGTCATGATTATGCACCAAAGCATTCAACTTTGAAGGAGTCGCACTGAAACCAAGACCTCTTAATCGTCCGCGATGTTCTGGACCAACAACTCTAGCAACACCATCATCTTTGAGGGAGTGTTGGTCCAGAGAGGTAATCGTCTCTGAACACGCTTTTATTTTGTTCTGATATGGGGAAATAAATTAATAGGCTACAATTATAAATATAAGCTTTGAGTTATCAGATATTACTAAAAGCAATATTGTTACCAATATTTACCCAGCTGATTCATTAATAGGCAAACCATTTCTTCGCGTATGTCCTCGAATATAAACATCATCTCTTGTTATGGAATCTGGGTCTTCACTTTCGGCACGCTGCACTTTACATATTTCATATATGTGATAACGTATATGTTTATAATTTTTCAAGCAAATTTAACTTTGAATTTAGCAAATTTTTACCATTTCAACTTCTAAACGAGCAAAGCCCTTTCTACTTGTTGTATGCATTATATTTTGATTTGCTCTCATCTTTTTGAATCTTTCACTCATTTCCTACAAAATTAATTAATACTGTGTAAGCAAAACTTTTATTAGGAATGTAGAGCAGATGCAGTAAGTAATGTAGTTATTAGTACCTGATACGGTTGCGAATTGCATTCTTTGACAAATGCTCGCCATTTTTCCATTGATTCAACATTATCGGGCTTGAGGAGAGCAGCAACTCGTGTCATGCCAATTGTTTTCCCTCTGTCATTGATTGCTTTAAGCACGTTAGATTGATGATCTCGCCAATTATTTCCCTTTTTTTGCATTATGTATTTTCTATGACAAGTATCAACATCAAACTTTTGCTGCATCAACGTAAACAATATTAATAGTAAATTAATTCAAATTATATAAGAAACGTGGAGTATATATTACCTGCACAAGCTCCCATATGTCATCAAGAAGACTTTCGCTAATATCTTTCCAATTTTTCCATGTAATTGGTATAAGTTCCCTAGCTGTGGTCCCAATAAATGATGATAACTTAGTTGAACCTTTACAAATTGGCTGCCCTCTTTCGTTAAACTCTACTGGTACTTTTGCACATTTTCCCTTGTTGAGATAATTCAATTTTGCTCAACCCCTTCCCTTTTTTCCTTCTCTAGTAGCACTAGCATTATTTGGTAACACTTCTACATCATGTTGCACCTCATTTTCTTGTATGTTTGGAATAGAATTAGAACCTCCTCTGATATTCTTATCCCTTCATTCCCTTCTCTTGTAGCAATAACTTTTGAAGCTTTTTTAGCTCATTTTGCTTTTTTATAGCCTTGATTAGATAACTGCATTAAACAAATAAGAAAAACAAGCAATGTATTACTTTAATTTACTTTTTAATCATTAATAATTACTATATGTACAATCTGGAAACTTACTTCACCAGTGTTTGTCATCTTTTGTCCACTCGTACGAACATTCACATCTACAAAACTCAGCTTTCATCATTTATATCTACAAAAATAAAGCAAGACATAATCAAATTAGAGACATTACAGACATTAGCATCAATACGATATCACATAAATAGTAAATTAAAACAGAGCAAGAACGAATATTAAAGATATACAATTACCATATTCAATATCAATGCCCTCACAATCATGTCTTACATAACTTTCATCTTCAACGATCGTATCAAGTCTTAATGTATCTAATGTGGATGGAGTATAAGCCTCCTCATCATAATTTTCTAACTCATGAAATCCTCTTGCAGGTGCCTTTAATACAATATACCAACTAGATGAATCGTTCTCTCTAAAATAAAAAACTTGTTTTACTTGTGATGCTAAAATAAATGGATCTCTTTCAAATTGATATTGTCCTCTATGAAGATTTACTAATGTAAATCCTTCTTCAATCTTGACTCCACTATCTATATTTGCCCAATCACAATGAAACAAAGGAACTTTAAAACTACGATAATTTAGTAAAATTATGTCTCTGATAACCCCATAATAAGATATTTTACCAACTACATGGCTTATATCCTTCACGCTAGATCGACAAATAGTTTGTGCTTCAATAGAAACACCGGTTGTATGAAATCGATGTCCATTCATAACATAATCAGAATGTGATATCACATCATATCTAGGCCGAGGCCGGCGTGAAAGCCATTTCAATGTATTAGACATGTTACAATTGTCTTGTTTGCCTTTCTCCGCAAACCATGAAGTGAAAGTCTCCATATGTCTCATTTGTAATAAGGATTCATTCTTGGCAATACGGCTGTCTGAATTCTTAATCTCCTCTTTATGCGTCTTAAATGAAAATAAAATAAACAAATAGTAAGAGAAGTTTATGAGAATTCAATGTTAAACTAATAAATTAACTAACTTCATTACATTATATATGGCTCAATTGCAATGCTATTAAACAGCGCATAACGATTAGTGACCCTCAACATTTCTGGACTCAAAATCTTTGACTTTCCTTCAGAAATTGGACGTCCATCAATAATTGTTTCATTCTCAAAATCCTCATTTCGAGTATGTCGAACACCTACTTCAGCTGCTTGTTTCATGTAAACACTACAAAAATGCATACATTCATCAGCTAAATAATGCTCTGCTATGCAGTCCTCAGGTCTTGAACAATTTCTCACATATCCTTTAAGTATTTTCATAAACCTTATAAATCATATAATAGTCATGAGATATCTAAGGAATTAGAAGAAGATAGTTTGAATACTTAGAAAAGTATAATAGTAATTTACCTCTCAAATGGATACATCCAATGATATTGCACAGGTCCACCAATACGAACCTCATGCCCAAGGTGGATGGTTAAATGAATCATTATGTCAAAAAAGGATGGAGGAAAATACCTTTCTAGCATACACAAAATCACAACAACATCCTCCTCAACATCCTCCTCAAGTTTTTCTAATTTATTTTTATCGATGACTCTTTG
This sequence comes from Olea europaea var. sylvestris, assembly GCF_002742605.1. Lineage (NCBI taxonomy): Eukaryota > Viridiplantae > Streptophyta > Magnoliopsida > Lamiales > Oleaceae > Olea > Olea europaea. Next base: position 17,326,409 of record NC_036246.1, read on the forward strand.
ACAGATTTTGTTGAAAAATGCACAGTCGAAAAATTGTAGTTCTTGGTCCTCTAGGTAAAAGTCCTTGTAATGCAGCTGATAGCAATTGTTGTATGAGCACATGGCAATCATGAGATTTCAGATTTAAAATCCTATTATCTGCTAATGATATACACTTTGAACCATCAAGTAATCTTAAATCAAATAGCCTCTTACAAAATAATTCTTTCTCTTTTTTGGATAGCATATATGATGCAGCGGGGAGGTAACATGTATTGCCTTTCAATTCTGGATGAAGATCCTTTCGAATACCCATATTGATTAAATCCTTACGAGAATTTAACCCATCTTTTGATTTTCCCTTCACATGCAAAATAGTTCCAAGTATACTTTCGAAAACATTCTTCTCAATGTGCATTACATCCAAATTATGACGCAAAAATAGTGTCTGAAAAATAACAACATAAATTTAGGAAAAAAAAAAGTTTAAGCAAAGAAATAAATAATTCACAATAGTTTAAAATGACCAACCTCCCAATATGGTAGTTCAAAGAATATTGACTTTTTTTTCCAAGGCCAATTAGAATCTGATTTTTTTAGTTGTCTTTTTTTTCCGGCTTTTCCCCAATTATTGCTAATATTCTTGATTGAACACACCACTTCTTGACCGGTTAATATTTTAGGACTAGGCCTACACTCCTTATTTCCATCAAACCAAGCTTCTTTCGACCGATAAGGGTGATTATGTGCAAGAAATCTTCCGTGACCCATGTACGAAAACTTTCTACTACATGTCAACCATTTTGCACATGTGGATAAACCACATACTAGACATGCTGCTTCGCCTTTCGTAGGATATCCTGATAAGTTCCCATAAGCCGGAAGATCATTAATTGTCCACATCAACACAGCTTTCAAATTGAATGTGGACTTGGTAAATGCATCATATACTTCAACACCAATATTCCACATCTCCTTTAAATCTTCTATTAGTGGATCTAGATACACATCTATATCATTTCCAGGTTGCTTGGGACCTGGGATTAATAAAGTCAACAATAAATTTTCCTTAGACATGCATATCCAAGGAGGGAGATTATATATAACTAGTATCACTGGCCAACAACTATACCTAGAACTTAGGTCACCAAAGGGATTAAATCCATCAGAAGAAAGGCCAAGTCTAAGATTTCGTGGTTCTGAAGCAAAACAAGGCCATTTTTGATCAATTCTCTCCCATGCTAACGAATCAACTGGATGACGCATTTTTCCATCTAGACTTTTGTGATTTGAGTGCCATATTAACTATTCTGCCTTATCAAGTGACCTAAACATTCTTCTAAATTGTGGTATAATTGAAAAATATCGCGAAACCTTTGCAGGTATCCCTTTTTTAATCTTCTTAGTCCATTCATTGACTTTCCATCGTGAAGATGTACATTTAGGACATGTCTCCAAATTCTCTAGATCATTTCTAAACAAACAACAATCATTTACGCATGCATGTATCTTCTCATACCCTAAATCAAAGGTTCTCAATAACTTTTTTGTTGAATTGAAAAAATTAGGAAGCGTGTTCCCATATGGTAGCATATCTCGAATAATATCAAGAAGTTCATTGAAACCGTTGTCAAATATGCCATATGTAGCTTTAAGCTTGTATAAGACAACGGTTGCAGACATCCTTGTATACTTTGTGCAACCAGGTTATAAAGGAATATCTACGCCCTCATATAAATTTGAAAAGTCTTTCTCTCTATCTTCATTCTCGAGTTGTACAATATTGTCATCCTGAAAAAATGCATCTCTATAAATCCTATATGTCTCTAAATTTTTTACGTCTTGAGAAGGCAATGACGCTGTATTCGATTTTTCCCCATGAAACACCCAACTAGTATATGTAGGATCCATGCCATTAATGATCAAATGCCCATACATTGTATCAAAATGTTGGTGGAATAGGTTTTTGCAACATTTGCAAGGGCATTATGGCTTGCACCATATTTGCAAATTTTCTTGCACCACATTGATATGCCTCTGAAACTCTATGAAAAAATGCTAAATAAGTCGTCTAAAAAGCATTTGTATACATATTTTAAATATTCTAAATTTAAGAGAATAAGATAACCTTGATAAGTGTACCCAATCTTTATCCATGATAATATACCAACACTACTACGTTATAATCTATTATAACACAATGAAAACAATTTTATTAGGACATCATAGAAATGAAGTTCCAATTAGGTAAGTCATTTTGGCAATAAAGCTTCACACAAACTGAAATTACAAAAAATTAATTCAAAACTCAATTGAAATAGACGAAATTGGAATGGTCATATTATATGTAAGACCAGAAACCTGCTTAGTCATGATAGCTTAGTCAATAATATTATCTGGAGAAAAATCAAGGTTGGTATTACTTCAATTACTTCAGCCCTGATAATTCATGGATCTCCGAATCAAGGAGTTTCTTTAAACGAGACCAGAAATTACTCGTCTTTAAACAAGACCAGAAAATACTCATATGCTAATAAAGGTCAGACACTATGAGATGCCAGTGATTAAGGCTGTAACTATATAATTCTTGTATTGGCAAATGGATAAAAAAAACTGATCTTCACGGATCTAATACTGGGTAGTGAACATTTTATCCTTTTGAACGAGGTAGACAAGGATTATATAGAAACATAGAAGGAAAGAATCATTTTCAACCTACTGAGACTCAAGAAAACTAAATTTATATACATTTAATAGCTTAGTCAATAACAATGTCCTCATATTTATCTCCCCGCTTGTATTATGCAGGTTACTAATGCTCATGAGTTTGATAAACAAGCTGATCGGAAGACCAAACACCCAAATAGTTACATTTACTTTGAGAATGGGGGACACGGCATGCAGACCTATCAGTGTTCAACCCCACTTCATTCAATGCCACGCAGTGGGTCCATGTGGCCAAAGACAATGGATTTTCAAGAGTTACACTAACTACAAAATACCATGATGGGTTCTATCTTTGGCCCTCTGAGTATACTGATTATTCTATGAAGTCTAGCTCTTGGAAGAATGGGGCTGGTGATGTGGTGAAAGAGTTGATAGAAGCTGCTAGGAAAGCTGGAGTGCAGTTGGGACTTTAGGTTTCTCCTTGGTATAGACACGAGCCTATCTATGGGGAGACTCTTGAGTACAATGAGTATTATATGGGGCAGATCACTGAGTTGTTCACTAGGTCATGTAAAATTCTTGCTTTGTGCTTCTTCCTTTGATTTATGATGTGGGTTCTGCTTATATTGAAGTAATTTGGAATTTAACTAAATTTTTGGTATGATGTTGGAATTGTGTTGTTATGGTTTAGGATTGTATTGTGGTGAATATTGTTCAAAATTAAATATTTTTCTTCTTCTAACTACGATTAGCCTTTGCAACAACTTGATGCAAAAATGCATACCTTGACACCGTATTACATGAAGAAGTTTGTATAGATGTTCCACCTAATTTTGAGGAGTCATTTGGATTTATAAAGTTTGCAAATTTAAAAATAATTCCTTACGAGCTCACTTTGAATGATTTTTCGAAGCTGTTTTAAGAATGGGCTATACTCTAAGTCAAGGTGACTAGACCGAGATTTTTAAGCATGCAATGGATGGTCAGATTGCTATGCTTATTGTTTATATTGATGATAATTCTAATCGGTGATATCTCAATTAAGATAGATGGATTGAATATGTCTCTTGTTAGACATTGTAAACTTAATTACTGCTTGAAGAATAACTTGCAAGTTCAACTGATTAACAGGGCATAATATGAGAAATCCTCCTCAGCCTAGATGGTGAATTTAGTATCCTCTTTTGCTACTTTCTGGCTATTGGGGGGCATAACATTAATTTTCCTCTCAGATGTGTTATCACCTATTGAAACCCCTCCAAATAATTTCCACCATCGAGTTTGAATTCATTGGACAGATTTTGATTCTCCAACAGAGCTGCCTCCTCCTAGATTACACTATCATTACATTCCCTTGAAGGAGGGAGCACAGTCATTTAGAATGAGACCCTATCTATACCCTTTTATTCTAAAAACAGAAATAAAGAGGCTAGTGGGAGAGATACGGTGATACAAATCAAACCAACAGTTAAAAGAGAGCCTATCTCAGGCCATGGCTAGGATGAAACTTTACGCAGATAAAAATAGAATAGAGAGGTCTTCTGAGAAAGGCGATTGTGTTTTCCTGAAACTTCATCCATATACACAGAAATCTGTGGAATGTCGAGCTAACTACAGGTTAAGTGAGAGATACATTGACCCATATCCAGTTGTGAAGAAAGTTGGAGCAGTAGCATATTAGTTGGCTTTACAAGAAGGGTTGAAAATTCATCCAAAATTTTGTGCTTCTCTATTGAAGAAAAAACTGGGGAATGACAGCATGCCTGTGCTACAATTACCTAGTGATAGCCAACCCCTACAGCACGAACGCTACCTCTTAAACATCCTACAATCTAGATTGGTGAATCGTAGAACTCACATTGGATGTCAATGGTGCATTCATTGGTCAGATTCTCCACTTGACAAGGCAACCTCGGAGGTCTCAGAATGGATTAAATTCCACTTCCTCTTCGTCTCTCTCTCTCTCAATACTTCTGCATTTTCCTCATTTTCACCCCTCCCCATTCTTATTAATTTTCCATTTATCCCTTTCCCCATTCTAATTCTCTTAATTTGGGCTCATGACATACAATAATTATAAAAGAAGAATTACTTAGTCATAAAAAGTAAAATAATAAATTGTTCAGTAATATCATTATTGGCGTACCAATTTACGGCTACAAATTATTAGGATTCTCCCATCAGTCACTGGTTGGCTGGGCTGCTGGAGGTGGCCATGGCTCCATCTATGACTGGTTGGCTAGGCTGCTGGAGGTGGCGAATCGAGAGGTTAGGGCTGGAGGCTGAAGGCGACAGGGAAAAATGAATGAAAATTGATGTCACACTTCAATCGCCGGCAGCAAGACATTGAAGGGGGAGGGGTTCAGCCATTCAATTGTAATGAGATTTCTGTTATATATTTTGGGAAAAAAAGTCTCAGAAACGGGCACTTATTGCACGCCTTGTAAAGTGTACATTTACAACGTCCGAAGGAAGCACGCCGTAAATAGTTAATAACTTAAGTTTTTAATGGCGTGCATCTAGCGCACGCTGTAATTGGTTTATTTTTACGGCATGCGCTAGATGCACGCAATAAACGAATGCCTTAAAAGACCACTTTTGTTGTAGTGATTATGCTAGATTGGATTTGAAAGTCTGCTACATGAAACATTATTACCACACAAAGACTGAAAGTAATTACCACACATTTAGGACACATTCAAAGTGAAATAATCGATATAAACTTGTTTATTTTAAACATCGACCACATTTCTCATCGAATTTCAAGGTCAACAAGTTATGTCACTTTAATTTTAGTTGTGTTCACTCCTACCATAATTGGAAAATTGTGTAACCTTTATTTTGTTGATTTGTGTCTTGAACTTCCGTACTTTTTGTAAATGCATTTAAATATTGAATAATTCATTATAATGGTTGGTGTGGTTTATTGAATAATTCTATGAAATATGGATAGTTCAAACTCTTGTCACTCCAATTTTAGTATTCTTCGTGAATATACAATTTTGTTTATCGAGGATTGTTTCCCACTATATGTTTTGGTGAACATGAATGATTTATGTGTAGATATTTTATCATTTGCCATAACAAATTTAATAATATAATTTAACAATTATGTAAATATAAAAAGAGGGTTAGAAAGCAAGCTTTAGGAGTCACATCAATGACGTTATCCTAAAGTCGTATGACCTTTCACTTATGTGGGTACTTTCCATACTACACGGCTTCAACATAAAATTTATACAGTTCATAGTCGATTTGTTTTCTGTGAGCACATCCACTGTAAGATAAAGAACGATCCTTTATGTAGCGATAGAAAATTTTCATATTTTAAAACGATAATTTTGCCCCAAATTTTTTTTTATAAGAAAGAAATTCACGTCGCTACAAGTTGTTTCCAAATTTATATGTTATAGGTGGCCATGTAATTAAGTATGGTAACTTAGTCTAGTCTATGTTAATTACGTGTTTTCCTTTGAAATATTTTGTGACAAATCAGTTAAGATTTCTAGTTTCCGTCGAATGCGCAATATTTTGAACCAGTGCTAGTAGAGGATTCACATAATTCCCAAACAATATAGGCTAAGCCGGAGGTGGTTGCTGAACCTGAAGTGCTACATTCTACAATGCATCCTGCATCTAATTCTAATTCTTAGCCATCACCCTTACTCCTCTCTGTTCTCTTCAGTGTTGCTTAAAGGTCCTTTTGATCTCAAGGTCTATAGGGAGGATCTCGATCTCGTCTGGATCTTGCATAACTTGGTGAAAAACTGTGAAGAATGAAAACAAGAAGAGATGTGGTATTTTTAATTAAAGCATAAAAAAATAAAAATAAAATAAAAAATAAAATTAAATATTAACTACTAAACTAAACTTAAATTCATTATTCCTCGACAACGGCACCAAAAACTTGTTCGTGAAACCAGCAAGCATATGGGATCGTTGACAAGTATATCGTCCCACGAGGAATAATGTTTGATTCTAGTTCAAATGTTACTATTAAATTCAATGTTCATAACATAAAAGACGTGATTTTGTTGTTGTTCAGACTAATTTTGAACTAAGGAAGCAATAAAAAATATTTTGTCAAATATATGAATGATTATATTGGATTTTGAATCCTCTTATTACCATTGCTTTTAATTTTTGATTCGTAATATAGTCAATTTCGTGCTTTCATGACAATCGATAACATAGTGTATTTAATTCTCTTTTCCAAAACAAATTAACTCTATTCTAATCACGACTCAATCCTATTTCTAGTCCGAATTTATTTGACCAAAATGCATTAAAATATAGGTTATCTATGTAATTGCATATGTGATAAAGATTATTCCCAATTCTATTTACATATGTTAATTTTGCTGTATTCTAAACTTATTGTGAGGTACCCAACGCTACAACAAACAATTTATTATTCAATTGGTGGGCAATCAATTAAATAATACAGTGGGTATGCAAAATCAATCAAGAAATAACCAAATTAATAGTTTTAAATCAAAACAAATATGTAATAGAGTTCATCATTCATCCAATACAATAGAAAAGCTAGCCTAGCATTCTAATGATTTATTATACAAGAAATATTGGAAAAAAATCACCTAGTAAGAAGAAATAATGAAGAAAGTTGAGAAATCCAATTTCTTGGCTTAAATCTTGAAAAGAGATGGATATTCTTTAATAAACTTGTATAATCCACCTCAATCTTGATGCTTAGCCTTGTTCTTCACCTCCAAAATACGTAGAATATAGAAATTTTTAGGTTTAAAAGAGGTTTGTTTCCACATTTCGGATGTGTTTAGGTATATATAGGATGTGAAGATATTGTTTCCATGTAGAATTTCATCGGAATAAGGAAATAGGCCTGTCACAAAAAATTTGGCCGTCGTGCGCGCCATATAATTCATTGCACATGCACCGATCAATGATTTTGCTTTCGGTAAATGCATATCAAGATCCCGTGTGTAACGCCCCGACCCCTAGTGGACCGGAACGCTACTTACTTTACTTAGCTTAACCGGTGGTTTAGTAACAAGTGTATACGTTTTAGCGGAAGCTGACATCTTCGGATAATAATTTAAATAACAATACTTCGAATACTTTAAACAAAAACACTGAATTATTTTTCAAAACAAAAAAATGTAATTTATTTGAAGAAAACATAACTTGTTCTCGCATTCTGCGTTATTCAAAACTTTAAAGAAATAACATTGGAAAACATTTCATAAAAATAAATCCAAATCACTTATTCACCGGATTTCCATGGGCTCATTGCATCATTCTCCATCTTCTCCTCCATCCATGCTCGAGGTAGAATTCCTTCAATCTGTAGAGATGGGATTAAACCCGTGAGTTGAAAAACTCAATAGGTGTTATAGGTGCATTCGTGATCAAGCTATACATTTCAAAACATTAACTTTATAACTTTTCATACATGTCATACCCGGAGGCACCATTTGACATGAAAGGATATGCCGTACCTGAGGGCACCATTTGACATATGAACATTTCTTCAACATAGAGGGGTATGCCGTACCAGAGTATCATTTGACATACAACCATTAACATAGAGGGATATGCCGTATCAGAGTACCATTTGACATACAAACATTAACATAAATCAAAACTTATATCTTAACACAATCAAACACATTGCACCTCTACCTACCTTGATTGATGCTTTTGAAACTTTGAAAACTTGGACGTTGAAAGAAATGCACTACTTGGATGTATGAAAACCGTTGAGAATTGATGTTTGAAAACACTTCTTAAACTTCTAGGAAAAATAGTTTTCCTCCCTCTCTTTTTCTCTCTTGGAAACTATTTCTTTAGTATGTAAAAGCTCTTGCTTTTGGTGTGAGAAAAAATGAGTGAAATGAGATCTCTATTTATAGGTCAATATCCCATAACTTAAAGCAAATGAATGGTCAAATTTCATTTAAGAGAGAAAACATGGGTGTCATTTAAGTTTGAGGTTAAGTGCTTCAATTTAGTGGGGTTTTTATTGTCAAAAATGTAGGTTGTCCTTTGAGAAAATAATTGATGAAAATAAATATTTAAATTCTAGAGAAAAACGAGAATTTTCATTTCACGCAGTTTCGGTCGACCGGTTGACACTGCACAGCTTTCAGTGTTTCTATCATAACTTCTTCTCCCGATATTCGATTGAGGTAATTCAAAGTGTGTTGGAAAGCTAACTCAAAGAGCTACAACTTTTATTTAGATATAATTTTCCAAATCGATCGTTTCCTATGTCGAAAATGGGTCTCAAATGAGACTAAAAATCTGAAGTATACTTTAGTCATCCAAAATTCATGTCTTAGTGCCACTAAGGTGTCTATAATTATCTGGGGTTCTACATTCCCCACACCTTAATTAAAATTTTGTCCTCGAAATTTACCTTTTGATTGGGCGAATAGTGTTGGATACTTGTCTTTGGCTTCCTCTTCTTTTTCCCATGTGGCTTCTTCTACGTCGTGATGATTTCACTGTATCTTAACCAGCTGAATCTCTTTATTCCTTAGTTTATGCACTTTTCAATCCAATATCTTGATCGGTAGTTCCTCGTCCGACAAATATTTCTGTACCTCCAAGGTTTGATAACTCACTACATGATTAGGATTATGTACATACTTCTTTATCATCGATTAATGGAACACATTGTGCACTATCGATAATTCAGGTGGCAAAGCTAGTCGGTAAGCCACATTTTCGACTCTATCAAGTATCTCGAAAGGTTCGATATACTGGGGTCGTAGCTTGCCTTTCTTTCCAAATCTAAGTATACCTTTCATCGGTGCTACTTTCAGAAACACTTTGTCCCCAACTTTGAATTCTAAATCCTTTCTCCTTGTATCTGCATAGCTCTTTTGTCGATCCTGTGCTGCCTTTATTCTTGCACGGATCTTATCAATTACCTCGATCGTCCTTTCAACCATTTCTGGTCCCAAAACTCTCTTCTCTCCGACTTCATCCCAATGAAGAGGGGATCTACATCTTCTACCATAGAAAGCTTCATATGGTGCCATTCCAATAGTTGCTTGGAAACTGTTATTATAAGCGAACTCTACTAGATGTAAGTATGACTCCCAATTACCTCCTAGATCCAAAACACATGTTCTCAGCATGTCTTTCAAAGTTTAGATGGTCCTTTCAGACTGACCATCAGGCTGAGGGTGATATGCTTTACTAAAGTTTAGCTTCGTTCCCATAGCTCCTTGTAGACTTTTCCAAAATTTGGATGTGAACCTTGGGTCTCTGTCAGACACAATGGATACAGGTACACCGTGTAATCTCACAACCTCTATAATGTACAACTGTGCCAATTGGTCTAAACTGAATGTCATTTTCACTGGAAGAAAATGAGCTGACTTCGTTAGTTGATCCACTACTACTCATATTGCATTATTTCCTCGTGCTGACTTCAGAAATCTAACCACAGAGTCCATCGTGATATTTTTCCATTTCCACTCAGATATATCTAGTGGATTTAACAATCTAGCTGGTTTTTGGTGTTCTGCCTTGACCTGTTGACATACCATGCACTTCTGCACGTACAGCCCTATACTTCTTTTCATATTTCTCCACCAAAATGTATCTCAAAGATCTCGATACATTTTCATACCACAGGGATGTGCGATGTATGGAGTGGAATGGGCTTCTTTCAATATCTTGCTTCTCAAGGCTTCATCCTTAGGCACGCAAATTTTTCCTCTAAATATCAGTGCCTGATCCTCAGCTACTCCAAAGTCCTTTTTCTTATCGGTACCAACTTCATTCTTAATCTTCTACAAAAATTAGTCTTTATTTTGTGCTTCTATAATTCGATCTCTAAGAGTAGGTCGAATTATTAAAGCTGCTAGACGAGCAGTGACTTGTCCTGCTGTGGTAACCACTTAGATATGCAACTTTTCCAAGTCCTTGACTAACTCCACTTGAGAGGTGGGTAGTGACATCAATTGCCCCATTGATTTTCTACTTAGAGCGTCGGCCACAACATTAGCCTTACCCGGATGGTAGTGAATAGTGCAGCCGTAATCATTCACCAATTCCAACCATCGTCTTTGTCGCATATTCAATTCCTTCTGTGTGAAGAAATACTTGAGACTTTTGTGATCTGTGTAGATATCACACTTCCGTCCATACAAGTAGTGTCGCCATATCTTCAAAGCGTGTACTATCGCTGCAAGTTCTAAATCATGCGTCGGGTAGTTCTGCTCATGTTTCTTCAATTGTCTTGAAGCATAGGCTATCACTTTTCCATTCTGCATTAGTACACATCCCAATCCTCGCTTGGATGCGTCGCTGTATATAACAAACATTTCTGTACCTTCAGGTATTGTTAATACATGTGCTGATATCAACTTCTGCTTAAGTCTATTGGAAACTTTGTTCGCATTTTTTCGTCCATTAGAATTTTACTCCCTTCCTTGTAAGCTGTGTCATTGGTCTAGCTATTTTGGAGAATCCTTCTATGAATCTCCTATAATATCCAGCCAATCCTAGAAAACTCCGTACTTCGCCAGCATTTGTTGGTGCTTTCCAGTTGGTTACTGCTTCTACTTTTGTTGGATCTACTTCAATCCCTTGGGCAGTAACTACAGGTCCAAGAAATCCAACTCGTTCAAGCCAAACTCGTACTTCTTGAATTTGGCATACAACTTCTCCTTGCGTAATACCTCTAAGGCTATTCTCAAGTGCTCTTCATGTTGCTCCTTACTCTTGGAATATATCAGAATGTCATCGATGAAGGCTATGACAAGCTTATCCAAGTATTGATGAAACACTCGATTCATCAAGTCCATGAACACTGCAGGTGCATTGGTTAGCCCAAACGGCATCACCGTAAACTCATAGTGTCCATATCGAGTTCTAAAAGCTGTCTTAGGTATATCATTTGTCTCTACTTTCAGTTGATGTATCCCGTTCGTAAGTCGATCTTGGAAAATACCTTAGCTCCTTTCAGTTGATCTAACAGATCCTCGATCCTCGAGAGTGGGTACTTATTCTTGATGGTTAATCGATTTATCTCCCTATAATCGATGCACATCCTCATGCTTCCATCTTTCTTCTTTACAAACAACACCGGCACACCCCATAGAGATACGCTTGGTCGTATGAAGCCCATATCTAGGAGTTCTTGCAACTGCTTCTTTAATTCTTGTAGTTCCTTTGGGGCCATTCGGTATGGGGCCTTAGATACTGGTGCCGCCTTGGGAATTAGGTCTATGGTGAATTCTACTTGTCTATCAGGTGGAATACCAGATAAATCTTCTGGAAACACATCTACGAATTCCCGTACTACTGGTACATCTTCAACCCTTATCGTCTCTTGTTTCCCTCCTGAGATACTTACTAGATATCCTTGACATGTTTCTTTTCTCAACATCTTCTCAGCTTGTAAAGCTGATACTAGTCGAATAAGGGGTTTCGTCTTCATTCCAACGAACGAAAATGGTTCCTCTCCTGGTCTCTGAAATGATACTTCCATTTCCTTACATCAAATGGTGGCGTAATTACAACCTAACCAATCCATGCCTAGTATTACTTCAAAATCCTTCATTTCTATCATGTATAGGTTCGCTTCCATTGGTTTTCCCTCAACTTTGATACTTACTAACTTGGCTATTCTATTAGTATTCAAAGGGTTGCCCGAAGGAATACTAACTTCTATTGTACCTTCCGACTTATCACAGGCAATACTAGATTTAGCCTAAAAGTTGTTGAAGCAAAGGAGTGTGTAGCTCCTGAATCAACCAATACATAAGCAGGTGTATTGGCTATCAGTAGAGTACCTGCTATGACATTAGAGTTTTCCTCTGCATCCTATTGAGTCAATGCAAAAACTCGCGCTTTCCCTTTCTGGTTCTAGTCGCTGTTATCATCCTTCTTCTGGGTATGTGTGGGACAATCCCTAATGATATGTCCTAGCTTGCCACATCGAAAATAGACATTTTTCCCTTGTAAGCACTCGCCACGATGTGTTCTTCCACACTTAGAACAGGGCGCAATTAAATCTAATCCCTATAAGTTCTACGGATCTTCTTTCGTGGAGCTTCATCTTCGGAGGAGTCTTCCACCTCAGGTCCGGACTCTATGTCCATCTCAACCTGTGGCTCAGGCTTAGGATCATTCTCTAAATCATCCTCGGGTTCTTCTTCGGGATCTTCTTCTCAGCCAAAGGTTCAGGCTCCTCATGGATTACGTCATCCCACAAATCAATCAGGGCATGGCAATATCTCTCAAACTCGAACAGGTTTGGGTTGGCTTTTAACATTTCATCTCTAACCATGACTCCCATATCTCTCCATTGAGGTGGGAGGGAGTGTATGAGGTTATTTATGGCCTCAATATGCGTGATCTCCATACCAGCATTAACCGCCGTCATGCATCTCTCATAGATGTCATACACATGTTCGCTAAGCGGTCAGGTCAGGTCGAATCAGTTACATAGTTTTCATAGGAATGAATAGCAATTCTACGGTTCAATGCTTCTCTATATGCCCTAGCCGTTCTACAAGCCATATCTGTTGCATTTTCACATACATCATACTTTTTCTTTGTTTAAAGAAAACATGCAAATATTTAAACTTTCATATCATGCAATTCCCTTTAAGCCCTTAGCTTTTGTCCAAGTCCATTACATATCTTTAAATAACACATCTCTAAATCATATCAAAGCATCATAACATAAACATAATTATTAACTTTAAACATGAACATACCTGGGCCATAGGATGAGATTGATGGATGGATGCACGATGCCATGGAATACCTTAAACTTTTCATTTTCCTTTTGTTTTTAAAAAAAAACATACTTGGTCTACAGAATCGGCTAAACCTTGCTCTGATACCACGCTGTAATGCCCCCACCTCTAGTGGACCGAAACGCTACTTACTTTACTTAACTTAATTGGTGGTTTAGTAACAAGTGTATACGTTTTAGAGGAAGCTTACATCTTCGGACAATAATTTAAATAAGAATACTTCGAATACTTTAAACAAAAACACTAAATCATTTTTCAAAACAACAAAATGTAATTTATTTGAAGAAAACATAACTTGTTCTCGCATTATGCGTTATTCAAAACTTTAAAGAAATAACATTGGAAAATATTTCATAAAAATAAATCCAAATCACTTATTCACCGGATTTCCATGGGCTCGTTGCATCACTCTCCATCTTCTCCTCCATCCATGCCCGAGGTAGAATTCTTTCAATCTATAGAAATGGGATTAAACCCGTGAGTTGAAAAACTCAATAGGTGTCATAGATGTATTCGTGATCAAGCTATACATTTCAAACATTAACTTTATAACTTTTCATACATGTCGTACCCGAGGGCACCATTTGACATACGAACATTTTTTCAACATAGAGGGGTATGCCGTACCGGAGCACCATTTGACATACAATCATTAACATAGAGGGATATGCCGTACCGGAGTACCATTTGACATACAAACATTAACATGAATCGAAACTTATAACTTAACACGATTAAAAACATTGCACCTCTACCTACCTTGATTGATACTTTTGAAACTTTGAAAACTTGGATTGATGAAATTTCGATGAAACTTGGACGTTGAAAGAAATGCACTCCTTGGATGTTTGAAAACCGTTGAGAATTGATGCTTGAAAACACTTCTTAAACTTCTAGGAAAAATAGTTTTCCTCCCTCTCTTTCTCTCTCTTGGAAACTCTTTCTTTAGTATGTAAAAGCTCTTGCTTTTGGTGTGAGACAAAATGAGTGAAATGAGGTCTCTATTTATAGGTCAATATCCCATAACTTAAATCAAATGAAGGGTCAAATTTCATTTAAGAGAGAAAACATGGGTGCCATTTAAGTTTGAGATTAAATACTTCAATTTAGTGGGGTTTTTATTGCCAAAAACGTGGGTGGCCCTTTGAGAAAATAATTGATGAAAATAAATATTTAAATTCTAGAGAAAAACGAGAATTTTCATTTCAGGCAATTTCGGTCGACCGATTGTAGTCCAGTTGACACTGTACAGCTTTCAGTATTTCTATCATAACTTTTCCTCCCGATATCCGATTGAGGTAATTCAAAGTGGGTTGGAAAGCTAACTTAAAGAGCTACAACTTTTATTTAGATATCATTTTCCAAATCAAATGTTTCCTATGTCGAAAATGGGTCTCAAATGAGACTCAAAATTTAAAATATGCTTTAGTCATCCAATATTCATGTCTTAGTGCCACTAAGGTGTCTAGAATTATTTGGGGTTCTACACCATACATGCCAAAAAATTCCTAGGAGTGCCCTTTTTCTCGATGTCGTCCGCAGACAACTTTTAGTAATTTGGTCATAATTTTCTCTTTCGTACTCCAATTGAGGTGATTCAAAGTGCTTTGAAAAGCTGACTCAAAAAGCCGCACCAATTTGACAAATTGATCGCAAATTGAGGTTAAAAATTCAGAGTATAACTGTTTTGGCAGGAAATTGATTTGTGAAAATGCTTCAACCCTATTTCATTCCTCTAACCTCCAATTGCATCCAATTGATGTTATATGATATTCAATCATCGTTTGTGGTTCAAATAAACTATTAGATGTTTACACTTTGACCCCCCAAACTTTGAAATTCCTTCGTTTTCGTACATTTTTTCGTTCCTTTCTTCCAAATTCACTAATTTGCACTGAGTTCAACCTATCAAACGTAATTAACACAAAATTAGGCTATAACTCATTCAAATCACTAACAGATGCTGTAATCTAATGGCATAAAATGCACTTATCAAGCATCATCCAAATCCAATTGAGTGATTGCAGCTAGTATCTTCACTTGCCACAATGAGAATCATGTATTGCGATCCAAGAACGAAATTTCACACTTCATATCTACTATCAATAACAAAAATCTCGAACAAATCACAATCACTACACTTTTTGGGAAATAACATGAATCGAGATGATAAATGAGACATAATATGAAGTATATAATCGCAAACGTACAACAAGATAAAAGAGAAAAAAATTAATTGGCAAATAAACAAAGTATTTTATTCGACTAACTAATATGGAGAAATAACTATACCTTCACAATTATTTTATATTTTAGTAATATAAAACTTAAGAAAAGAGTATAGTATTTATAGGGGTATATATTAAACCCTAAAAAAATCACAAAGATGAAAATAAGATAAAAAAAAATCATGTGAAATAAAGAAAACAATATTTTTCCAATAAAAACATGTGGATAGAAGGAAAAAGTATTTTTGAAAAATCCAACTTAATTTAGGTCAAAAACCCAACAATATGGAATTAAATATGTGAAAAGAGATATGCTAGAGCATCTATTTTAGAAGAAACCTGATGCACAGTATTCACAGGAAAAAACTTTTTACAAGATAGTGCAAGTATTAACTTTCAACTTAAAAACATAAAGCAACTATATAATTTTAACTCAAATCTGGTTCACAGAGCATGCAGTTATAACATTCCTATATGATATAATTGATTTAACCAATCTACAAGGATCATGAGCTCCATACAAGCCTCATGTGCATCCTATCCAGACCAACCATATCTATATTGTTGCGGAATGGATCTTCAATTTGTGGATTTCGAGCTCAGATCAAACTTAATGATCAATATATCAACTAACCAACCAAAACGTCAAACCCATAACTCAATCCATATATGGTTGCTTTCCTCTTCTCTTACCCACAAAGTGACAACAATATGGTGGTGATTGAAAGCCTCAAAGGCAAAGAGAAGCCAAGAAGAGGCAAGAGCTTGAAGGAGATTACAAGAGGCGGCCACGGTCTTTCTTCTCACACAAAGGACAAACACACGGCTTCTTACAAGAGAGTTGGTATATATAGCTTTAGGTATATTACCAATTAGGCTAAGACACAAAAGGTTGAGCCAAGAAATAAAGTAATAGGTCGAGACACAAGGAAGCCCTCCTATAAGTGAATTTGGGTCAAGGCAACATTAAAACCAATTAAGTTGCTACTAGTGGCTCACGTTGTTTTTGGATTGAGTATATGAATTGATTAGTTGATAAATATCTCATTCATCAACCGCGACCTATGAAATATAATCTGACACTATTTAAGGTCATTGCTTGAGATTTATTAGGTATCAAAACCCAACAAATCTACACCTTGAAGCCCAATAAATCTGTAAGCAATCAAAACACACAGTTAGCACTTTCATAATCAAGGTAACCAATAAAATTGGATCACAAGCCTTACCTTGTGTTTTCAACCTAAAACATATACCGTACCTACTCCATGACTCACCTAGACTAAGATTAATAACACCCAGGTAGAAGCAAATGTCTACAGTAATCAATCAAGAGCAAGTAAACATGCGATGACAATATATTATACGATAACACACATAGATCTTTTCATAAAACACGTTCACCCTGGACTACAGATTAACGCCAAGTTAATCAAACACATGTACAACAAGTGCATAAATGACCTACGAAAAGATTCACCACACTTATCCTATCCCATTCCATTCCATTGAGAACACATACCTCCTCTAATTGCCCACCATACTCACTAGACTGATCATTCAACTCATGTATATCTGGTAAGTCACAATAGATCCTAAGTCCACAGGATGATCCTCTATCACCACATCACTTCTCCCAACCTACGTGGATAATGGGTCTCCACCTAACAGAAGTGATAAAAGTGTCTATCAAACTTCACCTGATCAGGGTTTCTTCATAGATGAAGGATTCTAAATATTTAATCACATCTCCATTCATGATCCAAATATCACACTCCACATAACTTGCACAAATTACAATGTATCCCTAGGCATCTAAACTCCACTGCACCAAAAGATATACACCACACTGTTAATGTATCCTAACCTACTATGCATGCAAACAAGTACACCAAGTAATCACATTACCTCAAAATTCATGCAAATGCACATATCAAACACATTGAAATGCAACATATAATCATGCAACAAAATTAGACAATGACACACATGCAGAAAGGATCACACACAGATGCACATGCAATAACTAGGTTTACTCTTAATAAACCTCACTAGGGTCATCACTCGACCCTAAAGCCACATTCGCTTCAAATCTCATCTTATCCTTCTGTTTATCCTTCTTCTTGAGACACTCCCTGATAAAGTGCCCAAACTTACCATAATTGTAATACCGCCTACCATTAGACTTGTCCCGTCCCTTGACCTTCTTCTTACCACCCTCATCATTCGAGTCACTACTCGAATCACTACTGTCTTAAGTTCTACCCAATTTTATTTGCTTAAACTTCATTCTACTTCTCATCATTTGTAACTCACCACTCTTCTTATCTTCTTTTTCAACCTTAACCTTCATCTGCTTACTCCTAAGTGAGTCTATTACAATTTCAGGTGTCAAGGTGCCAAGGTGTCCATCCCATACTTAATGGCATTCTTAACCTCTCTATATGAATCAAGCATGAAATTAAGCAAAATAATGGCGTTATATGTTTCAGACAACTTTTCATCACAATTAACAATATCTTGAACTAATTTGTTAAAGACATCCAAATTGTCATCAAGATCTTTTGAATGATCCATTTTAAAACTGAAAAACCTTTCAAGCAAGGACAATTTGTTAGGAGTAGATTTAAACAAATATAAGTCTGCATTTGTTGGTAGAATCAAATTTTCCAACTTTTCTCAAAACAGTATCAGACAGGTGTAAAATAATTGAAGTGTAAGCAAGTTCATCACACTCTTCTTTTTGTGCTTCTGTTAAGTTTGCAGAAAATTTGTCTTCTATGACTTTTAAAACTTTTTGTTGGACTAAAATACCCTTCATCTTTTCTTGCCAAATTGAAAAATCCATTTTTTATTAAAAAATTCAACTTCGAAATGTAAAGACATTTGTAAGAAAATAGGATAGCCAAATGCACAGATAGATCACATAAAGTAATCCTAAGACCACAATATACACCATTCTAAAATTCCTAGGGTTTCATAAAATTCACGATCTTAGATGAAGGGAATGTTAAAACGGGTCAAGTCCAGGTGTTCTAATAGGATAATTAATTCAAACATGAAGGTCTGTTAACAAAAATTCAAATTTCCACGTAATGTGGACAATTAAACACAGAAGCAATTACTAACTTGCAATTAAGTCTAACACTTCAAACAGAGCAAATAACTCCTAAATTTTTAGTACAAGCAATGTTATCTCTTCATGTAACCACAATCCTATTTTCACCCTACACGATGATGCGCTAATGCTGAAATTTATATTAAGATAAGCGAATATACAAGAGCGAACTGATTTAATTCCGTAAATTACGAGAAATGTGAATTTGTTACTTTAGGACCATTACTATTCATCCCAAATCACCAGCAACTGTAGCAACTAATTGAGCAAAAATTGAATCCCGAACACGCAGGGGTAAAATCGTCCAAGTTTCACAGCAACACCCAAAACTGAAAATGAACACTATCGCACTGTCCATCTTGTTGTTTGGAGAAAACTGCCTGAAAATGAACACCATCGCACTGTCCATCTTGTTGCTCATTAGCCGAAGGAGGAGCCACGCACCGCCAGAGTTCTACGCGCTGATCACCATGCACCACCACCCCAATCACGCACCACCCACCCAGGTGTACCTCGATCTACTGAACAGGCATGTGGTCTTGGTTGTGCAAAAGGTAAATGGTTTCTCCAGAGAATGAGGAAACAGATCCGGCATAAAATTAAAAAAACTAGATAGATTCATTTTCCTTCTTTCTTGTTTGAATTTTCAGACCAGCTTCCGATCATTTTTGGGCTAGAAATCCAGCAACCTTGCTCTAATATCAACTGTTGTGGAATGGATCTTCAATTTGTAGATATCGGTCTCAGATTAAACTTACAAGTTAATTTATGAACCAACTAACCAAAACTTCAAACCCACAACTCAATCTACTTATGGTTGCTTCCTCCTTTCTCACCCACAAAGGGAAAACAATATGGTGGTGATTGTAAGCCACAAAGACAAAGAGAAGACAAGGAAGGGAAGAGCTTGAAGGAGATTACAAGAGGCAACCGCGATCTTTCTTCTCACACAAAGGGCAAACACACGGCTTCTTGCAAAAGAGTTGGTATATATAGCTTTAGGTATATTACCAATTGGGCTATGACACAAAAGGTTGGGCCAAGACACAAGGAAGCCCTCCTATAAGTGAATTTAGGCCAAGGCAACATCAAAACCAATTAAGTTGCTACTAGTGGTCCACGTTTTCGGGTCAAGTATATGAATTGATTGTTGATAAATATTGCACTCATCGATCGCAGTCTATGAAATATAATTCGAAACTGTTTAACGTCATTGTCCGAAATTTATTGGGTACCTAAACCCAACATATATATCAATGAATAGTGCTAGGTATGATTTTTAAGTTTATAGAAAAATCAAATACCAACCACATGTCCATTTACATATCGAAAGTATCATTATTATACAAATGTGAATGACTAATTCATTAGAGCACCTAATAAATGTTTCACTTGAAATTCAAAACCTTTGTCCTTGTCTTCAAATAAATAGAATTAGAAAAAACCTAGACATGTGTGAAGTCCTCTTCTCAGAGTAAAATCCTAGTTTCAGCCTTCGCCTGTAAAATCAAAATCTTATCTTGCTAAAATCAAAAACATGTCCAGTCAAAATTCCAAATTCTCATGCCCAAAACAATCTAATAGCAAACTGTTAGTAAATGGTGAACAATCACTTTTATGCTTTCCACTTGTAACAATTTTTCTTTAAATCAAAACCTCACCTTTTCAATTAATCAACAATCATATCAAACCAATTCATTTTTTACTACCCAAAAAGCAAAACTCTCCTATCAAAAAATTTCCCTTTCCACAATCAAACATATATTCGAATTAAAATACCAAAAAGCAAAATTAAACTAGAAGAAAGAGTAAAACATGGATGCTGAAGTATTCATCAAGTGAAACGTTGTACAATAGGTGAGGAAGAAAATTGCCAGTAACAGAACCGAGCATCATTTGGCACTCAGTACAGTCTAGATCATATGTAGGTACAGCTAAATCAAACACCGAAAGGAATGGAGCCTACAGCACCATGTTGTCACAATGCACCACACAGAGCTTCGACTCTTGAAACTTGTGGTACAGCATCTTTCCATTCTTACCCCCTCCTTCTTTCATCCTAATTAGTATTGGGAAATTATTTATTTTGGGGTGATAGAAGAGAAGTGAGAGAATCTACGAACATAGCGAGAGAATATTCCAGTAGAGGCGAGTGGAGAGGATGAAGAAGAAGAGGAGATGGAGTGTAATAGCACCACTCTCCCCATTGGCTAGTGATGGCAATTTATCCCGCCCCGCCCCGAATGGGGCAAAAAAACCCGCCCCGTGGCGGGGCGTAAATGGTCGCCCCGTCGCGGGGCGAGGATGCCCTGCCCCGAACCCGCCCCGTGAAGAAAAGTTAAAAAAAAAAATTAAAAATAATTTTATTTCTAAACAATTCATCCGTTAAAAACTCATTTTAAATTTGTATTTTATTATCTAATAATAACATAATTCGAAACTTTCAAAATGTAAAAAATAAAAATAAAAAAATGAAAAAATGAAAAAAAAAATAAACGGGGCAAAAAGTTGCCCCGTCCCCGGCGGGGGGTGCCCCGCCCCGTTGCCATCACTACCATTGGCAGCTGTAGAAAGGGAAAAAGTGTCTGAATAAAGAATATAAATTGGGAGAGTTTGTGAATTAATAAATGTATACCATGATTTGGAAGAGAAGGGTTTAGGTAGAAGGGGAAAAAAGAAAAGAGAGTAAAACTTTTCGCAACAAGCACTAAACATTGTTATAGAATCAAATTTTAACAACGTTTAATAAAAGCTATAAAAATAAAACAGTTCGCAACAGTCAATAAACGTTACAAAAGGCAACATTAGCAACATTCATTTAAAAATTGTTGCCAAAGTTCAATTAATCAATGGCAACATTTACCTATTAGTATCTTTTAATAGACTCATATAGCAACACCCCATTGACAGTTGTTGCATTTTATGTGTTGCAAAATGTCATTGTTTTTGTAGTGATATTATTATTTTATGGTCTTTGTGTCATAGAAGTGATTCTAGTAGCGACTTTTGAATCCTATCTAAGGTCTTATAATGTTCAAAACATACGTATAAAAGATATCGTGTAGATTACGTGATAAATAAATGGTCTAACTGGACAATAGAATTGCATATGGTCCTACATAAGGATATACAAGTAGTTGCACAACTATGCTCATTAGCACATTTACTTCTATCTGCTTGAAAGTGATCACACGAATGTTACACATGATATGGAATTTTGATCCTTTGGTTCGTGTTCATCACTTACACTATTGGTAATCATAGTAATCAATGCAATCTTAGTTTTGGTCCATATGATAAGACAATATAAATTATACATATTTGTTTAACATAAATTTTTATTAAACAAGCGATTAAGTTAATTCAAGGCTTTGTAACTTCCGTTGCATTGACATTGAAAATCAGGGCAGATAAGTATGAGAGCTATACGTTTTAGGGTATAATGAATTCTTTAATTTTCAATAGGATAATGTCTTTCAAACTTTTCGAAAGAGAACAATATTGTTACAATGTGAAGACATTTGATCCTGATGCTTTTACCATGGATGGATTCTATGGCTCTTCAGTTCAGTACATGTTAAAACAAACTGAAAAATTCATGATCAAGTTAGAAGATATGTGCAAGAGTCTGGACGAGCATTTTTTTCTATGGCAGATGGAAGTATAAAATAAAAAAAAAAAAATCACAATCAAAACCCTTTGATTCACTCAGAAGGATGGAAATTAACAATTAAGGCTTGTTGGTCTGCGTACAAATATTGGGAAATGATCTGTGATAAATGAAATCGTTTATTCACAAAGAATACTGATATTGGACCCCCAAGAATTGGAACTACCCAAATTCTAAATATTATTCAATATACCACCAACCATTACAATGACTTGTTCAATATTAAAATACATTTGCTAGAAGTTCAAAAGTTGAAGTTCAAGACACAAATCAACAAAACAAAGATTACTCCATCTTACAATTAAGGTAAGTTAAGGTAAGAGAAAGCACAACTAAAATTAAAGTGACATAAATCGTTGATCTTGAAATCCAGCAAGACACATGGCCTATAAAGGATGATTCCACAAATCAAGCCAAGGATATGAAATCAGCCAGCTAGCCAACGATCATGCTTGTAATTGTCATCATTATTTTTGTATAGCCATAACATTAGCTACTTTAATAGAATAGAGCTTGTAAAGTTTGTATTTAAATGTATTCAAGTCCTTGTAAAAAGCAGGCTACAAAGTTTGTCATTTTTTAAAAAAAATAAAAATATTGCTCTTGCATTAATTCTCATCATGGTATCAGAGCTACCATCCTCTCACGAGAATTCGATCCCCATTTCATCTAACCCCACTCAGAACCCTTCTTCCCCAACAAGTACCCCCTTGATTGCCCTCAAAATTTCAGGTTAAATCAACAACAAACTTACTCCCTCAACCTTCCCACAATGGCGTACCCAATTTTAAGCTCTTCTAATTAGGTACAATCTCCTCGACTATGTCACCGGTGATAAACCTTGTCCTTATCAAACCACTACCCCCATATCCTTCCTTCAAAAAAACCCACTTGGTAAGGCAAGATATACTAATCCTAAGTGCCATCCTAGCATCCACTGCAACAACCATCACCCCTGTCATTTCGGTTACCAAAACTTCTCAGGAAGCGTGCTAAAAATTAATCACCTTCTATGCTAGCAAATCCCAAACCTGGGCAATGCAACTCAAAGAGGAGTTAACACTGATCAAACGTGGCAATCAAACCATCCACGAATACCTTCATATCGTAAAAGCTCTTGCAGAGAAAATAGCTCTCACTGATCATCCCATTTCAGATGATGATCTCACTTTATCTTCAATGGTCTCGGCTCTGATTATCAGGAGATTGCTGCACTGATTAGAGCTCGGGAAAAGTCCCTTACCTTTGAGGAACATCACAATCTACTCATGGGTCACAAGGCATACCTACGTCATCTCGAAGCCTACACACAGTAGCTGCTAGCCACAGCCAACTTCGCGAACCAACGTCTAGGTTCTTCCTCTTCATTTGGAAACAACAACAACTTCTCTCATGGTTCAAACAAGCAACAAAATTTTAAAGGATCTTCTACCCAACCACGCCCAACTAATGAGCCACGTGATAACAGGAAACAAAACAACTCAGGCCAGTCTAACGACCAGCAATGCTTCCAACCAAAATGTCAAAATTATGACCAACTGGGTCACTTTGCAAAGCAATGTCCATGAGTGATTTTTCCTGAAGCTACTGCAAATTATGTTTCTACCTCTCAACAACAAGACACAAAGTGGCTCATGGATTGTGCAGCTTTACATAATATTATGGGTGATGCAGTAAACCTCTCTGTACACTTGAAATATGATGGGACATACGAAATTATAATAGGTGAAGGTTCGAGTTTGCGTGTAACACACATTGGTTCTTTGGTATTTCAATCGCCAACATGCACATTTCACTTAAATGATACACTTTATGTTCCAAGTATCCGTAAGAATTTAATTTCTGTTCACCATTCAAAATGATGTTTTCCTTGAATTTCACCCCACTTATTTTCTTGTCAAGGATCATACCATAGAAGCGACTCTACTCAAAGGTGCATGTAAAAATCATGTTTACATGCTCCCGGACTCACTGGCAGATTCTTCCTAAGAAATGGTTGCAAATGTGCATGAACGAACATTGATTGATGGGTAGCACAAGAGGCTTGGACATTTATCTCAAAAAGTTGTATATTATGTTATCAAATCTTTTTCTCTTCCAATAAAAAAAGACCAAGTGTCTCACATTTGTACTTCCTGTTCAATGAATAAAGCACACCAACAACCATTTCGTTCCACTAGTTTAAAAAGTGATACACCTCTTGATCTCATCTACACTGATGTTTGAGGTCCTGCGCATACAGTTGGTATCGATGGCTCAAAATATTACTTGATTTTGGTCGACCATTTTACCAAATATATGTGGTTCTACCCTTTAACAAACAAATTTGGCGTAAGCACCATTTCAAAGAAAAATCAAATGTCTTTATCTCGATAACGATAGTGAATTTGTGGCACTCAAAAAATATTTTTCAATTCATGGAATTAGCCACTATACCACGGCACCTCGTACACCACATCAAAATGGGGTCTCCAAACGTCGTCACCGTCATATTGTTGAAACAGGATTAATCTTATTACAAGACACTTCTCTACCTTTGTCATATTGGCCACATACTTTTCAAACAACTATTTATCTCATTAACCAACAACCAACACAATTGTTAAATGATAAATCACCATTTGAATCCATATTTCAACAAACTCCAAATTATCTCAAGTTAAGAAAATTTGGTTGCCTTTGTTTTCCTCTAACTTGGCCCTACAACTTAAATAAACTTCAGCCCAAATACATTCCTTGCTTGTTCGTGGGCTACTCCCAAACCCAAAACGCATTCAAGTGCCTTGATCTTAACACAAAACACATATATCTCTCTCAAAATGTTATCTTTGACGAAACCAGAAGCCCTATAAAGACCAAAGACACCTGTACCAAATCGTCGCCATCTCTACTGCCCATCTCGACTATGCCCCTATGCAACCACTACCAATTCAGTCTGAGAGCTCACTGTCTTCCATTGCATCATTATGTAATAGCCTAAATTCCTCTCTTCAAAATTCTCCTAATTTGAGATCATTTTCTTCAATCACACCATATGAGTCACATACAGGAGAGTCTAATCTGTCCATTATCTCACCCACCACAGGTACAAAAATCCCTTGGGCAAAAATCATTGAGTCCATAGCCAATAACCCAACTCTTGAAATAACTCGAACTCACACCATGACCACTCGATCCATGAACAACATCTTACTAGCCGAAACAGCTAAACTTAATCACAAAACATCCCATTCAATCTACCATTGAACCAACCTGCGTGAATCACGCATTACGTGACCCAAAATGGAAACATACTATGTCTGAAAAACTCACGACATTGATGTGACATAGTACATGGGACTTAGTTTTCCCTCCTAGACACTACAAATCAGTGGGCTATAAATGGGTATTTCGAGTCAAGAGAAAAGCTGAAGGTACTATTGATAGCTTTAAAGCAAGACTCGTTGCCAAATGGTACAACCAACGTCCCGACTTAGATTACAAGGAGACATGTAGTCCAGTTATGACCTAAAACAAGCATTGAGAGCCTAGTATTCGACTCTCGAAAAAACCATTACAAAGCTCGGGTTCATGAATTTTAAAGCAAATTCTTCATTATTTATATACAAAACAAGCTCTGTCACATGTTATCTGTTGGTATTTGTGGATGACTTAGTCATAACTGGTAGTGATACTCAATTTGATGCTTTGATAATTGCAAAACTTGGAACCTGCTTCTCTTTAAAAGATATGGGAAAGCTCCATTTTTTCTTGGGCATGGAAGTTATACCTACTAAATCTGGCCTCTTCTTGTATTAGCATAAATACATTGGAGATATCCTGTCCAAATGTAATATGGTCGGTGCAAAAGATGCGTCCTCACCCTTGTCAACCACTACAGACCTCAAACTCATTGATGGAACCAGCTTAGTTGACAACAAAAAATTCAGGAGTGTTATAGGTGTTCTTCAATATCACTCTCTTACAAGGCTAAAAATCTCATTTGCAGTAAATAAACTCTTTCAGTTCATGCATAAACCCACTGCCACTCATTGGACAGCTGCGAAGAGGCTCCTTCATTACTTGAACACACAATTTATTCATAGAATTCACATCAGAAAGACTAGCCCATCAACTACAGCTGCAAAGAGGCTCCTTCATTACTTGAAATACACAATTTTTCATGGAATTCACATCAAAAAGACCAGCTTATCAACTCTTACAACCTACACTGATGCAGATTGAGCAGGGAACGTTGATGAACTTCAACTTTTGCTTATATAAGTTTTCTTGGCACAAATCCAATTTCTTGGAACTCTAAAAAAAATAGAGGGTAGTTGCTAGATCATCAATCGAGGCCGAGTATAGAGCACTCGCAAATGCAGCTATTGAAACCATTTGGCTCCTTCAATTATTTAAAGAACTCGGCCACCCTATATCCTCCACACCAAAGCTGCTTTGTGATAACTTGGGTACCACACAACTAAGTTTCAATCCAGTCCAACACTCTCGAATGAAGCATATTCAAATTGATCTACACTTCGTGCACGATATAGTTTAGAAAGGAACACTCAAAGTTCATCATGTAAACACACAAGACCAGCTTGCAGAACTCTAACAAAACCTTTGTCAAAACAACATATGAAACAGCTAAGAAACAAGATTGGCCTTGCCAATGGCAGCCCCATCTTGCAAGGACGTATAAAGGAGGACTCCACAAATTAAGCCGAGGATCAAAAATCACCACATATCAAGCCAAGAATAAAAAATCAGCCAGCTAGCCAACAATAATACTTGTAACAGTCATCATTATTTTTGTATAGCCATAATATTAGCTACTTTACTAGAATAGAGCTTGTAAAGTTTGTATTTAAATGTATACGAGTCCTTGTAAAAAGCAGGCCGCAAAGTTTGTCATTTTTATAGAAAAATAAAAATATTGCTCTTGCTTAATTCTCATCATGGCCAATATATAAATTTATATTGATTTAATTCACCTTGAATATATGCTGAATTTGTGGTAGTTATTTATAGTCTTTGTGCAGAAAATGTGTCTCTAATGATCGACTTTTGATTCCTATCTAACACATAAAATGTCCAAAACATACATATAAAAACTATCATATGGATTTCTAAAATAAATGGTCTAACATAACCAAAAAGTAGCAAGAGATCTTACATACGCACATATACATGGTTGCACAACTATGCTCATTAGCACATGCACTTTCGTTCTACTTGATGTGATAGGACATATGTTGCATGTGATACAGGATTTTGATCCTTTTGTTCATGTTCATCACTTGCACTTTTGATACGCAGGTTAATCAACACAATCCTTAGTTTTTTTCCAAATGACAAGCAAATATATATACACTTGTTTGTTAACATCAATTCATTAATAAATTCGCTCCTATGTTTTTGGTAATGAAATCCTTACAATTCAACTTGAGTAGCAGATATAAAACATGACCAAGTAAGCCCTAGTAATTGCAGCTTTTGTTATCAAAACCAAAGATTTCTTTAAAAAATAAAAATTTAAGTCAGTTCAAGCCCCTGTAATTTCCATTGGATTGACAACAAAAAGTAGGGTAGTTAACTCCGAAAGCTATACTTTTAGGGTATAAAATTTTTATCCTACTAAAATTTTTTTCTATTTGCTAGGATAAAAATTTTCATACTTTTCAAGTGAGACTGATATTGTTACAACGCAAAGACATATAATCCTGATGCTTTTGTCATGGATGGATTCTATGGCTCTTCAGTTCAGGTCATGGTCGAACAAACTGAAAAATTCATGCTAAGGTTATAAGATATATAAAATAGCCTGGATGAGCATCCTTTCTAAGGTAGATAGAAGTGTAAAACAAAACTAAGAATACAATCAAAACCTGTGGATTCTCTTAGAAGGGAATTGAAAAGCAAGACTCATTGTTCGTGCACAAAGATTGGGAAATGATCCTTGACAAACAAAATCGTTTAGTCATGAAAAGTACTTATAATGGACCGAAATAATTGGAATTATTTAAATTCAATGCCATTACTCAATTAACTGCAAAAAAGTACAACGAATTGTTCCAAATTTAAATACATTCGCAAGAAGATCAAAAGTATAGAAGTTCAAGACAAAAGTCGACAAATTAAAGGTTCACAATTTTATAATTATGGTAAAAGAAAACACAACTAAAATTAAAAAAGACATAAATTCTTAACCTTGAAATCCAAGGAGACACATTTTTAATATCTAAATTAAACCAGTTTATATTGATTTATATTTCTTTGAATATGTGCTAAATGTGGTGTAATTATTTATGGTCTTTGTATGGTAAAAGTGTTATTAGTAGCCGATTTTCAAATCCTATAAATATTCAAAACATAAGTATAAAAGATCTCGTGTGGATTTTGCAATAAAATAAATGGTCTAGCTAAATGAAAGAGAAGCACTTGATCTTACATAAGCACATATATATGTAGTTGCACAACTATGCTAATTAGCACATGCACATTCATCTACTTGAATGTAAACACACGTGTGTTGCACGTGATAAGGAATTTTGATCCATTGGTTCGTGTTCATGACTTGTTTTGTTCAATACAATCCTTGTTTGTTCCAAATGGTAAGCAATATATCAACTTGTTTGATAAATTGAATCCTGAGTTTTCAATAATGAAATCCTCACAATTCAACTTGAGTAGCAGAAATAAAACAAGACCAAGACTAGTAAGCCTAGTACTTGCAGCTTTTGTTTTCAAACGAAAGATTTCTTAAAAACAAATGTTGTTAATTCAAGCATCTGTAACTTCTATTGGATTGACAAAGAAGAGTAGGGTAGATAACTACGAAAGCTATGCTTTTGGATTATAAGATATTCTTTAATTTCCAATAGGATAACATTTTTCTGGCTTTCCGAGAGAGACTGATATTGTTACAATGCGAAGACATATAATCCTGATGCTTTTGCCATGGATGGATTCTATGGCTCTTCAATTCAGGTCATTGTCTAACAAACTAAAAAATTCATGCTAGGGTTGGGATATATATACAAGAGCCTGGATGAGCATCCTTTCTAAGTTAGACACAAGTATAAAACAACAAAAAGAACACAATCATAACTCGTAGATTCTCATAGAAGGATGAGAATTCACAATCAAGACTAGTTGGGTCATGCTCAAATATTGTGAAATGATCGTCGATAGACAAAATCGTTTATTCTTGAAAAGTACTGATATTGGAAAACAAGAATTGGAACTATCCAAATTAGATACTAGTATTCAATAAACCACCAACAATTAAAATGACTTATTCAATATTTATATACATTCACAAGTTAAAAAGTCTACAAGTTCAAGGTACAAGTCAACAAAATAATGTTTAAACAATTTTCCAATTATGGTAAAAAAACACACAACTAAAATTAAAATGACATAAATTCTTAACCTTGAAATCCAAGGAGACACATTTTTAATATCTAAATTAAACCAGTTTATATTGATTTATATTTCTTTGAATATGTGCTAAATGTGGTGTAATTATTTATGGTCTTTGTATGGTAAAAGTGTTATTAGTAGCCGATTTTCAAATCCTATAAATATTCAAAACATAAGTATAAAAGATCTCGTGTGGATTTTGCAATAAAATAAATGGTCTAGCTAAATGAAAGAGAAGCACTTGATCTTACATAAGCACATATATATGTAGTTGCACAACTATGCTAATTAGCACATGCACATTCATCTACTTGAATGTAAACACACGTGTGTTGCACGTGATAAGGAATTTTGATCCATTGGTTCGTGTTCATGACTTGTTTTGTTCAATACAATCCTTGTTTGTTCCAAATGGTAAGCAATATATCAACTTGTTTGATAAATTGAATCCTGTGTTTTCAATAATGAAATCCTCACAATTCAACTTGAGTAGCAGAAATAAAACAAGACCAAGACTAGTAAGCCTAGTACTTGCAGCTTTTGTTTTCAAACGAAAGATTTCTTAAAAACAAATGTTGTTAATTCAAGCATCTGTAACTTCTATTGGATTGACAAAGAAGAGTAGGGTAGATAACTACGAAAGCTATGCTTTTGGATTATAAGATATTCTTTAATTTCCAATAGGATAACATTTTTCTGGCTTTCCGAGAGAGACTGATATTGTTACAATGCGAAGACATATAATCCTGATGCTTTTGCCATGGATGGATTCTATGGCTCTTCAATTCAGGTCATTGTCTAACAAACTAAAAAATTCATGCTAGGGTTGGGATATATATACAAGAGCCTGGATGAGCATCCTTTCTAAGTTAGACACAAGTATAAAACAACAAAAAGAACACAATCATAACTCGTAGATTCTCATAGAAGGATGAGAATTCACAATCAAGACTAGTTGGGTCATGCTCAAATATTGTGAAATGATCGTCGATAGACAAAATCGTTTATTCTTGAAAAGTACTGATATTGGAAAACAAGAATTGGAACTATCCAAATTAGATACTAGTATTCAATAAACCACCAACAATTAAAATGACTTATTCAATATTTATATACATTCACAAGTTAAAAAGTCTACAAGTTCAAGGTACAAGTCAACAAAATAATGTTTAAACAATTTTCCAATTATGGTAAAAAAACACACAACTAAAATTAAAATGACATAAAGCACGCAGTAATATATTTTCAATAACAAGTAATATTTGTCGTGAAATATGTTTTACAATGTATTTGACATGTCGCAAAATGTATTTTAATATATTCAATATTTGTAGTACAATATTTTATGTAACAACTGATTTATGTATTTAAATATATTTTGCAACACAATGGTCTGTTGCACCATCATTTGTACAATGAGTATAGTTGTTGCCAAACTTATTTTGTAATTATTTATATATGTCACATATTTTATTTAACGACATATAATATTACTACGCAAAGTATTTTGTGACAATGAACTATTATTTATATGTCAAGTTGTGCTCGTAGTTAAATTTAGTCAGCAACACAAAGGATTTGTCGCTTCAACGATGTACAAATGTCGCCTAATTGATTCTATTTTTATTTATGTATGTTGGAGATTCTATTTTAAACACACAATTTTCGATTTCTTTCATCAGAATGGAATCGTTATTGTTGTGCACATTTATATGAAAATGTAACATAACTAGAAATAACTAGTGACTTTATGAAGAGCATGCTTCAACATACAATTATTAAAATATAATTGATATAAAAAAAAAGAAATTAAAAAATCATATCACTATCAACCAAATAAATATAGATCAAGGTATTATCTACAAACTTGGTTACCTCCAAAATCAAAACAAATACAAATAAACTATAGTACTAGTAATTTGAAGGTCGAGCTACTTTGAATGATTCGACAAACTTGAAAATTAAAAAATAGAACCAGGAATGTGGAAGAAATAACAAAAAAACTCACGTGACACCCAAATAACATTCTTGACTCAATATACGCTTCCAACTCTCTTTGGTTAAATGAAAATTCCTGCAAAGAAAAGCTCCACAAATTTAGTCTAACAAGTACATATAGAAAGTAATTAATGAAATATTAGCTTCAAGAAAATATTTCAAATATCTTACATTGAATATTAGAACAAGATCAACAACCATCACAATAAGTGATCAATATATTTCAGTAGCTGACTACTCTAACCTTAAATGTGAATAAAATTATTTTCAACTCTCAGATGATGCATCGTCAGTACTCGAATCTACAGAGGGAAGGAAAAAATGTAGATAGTCATTAAGAAAAAGAAAAGAAAAACATTACGCCAAGAAAAAAGGCCTCTATATATATATATATATATAAAGAATGTTTTACTTACCAATATCACTATCACCATCACCATCATCATCTTTACCATCTATAGATTTCTCATCTTCACTGAAATATTCATTCAATGTATCATCTTCCTCTTCCGAAGTATCATATATAACATTATTCATATTTTTATTTATTGTTTCCACATCTATTTGTAATGCTTCATTTTCAATAATATCTAGATCAATATCTCCTCTATGGCATACTTGAGTGCCAAGATCTTCCTACTGTATTGGCAAGACAATATTTGATGATTCATTTTCCTAAAATATTACTTGCTCACTACTGCCATCATTTTTTTCTGGAATGTCCCATATGCCTCTATGTTGTACCTTTTCCACTACCTTCCACTGTGGACCCAACAAAAGATCATCCATATAAAATACTTGTTGTGCTTGGATGCCAAGTATATAGGAATCATCCATGTACCATTTACGATTCACATTGATAGAAGAAAGATGGTAATCTATGATTGTTTTTTTTTGCTTTAGATTATTATCGTACCAATTACACTGGAACAAAGTGACGCGGTAGTAAAAAACGTATACCAACTCAATAACATCACACAGTATACCAAAAAATTTGATGTTATCATATCCCGGCACCATTACTCCACTATTTTGTGTTGTAAGGCAATCATCTCGATCTTTAACAAGGAATCTTACCTCCATTAACAATACAACCAGAATGAGAAAATATTCTAAAATCTGGTTTACATGCTAATGCATACAATTCTTTGCTTACAACCGAATCTTTTTTATTACATAATCTCGTTATCTGTGTAATAAAAACATATTAATTAATATACCTTCTGATACGAATGTTATGTTGCATTAATAAATAGATAAGATATCTATTATAACTTACATGTGAAGCAAATCATCCAGGAAACAATTCTTCTTGTTTTTTTTCCAAATTGTCATGATTTTGTTATTGCAATAACTCCATGTGCTCACTACAAAAAGAACATGCAATTAAATACTATAACATATTAGTAATTAATAGCAAACATTTTAAAAGTTGATTAAGAACTTAC
>NC_036246.1:17361444-17381837 GCF_002742605.1 Olea europaea var. sylvestris
TCCAATTCAAATGTATTTCTTTCAACACCCTCTATATTATTCTCACGTTCCTCTCCATGAAAAATCCATCTCTCAAAACTTACAGAGATTCCAAAGTGGTATAAGTGAGATTCTACCACATCTACTGACTGAAAGAATGCATTTTGACAATTTCGACATGGACAACGAACCTTATTGTTCTCATCCAGACATTGTTTTGCTACCTCCATAAATGAATTAATACCATCTAAATATTCTTCACTTAATCTATTACGAAGTCGCATCCAACTCCTATCCATCATGTATATCACTTTATTTGCCTAGACCATAAAGGATATGTAGTTAGTAATTTTTAGAAAAATAGCAAATATACAACTCAGCAATAATAATAGCAGTTTGGCAGAAAAATAGCAAGTATTCAGGTTTCTGGAAGAAGTAGCATACCATATATATATTTAACAAAAACAATTATTGTAGATAAGTGAACAAAAAGAAGAGTAAGATGCTAGAAGTAATAGGAATCTAACTCCTGTTTGGAAAATGACTTACCTCTCTCCAATTTGCAGGCAAACATTTTGAAGATTCGAAAAGTTTATGATGCATTTTTAGCTGAATTTCCATTATGTTATGGTTATTGGAAGAAATATGCTGATCGTGAGGCATGCCTCAACTCGATCGAGAAAGTTGCAGAGGTTTATGAAAGAGCTGTTCACGGAGTTACATACTCTGTTGACATGTGGTTGCACTACTGTGTATTTGCCATTAGTACCTATGGGGATCCTGACACTATCAGAAAGTAATTCTCCTTGTTTGTTTTCTTATTTTTGGCCTTTATGTGTCTGTTTGTCCTCTATTTCTTTATTTTAATAGCGTTGAAGTGATCTTATGTTTCTTTCTAACGCAATTAAACATTTAACAACAGTGATTACTGACATATAAGGCGAAAAGGTTTGTTACAGAATTCAATTCAGACAGATACTTGTATGATGTGAAAACCTTGGTTTTGGTGCTACTATATTAGTAGCCATCTAGGTTTATACACGGCCTCATCACCCCTTCAGTTGTACTTAGGGTTATGTTGTTATTCGTGTAATTTTTCGTGAAGTTTTGCCTTTTTAACCATGGCACCTGAGGTGCATCAATATATGATGGCTGCTGAGAAGATGTTACCATTAAGGCTAAGATGGTCTGTATGATTCCCTTGAAGGATTCTGTAAGATTATGTTGAGGAAGGTAAATTGATGTAGGATGAATAAGAAAGAAAGAAGAAGGAACTGGGAGGAGAAACAGAGAGAAGGGAGAAGAGGAGAAGAAACCAGGGGAAGAGAGGGGAGGGAGAAAATGGCTGCAAGCCACCAAAAATATTTCAATTCTAATTCATCATCAGCTGTCTCAAATGAGAAAACAAAACAAAAATAAATAGCAGAACACAAACCCTAAAGAGAAGGGCTTGGGCCAAACCGACTAAACAAGCCCAATAACGAAAACATAACAATAGTCCAAATAAAATATAACTAATAGTCCAAATAGAAAATAAATAATAAATGGATGTCCGCATCAACTCTCCCGGGGTGGGAGAAAAACTCGACCCCGTCGAGTAGATAAAGCAGAATGTTGCACTGAATCTGATGCGAAAGGCTCCAAGTCATGCCACGGGGGACGATCTTTCTCGATGACCAAATACCGAAACTCCACAAATGATAACAAGGATAGTTGTAGCTTATCCTCAAGGATATGATCCAACCAAGGAGGACGATCTTTCTTTGTAATCACATACCGATACTAAACTCCCAATAGTAAAAATTCATGCCACTCATTCCCAAAATCTTCCTCATTGGTCAACACAACTCGTTTATCTAAAATAGCATCAATTACATCTTTGTGTGCTGTGACATGTGTTATTGGAGTGAAAATTGTAATATCTTTAGGTTGGGGTTCCACATAAGGAAGTAGAAAAGGATCATCAAGGAAATTAAAAAGGCCTTTGTAAGTAACTAAGTCTTCAATATGTAAAGTAGAGTTGTGACCAAAATGTGATGAAAAATTAATGACATGTGCGTATGGACCAACATGCTTTAAAACTTTAAAAGGACCAGCACTACCGGCTTGCAATATAACATAATCCCCAATATGAAATTGAAAATATTATTTATGCAAATCAGTTTGAAGTTTATATAATGCATTACTTGCGTGAAGTTGTTTATTGATCTTAATATGCAAGTCATGAAGATGATGCACAAATGCTTCAACTGATATCGACACACTAGCATGTGGGGACATGGAAATAAGGTCTAACGGCCGTCTAGACTTATAACTATGAACAGCTTCAAATGGATTCAAACCTAGAGACCGATTTACAAAATTGTTATACGCAATTTGAACAGTTGGGGAAATCAAGTCCCAATTTCTAAGATTTTCTGGACTAGAGACTTGAATAAATTGCAAGGACTTTGGTTAACTACTTCATTTTGACCATCAGTTTGAAGTTGGTCAGTAGTGGGGAATGTTGATTTAATGCTAACCACAGGCGATTGGATTCTCCAAGGGTGGCTAGCGAAATCATCAAGCTCTTTGAGTTGTGCAAGGGTATAACATATAACATGTGACCGAGAGTTGTCAGAAACAAGGGGTATAGTATCTAAAGACTCGGGAAGAGTCTGGAGTCCACCTAAAGAAGTGTCCTCACTATCATCCAAGTCATCAAAATCTTCAAGTTTAGGTTCATAGACTAGATCTTCTAATGGCATATCTATTACATTCTTTTGTTCTTCCATGACTAAGGTTCGATTAGTACATTTGGAAGAAATGTGGCCAAAATCTTTACAGTTGACGCACAACAAGTGAGAAGAAGACCTTGAAGTTTCAGAAATTCTACCCTGATTTTCTAAGATTGGAGAATCATTAGAAGGGGGAGGTCCTAGAAGGGACTTAACGGGAGGAAGTGGAGCCAATGAAGCCAAATGATGATTATCAAAAATTTTACCCTTATTTTTCAAAATTGGAGGAACATCAGATGGGGGAGGCCCTAGAAGGGACTTAACGGGAGGAATTGGAGCCAATGACACCAAAGGATGATTGTCAATACGCTTTCTACATGGAAAAGGAGATTGTGGACTATCACGACCTTTACAATTATTTTTCCAAATAGGAGGAACATTAGACGGAGACGGTTTTATGATAGACTTATGATGAGGTGACGCTAATGAGATGGGTGAGCGACGATGACCACTCTTTTCATATGGAGTACTAATAATCAACTCATAATCTCGAGCTAAAGAGTAAGCGTAATCAAGAGTAGTGACACCTCGAAGGAAAAGCTCGCGCTTAAGATCATCTCTCAGACCTTGGCTAAACCAAGTCAAAGTCGTGCTCTCATCCTCAATTAAATGACATTTGATTCGAAATTCCTCAAATTGCGCGATATACTCAGTCACTAATTGATTTCCTTGTTTAAGGGCATTCCATTGAGTAAGAATTTCAAAATTATCTCGTTCTCGCTCATGAATCTGATCCCTCTTCCTATCCCTATCCTTACGATCGGGTCGAAAGTATTTTTGATTACCTTGTCGACGATGTTGTCTATTATGGGACACCTTAAAATTATTAACATCAATCGAATGAGAGATGTGTTTAAAATTTTTCAAACTAACAGATAGGGCCTTACTCTCTTCAAGAGTAGCGATCATTTGAGTTTGAATAGCCGCTATTTGTCGGGTGAGTGCATCGAATTGTGAGGGGTTTATGTTTAAGGTACTAGACCTAGAAGTGACAAGATGACCAATATGTAACTATATGCAAAGCAATACTACCTAAATGAAATGCAATAGAGAGATCAATATGCATCAAGGACCAACGATTAAAACATCAATTTGAAATTCTCTCTCTCTCTTTTCTTTCCTTCCAAAAATGCAAGTTAATAGTGCTGATACTTGTAAATAATAAAGCAAGGATCCAATGCTTGTTAAGATCAAATGGTATTGTCAAGATTTCCAATCAGGTAGATAAAAGAGGTAACAATGGCACATCAATTCAGTGAGATAAATGGGGCAACAATGGCAAGTCAATTCAATGAGTGATTCCAGTCAAGTGAAGTTTGAGGCCAAAGTTGTGATAGTAACAGCAACACAAAGAATCTAAGTGATGCACTTTTAAAATAAAACAGCAGTATAAACCAATGAGAATTAGGAGATAGCAACTCCCTGTAGTTTAGTTTTGATTATTTGTATGCCGCTTGATTTGAATTGCCAACTTATGAGCCCCAACTGTGCTTCTGTTCTTCCCTTCGTGTCCAATGGTCTTAACCTCTGTTGACTGTAACTTGTGTTGGCTCTGGTGTGGACGTAAAACTGAGTGTGGTGACTGTGGCTTTTAGATTGTTGAGATGGACGAGGAAATATATGAGTGTGGTAACTGTGGTGGAAGTGTATGATCTTGGGTTGGTGGTGGTGGCCTATGGCGATGAAGCGGTAGTGTTCTAGATGCCTGGGTACAATAGATAATGAAGTGGTAGCGTGATGGTGATTAGAGGCGATGGCAGCAAGAGAGTGGTTGTGAGAGAGGAATCGGGTGAAACTGTGAGGTATTTGATGTTAATTGATTGGTTATAATCGGGCTTGGTTGGATATTTGGGACTGGGCCAGATGGGAAGGGGTTTAGATCCTGTTATAGAGATGGGCCAGTTTGGGTTAGTGTTTGGAGAGTGGGCCTGGGTCGTAGAGAGTAGGTTGGGTTAGTTGGGCTAAATATGTGATAAATGGGCTGAGGATTGGGTTATTGGCCAGATTGGATAATTGGGTTGATGTAATGGCCTTATTGGGCTGAATATGAGATGTGGATAATGGCCTCTAGGACTTGGGCTACTTATGATTATGTGGATGTAGATTGAGTCTGAGTAACCGGTTAAATGATTTGGAGACTAGAATATTTGACTGGGTATTATAATGGGCTGTTTGGATTAATAATTGATTGTGTGTATGGATTAGGGTTTGCAGGAAGTAGCAGCAGTAACATAACAACTCGAATTTTTTTTTTCCCGCGGATGAACAGTACCCGGGAACAGCTTTTTTTTTTTTTTTTTTGGAAATTGACAGATCGCAAAACTGAAATTCTGGGCATAACAGTACCCGCAATGAACAGTAAATTTTATTATTTTTTTTTAATCTAGGAAGGAAAATTGCTATCTTCCAACAAATCCTTTTCGTTTCTGCTATTCAACAAGTTTTGGGAAAAGGGAAAGAAGAAAATTTTGAATTATAAGAGAAAAATATCCAAGATTTAGCTCTGATACCAAATTTGATGTAGGATGAATAAGAAAGAAAGAAGAAGGAACGGGGAGGAGAAACAGAGAGAAGGGAGAAGAGGAGAAGAAACCAGGGGAAGAGAGGGGAGGGAGAAAACGGCTGCAAGCCACCAAAAATATTTCAATTCTAATTCATCATCAACTGTCTCAAATGAGAAACAAAACAAAAATAAATAGCAGAACACAAACCCTAAAGAGAAGGGCTTGGGCCAAACCCACTAAACAAGCCCAATAACGAAAACATAACAATAGTCCAAATAAAATATAACTAATAGTCCAAATAGAAAATAAATAATAAATGGATGTCCGCATCATAAATGCAGTGTATTTGTGCCTTTGTTTGGAATTGTTTGAGTCTATCTTTGAGATACTAGTCCTCTTGTATCCATTTATACATGACTGAATGACCTGCATGCCTATTGGATTTCATAATCGTTAATCTGGCTGTTTTTCAGGCTATTTGAAAGAGGATTAGCTTATGTTGGAACTGATTACCAGTGCTTTCCACTTTGGGATAAATACATCGAGTATGAAATTTCTCAGCAAGATTGGCCATGTGTTGCCAAAATTTACACACGGTTATTGGAGATCCCGAATCAGCAACTAGATCGCTATTTTGAAGGGTAATTTTCTGGCTTACTTGTCAAAATTTTCATTGATGATCGTGCTTCCCTTTTTTCCTGCTTTTCAAATATCCTACTGGCTTTGGTGGTTGCGATTTGAGGGAAGATGATTTGCTTCTCAATTCATCTTTTTATTCCAGTCTGCATGTATGCCTTGGAGGCAGCAATTTATATTGTCTCGTGCCACTTTTAACTATACATTACTAGCAAGAGTAGGTCGGTATCTTTGGTAGTCTGATTTGAACTCTGTTGGATATGCCACTGGTATTTCCTTACTTAACCCATATTATTGTTCTGATGAACGAGGAATTTGTTGCTATGTGCTGTGATTCCAGTTCTAGGATGGGCATTGACCTTATAACACTTCTCTGTCAGTCTATTCAGTTGTTGATTGTTTAAAGACAAAAACTTAAGAAGTCCATCTCACTATATCTGCAACTGCAAATGTTCTGAAGAAAATTTTTCGGTTTTGTTTCCCTTTGTTGTATTCCTACATTTAAGTTTTTGTCTCGCTGACCCAGAAGAAGAAAGGGAGAAATGGGTTGAGGGAAAGGGGTAAATCCTCCATTTTTGTTGTTATTGAAGAGTGACCACTCATTGCATCTCTTGGCCACTACTCAACCATCTAGTTATGCTTTTATCTTCTCCTAGAACAGACTGCTTTAGTTGAATGATTTATTATTTGCGTAGTATACATCTAATTGGTATTAGTTTCTTTAAACCGTTATCTTGTTTATATGTCTTCTCATTTTAGATACATCATTTTAGTTTGTCACATATTGTTACAGATTTAAGGAGTTAGTAGCCAGTCGCCCTCTATCAGAGTTGCGAACTAGATTTAACCGACATTAGGATCCGTTTCAACATTCCCAATGATATAGAGTTTTTATGTCCTGAGCCATTTCAAACGGCAAATAGCCCTCCCGGGTTGCGTCATTATCCATAGACATTCATTAGATATGGGACTTTGAATTCCCTTTCAGCTCTTTTTCGAGATACCCTTTCCTCTCTAGATATGGCTCCTCCCAACTTGCTTCAGCTGGATAGGCCCTACTTTTTTGTTAGGGGATCTTTCTTCTAATATATTCAGCTCACTTTATCACCCGGAATACTGTGAATCCCCAGAAAGGGTATTATTTTCTTACCCTCGCTTTTCCATAGCTTGCCCGGCATTGGTAAGACATCCTACTATTCAAATGCCCTCTTGGAAAATAGGCTTTTTCCTTGTTCATGGTTATTGAGAATTTCAATCCAATGACCTTTTTTCTTCTATCAGCATGCCTCGTATTTATGGTAAGTGATCGTTAATCTGCTGCTTATCCTACTTAAATTTGTTGTGTTCTAATTGTTATGATTTGTCATAGGCTAACTTCATTTTGTAGTTCTCTCTTGACGAGCTTATCATCTTATTGGCTCCAGTTTTTCATATGTTTGGACTCCTATGCTTTCAATAATGAAAACCTCGCAATTCAACTTGAGTAGCAAAAATAAAACAAGATCAAGAGTAGTAAGCCCAAGTAATTGCATCTTTTGTTTACAAAACCAAAGATTTCTTTAAAAAAAAAAAAAAAAAAAAAATTAAGTTTCAAGCCTCAGTAATTTACATTAAATTGACAATGAAAAGTAGGGTAGATAACTATGAGAGCTATACTTTTTAAAGTAAAAGATATTCTTTAATTTGCAATTGGATAATAATTTTCAGACTTTTCGAGAGAGACCGATATTGTTACAATGCGAAGACATAAAATCCTGTTGCTTTTGCCATGGATGGATTCTATGGCTCTTCAATTGAGGTAATAGTCGAACAAAATGAAAAATTCATGCTATATATACAAGAGCTTGGATGAGCTTCCTTTCTAAGGTAGACAGAAGTGTAAAAGAGCACAAGCAAAACCCATTGATTCTCGTAGAAGGATGGGAATTCACTATCAAAACTCATTGGTTCGTGCACAAATATTGAGAAATGATCCTTGATAAACATAACCATTTATTCTCGAAGAATATTGATATTGGACCAACAAGAAATGTAACTATCCAAATTCAACACTATTATTCAATAAACCACCAACAGTTATTTAAATACATTGGCAAGAATTTCAAAAGTCTAAAAGTTCGAGACACAAATCAACAAAATAAAGATTTCACAGTTTTTCAATTATGGTAAAGGAAAACACAACTAAAACTAAAATTACTTAAATTCTTAACCTTTCGTGGTCATTCTTTGGACCAATTTATATTGATTTATTTCGGTTTGAATATGTGCTAAATGTGTCGCAATTATTTACACTTTTTGTATGGTAAAAGTGTGGTAGACTTTCGAATCCTATAAATATTCAAAACACAAGTATGAAAGATATCTTATGGACTTTGCGATAAAATATATGGTCTAACTGAATAGAGACAAACACAAGATCCTACATAAGCACATATACATAGTTGCACAAATATGCTCATTAGCACTTGCACTTTTGTTTTACTTGAACGTCGTCTCACGTGTGTTGCGCATGATATGGAATTTTGATCTTTTGGTCTGTATTCATCACTTGCACTTTTTGGTAAGCCAGTTAATTAATACAATCCTAGTTTTATTCCATATGAGAAGCAACATATGTATACTTGTTTGTTACATCAATTGATAAATAAATTGACTCCTATATTTTCAGTAATGAAACCCTCATTATTCCACTTGAGCAGAAACCAACAAGACCAAGAGTAATAGGCACAGTAATTGCAGGTTTTGTTCTCAAAAAGACAAGCGCATTGTAGGGGCTCCAATCTTCGATCACCAAGGCTTTACAAGCTCGGTTCACCAAAACCCACATCAATACCACTAATCAAACGACTCAAGAGCTCCACAAAGTTTCTACCTACGGTTGCTAGATTTTATCTCACTTAGAGACCACTACAAAGGAGGAACAAAATCACCAAGAACGTCACAATTAAGGAAGGTGAAAAGAAGCAGAGAGAACCGGCCGAAGAGAAGCACAAAGAGAGCAAAAGAGAACACAAAGTCTTGTAGAGGTCGTGTATAACACAAGTATAGATGGACAAAATGCCCAATAAGGTAAGATTATTAGGTTTAGGTAATGAGTCATGGACCCAATAGAATTAAGTGGATCATAGAGTGGGCCTCAAGTGGTACTAGCCATCCAAGTAGGTGGATGATGGGCCCATGAGCAACACAACCTAATTGGTTGCTTCAAGTGGTCCAATTACTTCTTGGGTTGGGTCGTTCCAACTTTGGTATTGATATATCGCTCAATCGTATTGCCAATGCTGATAATTAAATCGGGTTTACATCGTCGCCCGTGATGTCGTTTGACAACAATATTTCCAACACTAATGATCCTATATGATCCTATATAAGCACATATACGTAGTTGCACAAATATGCTCACTAGCCCTTGCACTTTTGTTTAATTGAATGTGATCTCATGTGTGTTGCACGTAATATGGGATTTTGATCTTTTTGTTCGTATTCATCACTTGAATTTTTTGGTAAGCAAGTTAAGCTATAAAACCCTAATTTTGTTCCATATGAGAAACAACATATGTATGCTTGTTTGTTAGCATCAATTGATGGATAAATTAACTCCCATATTTTCGGTAATGAAAACCTTGACACTTCAACTTGAGTAGCAGAAATGAACAAGACCAAGAGTAGTAGGCCCAGTAATTGCAGCTTTTGTTTTCAAAACCATAGATAAAAAAATAAAAAAATAAAAATGTTATTTCAAGCCTCTATAACTTCCATTGGATTGACAACAAAAAAGGAGGGTAGATAATGCTAAGAGCTATATTTTGGGTACAAGATATTCTTTAATTTGCAATAGGATAACATTTTTTACGACTTTTTGAGAGAGACCAATATTGTTACAATGCGAAGACATATGATCCTGATGTTTTTTCCATGGATGGATTCTACGGCTCTTTAGTTCAGGTCATGGTCGAACAAACTAAAAAAATTCTTGCTAAGGTTGGAATATATGTATATATTGCTTTTTGACTATCATGCTTGCCAAAAGTGCAAGTGATGAACACGAAACCAAATGATCAAAATACCATGTCAAGTGCAACACAACTGCGAACCAAAGGATCAAAATACCATATCACATGCAATCACACTCAAGTAGACAAAAGTGCATGTGCTAATGAGCATTGTTGTGCAACTACGAGAAAATCCCCCCAATGGTCACTAAACTTTGCAGAAAATCCCCTATTAGGTCATCAAACTTCAATATGTCCCTAAATAGTCACTGAACTTTGTCAAAGTCCCCCAAGAGGTCACCAAATTTCAAAATATCTCTCAATGGTCACTGAACTTGCCGAAATCCGCCCTAGAGGTCACTCAACATGGCAAATTGTTCGGTGACCTCCTAGGGAATTTTCTGCAAAATTCAGTGACCATTGGGGGTATTTTCTCGTGCAACTACTTATATGTTCTTATATAGGACCACGTGTTACTATTTTGTTCAGCTAGACCATTTATTTAATCATAAAATTTGAACATTTAAATGTTAGATAGGATTCAAAGGTCGACCGGTAGAAACACATTTGCCACACATTAAAAGTGAAATAAATCAATATAAACTACTTTAATTTATATAATTAATTACCGAGGAAAATGAGATGGCAAGGTAATAATTATATTATAAATAAATTCTACCAGATTTTGTAAATCAAAGAATGAAAAAATGAAATTCACCTTACATCGTCCTATCCAACTACTTCAAAGAACTAATCATCTCAAAAACTTGTGATTGATAGTTGATAAGAGTGTAAAATATAATATTTTTCCCTCTTAATTGTTGCATTCGTATAATTATTTGATGTCAAAATACACTCATTACTCTTATGTTTTGATCTAGATCGCAATTTGATGGAAAATGTGAAATTTGGAAGAAATTAGTAAAAATGGCCAAAGTAGAAGAAAGTGAAAGTTCAGAGATCAAGTTGCAAATAATTCATAATGAGACAGGCGATGGAATGATGATTAAAGAAAGCTAGGAGTCAATTGGGTGTAATTTAAAGTCAAAAGAAGTGAAATAGAACCATAACATCTTCACAAATCAATTCCCAATTGAAAAAATTACGCACCGATTTTCAGCCGCATGTTAAGACCCATTTTTGACGTGAAAAATGATCGAATTGGAAGGTGACTTCTGAAGCAAAGTTATAGGCCTTAGAGTTAGCTGTCCAACGCAACTTGAGTCACCTCAATCAGATATCGGGAAGAAATGTTATAGCCA
The DNA here is from genome assembly GCF_002742605.1 of Olea europaea var. sylvestris. NCBI lineage: Eukaryota > Viridiplantae > Streptophyta > Magnoliopsida > Lamiales > Oleaceae > Olea > Olea europaea. The sequence continues at coordinate 17,372,595 of NC_036246.1, forward strand.
AATACTAAAAGCTGTTCGGCGGAAAAAAATTTGAACTATACACTCGCATAGCTCAAAAAGCAACCGCATAGAATGGTCTAGGGAACTTTTGGGCGCCACACATTTGTCCTATGCAACCGCATGTCTTATAACCATGTGATCGCATAGTTATCCTCCGAGACCAGATTTGTCAAATTCCTATATTGACGTCATCACTTATGGAAACACGTTTTGACACATTTCTTAAGCCCAAAAACACTCCAGAACGTGGCTGACTGTACCGGCTCTCCATTTTTTCTCTCATCTTTGGCCAAGCAACTCCATGGGAGTCTAAAAACAACCAAGTGAAGCTATGAATGAACTCGATTGGTGTCGATATTTTCATGTTTCTTCATGAATGTGTTATTATTCCTATTATTAAAACATTTCTGAGATTGTGATTTCTTGTTTTTTCATGAGTACATTATGAAATTGATTTAATTTGTACTAAGTTCTTCATAGAATTAATCATGTTCTTTCTATCAAAGAATTAAGCTATTCATTGAATGTTAATTTCATTTACCTATTGGTGTAATCATTTACAATTTTATGCATATTGTATATGATTGTTTTTGGATTTGATTTCAATATATTAAAATGATTTGTATAGTGTTGGAAATCTTAATCTTAGAACTATTGTCGGATCAAAGGAATTTTGTATGTCATATCTTCCAATCAACGCATTACGAATGAGAAATCATTAATTGGGTAAAACACATAAGTGACTTACATTGATTAGGCCGAATCAATTGAGGGACTTCCGATGCTTCGCTATCTTAGATTTTGATATTTAAAACGCATTTCAAATTGGTACACTATTTCATACAAATTCATAACGAAAAACATTAGCTTTTGAACATTTGAGCTATTTTCCCATCTCCCTGTGGATACGACACCTCAAAGTTATACTATAATCGCCGCGTTACACTTTGGGCATAATCAAATTTTGGCGCCGTTGTCGGGGAGATGGTACAAATAATTAAAGGATTTTCGAGTAAAATGGTGACCTCGTTCCTCTTTTTATCTTTTTAGTTTGTTGTTTATTTATAGTTGAATTTTGTTATTTCTCACATTTTTGCATTTTTGTGCTTTATGAACAGGTATCAAGACAAGCGAGGGCGATTCATCGCAAGACCTCAACTAGAATTTGAATTACTTTCTAACCCTCCTTTTGATTCTGCATCTGTAAACACGAGCATCACATTACACAACACAATAAGCGATAGTGAGCACGACAATGCGCCCTATAGGACCCTGCATGATTACCTTTACCCAACATGCACTTCCACACCATCTTGCATTATGTTCCCACCCAATATGCCATGTATGGACCTAAAATCGAGAATGATTCAACTTCTTCCCATTTTTCACAGACTTGAAAATGAGAATCCATATGTTCATATTTAGGAATTTGGGAAAGTGGTTCCAACTTTCCACAATCAACATGGTACAATTGATACAATCAGGGTTAAATTTTTTCCATTTTCACTCAACGAACGAGCAAAAAGCTGGTTATATTCATTGAAACCACGTTCGATTGGAACTTGGGCTGAAATGACCCAAGCCTTCTTTGGGAAATATTACCCCCATCATAAGACCACTGCCCTTAAGAAGCAAATTTCCTCATTTTCCTAAAAGGATAGTGATACCTTATACCAAGCCTGGGAGAGATACAAAGAGTTGCAAACCCTTTGCCCCCACCATGGATATGAGAGTTGGCATGTGGTGAGTTACTTTTATGAAGGTCTAACACCTAGGGAGCGTCACTTTGTTGAAATGATGTGTAATGGGGACTTCTTACAAAAAGACCCGGATGAATCCATAGAGTATATAGACAGACTTTGCTGAAAAGGCTCAGAATTGGGACTGGACCTAATGCCTTCGATAGCACCAATAGGTCACGACCTCGAGGAAACTCTACTAGCACCGGCATTTATCACCTTAAGGAGGAAGACAACCTTAGAGGTAGAAAGCCTCACTAGAGAATTAGAAGCTCTACGTGCTAAAGATTCAAAACTATACATGCTATGTTGAGTCTGAGGGGTTTTGTTTTGCGTGTAGTGTCACGAATCATCTAGCACAAGAGTGTGCTACTTATACTGAGATGATGGGACTTTATGAGGAACATTGTAATGCTTTAGGCGTATATCAAAAGCCCTACACCCCTTACTCCGAGACTTACAACCCAGTGTGGCGGAATCATCCCAACTTTAGCTGGAAGTTTGAGAACCAACAGCCTACCCAATCCAATCGAGCTTACAATGCACCCCCACATCAACCCACATTGTCGAGGAATTCCTTAGAAGATACTTTACATGCATTTATTGAGGTATAGGGTAAAACAAATAAAAAATTTGAGATGATGATTGGCCACTTAGTTGAGGAAAACAAAGAGATAGATAATCATATGTCGAAGTTAACTAATGCCTCAGCTGCAGGGAAACGTGGAAAGTTTCCAACTCAAGCTCAACCAAACACAAAAGGGTAGTACATGGCACAAACCTCAGGATCCAAAGAGACCAATTTTAAGGAGGTGAATACCATAACCACTAGACCAAGGAAGGTTGTAGAACTAACCCCTCCATCTAGAAAGAACAAAAAAGAGCCTAGTGAGCCTAATGAGAGCAGTCCTAGTGAAGAAATAGTGGAAAACCTAGCTAGAATGCCCTTTCCTTAAACTCCCAAGTCCACTTCAAAATCAACAGGTCAACATAATGAAATCCTAGAACACCTCAGACAAGTCAAAATCAATTTACCTCTCTTGCATGTGATCTCTCAAGTTCCTACATATGCAAAAGTCCTTAAGGATTTTTGCACTATAAAAAGGAAGCATCTATCAAAAAAACTGCCTTCTTGACTGAGCAAGTGAGTACTGTGATAGAACAAAAAATCCCACCAAAGTATAAGGACCCTAGTTGTCCTATCACTTCTTGTGTCATTGGGAATCGTGATTTTGCACAAGCCATTCTTGATTTAGGAGCTAGTGTCAACCTCATGTCCTATGCTATATACTTGTTGTTAGATCTAGGTAGGGGTGTCAAAAAGGCTCGGTGGCTCGAGCGGCTCATAGCTTGGCTCAGGAAAAGCCCGAGCCCATCCGATCCATAGAGAGAAAACTGCACTAAACACTTTGATACCATGAGTTGTGGAGCTGAACCTTCGGCTTGAGACATACTTGATGTTGCATATGTTAGGGTTGGTGATAAGATGGCTATGACTTGACACACACTCACACATTTGGCAAGTGTTTTTGATATCTTGATGATCATGGCTAGGGCTGGGCAAATCTCCCGAACCGAACCCGACAGTTCTTATCAAATTAAATACCCAAACAGGTATTTGAATTGAGAACCGATGGGTACGGTTCGGTTCTCGATTCTAGACCAATAACCGAAGAACCGAATCTTTCTAATTTTTTTTATATTGAGTAAATCAATTTATTTTAATTTTAATTTTTTCTAAACAAATTAACAAATTAATGATTTCTAAATCCAAATTTTTGGCCAATAATTTGTTTCATTTCCAATTTTTTAATTTTTGGCCCAATTACCCATTTTATTGTTTCGTTTCTTAGCCAAACAAAATCAAATCCACTAAATAACCCTAAACACCAATACTAAAGTGTATAACGTTGTCTCGATTCTCACACTCACTCTCGCAGTCTTGCTAATATTCCAAAACATATACAATCGTAATCGTCGGCTGACACTTTGACCTCCGATCGGAGCTGTAACCTCCGTCGACCGAAACTTTGATTGTAGCAATCATTTGAATAAGGTAGTTTACTAGTCTCTGGCATTCCAAAACCATTGAATGTATCATTAGTCGTATTTATATAATGTTTTTAAAAATGTGAAAAAATTTAATTATAGTACAAAACTGAACCGAACCGAACCCGAACGGTTCCATAATAATATTTGGACCTGACGATTCCATTTACTAGATACCTGGAACTGACCCGCGCCCACCCCTAATCATGGCATTGTTATGTTTTATGGTGTTGAGTTTGAAAAGAGCATGAATTGCAGTTAATTTAGAACTTAATAATTTCATTTGTATCACAGTCTAATCATTCGTTTTCTTGTTCTGCATTAAATTGCTAAGGACTAGCAATAAGCAAGTTGGAGGTGTGATAAGAGTATAAAATATGATATTTTTCCCTCTTAATTGTAGCATTTGTATAATTATTTGATGTCAAAATATACCCATTACTCTTATATTTTGATTTAGATCGCAATTTGATAGAAAATGTGAAATTTGGAAGAAATGAGTATAAAGGGCTAAAGTGGAAGAAAATGAAAGTTCAGAGATCAAGTTGCAAATAATCCATAATGAGACGGGCAATGGAATGATGATTCAAGAAATCTCGGATAAACTGGGTGTAATTTGAAGTCAAAAGAAGTAAAATATGACCATAACATCTTCACAAATCAATTCCCAATTGAAAAAGTTACGCAACGGTTTTCAGCCTCATGTTAAGACCCATTTTTAACGTGGAAAATGGTCGAATTGGAAGGTGATTTCTGAAGTAAAGTTGTAGCCCTTCAAGTCAGCTGTCCAACGCAACTTAAATCACCTCAATCGGACATCGAGAGAAAACATTATGGCCAAAATACTAAAAGTTATCCGGCAAAAAAATTTTTGAACTATGCGGTAGCATAGTTCAAAAGCTATGTGACCATATAGAATGGTCCAAGGAACTTTTGGGTGACAAACATTTGTTCTATACGACCGCATGCGGTCGCATAGTTATCCTCCAAAACCAAATTTGTCAAATTCCTAAATTAACACTATCACTTAAGGAAACACGTTTTTACACGTTTCTTAAGCCCATAAACACTCCAGAACGTGGGTGATTGAGCCGGGACTCCATTTTTTCTCTCATCTTTGAGCAAGCAACTCCATGGAAGGCTAAAAACAATCAAGCGAAGCTACGAACGAACTCAATGGGTTTCGCTATTTTAATATTTCTTCATGAATGTGTTATTAATCCTATTACTAAAACATTTCTAAGATTGTGATTTCTTGTTTTTTCATAAGTACATTATGAAATTGATTTAATTTGTACTAAGTCCTTCATAAAATTAATCACGATCTATCTATCAAAGAATTGAACTATTCATTGAATGTTAATTTCATTTACATATTGATGTAATCCTTCACAATTTTATGCATATTGTATATGATTGTTTTTTTATTTGATTTCAATATATTTACATGATGTGTCTAGTGTTGGAAATTTTAATCTTAGAACTATTGTTGGATCAAAAGGATTTTGTATGTCATATCTTCCAATCAACGCATTACAAATGAGAAATCTTTAATTGGATAAAACACATAAGTAACTTACATTCATTAGACTGAACCAATTGAGGACTTCCGATGCTTTGCTATCTTACATTTTGATATTTAAAACACATTTCAAATCGGTACACTATTTTCATATCAATTCATAACAAAAAAATCCTAGCTTTTCAACCTTTGAACTATTTTCCCACCTCCCTGTGGATACGACACCTCAGAACTATACTATAATTGCCGCGTTATACTTTGGGCGTAATCAATAGTCCTAAACCCATATACAAATGATGAAGGCGTAATATACCTATCTTGTTATAGGATCATAATTAATAATATACAATCAAGAAACTGGACACTCATAACCAGATCACAATCTAAAATAATTTCAATCATTTAGTCATCATAAGTAGATTACTCCTATACATCGCCCGATTAAAATATGCAATCAAAATTAGAAACTAACAAGCAACTGAACAATATAGATTGCTCTTATGCTAGTTGTTAGAAAGTGGAATAAGAATTTCTTGACTATTAAAAAAAAATCTGTAAATCAAGAATGTAAGATCGTCTATAAGATCACGTTCATGTTATATCAATAATAAATTATTCGAATTTTTATTTTTCTCTTTCTTATTCTCAACCATGCAATCTTCCATAAAATATATTACATGTAAATCGAAAAATTTTCTTTCTTTTTCAACCGATCATTTTTTAAAAAAAAAAAAACTATTTCACCCATTTTCAATTCTAGAAAATGGGGCCAAACGGGGGCCTAGAGAGATACAAGGAGTTCTAATCCATGTGCAATAGTAACTCTAAGTACAATTCAAATAGGAGTAACATTATATTCAAACAGGAATTTTAATTAAAATCCAAATTCAATTACTAGTCCATAACTTATTTAACTACAAGTGTAAACCTAAAACTTCATTGATAATTATAATTACATTTAAGTTTACGACTTTAAAGCAATTACAATTAAGTCCAATGTGTTGTAAAATTCCAAAGCTTTTATAGTAATTATAATCTATAATATATTAAAGTATCATATCAAGCAGGAATCATTTTTTGGACAATTTTAGCCCTATTACAATCCAATTATTTCAATAACATCTTATTTTTCAGTTTTCAATATTTATTAATTAACATTCAATTATGCATTTCACTATTTACGTGCATGTATAATAATTAACATTTATTTTAAGGGGCTTGCATTTCATTAATAGTCAGACCAAAAGGGTGCAAATTAATTATACCTTCTATGTTTTGGTGGCTATTCAATTAATCTAGGAGTAAATAAATTATTCAAGTTCATGTACACTCATTTATTTTCAAGATTATTCATTTTATCAATAATATAAATTAATTCTCTATGTTCACATACACACCCTTTTACCTAAATTCTTTTTCAATATGATGTATATATAGATTATTATTTTTCTATATTCGTTAATTCAAATTAATTAAATTTCATGTTCATAAATGTATTTTATTGTTCTCATGAATGTAGAGTACATAAATTAATCTCTCAACTATTTATTTTCACAAATTGGTCACATCAAGTAGGAATCATTTTTGGAACAATTCTTGCCCTACTATAATTCATTTGTTTCAATAATGTCTTAGTTTTATTCTTCAATACGTATTTAACATTCAATTTGATATTTCACTATTGAGGTGTATGTATAATAATTAACATTTATCCTTAAGAGCTTGCATTTCTCTAATATTTAGATCAAGATTGTGCAAATTAATTATACATTATATGTTTCGAGGGCTATTCAATTACTCTAGGAGTGTATAAATTATTCACATTCATGTACACTTATTTATTTCAAGATTATTTATTTAATCTATGATATAAATATATTCTCCAAGTTCACTTACACGCCCTTTTGCTTAAATTCTGTTCCAAGACCACGCGTAGCTATATTCATTAATTCAAATTAATTAAATTCCATGTTCATGAATGTGTTTGATCATTCTCACGAGTGTTAGATATAAATGAATTAATTTCTTTACTATTAAAATTGTTTACACAAATTGGTCACATCAAGTGAGAATCATTTTTGAATAATTCTAGTGAGATTGAATAGACATTTCAATATGTATTTAACATTCAATTATACATTTCACTATTTATATGCATGTATAATAACATATATTTATTTTCAGGGGCTTTCATTTCTCTCAAATTTAGATCAAAAGAGTTTAAATTATAATTTATATGTTTTGGGGATTATTCAGTTATTCTCGAATTAAATAAATTATTCAGATTCATGCACACTTATTTATTTTCAAGTTTGTTTATTTAATCTATTATATAAATTTATTCTCCATGCTCACATACACACCCTTACGTCTAAATTCTTTTTCAAGATCACATGTATATAAATTAATATTTTTCTATATTCATTAATTCAAATTAATTAAATTCTATGTTTATGAATTTATTTGATTGTTCACATGAGTGTTAAGAGTAACTGAATCAATCTCTCAACTATTTAAATTATTTTCACAAATTAGTGTTATTTCATTTCAATCAACAAATGTTTGCTCTCCTGAATCATGGAATCCAAAGGCATAAAAGACTTATCAGCATATGAAAATAAATAATCCATTTAAGTGACAGTAAATCGAAAAGAGTTTGGTCGGACTAGTTATAAAATAGTCATAATACTTTATAGAACGATAACAGAAACCCAATCAAATATATTATACAAGCTACAACCATTCAATACAAAGTATCAACTCTTATACATTGATTTAACAAATTATTTATCAACAAAATATGAGTTGTATCACATTGCACTTGTCAATGCAGTCACCCAGCTTATATTATTCCAAAATGATCACAAGCTTTTTAATTCGCATGCTCAATATTCAAATAATGCAATAAATAAAACTAAAAATTATTTATTAAATAACATTATTTCATCACAAAATATTACACTATATTGACACAACCCCTACAGTAACACAGGTCCGCGTGATGGTACATTTCTAAATATTTTGTAGAGGAAATTATCAAAATAGTCAAGTTTTGGCTTTGTATTTACAAAAATGTCACTTTTTTTTTTTTACATTACAAAAATGTTATTTTTTTCACATATTTGCCCCTTTAGGTAATTTGAAATGCCCTACAGGTCCCAATTAAATGAGAATTGACTAGTGAAGAGATTGTACAATCTAATGTCAGGTTGAAGAATAAAAAATACCTACCAAAACCCAAGAACACGTTTCCTAAAGAAGAAAAATATCTATCATTCCCCTTAACAGTTGATCTTCTCCCCTTAACGCTAACTCCTTAACTCTCTCACTGTGTATCTCTTTTCTCTGATTTCAAATCAATAGCATCGTCGCCCACCGCCTTTCTACTTTCTAGCGCCGACGAAGTCCACAAGACTACAACAATCCAGTGCTGTCGTCTGTGGTGAAAGAGCAGGGCCGGCCCTGTCATAAGGCCAACAAGGCCATCGCCTAGGGCCTCAATTTTTTTGGGGCCTCGTGAGAAAAATCTGGCCATATCAGTCACAATCCGCCTAATGCTTAAACAAACCTATGGGTTTTAGTTAGAAATAGATGGAGAGAAGCGTTGATTTATACTCCCCAGTTTCGCCAACCACCGCAGCCACTGGAGGGTTCCAAGAAGGAAGAGACCGCCGCCGCCGCCACCACACCTGCCACTGGAGGATGCCAAGACGGAAGAAAAGAGGTTGTTAAAGAAGGAAAAAAGAAGAAGAGAAGGTCTGTTACGTTTCCATTTTCTTCAATAGTTTGCTTAACATACTGATTTGTGCCGTCAATAAATCCAAATAGATGTTCCCTTTATTTTCTATTTGGGTACTTGAATTTCTAGGGTCTATCCATTTAAAAATAATAAATTTTCCTGAAAATTGCTCATTTTTTCTTTTGATTTACACA
>NC_036246.1:17382907-17391614 GCF_002742605.1 Olea europaea var. sylvestris
TTTTTTTTTGCAACAAGAGAATAGTTGGAGTGCTTCAAGTTGAGTTATAACAAATTATTTTAGGTACTTTTGTCTTGTCCTTATTACACGTGGCAGTTATGTACCTTTGTTGTTATTTGTCGCGTTGTTTATTCACTATTACCATGGTTGTGTGACATTTGCAGTCATATGTCGAGAATGACAGAAGACAACTGGCAGGACCGACATGTGAACTGTCGGGATGTTCTGCAAGTCATCAACATGATGATCTTAATGTTTATGCCAATCCAAAGATCAATAACGATTGCAAGCAATAATGATAATCAAAAGTGTACTATAATAGATTTTAATGTACAACATGGTAGGGGAACAATTGTTGGCCGTAATTTGTATCCCTCTCCATTTCAACACTTGGCAGACCGATTTCCAAAGTCGTCACGCAGAGGGCAGTTTCTTTATGAACTGATATGTACCAATTTACGTCTTTATCTTCGAGTATTTTGGCTGGCGGTATATTCATGTTCGGAACTTTGAACTTCAATTTCATTTTTGTGCGCGGATCGAGAACACCAAGTTTCTCGTTCAACCGTAACAATAGCCCCGGTAGTGTAATACTGCTCGACACTAAAATGGAAGTGGTCTGGTCCCCAGTCCACTTTCATTCGTCATTCACCTGAATGAACTTTCCCCCGTGCGACACGATGAATCTCAAATTATTGTTCATACCTGAAATGTTGGGATTACAACGATAAGAATTATGCGCAATCAATATATCAATTATATAATAGCATGGAAGTGACACGTTCGAATGTTTAAACTTATGCAATAGTACAAGGTCAAATGAAGGGTGCCAAGAATTTTCAACTGTCCAATTCGACAGTTTAGTTAACTATCCCGACAGTTTATAAATGTCGGGTTCGACAGTTAAAATGTCGAGTTCATCAGTTCAACTGCCGAGAAGCTTTAAATGTGTTTGGTAACATTAATGCTTATAATCATTTCTCAACTACAACATCACAACCTATTTATAGAAATAAATGACTGAATGCTTCATTAAATATGGAATTATTCACATTTTCCTAAATGTTTTTGGTATATTTTTCCTTCAAAAATATAGAACGAACTTTCCCCCGTGCGACACGATGAATCTCAAATTATTGTTCATACCTGAAATGTTGGGATTACAACGATAAGAATTATGCGCAATCAATATATCAATTATATAATAGTATGGAAGTGACACGTTCGAATGTTTAAACTTATGCAATAGTACAAGGTCAAATGAAGGGTGCCAAGAATTTTCAACTGTCCAATTCGACAGTTTAGTTAACTATCCCGACAGTTTATAAATGTCGGGTTCGACAGTTAAAATGTCGAATTCGACAGTTCAACTGTCGAGAAGCTTTAAATGTGTTTGGTAACATTAATGCTTATAATCATTTCTCAACTACAACATCACAACCTATTTATAGAAATAAATGACTGAATGCTTCATTAAATATGGAATTATTCACATTTTCCTAAATGTTTTTGGTATATTTTTCCTTCAAAAATATATAAAAAAAAAAAAAGACAATGATGATTAATAGTAGTAATTATCATGTTGTTTTTAATATTTTAAAAAGAGTAAGCTATTACATAAAAATATAAACAATTCGTAATAACTAACCTCTAACCTTTCAAGATAGATGAAGAAGATGGATGAAATAATATCTTCTTGATGAAGAAGAAAATGGATGAAGAAGATGAATGAAATAAGAGTTTGTTTAACAAAAAATTTGTTTTTTTATGTTAACTAGGGTTTTGAAGGATTTTATATTCATTTTTATTAACTAGATTCGTATTTTACAATATAATATTTATATATTCAATGATTATAATATACAAATTAATCAATCAAATCACAACATTAATTGTTTTGAAAAACAATCATGAAGGAGCATTAAATGCTCAAAAAAAGTCAAATTAAGGGTAATTTAGACATTTGACAACAAGAAAGTGACATTTTTGTACAAATTGTATGCACATCAAAGTTTTTTGTGCATTTTCAAAAAAAGTGACATTTTGGTAAATTCCCCTATTTTGTATAGAGAATAGAGGAAGGTGTTGGAATCGATTGGTAGTCTGACATGGGCCCTCTGGTGGGAGAGAAATTCGATGTTGTTTGAAGGGAAAAGGAGAGACGGAGGAATTTTGGTGGAATCAGCATTTATGTACATCACATTGAGATTTCGGTCCAACTACAGTGAGAAGATGACTGAAATGTACGAGTGTCAGCTTAGAAAGGTCTGCCTGAGTATGAACTAAAATTTGGTTCAGTCTTACAAAATATTGCAATGCAAGAAGAGAGGATGGATGCGATTCTTTCCGTTTGATTTCTCGAGAAGGGGATGATGTAGCTTCACATGTTTTTTGTCCCAGTTAATTTAGGCTGGGTAGATTGATCCAGAAAATCTAATCGGGATGAAGGAATTTCAAAGAAAGCTTTTGATTTAGCCTCGAGCGAACTGTAATAACTCAGATGTTTAGATGAAAACTGAAAATAATCAAAACTTAAAATTAAACTCAAGGCCAAATGACTGAGCTATGGCATAATATTCAAGAGCAATCATGTGAATGGGACAGTATCTCCAAGAAGAAAAGCAAGAAAAGAAAATAATCGACTTCTCCTAATATTTAAAAAAATAATAATAAAAAATAAAAATAACCACCAGAGAAGCGAATCTTAAAATTTGAGTTTGCTGGCCAGCAAGTACCCCAACTCTCACTCTCCTTGTTGTTCATCATCGCGTTTAGGAGCTTCTTTGATATCATCAGTTCCATCATCCTACATTCAAATTCACATATTAATTATTATTTAGCACTAGCACGTCTCAATTTCTTGACTCATATTTGAAAACACCAACAGCTACACATGAAAATGGAAATGTGAAAAATATAAGGTCAGCATAGTCGATGATAGAAATTTTGTGCAAGTCATTGAACTTCATTTGTTTCAAGTTAATCGCCATCTTTTTTCACAATTTAATCACTTCGTCCATGTCTATTCACTTGACTAACAAAAATGTTAATGTGACATTCTAGAAGTTTTGGCAAATAACTAAATTGCTACATCATCTTTTTCATTAGTTTGACAAATTGACAAAATTGTAATAAAGTTTCGAGTTCAATAACCAACTTGAAACCAGATAAAATGTAATGACCAACATAAATTCTGCTAAAACTTTACTAAACGCCAATGAATTTAACTAGGTGGAAAGAAACTTAAACAAGAAGTTCCAAACATTGTATTGTAAGGAAGCAGATTTGATTAATACCTGCATGTCAGAGGTCCAGAGAGTCAGGTTATCGCGAAGAAGTTGCATAATCAAAGTGCTGTCTTTGTACGACTCCTCGCCTAGGGTATCCAACTGAGCAATTGCTTCGTCAAAGGCCTTGCCAACCCAGACAAGAAAATAAATATCACAAAAACTTGACATGTTAATATCATATACACAAATAAATGCAAGCCTGTTTTCCATAAAAAGAAAAACACGGTGGAACCATACCCAAATCTCAACTTCGGTAAACTAAATTTCCCCCAAATTCAGAACAGATACAAATTATCCGGCTTACCTGTTTAGCAAGACTACAAGCACGGTCAGGAGAGTTCAAAATTTCATAGTAGAACACGGAGAAGTTCAGAGCCAGCCCAAGTCGGATTGGGTGTGTTGGAGCAAGTTCTGCATTAGCAATGTCCTGCAAAAACATAACAGAGTAAGGCACAATCTTTATGACACAATGGTAAGTCATAAGCAGACATAATCTCAGCTCTAACATGTGATCCTAGATTACTGTTTACATGCAACAATAGTTGGCAAAGAAAAATCAAAATTTGGCCATTGTAAGATAATTTCAATAATCTCCAAAAGAAGAGATCTGAGTTGTTGAAAATTTTTGTACTTTCGATCAGGAAGGTTTTCATTCATTCAAATGTACTAACAAATTAACCGAAAGGCCCAAGGACAACAATCTCACTACAGACTAAAATTGCCAAACAAGTTTATCTTTTATCCCACAGCTAATTAAATGAGTCAAAAAACTCATCGGCAATGCCCGATCAAGTAAAGGTGATAGAATTGATCAATGTTACCTTAAATTGGTATAATTCTGTGAGGCATTATATCATTCATCTTACTTGCAATAATCAAACAAAAATCTCCAAAGTCAAAAGCACTAATTCACCGATTTCAGCACATCTTCATGGAGAAACACTAATTTTGGAGAAAATTATCACAAAATGGAAATTTTAATAGAAAATACTAGATTTGAAATGCCTATGGAAATCATATTGATTCATATAAGATTGCAACTTTACACGGAATCAAAACAAAAGTCAAATAAAACATTCAATTTGGAAAACGAGGAAAATATTTGAACAAAATAGAGAACAAACCTGAGCAGACTTGTAGGCAGAAAGGGTATTCTCCGCAGCATCTTTTCTTTCAGCACCAGTCAAAAACTCAGCCAAGTACCTATGATAATCCCCTTTCATTTTCAAATAAAAAACCTTGGAATCCCCAACAGAAGCCGAAGGAATCAGCGTGGAATCAAGCAATTTAAGAATTCCACCACAAATGTTCGAAAGTTCCGATTCAATCTTTGATCTGTACTCCTTAATAGTGCTCACACGGTCTTCATTCCCCCTCGACTCCTCCTTCTGCTCAATGGACGATATTATACGCCAGGACGCCCTCCGAGCCCCAATCACGTTCTTGTACGCCACAGAAAGCAGATTCCTCTCCTCAATGGTGAGTTCCTCGGACTCCGTTAACGAGGCCGACACTTTCTCCATGAATTCAACCATTTCCTCATAGCGCTCCGCCTGCTCGGCTAGTTTGGCCATGTAAACGTTCTCCTCACGCGCCGACACTGCGGCTGCCATGATTGTTATGTTTCTTTACCGGAAATTTGGAGTAGATTGCGAGATCTGTATAGTTTTTGGTGAGTTTCACGGGTTTGTGAAGAGATCTGCTGGATGGATTAGAAATATGAGGGGAGGGAATTTCGGATATTGTTACGAGTAGAATGTGAGATCGGTAAATGAGAAATCAAAGTGCTGCAAATTTGATGCATAAAAAACAAAATATTTTATGAATTATAGATTAAAAAATTTCAATTTTGACATACCTAAAGTGAATACATTATCTTGCTAAACAATCCGATTATATTACATATTATTATTGTTATGAAAATAATTTCGTATATGTTGATAATGATGATAATAAAACTAATGATAACAATAGTAATAATACAAAAGGAAAGAGTATAATTTTTGAAAACCTTACTATAAATCCTTGTACTTACCGAACATTCACATTCAAAGGTGGGAAATTTATTTTTGTTCAATATTTTACACACGGGCCCACTCTCATGTGAGTGAGAATTCAAAAATCTGACAAAAATTTTCTGTACTTGAAGAATTTTTGTAATTTTGAGGGATAGATCAATGATCAAATCTTGGGTTTACTTCTCAATGGTCATCAATTCAAGTCCCTTCAAAGTCACTGAGATGAGTACCCGACTGTAAATTTCAGAATCTCGTGAGATTAATCAAGGTACATGTAAGCTGATCCGAACACCCTCTGTCATAAATTTAAAAGAAAAATAAAAAATAAAAAAAGCAGTGCATTAGTATAATCGATGTCCGTTTTAGTAATTATACAATGATATAACAATAAATTCAAATTTATTTATCAAACATTAAAATATTGATCTTGAAATAAATAATAATTCTTAAACAAAAATTTGCAAAACAATAATTGATTCTTCCCGTTGCTACTTCTTTCTTTAACACAGCAAAAATTGATTCTGTTAAAAATACTAATGGTACCAAATCAAGCCTTAACTTTTATTTCCATTTTAACTATTAATGGAGAATTAAAAATAGATATAGAAATATAAATAAACTAAAATGGGTAATTTCATGTGTAGAGACTGTACTCAGTTCATACATATTTCAATTGGGTCACAGAAATTAAATTTAATTTCGAATTCGGTCTTTGAAATTTAATTAAGTTTTTTAATTTCATCACTTCCATTACATGCTATCTTCCAAATTGATGAAAATTTAATCAACCTTCATGCCTAATAAGTGTGTTTAAAATTCTTATTTAGGGCCCGTTTGGTAGAGATTTTGAGAATTGAGTTTTTGACCGTTAGAAGAAAAGTGGGGTCCACATGTGAGAGAAGAAGTCAAAAATTACGACTTGAATAGTAAAATAACGGTCAAAAAATCAATTTTTTGGGACAAAAAATCCCTACCAAACGGGGCCTTAGTCTTTTAAAGTTACGCATAAAGTGTTAATAAAAAAGCAGAGATTTTAAGCTTAATTGGAGAAAAAAATGGTGGAATTGAATACATACAAAAAATTGTGGACTTGAATAAAAGCCTTGGACAATTGATTGGATGATTTCATAAGTTTTGGGACAAAAGCTGATTAATTAAGAACCTTAGGGATCAACTCGAACGTTTTCAAAACCTGAAGGACCAAAAATAAAGAATTCAAAAGATGAAGGACTAAGGTGGGCAATGGTCATTGTGCATCAACCATCCTAGTGTCCATTGGTCACCAATGAATCACCGATCCATCATAATTGATTGGACTACACATACTCAAAATTTCAAACGCCAACATAATAATCAATATTCTCATAAAAACACAATTCAGAACGAGCAAAAATATCCCTATTTTCTCTCATCTCCTCTAAAAAAGATAGCGAGGTATACTACCTGGCAACGCCAAAGTTTATAAAGAGTCATAAATTGAATAGAGCTCAATCGCTTTTTAAGTTGTTGAACTTGTTCGTTTGATGCGAAGCATGTTACAAAGGGACTATTCAAGATTTCTTTGAAAATCTCTATGCTAGATGGGCCGAAGAAATTGGGGAATAATTTTGAGGGTTTTTGTTTTCACTTATTTAGCCCTTCCTTGATTATCATTATTTTCAAATTATATTTTTTTCTCTATTTTTTTTTATCACAAATTCTTTAATAAAATAATATTATACGCAAACATAAAATTTTTCCTTATTTCATACATTCTTCGTCAATCTACTCTTTCAAAATGCATCCTTAGAATAAAATGGAGCTCAAACAAGATCTTAATAATTGGGCCATGAGTCGTTCCTCATGAATTGTTAGACTAGACAATCAAGCTTTACATGATCCGTTCATTATGATAGACAAAAACGTAAACCAGCTGAATCAAGTTAGGGTTAGTTCTAATTCAATTTTTTAATACGACAATCATTTTGGATCTCAGAGGTTCAACTTATTTTGATATCTCTAAGTATTGAAAAATTTAAAGAAAATCATTTTTTCAAATTTCAATTATAAAAAGCCAGTTATTGTCCTTTGTTATTCAAAAACCAATTATTTTTATTTTAAAAATAATTTAAATATATATTTTAAAACATGCTTTTTATTTTGTTCCAATTTTGTTTTTAATTTCTAAAATTTAAATTAAATAAAATAAGATTTTTATAGTTTCAATTTTTTAGAGAAAAATGTTTTCTCCTTCTTCAACATCATTGTAAGAGGTCACAGACATAAACTACCACAATTGCCATATTTTATGTTTACAAAGCACACATGTTATCGAGCCGGTATTTGACATGTCTCATGAATACAATCATAGTAATACAAATGTCAAAATTTGACATGTTACCCATGTCATAATCGAATCAATTTTTTTGGAAAATGAAAGTGCCACAATAATTTTATTGTGTAAAATTACCGATCACATATTAACTTTATACATACTTAAATATTGATGGTGATATGTAACTGTTAATATGAATTTCATACTGTTTCACAAGGAACTATAAAAAAAAATCGCATTAATTCAAATCGAATTGAACCTGTTTGTTTGAAAATCGTTGGTTTGAGTCCACGTAAATTCGTGATTTTTTTCCCATCAAATCAAACCAAACTGTTTCAAAATAGTTTAGTCTGAGTTTCGATTTTCAAAAATCTTACTAAACTGAACCGAAACTTTTTTATTTTTAATTAATAATTTAATTTTATGAAATTATAAAGTTTATAGTTTTTCAGAAAAAATACCAATTTACAGGCTGTAGCAATCAGCAATACAAATTACAAAATGATATTTGAAGCCCCCATGGCATATCTCCCAGTGGCAAAGGGGAGGGCGGATAGGGCTCAGTGCGGCAGTGTACAGAGTTCGATTCCCCGTAAGGTGGAATTGGCTTTGTTGCAAGCGGGAGTTACCATATGGGTTAACAGCCTTGGCCTATCCATATGCTCTCCACCCTGGCTCCTGGGAGGCACATCCTGGGATTTACCTCCTCCACGATGGCCCAGGACAGGGTCGGTGGGGGCCCTTAAGGTTGGGGTTCAACCTTTTTTTTACAAAATGATATTTGAAATTTTGAATTGGGCCATACTAAAGTAGCCGATAGTAAACAACAAAGAGGCCCGATTTTTTAAATTGAACTTCAAGCTTCAATAATTAAAAAAGGCCAAACTCTTAAATTTCCTTAATATTAAAAATATAGAAAATAAGACATTGAACTTCAAACTTCAAAGGCTTGGATCTCATTTCCCCTTCCAAGCGAGTTCACTCCCAAAGCATCATATCTTCAAGATTTCTCTAAAATTGATCAAGTTTCTTCCAAGAATTTTCAATTATTCCTTTAAGGATTACTTCGCAACACTCCCCCCCCC
>NC_036246.1:17391623-17419904 GCF_002742605.1 Olea europaea var. sylvestris
TTCTCCCCCCCCCCCCCCCCCCCCCCCCCCTTTTTGACGAAAAAATTTGAACCAAAACTCATTAGATTTGGACCATTTTCCACCTGCTTCGCAACCAAACATGTAATGCTATGGTCTTTGGCTCGTCGCGTCGCTGCCACATCATCACCCCTGAATTTCAAGTATTGTTTCAATTTTCTTAATTCTAGAAGAACCCAATGATGCAATTCCAATAGAGGATGACCCTGAGGATGCTAACTTGCTACAACTTTTTTTTCCTTTTTGTTTGCATTTTGAATTTCAAACAAATATTAATGTAATTTAACATTTAATATTATTAATTCTTATTTAAATTTATACTTTAGCATGTTTTAAAAATATTATTATAATGTCAATAAGTAAATCGCCAATTAAAATTGAACCAAGTTACAAATAATCGTTTGGTTTGGTTTGTAAAAATCTCAAACTGCATAAAATGGTTTGAGATGAAAATATGATACAAATCACATAAAAACCGAATCACATATACCCCTAACTACACATACATACAGTCACAAAACTATATATAAACACACAATTATGAATTCCAAACTCCTCCATACCATGGCACACAAAAAGATGTTTGTGACCGAAAAATATGTGGAGGAAATTATGAATCTATGGAGTCATGATTTATTCTTTCCTTATTCTCAGGCACGTTAAAATGGGAGAGATAGGAACTGCAAGCAGATATTTAGGGAATGAGTATAACGAGAGAAAAAAAAAATTTACTTATCCTCTAATAACCACCAATTTAAGGTCACATTCTTATCTTATATTAGTCATATTCTGAAATATTTTAGTATTGCTATAAAAATAATATTTGAAGATGTGAGAATTAAAAAAAAAATTTAATACAAATTGAATATGTAGAATGAACTTTTAATCCAAATGAAATAAAAATAAGTTTGCTAAAATAATTTAAGGTGTATTCAATTGAGACTTTTGAAAACTTTGATGGACTTTTTTTAACTGATGACTTTTGTAGATTTCGTGGATCTTTTAAAGATTTGTATGGAATTAGTGGAAGTCTTTCGTAGACTTTTATGGATTTTCATTTTAAAATTTTATAGACTTTTGTGGAATTCAAAAGACTTCTGAAAACTTTCATTTGAAATAGAATTCACATGGCTCAGGTGTGAGATTCTCACATACGAGATGTTAGTTCCCATAATAAAAAAGAATTTGAAAAAATAAAAATTGAAGACTTTAATTAAATAATTAATAATCAAAAGTATACATATATATATATAGGATTTAATATTATTAGTATAGTATACTTTTAAAAATAAATAAAAAATTAATATATTTAAATTTAATTATAAATTTTCATAATTTAATAAAAAAAATAGGTATTTTTCTCAGAAAATGAATGAAAAAAGAAAAAAAAGCTATAAGAATCCAATTTAATTTTTTTTTATAGAAATAGAGATAAATAATAAGAAAGAGAAAGAAAAATAAATGGAATATAATAAATAAAAAATAAATTTTAATTATACATGTCCATAAAAGATTAAGGGAAAGAAAGATTGAAAAAAAAAAGTTTTTTTTTTTTTGTTTGTGAAAGTCTCCCAAAATCTCGTGATTAATGAGAGACAAATTTTAAGATATTATATGAGTACTTTCTACTTAAAAATTAGTACATCAGAGACTTTTATAAAAGTCTCTAAAAGTCATTAAAATTTGAATACCATAAGACTTATAGAAACTTCTAAAAAGTTTTAATTGAATACACCGTAACTTTTAGAGACTTTTTAAAAGTCTATAAAAGTTTTAATTGAATACACCATGACTTTTAGAGAGTCTCAAAAAGTTTCAATTGAATACCCCTAAACTTTTTAAATCTCAAAAAGTCATTAAAAGTCTCAATTGAATACACCCTCCTAAATAATTGAGGAAGTAAATTACAATAGTCCTTTCATTTACCATTTTGATTTGAACTAAACATTCAACGAATACCATCCTTTCATCATATTCGCTTAATATGCATTGAATATATCAATTGAAATTATTTATTATAGATACGAATTATATTTTCCAATTTACCTTCTCTGTATCTTAACATTTATTGAATAATCAATCGGAAGGAAACTCTAAAAATATTCATATTTTGCTAAAAAAAAATGTTTACTAAATTTAATTTACTTTCCAATTAAGTGGAATGAATCTATTAAATGTACATTGATTATAACTAAATGATTGACAAAATAATTCATGATAAATATTATTCAAATGATTAAATAAATCAAATACATATTGAAAAATGAAAAGGTAATGAATCTGTCAAACTTGGTTAAATAAAATTAAATACATATTGAAAAATGAAAGCCAGGTAATGAGCGTTTCAAATATACATCACCATAACTAAATAATTGATAAAATAATTAATAATATTATTATTCAAATGGTTCAAATGATTAATAAATTAAATGCAAATTGAAAAACGACAAGTAAGATATTGTTGAAATAGTTGAATTATAGTAAGGATAGAATAGTCCAAAAAAATATTCTTACTTGATATGATATTTCATATTTATTTTCTTATAAAAATCTTGAATTATTAGAAGTTTCTCAAGCTTTGATATCGAAGAAATGAAATCGATCCCTGCCAGTTCTGAATTAAAATGGGGAAATTGAACCTACAACTATAAATCAACCAATGCTACTAACAATCTAACCTGAATTAGAAATGATTCATCAATGAAAAATCCTAGCCATATGATTAGTAAATTTTGATTGCCAAAATGGACGGAGGAGGAAGAACTGATATTGAAAAGCGGAATGCTTTGGTGTGATTAGTTTGTAAGCAATGAATACATATGATGAGCTACAACGATGGTTAAAGAGTCGAACATAGCTAGGTTAAAAACAATTGAGCATTCCACCCGACACTTCATGACTGGCAACTACAGATTAAGCAAGAATTCTTGCTATTTGATAAAAATTCATTGTTCAAGATAGTGCCCCACAGCCCCACATTTGAACAAATGTAGAGCTTAAATAAATCTCGTTAAAGAGCAACAAATGATAAGACACGATCTTTCCAAGTCCTAAGCTATACAGTGTAACTTGCACAGTTGAACCTTGTTCATGCATGGATGAAAAAACTTGAACAAATATTGCACATTAAATTTTCATAATGGGTACCTGATCTGACATTATATCAGAGGAATGAAAGGAGCTTGATGATCGCGCTTGTGGACTTGAAGTGGCAGTACCCTGCAAGACATTTTCTTGACCAGTTGTCCAAATGCCACTAGCCATGACACCCTCAACAGGACGCAGATTATTTCTACCAAAACCAATTGTGAAGTCGTTGCCAGAATTTCCTATCCGAAATAAGAAAGAAACGTTTCACTAGTCCTAACATTTTGGACGCCATCAACTTCAAGCAATTCCATTTTTCTTCTGCAAACTTTGTAAATAAGATGTTCAGTACCAATAATCCTCTCATGATCAAATAAATTAAACAAACTGCCTTCATGTGTATTTTGTGTAAGTGTTATACCCTAAATCCAATCAATTTTGGACATAAATACTACCAATATATAATTAATGCGATTTAATGGTAGATCTATTATTTAATTAATAGACAATTAAATTAAATGATAGAGCCCGTAGATTCAAATCTTCTTAATTTGTTAATCACAATGTGTTGTGATTGTGAGATACAAATTACATATGATTGGATCTTAAATCGTCCGTAATCGTAAGTAATAACGAGATACGGATATCGTTATTACGGATAGACCATCACGTGTGACATTTCTTACTTGTGAAAATAAGTAGCTGATCTCACAAGCTAAAATGTGATGACACTTAAATGAACACGTTGATATTTTGTTATAGAACAAAATATTGGAGACCCGTTGAGAGATTCCATATGAATAATTACCTGAGTTTCAGTGGAACATCTTTAACGTTGACGGTGTTGGTTGTTGCTCTGTAAAGGGCCACTAATACAACATCGTTCGAGTATGTCAAGAATTATATAAAAGCTTTGAATGATCAATAGAGGATTCGTCACTCTTAGATAGTAAGATATTATGGTCTGCATTTCATCCAGTTGAGTCGATAACGAAATCCTTGGCCTAGGTGTACTCATAAGTCGAAAAGGAGTTTTTGACTTATATTGACTTAATGATAGAGTGAAAGATATGATCGATAATCAAGATTGACACACTTCCATATCTCGTAATTGATCGGATCATATTGGCGAATGGATTATAGTTTCACAGTAAATGAACAAGTTTGGATTTGTCATACCATGTGACATTTTCCGTCACATGTATTGCCCTGACATATTGCTAGATATCAATCTAAGACGACGAGTGTGAACTGGTGATAAATTAAAAGGGTATTTTAATTTATCGATTTTGATTGGATCAAAATAATAGTTCACATCATTAGGCATCGTGATCAGGAACATGATGGGTTGTACACAAAAGAAGAACTGAAAAATTATGATTTTTCAATTAATTAATTTAACAATCATTTGATAAATTAATTAATTGAGCTTCTTATTTATAGGCCCGAATTAATTAATTGAATTAATTAATTCACGGACCGGGTTTAATTAAATGAGTTAATTAAATATTGGACCGGGTCAGGCCAAGCCCGTTTGGGTTTATATAAATAAGTGACTAGGGTTTACAATTTGTAGAGAATTTGATTATTCTTGCTAGCACAAGAAAAAACCCTAATCCTACAATCTTGTTCTTTGTGTGGATCATGATTGGAGGCTGGATAATTGGACAGCTGTGGGTAGCGAATCAAAATCGTTGGAATGAAAGAATAACAAAGGAGTTTGTAGATCTCGTAAAAGTTATCATCTCTATCACAATTTCTATCTAAACACAGAAAGATCCTTGCTGAGAATTGAAATCTGTATTAATTTTCGCCGTGCATGTTTAATTAGATTCCCACCATTTTGCACACCCACTTCCTTCCCCGAACAAGTAGCCTCCTCATTTCTATAATTTCTAATGCTTGCTTGCTCATACTAAGATGGAATTGAAGAGATCCCAAATTGTATTTCCTCCTGGATGCCACTTAGAGCATCTTTATCTGCTTCATAATTGTCATTCCAACTGGTTTCAAAGCTACATTTTCCATCATATGTATACTCACGAACTGAGCTGGGTGCAATTTCTTTAACTTCCTCCTCATCTCCATGAGCAGTTAGTATGTTCCTTCTGGATTCTTTGATTTGATTATGTAGAAATTGATGGAATGGGCACACTGCCAACATTCTCATAGGATAGGACTTCAAAATTACTATGCTGCTTGACTCTGATTGCGCTATACTTCTCCTGTCCAACAGGCCTTTAGCGAAATCCAAATACAGAGTTATCATCCACAATCTTCTCAGCATCGCGTTTGAGTTCATTCATTGACTGACATAAATGCTCATCATTTACAACAATATCACATGCATTCACATTATCATTTGAACAAAATATACCACTTCCAGAGAGTGTGCCTTGTTTGGAGTCCTCTAAGGTAACAGAATTTTTAATTACCTTGCTACACTAGCTGCTTTTTCAGTGAATGGAAATGGTGAATGTCCTTAAGAAACTTTCCCCTGCACATTGCAACCATCTGCAGATATTCCAGCAACACCATCAGAGATATGCGCATAAACAGAACCTTCCTGGAAACTTTTGTTCTCGTTGTTAGATGAGAGAAACTCATAAACTCCTAAATTTCCATTATCCAACATGGTCACTGCTGTTCACATTGGAAGTTTCACCCATATAATACCTATTAAACCTAATGATCCTTTCAACATAACCTCTCTAATAGGTTGTTGACAAAATGTACTGGGTTCAACACACACTCCCACATCAACAGATGGTTATTCTTCAGTACTTATCACATGGTTTCTCTCGTTAGCTCCAATATGATCATTAAAATTATTCACTTCATTAAATGTATTACATGTGAACACGTGTTCATAGTTTTCCTCTTTAACTATTACCCCATCATTGAGGAACAGATCATTCTTGTACATCTTTTCCCGATGAAGAGATGACTAGTGGTGCAATAGATTATCCGTCTCACTTGAAGTCATTTTGCACTCATCACAATGCAAAAATTTTCCTACTTTGTCCTCTAGCTGATCACCAGCATCCAATGTGACTTGCATTTCATGATGAGAAAATGTCGAACTAACAACAAGTGATGATGCACAGCAAATCAGGCTTTTCTTTCGTTGTTATCTTGGTTTTTAACATTTGCAACCTGTAAAATATTCCATGAACAATCCAATAATATTCAAAATGAAAGCATACATAGGGACCTCAAAAGAAAGTGTTAGGCAAATTGTAATCAAACGACCTCCTTCGACTATGATGTTCAGTTGCCATTGATCAAATGACTGAACGTTATATCAACGCCTCTATGGAACGACAAGACCCCAAAATTGTATGGACAATTTGAAGTAGCCTAATTTTATTAGTGCTACTCATAGCCTGTCCTATTTACCTGAACAGCTAAATAAAGGTATCCATTTAGTAGCCCATTTTTAACCATGTGTTGGGCCTTTGGGCCATTATTCTACCATAAACCTACTTACCTTAAACACCCATTTTTCCACTTGGTTATATGGGTCTCCTTCCTCTGCCTCTCTGTATGGGAAGCATGTGTGCTATAGATGCAGTAAAACGGGGCATATTTCCAACAACTGCAAAGAGAACCTTTCGAAAAAGAATGACGAGTTAGAAAAGAAGGAAAAGGCCATATTTTTTACTTTAGCCCAAGGACAAGCCACGGACAGCCCGAACGCAGGTAATTTCGAGAATGAAATTCTCTTAAGGAGGTAGATTGTAGCAATCCGAAAATTTTATAATAAAATTTATTTATTTTACATATTATATTATTACATTTTTTAAAGTTGAGCACTAAAATGAAAAATGCTTTTAAATTTCTATTTTATTTGTTCCAAATAATTAGATATTGATAGAGCGATATTTAATATATCAATATACTCATTTTAGAGGTCATAATTAATTAGAGGTCTTTGACTTGAGAAAAAAGTTATTTTGGATAAGAACACATTAAGTTAGACCCAATTAAAAGAAAATAGGATAAATAAAATTTTATATAAGTTATAATTCATTCATCTTCTCTCTCCAAAATGTGTGAGGTGGGTATTGAATTTTAATTTTATTTTTAGTCTAATATTAACCTATTTTGAATTTGATGTGATAGCTAGTATCCTATTGGATAACTATGAATTTGTTATTAAAATATAATCCAAATATCTAAACTATGTTTTATCTAGTAGAGTACATGTTTTCTATTATAACTCAACCACTTTTTATTACTATAAAAACTATACAATAGTTCCATATTTCTCTACACCAAAAGTTATACACGAGAGAGAGAGAGAGAGAGAGAGAGAGAGAGAGAGGTCACTTTTGTGAACTAGAAGACAAGAAGCCATTTTGTAACCATTATTCACTAAAGCTTTGAAAAGATCTTGGACATGTGCATTCAATATATATTTCAACAACGATGTAAGATACTTTATGTGCAAGTGGTTTCGTTTCCTTATGCTTTTATATTCAATTAATTATGCATGATTGCCAGTAGACATTTGTCTTTTCTAAAGAGCTATGAAATCTTACGGGATTATAAGAGAACCTAAGATGGATGTGTCGCTTGGTCACCTATATACTCCATAAGTTCAGAGTGATATGAAGTGTAATTTTTTTATTGTTATATATCTGTATATGAAAAATGCACCTATCTTGCCGGGTGTTTTCGAATACTCACTCTTACAAATTTTTATAGGTTAGTTTAGGTCAATTGAAACGGTGGTGGAATGGTGATGCAAACTTTCAAGTGGATCAAAGGAAAAGAAAAAGAAATAAGTTTGCCGTCTTTAAATTTACCAATTAGTTTAATTTTGTTCAAAACGTATTATTTGAATTAGTAAGGAGTTTATGTTATGTTTAGATATGATTTTCATGACTTAAATTTAAATTTATAAATGATATAGTTATTTGTTTAATAAAGAATTTTATTTTTATAGTTACACACTTAAAATAAAGAATAGTGAGTTTTTCGTAACGTTCCGAAGTTTATGAAATTTTGGGGCGTTATAGCCTCTCTTCCATTTACTCTGTCCACTCTTGATTTACCCATTCTTACTGCCTTTTTGGTTAATTTCTATGCTATCTTGTCTTCATGTGTGGTCTTCTTGGTGGGGAACTTACAGCAATCGTAAGTGGTGGAACTATTGAGGAGCTTTTCAGTTGTTTCCATTGTGGAGTCAATTGGTTGGAGAAACTGAGCCCGGTAAAGCCTCGCTGGCCTTCATCTTCCACATAACATCTGGTATTTGGCCAGAAATCAACAAAAAATGGCTGCTATTCACGAGTTCTTCAATGGGGCGAAACCTAAAATCTCGATTTTTGACCAAACTAATGATCTACCGAAAAATTTGAGCCCATATTCGAGCTTTACAGGTAGAGATGCCTCTTCCTGGGGGACGCGCGATGGTGGTGGTGACCAACGATGGTGGCACATGGCAGCGAATATCGACAAGCTTCCTTCGAGTAGTTTGTTTATTTCGATTTCCTGAACATACTAATATTGTCTCAGGTTATGTAGGAATACTTAGATGATTTTGCCCCTAGATGTCGATCTGCGTTTGTTGGCCAATTGCATCGATATATTTGCTGAATTTTTATAGCGAATAGTGGTGGCTCTAAAGCAGCAGATTTGCATCTCTCAATTTTTCAAACTTCAAATGTGTCCATTCTGGTAAATTGGCTAATCCTAGTTAAATTTTTGCAGTAGCGCGTCATCGTATGGGGTGACAATAGGATTTGGGGTTATTGTGTGGTAACCATTGCTTGTGCTAGAAATTAGGAACTATATGCTCTTAAGTGATTACAGTACTTTACCCTTTGATAAAATTCATATATTATCTTCGTGATATACTTGGTGTGGAATTGCTGTGGTTGAAATCGCTTTGTTTGACATTCCTTGTTATTGCCCAGTTAATTTCATTAGAATACTTAGACCTTACCCGTTCAAACATTCCCTTGATCTGAGATAGTGAATCTCACAAAACCCTGAGAATTTAGAACGGTGTATATTGTTTGTAACCCTAGGACTATTTTGTATGGCCTGAATTTGATTTTGTGCATTTCTAAATTGATTCATAAAAATGACAACTCACAATTTTGATTTGGGAGTCTTTAACGGGAAAGGGAATTTTTCAATATAGCAACAAAAGATAAGGAGTAATTTGGTCCAACAAAAGGTTTTGAAGGCCGTTGAAGGAAATTTTCCTGTTGATTTTTCAAAAGAACAAAAAGAGAAAGTTGATGAGCTTGACTATACTTTAATCATTTTGCACTTGTCCATCACTGTTTTGAAAAAAAATAGGTAACTAAAAACCACAAAAGAACTTTGGAAAAATAAGAGGACTTGTATTTGCTCAAATCTACTAAAACAAGCTTTACTTGAGCATTTTTTCTTTTTTAAAATGAATCTTTTAAAGGATCTTGACGACAATTTAGATACATTTAACGAGATCGTCCAAAATATCGTTTAACTGTGAAGAGAGCAATGTTAGAAACCTATAAAGCTATAATTCTATTTAATTTTGTTCCTGACACTTAAAAAAGGAAGTTAAAAATGAGATCAAATATGGTAGGGAGACTTTGTCGCCTGAAATTATCCTAGACTCTCTCAAAAGTAAAGATATTATTATTAAAGCCGAAAAACATTATAAGAAAAGTGAGATTCATATAGTAAGGGATAGAACTCAGTTTAGGCAAAACAGTTATGAAGGTTTTCATAGTAGTAGCGAGTCAAGTAGTAATGGAAATAAAAAGGGGCAAGGGTATCAAGATCTCGGACTAAGGTTAGAAAATGCTATGGTTGTGGAAACAAGGGGCATTTTATAATTGACTGCTATAAGGAAAAGGGTAAGTCGAAGGGAAAAGAGAGAGAGATGAAGTGAAAGTGTTGTCTTCTGCTTCTAATATTGATGAGGGTAAAGTGTACATGATCACAAGTCCTATTTCTTATCCTGTTGAATTAAATCTAACTGCCCTTTCTTTTTTGTATGAATGCATACTTGATTTTGGTGCATTTTTTTTATGTTATTATCACAAAAAGATTGGTTCGAAAACATGTATAAATCAAATGATAGGCATGTTGTACCGTGTGACAATTCTGCTTATACTGTTGTTGGGATTGGTGACATTACCTTAAAGTTCGAAACTGTCTTTGTATATACTTTAAAAGATGTTAGATATATTCCTAAACTATCTAGGAACTTGATTTCAGTAGGGAGACTTGAAAATGCCGATTTCACTAGTAAAATTGAAAATGGAGTTTTTAGGGTGCTCTTGTTTCCATTAAAGGAATTAGGAAAAATGATAATTATATCATTTTTGAAAAAGTGATAAGAGGTCTTGATCCCTTATCTCTTTTGCCAAGGCCGATCACATACATATATGGTACAATAGACTTGCACATATAGGTATTAAGGGTCTTAAACTCCTTAATGGAAATGGTACTTTTGGTAATGATTATGTGTCTGATTTATCTTTCTATTATCACTATGTGTTTGTTAAACATCATAGATCTTTCTTTTCCATGAGTTTTCATAAAATAAAAGGCATGCTTATATATATGCATTCAGATTTGTGGGGTTCAGCTAGTAATTTCACCTTGGGTGGAAATAGGATTTCTTGTCTATTATCGATGATTGCACAAGAAATGTGTAGGTCTATCTTTTAAAAGATAAGTCTGATATTTTTCATATTTGTAATATTTGGAAAAGACAAGTAGAGGACCAAACTGGCAAGAGGGTCAAATATTTTAAAACAGATAATGACCTAGAGTTTTGTTACACTGAATTTGATAATATGTACTCAGCAAGCGAAATAATACGAAAAAAGATTGTTCCTTGCACTTCTCAACAAACAGGGTAGCTAAAAGGATGAATAGAATCATACTTGATAAAGTACGTTGCATGATGTTAAGTTTTTGTGTCCCAAAGTCTTTTTGGGATAAAGTGTTATGATTTCTTGTTATTTGATTAATTTGACTGCATCTACTGTATTAAATGGTGATTCTCATCATGAAAAATGGTATGGTAAACTAAGTGATTACTCTGTACTTAGAACTTTTGGCTATGCCACTTTTTCCCATCAAAGTAAGGAAAAACTTGAACCTAGAACTAGAAAATGAGTTTTTCTAGGTTACCCGGACGATATTAAGGGTTATAGGTTATGGCATAGAAGCCAAAAAGAGGTTAAGATCATTGTAAGTAGAGATGTCATGTTTAACGAGGCTAAAATACCTTGACTCAAGAATGAATCTGAACTTATGAGTGAGGAAAAAAAAAGTGAAGATAGAGATCAGTTAAAGGTAGACTTAGAAAAACTTAGCACATCTATACCACCATCCTTAATAAGGTAGAGACTCAGGTTCAACAACCTGAAGCAGAGAATAGAGAAGTAGTAATAGAAGAGCATCCTGAGGAAGAAAACCCCTCTAGCAGAATATAATCTAATTAGAGATAGAGAGAGGAGACAATCAAGACTGCTAGAAGATTTGGATATAAGTCTGAGTTAGCTTTTGCCCATGCTAGCTATGAGGAGGTTGCTGATAGGGAGCTAAAGACTTTTGACGAGACAATGATAAGTGAACAATCAGAAGAGTGGTTTTAAGGCAATGAAGGAGGAGATGAGCTCCTTAGAAAAGAATCAAACTTGGATGCTAGTACCTAGGCCTAAGAATAAACCTACAGTTGATTGTCATTGGGTTTTTAGGGTTAAAGAGGGTGCTAGTATCTGAACTTTGAAGATATAAAGCTAATTTAGTGGCTAAGGAATACATACAAAATGAAGGTGTTGATTATAACAAGATTTTTTCATTAGTTGTTAAGTATACTACTATTAGAGTTATGCTTGCATTAGTTGCATATTTTGATTGGGAACATGAACAACTTGAAGCAAGAACTATTTTTTACATAGTGAACTTTATGAGTAAATCTTTATGCGTCAACTTAAAGGTTTTCAAGATAAACTAATACCTAATCATGTGCGTTCGTTGAAAAGATTCCTATATAGCTTAAAGCAATCACCAGTGGTATAAAATATTTGATTCTTTTGTACTCACTATATGGTTTTGAAGGAGTAAGTTTGACCACTGCCCATATTTCTAATATGATGACGCAAATAACAACTATGTGTTTTTATTGCTATATGTGGATGACTTGCTCTTAGTTGGTTTATCACTTAAATGGATAAGTAAGATAAAAAACAAAGTTGAATGGCGAATTTGACATAAAACACTTAGGTAAAGTAAAAAGAATGTTAAATATGGAAATTGAAAAAGATATGTCAAATTCTATTTTGTTTTTGCATCAGTCCTCATATGTTTCAAAGGTGTTGAAAAAATTTGACATGCATGAGTGCAAACCCATTACAATACCTTTAGCTAATTATTTTGTGTTATCTAAAGACCAAGCACATGTAATGAAAAAGAAATAGAATACATGAGTAAGATCCCATACTCAAATGTGATTGATCTATTATGTACTTGATGGTTTGCACTAGACCGAATTTAGCTTTTGGAGTTAGTACCCTTAGTAGGTACATGTCTAAACCAGGTCTCGAGTAATGGGAAAGCCTTAAAAATGGATGTTAAGGTATTTAAAGGGAACTAGTGATGTAGTTCAAAAGTTTGGTGTTAACAAAAAAGGTGTGAAATTAAAAAGCTTTGTAGATGCGGACTATGCAGGGGATAGAGATAATAGAAAATCTACTTCTTCTTATGTGTTTACTCTGTCTAACTCTTAAGTTAGCTGAAAGTCATAATTACAACATATAGTTGCACTATCCACAGCCCAATTAGAATATATTGCTACCATTGAAGCAATTAAAGAAGTTTTGTAGCTTAGAGGTTTGCTACATAAACTTTGTGTTATAAATGATCATGTAGTAGTATATTCAAACAGTCAGTCCTCTATACATCTATGTAAAAATCCTATTTTTCACAAATGCATCAAACACATCGATGTTAGACTATATTTCATTAGAGATATCGTATCACAAGAAGTGGTAAGACTTAAAAATATACATACACAATATAATCTTTCGGACATGGGCACCAAAGTGCTGCCGTTGGTAAAGTTTTGAAGTTGTAAGAATCTTCTAAATAACGGTGAAGGTAACTAAATTCAAATTTTACCATTACCTTATATTGGAAATATTATTAACAGGTGTTAATGTTTTCTTGGCAGGTCCTTTGACACCAAGGTAGAGGTTTGTTAGGTGTTCACGAAATTATTCTTTCGATTTAAACCTATCGCAAGTGTACGGTTCGTTAACAAGTAATAAAGTGGAATTTAAAGTTGAAAATATCATCCCACAGAGATTGAGTAGTTCAACTTTATTACCTAGCCTTAACCGAAACAAAATTATCAAAATTGAAGTTTTAACCTAAGAAAACCCTAATTCAGCAAAACCCTAATTATAGAAAACCTTAATTTCACTAAAATGATTGTTGAGTGAATTAAGGATGCCAAATGATGTATCTAAATGAATTGGAATGCAATGTGATGATTGGACCGCAAGTTGATTATACTCAATGAAATTTAAACGCACTAGGATCACGAATTCATATGTAATGATCACCTAAAACCCTAATTTCACAATATGACAACATGCTTGAATTATTGAAGAACCAATGCTCCTAAATCTATCCAACACACTCTCGAGCAATATTGAATCAATTCTTATATACCACCAGCCTATATCTCTATGACAGATGTACATATATAAGAATGCATGTGGTTTTATGAGAACTTAATGATTTATGCAAAGCATAGGGGTATTCTCTATCCCCTATCGGACCCTATGATGATTTATACCTTGTCAAATCTATTTTCCTTCTCTTGAATGCAAGAAATAAATCACTAAATATCACATAATTACGTGCACTTAATTATGGAAGAAATTAATGTATATAAATCATTCAAATAATCAAATACGCGTTTAATTGTCGAATTGCAAAAATTAAAAATCCAAAGATCATATTACATAGTTCATCAATCTCCTAGTACAAGAATATTTAGCCTAACATGGAGAAAATAAAAGAATACATGAATTCTTGAAGATAAAACATCACCGGGTTATGAATTCACGTGAAATCTTGTTGATCTTCGCGAAATCATTTGTTAATCTCCCTCAAAATATTCTCCAAGATGTGCTTTGTTGCCTTCCAATACATTCTCTTTTGAAATATGATGAGTCTAGGCTTTTATATCGCATCTAAATCAAGTTCCAAAAGAGTTTTAACGAAAACAGGAAACTGTAAAGTCGGCCCCCGAATTTTGCCTAACGATCGCACAGAAGTAAAGTTTTTTGGCACTTGAATTTTCAATACTCATGCTCGTGACCACATAGAAGTAACACTTGCGGTCGCATAGAAGCACATCTTTCAAAGTTATTCATTTTGGTCCTTGAACTTTCTTTCCTTCCATTTTGATCTCGTTTCTTCCTTCTTCTCATTCTATCGACCAATATTAACCTCTAATTGGTACTTGGCTCGATCAATTCCTCGATTCGCCTTTTAGTTCAACTTTTGGATATTTGTACATTGGTCCTTGAACTTTCACTTTGCTTCATTTTGGTTTTTTTCGCTTCTTTTTCTCGTGAATTCCACCATGTC
The DNA here is from genome assembly GCF_002742605.1 of Olea europaea var. sylvestris. Taxonomy (NCBI): domain Eukaryota; kingdom Viridiplantae; phylum Streptophyta; class Magnoliopsida; order Lamiales; family Oleaceae; genus Olea; species Olea europaea. The sequence goes on from NC_036246.1 coordinate 17,406,351, forward strand.
CATCAATATAACCTACAATACATGAATTAAACGAATTTAAGCCACAATTCAAACACTTTGTTCATAATTTAGTCATGTTTGTGAGTTAAATAAGTGCAACAAAATTCGTTTATCAAACTCTCCAAACTTGAACTATTGTTTGTCCTAAACAAAATAGTAACTTAACTCTAAACAAACATGACTTAATAACCTGTCGTGTCTCAGGATTGAAAATTAGTATTTGTCATCAGAAAAAATTTCAATAGTGCATGAATGAAATCAACCTTTACCTATTAAGTGCACACTTGACGTGTGTCTGTGAACTCATGCCAATATATCAAGCTCATGATGGAGTTAATCTCGACCCAGAGTGGTCAATTATGTCCTCATTTCGCTCGAGAGATACACAATCTCTCAAACTTATTCTTTTCACTCAATTATCCTAGGTTTCTATTTTTAACTTAAGGTTCTAGTAACTGTAATCCTCACCCTCTCTTAGTTTGGATAGATCTCATTATCACAAGTTCACATGTCAACATATGAAAACTCTCCTAGATTTTATTGCTCCAACACTTAAGATTAAACTCAGTTACTTGCCTCGCCTTGAAGGTGTAGTTTTATCAACCAAATGTCTAAGGGCTTTATTCATACTATCGTGTCTTTTATTTTTCATTTTTTGATTTTTTTTGTATCATCTTCTCATTTGCTTTCTATATAACTCCTATAACGAACTTTAGTCCGATGACTCCAAAATCAATTGGCCTTAAAGCACCAGATTTTACACCCTTGCAGGCTTATTTTCTTGAGTTATAAAGGGTCGATCAGATGAATTTGTATTAACCTCTTCACCTCTTACTTTCTATATGACCTCTGTAATAAGCTTTGGGCTGATGACTCCCAAATCAGTTGGCCTTAGGGCACTAGATTTCAGAGTATCCTTATAGCTTACTACTCGAGTCATAAAGACATGGAAAAAGGTTTCCTATTTTCATAACCTAAATTTATGCCCTTTTTATTATTTTTCTAGACATTTGGTCTCTAAAATCAATTACCCCCAATTTAAGACTTTCACTTAGTCTTCATCTCACCGGTCTAGGCAATCCGCACAACAAATATTCACGTATGGAGCCCCCCACTTATCTCAATGTTCCCTTATAATTGCTCAACCATCACCAAACCGTCTTAAGGTGGTTAATATTGATCTCAGCAAAGGGTTATTATTCTTCTATTTCTTGTGTTAAAAATCGCAATCACTAACTCAACAGGTAGGTCATGAGTACTGTGCATAAAGAGTGTCATGTACTACACCAATAAGTATTAGTTAATACATTAAGCACCATATCTACAATTTCTAATTTATACTAGTTCAATGATCACATCACAGTCGGCCAGGTTATTAGGCCTATACATGCATGCAATGAACTTAGTACAACATATTGAATAGAATCCAATAGTCATTCTTCAAGCACTCAATATGCAATCATTAAACAAAGGTATTGATGGATTGTGAGAAATTCAAATTAGATTCCATGTCGACAACTTAGTTCAAATTTTTGCCACCACCACCTCCCAAAATGGGTTAAACAAGACTCCTCTGATCAATGTGGTGGTGGTGACTGAAAACTGGGTCATGCTGCATCATCTCATGGTGGGGAAGAGAAACAGACCAAGATCTACTTTAATAGCTCTGACTGTTGGACCTGCTCGGTCTCATCATATTACTCTGTGCCCTAGCTTCTTCCTCCATACTGCATATCCGATCCCCATCTCATTTACCCTTAGTTGGATACCATCCACTCGGAACACATACATATTCAGTCGAGTATTCATGGTTTCAACCTATCTTCTTGCTGCCTAGGCTTCACTCTTGGCATCCATTGTGAAGTTTCTGGAGGATAAGACTTTACTTTGTATCCTCTGTACATTGGTGGTCATGGCCTCAAATGCCTGTTGAAGGCTCTAGATATCTCTGCTCGAACCAGTCATGGTGGGGAAGATATATCTCAACAACTGTATATCCATGTCAATTGGTAGTGGAAGAGCTTGTGACATTTCTATATTTTCATCTGGCTATCCTGCAGCGGCTTGTTGCTGCCTGTGTTGCTCATTTTCTACTTTCTCCCTGTGCTTTATCCTAGCTCTATCCTGAGCCCCCAGCGTAGTGCGCTTAATGAGGCTAGGAAAAATAAAAGAACTGTGCTTGTCTCCCCAAATGCCTACATTATACATTTGATCATAGCAAAGTGTGGCAAAATTGATCTTGTTCTCCCGAACCAAGTGATATATGAAATTGACCGTGGGATCTGTAAAAGTTTGTTTGATGCAAGGTCAGCTCAATATTATGATACATGAATAGCCATAGGATGGCTATGGACGGTGTCAGTTCAATTTGGTGCCATTTAGAGGTTGTGAGTGGCCTAGCATTCTCTCGCCCTAATAGGATCTCTGCCACTTCATTCCAATTGAACTCGCCCAGGATGAGATTTATGTTGTTCCAAGTAAGTTGATAAAAGTCATGGATAACTTCTGGTGAAAACATAACCCACTGTCCCCTAACCCACGTCTAATGCATATGGTCGGAGCTAGGTGTGTCAATCTCGGCATTGAAATTTGCATAAAACTCTCCAACCACACTCTCACATTTGGGGTGTAGTCAATCCACTAGTTTCTCCCATCCACAATTTTCGACCAAGGTGACTAATTCAAAACTAGGAAAATCATCTAACTTCACTAGCCTCTCTTGGATCATTGTCCATCGACTTACAATATTTGCATAGTGGGCTGTGGTCTCAGGATTTAGGAATCTCTATATGCCCTCTTTGATTCTCTAGTGCATGCTGTTCCAGACGATGATCCAACCTTTTCTTTCCCTTTTAAAGTTATTTTTGGCGGTATCTTGCAAAACATGCAAGTTTCACTTTAGGCCATCAAGTACAATAGAGTAGAAAGAACGCATGAAAAAGCAAACATGAAGTACAAAATCCCCAAACTTGCTTCAAGACCCATGTATCACATGTTGGTGTGCAATATTCAAGAAATTAAGTTCAAGATAGTAACAATATTGAAAAATAAGAAATACTGACTTCTATTATTTTTGTGAGAACGACACAACTTAGGCTGTCCAATTCTAAAGGAGAAATCAATAGAACAGTTCAAGTATCATTACTAATAATAAAACAGCACTTAGGCCATTCTATCTATAACTACGAGTTTAGGCAGCCACAACCGTCCCTGTCTCAAGAAATAATAAATTGAACTCAATTAAGTTGCAAGTTGGACATAACATTTAATGACTTTTATTTTGTCTGAAAATAATAGAACTACTTGTACTTTCAACAACTTTATATCAAATAATTTACATCATTTCAATCGTTCTTTGTCACGTGATTTATTTTTCTTGCGTACTTTACGGATCGATGCTTGAGGATAAAAGGTCATTGAGAATGACACTTGTGCTGTTATTGAGATAAAAAGTTCTAGGAGAACAGAACAACTGTTGCTTAGATGATATAAAGGTCATTGAGAATGGTGTTTGTGTCGTTCCTGAGATAAAAAGTTCTAAAAGAATGACATAAATGATGTTATCAAAAATATAATTTTTCCATGAGAACGACACTTGTGTTGTTATTGTAAAGAAAATGACACTTATGTAGTTCTGTCTATAAATACGAGTATAGATAGCCATGACCCCATCTATGCCCCAAAACTCATTTTAGCTGTAAGATAGGCATGCCATTTACAAAAATTGAGAAATGTGTTCATTAATTATGTTTTCTAATGAATCAATACAATGACTTGTCATTTCACCAACTCAATATAGTATAACATATGTCAATTCGACTGTTCTTTCTGAGGTGATTAACATTTCTGACTTTCTTCATTTAAAAGATCCAATGTTTGAGGTCACTGCGTTGGAAAAGAAGCAGGATATTTGAGAAATCAACAGAGCGGCACAACAGCAGTTAAATGACACTTGTATCGTTCTATCTATAAATACAAGTATACGCAGTCAAGACCCATCCATGTCCTAAAAACAAATAAGTTGAACTTATTTCTGATTTTACCAACTTGATATCATATAGTCTATGTCAATTCAACCATTCTTTGTCACGTGGCCAATTTTTTTTTTTTTTTTTTTTTTACTATCTTAAGTTAAGAATTCAATGTTTGAGGTTGTTGCATTGAAAAAGAAGCAAAAGATTTGAGAAATCAAAAAAATGACATAAGAACTGTTAAACGACACTCGTATCGTTCTATCTATAGACATCAGTTTACATAGACACGACTCATCCATGCCCTGAGAGCCAATAAGTTGAACTCATTTCTATTGCAAGATGAACATTTTGTTTACAAAAGTCGAGAGGTATGCTCATTGATTATATTTTTTGATGAATCAATACAATAACTTGTGATTTCACCAACTCTTTACCGTGTAATCTATATCAATTCAACTGTTCTTTGTTTCGTGATCAACATTTCTAACTTTCTTAAGTTAGACGATCCAATTTTTGAGGTCGTAGATTTGGAAAAAAAGCAAAATATTGGAGAAATTAATAAAACGGCGCAAGGACCGTTAAACGACACTTGTACCGTTCGATCTATAAACACGAGTAAAAGTAGTCACGACTCATCTATGTCCCCAACACTAATATGTTGAACTATTTTTAGTTACAAGATGGACATTCCATTTATATAAGTTGAAAAATGTACTCATTGATTATATTTTCTAACGAGTCAATACAATAAATTGTGATTTCACCAACTCGATGTCGTATAATTTATGTCAATTCAAATGTTCTTTGTTTCGTGATCAACCTTTCTAACTTTCTTAACTTAGAAAATCCAATATTTGAGGTTGTGGATTTGAAAAACAAGCAAAATATTAGAGAAATTAATAGAACAACATAAGGGTCTTTAAAAGATACTTGTGTCGTTTTATTTTTAAACACGAGTATAAGTAGTCATGACCTATCCATGCCTCGAGAACCAAAAAGTTGAACTCATTTAAGTTACTACATAGACTTCTGTTTACGAAAGTTGAGAGATGTGCTCATTAATTATATTTTATAAAATCAATACAATGACTTGCAATTTCACTAACTCGATATCAAATAATCTATGTCAATTCAGTTGTTCTTGTCACATGATCAACCATTTTGTCTTTCTTGAGCTAGGGGCTCAATGCTCAAGGTCTTTGCATTGAAAAAGAAGCAAAATATAGGAAAAATAAATAGAACATCACAAGGGATGTTTTACCAAAATGAACGGTCGAATTGACAAAACATGACAAGGGACACTTTCATCAACTAGGTGTCATATGATCCATGTCATTTAAGTCGTTCTTTGTCACATGATCAACCTTTCTATCTTACACACGTCAGTGGGTCCAATGGTTGAGGTCGCTAAGTTAAAAATAAATCAAAATATAGGAAAAATCAATAGAATTACACAAATGCCCGTTAATTAGAAGAAAAATGGCCCTTATGTTGTTCTGTTTATAAACACAATTATAAGCAGCGACACTCCATCCATGTTTTGAGAACCAATAGGTTGAATTCATTTAAGTTGCAAGATGGACATGAAATTTATAAAAGTTGTGAGATATGCTCATTACTTATATTTTATTGAATCAGTAGAATAACTTATGATTTCATTAGCTCGATATCATATGATCCATGTCATTTTAGTTGTTCTTTGTTACGTAACCAATCTTTTTATCTTACGCACATTAAGAGGTCTAATGTTTGAGGCCTTTGTGTTGGAGATAAATCAACCGAACGGCATAAGTGCCATTATTGGGAGAAAATGACCCATTGTGTTGTTTTGTTTATAAATACAATTATAAATAGCCACGTCCCATTTGTGGCCCAGGATCCAATAAGTTGAACTCATTTAAGTTGTAAGATGGACATGATATTTACAAAAGTTGAGAGATATGCTCATTACTTATGTTCTAATGAACAGTAGAATAACTTATGCTTTCATCAACTCGATGTCATATGATCCAGTCATTTCAATCGTTCTTTATCACGTGATCAACATTTCTATCTTAAGCACATTAGGGGGTCTAATGCTTGATGTCGTTGCAGTGAAAATAAATCAAAATATTGGAGAACTCAACTAATTGGCACAAGTGCCTTTAGTAAGAAGAAAACAACCATTATGTTGTTCTATGTGTAAACACAAATATAAGCAGTCACGTTCCTTTTGTGTCTCGAGAAACAATAATGAAACTTGTTTACATTGTAATATATACATGAAATGTACGAAGGTTAAGAGATATGCTTTTAACTTAATCAACACATATGAGTAGGATGATTTGTGCTTTCACCATCTCGATAACATAAAAGTTATACCATTCAATTCTTCTTTATGATATAGTCAACATTTCTGTGTTACATACATTATGGAGTCCGTTTTTAAAGGTTAATTTGTTGAAAAACATTAAATATAAGTGAAAACTTATGAACGGCACAAGTGTCATTATTGGACATGAAAACGGTAATGTGCTATTACATGTATAAACACGAATATAAGCAGCCACGACCCATTTGCACTTTGAAAAATAACAAGTTGAACTTATTTACGTTATAATATGCACATAACATGTACAAAATTTGAGAGATATCCTCATTAATTTAAAGTCAACACATATGAGCAGGACGACTTGTGATTTCACCATCTTGATAATATAAAAGCTATGTCATTTCAATATTTTTTTATGACGTGGTCAATTTTTATGTGTTACTTACGTCAGTAGTCCATTATTAGAGATCGTTTTTCGTTGAAAAAAGTCAAACTACAGTAGATAACGACTATAGTGCCATTTTACGTAATAAAAAATGATTGGAGTAGCGTTTTACATTTCAAATAATTGTTGGAGTGTCATTTCATCCAATAGTTGCAGATAAAAAAAATACAAAAAAATACAAAAACAACACCAACTTAAATATTATTCAATTCTATATTCAATAATAAATGTACAAATTATATAAGATTTCTAAAATTATCTTTCTTTTATCTTCAAATGTAAATGAAAATTTTCAATATAGATGATAAATGTTCATAGAAGAAACTAACAAGCAAGTGAACGATATGGATTGCTCTTATACTAAGTTGTCACAAAGTGGAATAATAATTTTTCGAAAAAAAAAATTCTTTAATTCAAGAATGCAAGATCGTTTAATGTTCGCGTTTACGTTATATCAAGAATAAATTATTCGAATTTTTACCTAAATTTGATGAATAATTCTTAATCTAAATCTAAATGATGAACTTTATTATGAGAACTTTATGTTCCATATTTTTGAGCTTTATATAATATACTCAAAAATCAAGACTACACCATTGGTATGAGCACCGTCTTTTAATTAAATTAAGAAATTAATTTTGAACTAGATAGAAGAAGAAAGGAAAAACTAGTTTGCTCTCTCTCTCTCTCTCTCTCTCTCTCTCTTCAAAATTGAACTTTATTGAAAAATTAATTTTGAACTAGATAGAAGAAGAAGAAAGGAAAAACTAGTTCTCTCTCTCTCTCTCTCTCTCTCTCTCCCCCACCCACCCCCCCCCCCCCCCCTCAAAATTGAACTTAATTGAAAAATTATTCGGTGCCATTAGATTATTGGTTCCATCTAATCTCAATTTAGAGAGATAAAAGGAGTTCAAATCCATGTGCAATAATAACTTTAAGTACAATTCAAATAGGAGTAATATAATATCCAAACAGGAATTTTAATTGAAGTCCAAATTCAATTACTGATCCATAGCTTATTTAAAGCAATTAAAATTAAGTTCAATGTGTTGTAAAATTCCAAAGCTTTTATAGTAATTATAATTAAGTTCAAAACATTTATAATATTCTATAATTTATTAAGTATAATAGCAAGAGAGAATCATTTTTAAACAATTTGAGCCCTGCTTCAATTTATTTATTTCAATAATACCTTACTTTCCATTTTTCAATATTTATTTAGCATTCAATTATGCATTTTACTATTTACGTGCATGTATAATAATTAACATTTATTTTTAGGGGCTTGCATTTTATTCGCATTTAGACCAAAACGGTGCAAAGCAATTGTAAAAATAAAAAATAAATAAAAAAGTTGAACCCCAACCTTAAGAGTCTCCCATCGCCCCGTCCCTGGAGCATCGTGAGAGAAGTTAATCGCGAGATGTGCTCCCAACAGTCAAGGAACAAGAGCTGTCTGTACGCTGGTACCCACAAAGAGTCACAATCCATATTTCAGGAATCGAACCCTCACACTATGACTCTCAGCAAGATTGAGTATACCTAACCCTTATTCTTTGCACCACTGGAATATGCCCCGAGGGGCATGGTGCAAAGCAATTGTATCTTATATGTTTTGGTGGCAATAGCAATTACTCTACGAGTACATAAGTTATTCAAAGTCATGTACACTCATTTATTTTCAAGATTATTCATTTAATCTATAATATAAATTAATTCTCCATGTTCACGCACATGCCCTTTTACCTAAATTATTTTTCAAAATCACGTGTATATAAATATTTATTTTTCTATATTCATTAATTCAAATTAATTAAATTTCATGTTCATGAATGTATTTGATTGTTCTCATGAGTGTTAAACGTACATGAATTAATCTCTTAACTATTTAAATCATTTTCACAAATTGGTCATATCAAGTAAGAATCATTTTTCGGACGATTCTAGACCTACTACAATTCAATTGTTTCAACAATACCTTGCTTTTTATTTTTCAATATGCATTTAACATTCAATTTTGTATTTCACTATTTATGTCCATGTATAATAATTAACACTTATTTTTAGGGCTGCATTTATCGCATATTTAGATCAAAATAATGAAAATTATTATACTTTATATCTCTTAGGGGCTATTCAATTATTATATGAGTAAATAAATTATTCAAGTGCATGTACGCTTGTTTATTTTCAAGGTTATTTATTTAATCTATGATATAAATCTATTCTCCATGTTCACTTATACACCTTTTTGTTTAAATTCTTTTCGAGGATTACGTGTAGCTATATTCATTAATTCAATTTCATGTTCATGAATGTATTTTAACGTTCTCATGCGTGTTAGATGTAAATGACTTAATTTCTTAACTATTAAAATTGGTCACATCAAGTGGAGTCATTTTTGAACGATTCGAACCCTATTACAATTCAATTATTTCAATAATACCTTACTTTTTATTTTACAATATGTATTTAAATTTAATTATGCATTTTATTATTAAAGTACATGTATAATAATTAATATTTATTTTCAAAAGCTTACATTTCTCTCATATATAGATCAAAAGAGTGCAAGTTAATTATAATTTATATGTTTTGGAGGTTATTCAATTACTCTAGAAGTAAATAAATTATTCAAGTTCAAGTACACTTATTTATTTTCAAGATTATTCATTTAATCTATTTTATAAATTTATTCTCCATGTTCATATACACACCCCATGTCTAAATTCTTTTTCAAGATCATGCGTGTATAAATTATTCTTTTTCTATATTCATTAATTCAAATTAATTAATTTCTATGCTCACAAATGTATTTTAGTGTTCTCATGAGTGTTTGAGTAACTGAATCACTCTCCCAACTATTTAAATTATTTTGGCAAATTGGTGTTATTTCATTTCAATCATCCAATGTTTTGCTCTCCAGCATTCATGAAATAAAAGGGCATAAGAGACCAATCAAAGTATGAAAATAAATAGTCCATTAACGTGACGATAGTTCGAAAGAGTTTGGTCTAACTAGTTATAAAATAGTTGCAATATTTTATAGAGCTATCATTGGAGCCTAATCAAATACATTATACAAGTTACAACATTCCAATACAAGGTGTCAACTCTTATACATTGATTTAACAAATTATTTATAAACAAAATATGAGTTGTGTCATATTGTACTTGTAAACGCAATCATCCAGCTTATATTATTGCAAAATGATCACAAGCTTTACATGATCCATTCATTATGATGGACCAAAACATAAACTAGATGAATCAAGTTGGGGTTAGTTTTAATTCGATTTTTTAATATGTCGATCATTTTGGATCTCAAAGGTTCGACTTATTTTGATATCACTAAATAATGAAAAATATAAAGAAAATCATGTTTTTAAATTTCAATTATAAATAATCAGCTATTATCCCTTTTTATTCAAAAATCCATTTTTTTATATTAAAAATAATTTAAGTATACTTTTTAAAACATGCTTATTATTTTGTCCCAATATCGTTTTTAATTTTTAAAATTTAAATTTAATAAAATAAGATTCTTATAGTCAATTTTCATTTTTTTTTAGGAGAAGTTTGACTTTTTTGGAAAATAAAAATGGTATAATAATTTTATTGTGCAAAATTACCGATCACATATTAACTTTACTATATACTTAAATATTGATGGTCACATGCAACTTTTAATGTGAATTTTATACTATTCACAATCAACAATAAAACATCATGGAACTTCAAATTGAATTGTACCCGTTTGTTTGAAATTGTTGGCTCTAGTCCACATAGATCCGTGATTTTTTTTCCTTCAAGTCAAACCAAACCGTTTAAAAATTGTTTATTTTAGGTTTTGATTTTAAAAATTCGTAATAAACTAAACTGAAACTTTTTTATCTTAATTAATAAGTTAATTTTATTAAATTATAAAATTTACAGTTTTTTAGAAAAAAAAAATACTGCAAATTAGCAATACAAAATACAAAAGGGAAAATTTCATAACTAAGAAATTAATTATGGCACATTTCAAAAACAAGAAAACAAGTTTCAAATTTCTAAAATCATATTTTTATTAAAAATTATTTATAATTTATTTAGTTAATTAATTATTTTATTAATTAAATGTATTTAGGTCACGGATCTATACAATTTGGTCACAAATTAACAATATAATTAGTTACTTATTATTTTTTTGTCACAAATCAAAAATTTCAAATTTTTTTACGATCGCAATTCAAAAATTTTGTAAGTCACAATTTGTTTATTGGTCACAAATCCAAAAATAATTAGTCACGGATTAATTTTTAGTCACGACTTATCATATTATTGGTCACAACTTATTTTTCGGTCACAAATTAAAAAATTTATAAGTCACATATTATTTTTCGATCACGAATCAAAAATTTTATAGGTCATAGATTAATTTTTCGATCACAATTCAATAAATTATAAGTCACAAACACAAATTTTATAGGTCACATATTATTTTTCGATCACGAATCAAAAATTTTATGGGTCACATATTAATTTTTCGGTCACAACTCAATAAATTATAAACTTCAAAAATCAGATTTTTATTAAAAATTATTTATTACTAAATCAATTAATTAATTATTTTATTAATTAAATATATTTAAGTCACATATCTATATAATTTGATCACAAATTAACAATTTAATTAATTACTTATTATTTTTTGGTCACGATTCAAAAATTTTGTAGGTCACAATTTGTTCGTCGATCACAAATAAAAAAAAATTAATTAGTCACAGATTAATTTTTAGTTACAACTTATTTTTTGGTCACAAATCAAAATTTTTATAGATCACATATTAATTTTCGATCACGAATCAAAAATTTATAGGTCATAAATTATTCATTGGTCACAAAATCAAAATTTTTATTGATCACAACTCATTTATTCATTGCAAATTATTAAATTAATTAGTTATGATTAATTTTCCAGTCATAACTTAATCAATTATGAGTCACGGTCACAATTTTGAGGTCACGTATTACAAATTAAACAATTATTAGTCACAATCACCTAAATAATTGGTCACAAACATTCAACTCTATCTCATCCCACTCACGACCACCATCGTTATCACCATTACTGCCCCGCTACCTCCAAAATATGGAATCCGCCGCCACCACCATTTCAACAACCAAAACCAATGCCTCACAACTATCAACCACCTGTACTACCACCGCACTACCATCAACACAGCAAAAAATTTGAAAAAAAAAAATATGAACTGCACACCACCATCGCACCATACACCACCATCATCCCACCATAAACTACCACCACGGCAACCGCAACCACCACCACCACAAAACTAAAATAATCGATAGTGAACCACAAAAGTAACCAAATCAATGTAAAACAGAAATTTCCAACTTTACAATCCACTTCAAATCTTATTTTCATCAATTATTTTTACCCTTTTGACTCTCTGAATCTTCATAGTTGTTACGCTCAACAGGGTTGCTGTTAATGTACAACAATCAATGTAAACCACAGAAGTAACCAAATCAATGTAAACCATGGATCCAAAACCACCACCACCATCACCTCGGTCATCATCAACCAATAATTACCAAAAGAGAACACATCTAAACCCTAAGCAGTCATGTATTGTCGACAGCCCAATTACCCCGAAAAATCTTGTCGTGGCAGCTTCTTTCGTCACAGCCGTGTGTCGCTGCTGCGTTACAGAGAGTGGAGAGAGTGATTGCAACTGCTTTCTCGTCGGAGAAGTGTCATCGAAAGGCTACTGGGGGTAGAGAATAGGCAATTGAGAGTGGAGAGGGAGGCGGGTGAGAAGAGAGGACCATCACCACAACGCCATCGCCAACACTTCCAACCGCCGTTGTTGCAGCTGTTTGTCGTCGGTGATGTGCCGTCGGGGAAGGTTGCTGAGAGGTGGCGGCTGAGAGTGGGGACGGAGACGGGTGAGAAGAGAGAGAGGGGAAAAATGGAGAGAGAATAATTATTTAGGGTTTGTAATAAAATTTGTATTATAATATTTAATATTTAAATATAAAACATCTGATTTTTGAAATATTAAATTTTCAATCTGATTTTAGAAGGTGGAATATTTAAAGTATGATTTTGTGTAATTTCCACATTATAAAATGATATTTGAAATGGGCCATACTAAAGTAGCCACGATAAACAACAAAGAGGCCCAATTTTTGAAATTGAACATCGGGCTTCAAAATTAAAAAAAAGGTCAAATTCTATTATTTTTAAATATTAAAATGTGAAAAATGGGACACTGAACTTCAAACATGAACCGATTTGCCCTTCTAAGTGATTTCACGCCCAAAGTTTCACATCTTCAAAATTCTCCAAAATTGATCAAGTTTCTTCCATGAATTTTCAATTATTCCTTTTTTTTTTTTTTTTTTTTTTTTTTTTTTTGGTTTTCTTTTTTTTTTTTTTTTTTTTTTTTTTTTTTTTTCGGGAACCAAAGCTCACTAGTTTTATACCATTTTCCACCTGCTTAGCAACCGAACATATGAATATGATGCTCTGGTCTTTGGCTCGTTGCCCCGCTGCTGCATGAACACCACTAAATTTTCAATATTGTTTCAATTTCCTTGGTTCTTTGAATTTTTGCAGTTAATTACTTTAACTTTTTTCTTTTGGCTTATTGGCTATTGCATCTATGGTTTGTTTTTAACTGTATGGTTTTTTAATTAACTATATGTGCATTGACTATTTTAACTATATGAATTCAAAATAACTAAATGTTTGTTCTTTTCCTTAGCTATTTACCACTTATCTATATTACATTGTTTCTTTTTCATAGCTTCAA
>NC_036246.1:17419961-17496956 GCF_002742605.1 Olea europaea var. sylvestris
TCTTTTTACAGAGATGGATCCAATTATAGAAGAAAGTCGGTGATGCAATTCAAATAGAAGATGACTCTGAAGATATGAAAAAGGCAAGGAGGGAAACAAAAGGTCTGATGATGCTTGTTTGTATTTTGAATTTCAAGCAAATATGAATGTAATTTAACATTTAACATTTAACTAGTCCTTATTTAAACTTATATGTTAGCTTGTTTTAAATATATTATTATAATGGTGATAGGTAAACCATCGATTAAAATTGAACCAAGTTACAAATAATGGTTTGGTTTTGTTTGTAAAAATTTCAAACTACATAAATGATTTGAGTTGAAAATATGTTACAACCTGTCCAAACTGAATTACATTTACCCCTAACTATACATATATAAAGTCACAAAACTGTAATCACAAATCACTAAGGCCCTGTTTCATAGGGAGAAGTTCCATGGAAAATGGAACTTCATTTCCATCTTCCACAAATTATAGGTGTTTGATAATAAAATAATTCCATGGAATTCACTTTCCAGGCATTCCTCTCACGCGCGTCTTTTCCACCATTTGAAGGAATTGATTTTCCCACCTATATGATGGGAAAGTGAATTCCAGTTTTTTTTTTTTTTTTTTTTTTTTTTTTTTTTTNTTTTTTTTTTTTTTTTTTTTTTTTTTTGCCATGGAAATAAATTCTAGGAACAATTGTAAAAGATGATATCCCTTAAATTGATAAATTTCCTTTCAAAATTTCAATTTAAAAAACTTAACTATGTATCTAACATATTATAAATAACTCAATACTTCAAGTAAACTAGTTCAATTTGATCAAGTAAAAGTGGACCCGTGTGAAGATTTTGCATTATATTATTGTTGCTTTGTCTCATTTTTTTCTGTCTCCTATTTTTTGCACTTACAAATGGAAGATCAACATTCATCGAAGAGAGTATAGACACTATTTTCATTCTTTAAAAAGACTGGTCAATCTAGTGAATATCTTCGAAAATTGAACACCCCTTAGCCTCAACTCCTATGCAACATTCTCCAAATCCAACTCCAAAAATTAAACAATCGTCAGTCTCAACTCCGAAATTGCAATCATGTATTAGTATTGAACGGGATCCGGGAAAAAGAAAGCAAATGTTTGAACGTCTTATCAATCTACGAGATGAGATTAGAATTGCATATATAAAAGTTGAACCTTATTGGTTGAAGCTTGAGGAGTAACCAATGATAGAAGGAAAAAACAAGCTTGTTGCTTTCAGAAAAAATGGTTCACAGAATTTCCTTGGTTGGAGTATTCTCCTTCAACTGAAAGGGCATATTACTTTTACTATTTTCTTTCTCAGAAAGAGGGTAATTCTTCTGCCTGTTTGGGATTGGTTACCGAAGGATATAATAAATGGAAGAGGGTGAAAGATGGAAATAAATATGCATTTCTTGTTCATACTAATTCAACATATCATAAACTGTGTGAGACTAGAGCTAAAGATTTAACCAGACCGTCTCAGCATATTGACAAGGTAATGAATACTGTATCGGAAGAGGAAATTCGAAAATGTCGTTTGCGTAATGACTTCAACTAAAAGTGTTCGATGTTTAGCATTTCAAAGTTTAGGGTTCAGAGGTAATGATGAATTTCCATCTTCACATAATCATGGGAATTTTATACAACTAATAAAGTATGTGCTCAATATGAACTTCGGGTAAACAAAATAAGAGGACAAGGGTATGATGGCGCTAGTAACATGCAATGTGCTTGGAATGGACTTCAAGCATTGTTTGTTAGAGATTGTCCATATGCATACTATGTTCATTGTTTTGTTGATCGATTATAGTTAACATTGGTCGCGGGAGCTAAAGAAGTCAATATCATTTGGAACTTCTTTTCTCATTTGGACAAGATTGTCAATATTATTACTTCTTCTCCTAAACGTGTCACTGAGTTACAATTTTCTCAGAGAGGAAATTCAACGTATGTTGGCTACCAGGGAGCGTGAATCTGGAAGTGGGGCTAATCAAATGGTTAATTTGCAGCGATTGGGAGCTACTCGTTGGAGCTCACATTATAACTCTATAAAGAGTTTGATAGATATGTATGGTGCAACTCGCAAAGTGCTTCAATATATTTGTGATCATTGTTCAAATGGCAGATCTTAGGCTGAAGCTCCTGGTGCTTGCAAAAAGTTGGTGAGTTTTAAGTTCATATTTATCTTGCAATTGATGTATAGAATAATGAAAATCAGTGATGTTCTTTGTCAAGCCCTTCAAAGATCTCAAGAAATCTTGGCTATTTAGAGGTTTGTGTCTACCACTAAATAATTGCTTCAAAAATTGAGAGATGACGATTGGGAAGAATTTCTTCAAGAAGTAAAATCCGTTTGCTCAAAGAATAATATTACAATACCCGATCTAAAAGGTTTGTATAACACTTGCCGTTCTAGTGATGAAACTACAATTGATCATTATTATCACTATGATGTTTTTGTTGGAGCAATAGATTTTGTAACGATGGAGTTAAATACAAGATTTAATGACATATCTGTAGAACTCCTTTCTCTCAGTGTAGCTTTGGATCCTAAAGATTCATTTAGATCGTTTGACAGTCGAAAAATTTGCACACTTGCTGAGAAATTCTACCCTCAAGATTTTTCGGAGCAAGATATTATTAGATTAAAATATGTGTTGCCACATTATTAGTTAGATATGAAGGGCGAGTCTCAATTTCAAGTACCTACACTTGCTGAGTTATACAAACAGTTGATTGAGAGTGGAAGGTCGGAGATTTACATTATGATGACTAGATTGATTCGTCTTGTATTGACATTACCTGTTTCTACCGCAAGTACTGAGTGAGCTTTTTCAGCGATGAAACATGTGTAGACGACACTTCGCAACAAAATGGAGGATGATTTTCTTGCTGATTGTATGATACTTTTTATAGAAAGAGAATTTTCTAAGAAAATAGATCTAGATTCTATTATAGACGAGTATTATGTTTCAAATTCTCGTCGGGACGACTTAAATAAATAATGTTCTTTAACGAGTTTTTTTTTTTTAGTACGTATAAATTTTATTACATTCACTTTATCAAGTACTTTCAGCCCCCCTATGAAAAATCTTGGATCTGTCCTGATATGTGGAGAAAATTATGAATCCATGGAGTCACAATTTATTCTTTCCTTATTCTCAAGCACGTTTAAATGGGAGAGAGCGGAACTGCAAGCAGATATTTAGGGAATGAATGTGTTGAGAGAGAGAGAGAGAGAGAGAAAAATTCACTTGTCCTCTAATAACCATCAATTAAGGTCAAATTCTTATCTTACACTGGTCATATTCTTAAATATTGTATTGGTGCTATAAAAATAATATTTGAAGATGTGATAATATAAAAAATAATTAATACAAATTGTTTATGTAGAATGAACTTTTGATCCAAATAAAATAAAAATAAGTTTGTAAAAACAGTTTAGATTATTGAGGAAGTCA
Source organism: Olea europaea var. sylvestris (assembly GCF_002742605.1). Taxonomy (NCBI): domain Eukaryota; kingdom Viridiplantae; phylum Streptophyta; class Magnoliopsida; order Lamiales; family Oleaceae; genus Olea; species Olea europaea. The sequence goes on from NC_036246.1 coordinate 17,423,430, forward strand.
ATTAGAATAGTCTCTCCATTTACCATTTTGATATGAACTGAACATTCAATGAATACCATCATTTCTTTATATTCGCTTAATATGCCCGGAATATATCAATTGAAATTATTTATTATAGATATGAATTATGTTCTCCCATTTACCCTCTCCGTATCTTAACATTTATTGAATAAAAAAATTGGAAGGAAATTCTAAAATTATTCATCTTTTGTTCCCAAAAAATTAGATTTAATTTACTTTCAATCAAGTGGAATGAATCTGTCAAATGTACATTGATTATAACTAAATAATTGACAAAATAATTCATGATAAATAGTTCAAATGACTAAATAAATCAAATACGTATTGAAAATTGAAAAGGTAATAAATTTGTCAAATTTGGTTAGATAAAATTAAATATATATTGAAAAAAATGAAAAGTAAGGTAGTAAACGTGTCAAATGTACATTCATCATAACTAAGTAGTTGATTAAATAATTAACAGTGATATTATTCAACTGGTTCAAATGTTTAATAAATTAAATGCATATTGAAAAATGAAAAATAAGATATTATTGAAATAGTTGAATTATAATAAGGATAAAATTGTCCAAAAAATCATTCTTACTTGATATAATATTTAATATACTATAGATAAATTAATTATTATCTACTTTCTTATGAAAATCTTGAATTATAACTTGAACTATTAGAAGTTCCTCAAACTTTGATATTCCGAATATGTAACCTTAAAGTATGATGATCATTTTTTGTCCTCTTTAAACTTGAAGAGTTTGTGTAGAGAAAGTTAGACGTTTAATTTAAAAATTTTGTTAATTCTAAAGTGTAAAACAAGAATTTCTTACACTGGGGTCTCTCTCTCTCTCTCTTTTTAATATTGTCATTTATGTCGAACCCTATTAAGTAAATTATTACATATTCAATTTGGAAGAGTTTGTGTAGAGAAAGTTAGACGTTTAATTTAAAAATTTTGTTAATTCTAAAGTGTAAAACAAGAATTTCTTACACTGGGGTCTCTCTCTCTCTCTCTTTTTAATATTGTCATTTATGTCGAACCCTATTAAGTAAATTATTACATATTCAATTTGGAAGTAAAACATGTCTCCAATATCTCATGGTTCGTCTCTTTGTATTTTTGTTAAAAAAATCTTATTCATGGCTTTGCTATGCGATGGCTTGTCGTATATTGATTTTCATAACATTAAATTGGTTCAAATCTAAGGGGACGTCCTCAATTGAAATTGCAATGGATTTTAAAAGACATTCTAAATTTAGGTATCTTCAATTGAGATTTTATTGGATTTTAATTAAATTCATTAAAATTTAGGTGTCCCCAATTGAAATTTTAATGAAATCTTTTAAAATTTAGGTATCCTCGATAATTAATGAATTTATATAGATTTCATTAATAGAAGGATTTTAAAAAATTTGGATGGATTTCAAGCTTAAAAATACATATAAGTAAATCTTTTGAAATTTCACCATATTTGCAGGGGTATTCTCAACTAAGATTTTAAAATTTTTTAAAGGATTATAAATTCTAATGAATTTTGTGGATTTTAATAGATTCTTACAAATTCCATAAGAATTTTATAAAATATGGTGGAATTTCAAAAGATTTGCTTATATGTATTTTTAAACTTGAAATTGATCCAAATCATTTAAAATCCTTCTATTAATGAAATCTTTATAAATTTATTAATTATTGAGGATACCTAACTTTTAAACGACTTAATTAAAACCTCAATTAGGGATACCTAAATTTGAATGGATTTCATTAAAATCCAATAAAATATTAATTGAAAATACCTAAATTTAGAATGACTTTTAAAATCCATCACATCTTAATTGAGGACACCCTCTTTGATGAGATTCTTATGAAATTTGTAAGAATCTATTTAAATCCACCAAATTCATTAGAATTTATAATCATTTAAAATTCATTAAAATTTTAGTTGAGAGCACCCTCTAAATTATTTTCGTAAGCTTTTTAAATAAATAAGGAATGAATATAAAATTGAAGTGTAGGATACTATTGTTAAATCCGACTTTAGTGCCACATCATTATACTTGTCGAGACAAATGACCTTATCCAAAGCCAGCAAAGGATCAAATATCAGACCCTTGATGATCAGCTGAAGTTCGATGGACGATCAACCTAGTAGACGATTGAGTTGGACATTCATGTTGTAGAGTGAAAGTCGAGCAACTAGTTTTACACAAGAAAAAGTTTGGTAACTCGTTTGAAATTTTGCTACAATTCTAGAGACCGCCAATATCATTCACGAATTGTTTGAACTTCATTGTTTGGAAGAATATATTTTGTAATAGTAATTTTTTGAAAATATGTTATCAAAAAATAGAAAAAAAATAAAATAAAATTGTAAATGTATTTTATGAGAAGGATGAACAGTTGAAAATAAAATTTTCAAGAATGGGATTCAAACATGGAGTTACTTTCTTTTCCTTTCGTAATAAACTAAGCCTTGCTCAAGCATTGAAGGGACCTAATTGAAATAAATTAGAGTTCAATGACCCAATTAAGACTTCGCTAAAAAGTCAGCAATTGCAAATGAAATTTACAATGACTAAATTAGATATTCCTCAGCTTCCAATTGAAAGACAGAATAAAGAGGGTAACAAAAGAAAAGTATCAGTAACTTAAAACGGAAATCCAGAAAAAATCCAGATGTAGTATTGGCTTTTCACTAAAAGTTCAGCAATTGCAAATAAAATTTGCCCTGAATAGAGTCGAAATTCTCACCATCCAATTAGAAAAACAAACTTATCAATGAATTTCTTAGCCAAAAATGGATCCAGATGGACTGAGTATTGGCTCTTCTTTCGAACTTATTTCAACTATTTTAGTCGAATAAAAATTTGAGGGACAAGTAGTCCTACAGCACATTGAAGTTGCCCGGTATCCTTGTGCTGCATGTTGGACACATTGAGCCAATTGCACCTGCTGCTTCCATTTCATGCTGGTTAGTCTCATGATAGAACACATTTCTGCACCAAACACAAACACTAGAGCTCTTACTCCTATTCTCCTCTGTATTTGGCATCAGAGCATTGTTTCCCAGCCAAAATGAGGAATCGAGTCCTTGCTCCATATTTGAGTTGTGCGAGAAAACATTGGACTCCATGGGAATGACATTTGAACTGTTTGAACCCAAGAAACTGTATTCAACTGGTTCAGATCTACCTGAGCTAATTCCTTCAACATTGGCGTTGATATTGTACTTCTCCTGAACTTCGATTAACCCTTGTGCATCCTGCCCACATAAGATATGGGTGCAATAAGTAAGTATAGAAACAGAACCAGGGAGGCAAGACTTGCTTCATCAATTGGGTCAAATTTGAGGAAATGAAATCAATCCCTGCCAGTTCTGAATTAAAATGGGGAAATTGAACCTACAACTATAAATCAGCCAATGCTACTGACAATCTGACCTGAAGTAGAAATGATTCATCAGTGAAAAATCCCAACCATATGATTAGTAAATTTTGATTTTCAAAATGGACGGAGGAGGAAAAACTGATACTGAAAAGCAGAATGCTTGTTTACAAGATTACGTGGTGTGATTAGTTTGTAAGCAGTGACAGTTGTGTACCAGAGTTGGTATGTAGATACCAATAGGGGGCATAGAATACATATGGTAAGCTACAACAATGGTTAAAGAGCTGAACATAGTTAGGTTAAAAACAATTACGCATTGCACCCGACACTTCATGACAGGCAACTACAGATTAAGCAAGAATTCTTGTGATATGATAAAAATTCATTGCTCAAGATAGTGCACCACATTTGAACAAATGTGAGCTTAAATAAATCTTGTTAAAGAGCAAAAAATGATAAGACACGATCTTTACAAGTCCTAAGCTATACAGTGTAAATTGCACGGTTGAACCTTGTTCATGCATGTATGATAAAACCTGAACAAATATTGCACATTAAATTTTCATAATGTGTACCTGATCTGACATTATATGAGAGGCATGAAAGGAGCTTGATGGTTGCACTTGTGGACTTGTAGTAGCAGTACCATGCAAGACATTTTGTTGACCAGCTGTCCAAATTCCAGCAGCCATGACACCCTCAACAGGACGCAGATTGTTTCTGCCAAAACCAATTATGAATTCGTTGCCAGAATTTCCTATCTGATTGCCTCTGGGTCCATCCCGGTCCCTACCTGAATGAGAAAGAAACAGTTCACTAGTCCTAACATTTTGGACGCCATCAACTTCAAGCATTTCCATTTTTCTACTGCAAACCTTGTCTTCAAGATGTTCAGTACCAGTGATCCTCTCATGATCAGATAAAGTAAGCAAACTGCCTTCATGTGTATTCTGCACCCCCGCTTCCTTTCCCAAACTAGTAGCCTCCTCATTTCCATAATTTTTAAAACTTGCTTGCTCATACCAAGATGGTACTGAAGAGATCCCAAATTGCATTTCCTCTTGGATGCTACTTAGAGCATCCTTATCTGCTTCATAATTAGCATTCCCACTGGTTCCGAAGCTAAATTTTCCATCAAGTGGATACTCACCAACTGAGCTGGGTGCAATTTCTTTAACTTCTTCCTGATCTCCATGAGCGGTTAGCATGTTCCTTCTGGATTCTTTGATTTGATTGGACCATGTTTCTGTAGAAATTGATGGAATGGGCACATTGCCAACATTCTCAAAGGATAGGACTTCAAAATTACCATGCTGCTTGACTCTGATTGCACTATAATTCTCCTGTCCGACAGGCCTTGAGCGAAATCCAAATACAGAGTCATCATCCACAAACTTCTCAGCATCGCGTTTGAGTTCATTCATTGACTGACAGAAATGCTCATCATTTACAACAATATCACATGCTTTCACCTTATCATCTGAACCAAATAAACCAGTTTCAAAGACTCTGTCTTGTTTGGAATCCTCCAAGGTAACAGAATTTTTAATTTCCTTGCTAACACCAGCTACTGTTTCAGTAAATGGAAAAGATGAATGCACAGGAGAACATTTCCCCTGCACATTGCAACCATCGCCAGATATTCCAGCAACACTATCAGGGATATGCGCACGAACAGAACCTCCCTTGAAATTTTTGTTCTCATTGTTAGACAAGGGAAACTCATAAACTTTGGAAGTTTCACCCATATTATTGCCTATTGAACCTAATGATCCTTTCAACATAACCTCTCTAACAGGTTGTTGGCAAAAAGAACTGGGGTCAACACACACTCCCACATCAACAGATAGTGATTCTTCAGTACTTTTCACATGGTTTCTCTCATGAGCTCCAATATGATCATTCAAATTATTCACTTCATTAAATGTATTGCACGTGAACAGGTGTTCATAGTTTCCCTCTTTAACTATTACCACATCATTGAGGGGCAGATCATTCTTGCACATCTTTTCCCGATGAAGAGATGACTGGTGGTGCAATAGATCATCCTTCTCACTGAAAGTCATTTTGCACTCATCGCAATGTAAAAATTTTCCCACTTTGTCCTCTGGCTGATCACCAGCATCCAATGTGACTTGCATTTCATGATTAGAAGATGTCGAACTAACAACAAGTGATGCACGGAAAATCGGGTTTTTCTTTCTTTTGTCATCTTGTTTTTTAACATTTGCAATCTGTAAAATATTCCAAGAACAAATCAATAAACAAAAAGAAAGCATACACAGGGACCTTGAAAGAAAGAAATAGTAAACACAGGGTAACTTACACTAACAGAAGACAAGCTGTTAGAATCATTAATACTCTGATTATTCTCAGCACAATTAACCTTATTCATATCTCGGACACAATGAAGAGAGAGCAAGTATGAAGAAATATCCTTGCATGATACAAACTGCCGTCCACTGGGGCTGGAAGGATATCACCAAATTACCAATAACACAATAAAAATTTAAACACCACAAAAAATTAAATAAATAAATAAATAAAACAACTGAAATATGTTATCAATGAAATCAGAGGTATGCCAAAATTACAAGTCACATTCTATCGAAACAGATGAGCTTTTTAGAATCAACAAAATGTTTTGTATAGCCTCATTTATATATCTGGAGTGAAGCCAAGCGGTTGAGATCTTTTCAGGAACTAACAAAACTATCAGGCAAATGCTAACTTTCACTTGCCAAATTAAGAAAATGTTCTTGGTACAGGTTCTTCAAACGCTTTAAAATGCTTTTAAACTATTATAAAAACAATAAAACCATTTAGGGAAAAAAAATAATAGATAATTAAAGAGCAATAAATATATTCCGTCCACTCTATGAACAAGAGATTTCCATTCTTGAAAATAATTTGTGCCTAAGTAACAAACACCAAGAAGAACGGAAGGTCTAGGAAACATAATGCATCTTGAATTATTATTTTGGCATCTCCCTCACCAAATCACCGACATTATGGATCTCCTAGAGAAGGATGAAAATAAGAAGGGCACAATGGGTCTTCCAAGAGAAGGGAAATGGAAATTAGTAAGAGAAAAAAGACTTAGAATCATAGTCTAATTGATTATACAGGCCCATTTTACATGTATTAGAATTTTATTCATGGACAAAACTTTAAATGGAACCATTTTTCTCAGGCCGTGAGAGGAGAAAGAAATAAGAAAGATCATTACAGCTTAAATGTGATGCAAGCATTTCTAATAAAATTCATGCATCAAGGGAAGGATGAAGGGCGATGCTTTGTTTAGAAAATTCTTTACCCAGTTTTTACTATTGTGGCACCAAATTGAGACAAACTCTAAATACCATATATGACCTCAAAAAATAAACAACAGCGGGGTTAAGGTCAGCCATAACCAACAAATAAGGAAGGAAGGGAGAGTCTTGCCTGTACAACTCAGGGACCTCTATCTGCTATGTAAGAATTGGTCAATTTTGTTCATGAAATTCATTAATAAGTGAAACATTAATCTAATGGAAGAGCAAGTTACAAACTATGTACTACCCCAATCATTTAACTTATCAGCGGCTCGCATACAAAATTTTGATGCCCATTTCCCATGTCCGACAAGCACACATTAATGGCGAAGATATTTTTGCAAGTCTATTTAGGCCTCATCTATCCTTCCACAGTAGGAGCGTCTTCAAAAGGTTCTTTATTAGTCACGTGTCTTTATTATAGAGAGTCAATCATCTTTTTGAGGAATCCAACAAACTCTCTATATACAAAAATTAAATTAAAGAGTCGATTTGACAATCTAAATGTTGAGGGTCAGACCTCTCTCTATACTTTTAGTGATTTCATTTACTATTTCCCAACTTTTTATGCACCATTATCATTATATATTAATTGGTAATTTTCAAAAGAGAGAAAGTAATAAATTAAAAAATGGAAAACTAGGTAAAAGAAAAAAAGAGGGAAAATTTTATTTTACAATAAACTTATATTTTCGTTTAGCATTGATTTAGAATTTTACTATTGAAATCTTTTGAAATTGAGTAATGGTTATTTGTTGTACTAAGATAACTTTGGTTCATATTTTGTATTACTAGTGCAAACAAAATAACAATTAATGTGCAAAAAAGGGCATATAATAGCTATAAAACAAATTCAACATTAACCTCATAAAACATTCTCACAAATTGCAGATTCTTTTAAATAATATTTAATAATAAAAAATTCTCCTTTTATATTCCACATACAAAATGGGACTTCACATGTCCGACATGCACGTTTCATTAAGATATTATAAGAAAAAACATAAGACCATGTTGTGTGTCACACATGTGTCCCATCCAATTCAGGCTGTATCCGTGTTTAATGTGCATCAAACATTGACACTCTACCCTAGAGAGTTTTAGTACTTCACTAGAAACCGCTATTTCATTAACATATGTTTGGATTTTCTAACTGCAAAAAATAGAAGTGCATGTCTTTATTTCTCTCCTAAATGATTTATTTATCCACCCATCGAATTCTTTTCGTCCATTTGATCAGCATTCTGTAGTCCTTTTTAAGCCATTTTCTACAATACGTGCAAGCCCTAGATCATGTATAATGGTTTAGAGATAATTTTCAATTGTCAAACACATAAAAAATTTTTGCCTTGCCTAAGTGCTTCATCATGCACAATGGCAGTCTTCCTAGAGTTCCATCACGAAAGTCTTAAAAATCACACCATCTATTCTTAGTGAATTTTAATTTATTAAGAATAATGCCGAGCACATGGCAACACTTAACAGCGTACCTGTACTCTACATTATTCCATGCTTGTTAATGAACATCAAGGCATACATTGCGATTTTCACGATCATCAAAAAGTAATCCAAATCTAATCAAATATATTAGCTGTCTTTTTCCTAGAGCATCTAGATTCACCAATTGCAACACACAATGCAAACAAGAACATGTAAATTAAGTAACAGTGTCGTTCGAATAAGAACCTTTGGTAACGACTACAATACAACCACACGTGTCCTTTCTTCTTCTTGAGAGAGAGTAAGAGCTTCCAACCAATTGGCAACACGCTCCCGAACACACTTGCATCTACAATCCTCCTCTTCTTCCTGCTACTTCCCCACTTCCCATCCAATCCTTCCAAAAACCTCACTAAATCCTCTTTACCGTTCAAGCCTTCTGTCCTCTGTTTAATTTCCTCTGCATAAGGATTCTCCACTGTCCCCAAAGCCACCAAATCCACTTTCACCCCATCCCTATTCAATAACGCCTTCCTATCTCTATCCACATCCCCAAAATTCTCACTCATAATCGAACCACTCTTATTATTATTACCATCATAAGAATCAACATTAGCATTAACCACAAGAGTCGAGTTGGCATCGTTCTTCACCATTTCAAGTTGACAGGGGCGACCCCTTTTCCGTTTATGGTTAACAGGCACCACATTGGACGAGGATGAGGAGGGAAATGACGATAATTGTTGGGGGAGGGAATAATTGTAATCTATTTTAACAGGGACTACGTCTTCAGGGTTGGAGTTGGAAACAAATAATTGCTTAAGTAAAGCGATAATCTGGGGGTTTTCTTCCTTCTCTGGAACAGAATTACCATTATTACAGTTCGTAACGGCTGTAGGGCGGAAATGAGGAGTGCGGCGCCGAGGGGCTGATGAAGCGGCGGACGAGGAAGAGGAGGCAGGAGCGAGACGATAGCGGGAATAAGTCTGTTTGCGGGAGCCAGCGGACTCATTGAAGACGCTCCGGTCGATTTTTGGAACTGCCACATCGTCACAGCGGAGGGGGCCGACGGCGGAGGAAGAGCATTGAGAGAGGGAATAAAGTTCGGATTGGGATAGTAACCGGATATCTACAATGGGTATTGAGTCTGCTTGGAGAGGGACATCGTCAGCGGTGGCGGAGGTGACAATAGAGGTGGAATCGACGGTGGCGGAGGCCATGTTAAATGGTTGGAAATGACAGAGAGGATCGTACGGATTATTCAAGGGAAATTTGCTGGGATAGCCATTTTGTTTAAAAAGGCCTTTGACCAATTTCATAAAAATAAAAGAAATTTTATTTGCATAAATATCTCAAAAGTCCACTTTATCCTCCTATTTAGCCCTGTTTTCATCATTTGACCAATTAAAGAGTTTTGATACGTGTTGAAGAATGTATAGTTAAAAGGTAAAGAAATTAAATTAATTTGTATTTAAAATTTTTTATTGTGTGAATATGTAAAAAATAATATTATAACAAACAATTTAAAATTTTAAAGGTCATCAAAGAGGCCCTTAATAACCAAATGAAAGAATGATCTTTCCTTTTCCTTCCCCAAATTCTCAATTACAAAATCAAATCTTCTTCCTTCTTCAAATTCCCGAACACTTCTCATAGAAGTCAAAAATAATATCTTCTCATTCTTCTTTTTCTAAGGCTAAAGATAGTGCAGAGTTAGTGCAAAGTTTTAAAATGAACAATTTTGCTTGTCAAAGGTTGAATTCAAAATCTAGCCTCTATGTTTCCAAAAAGTGACGAGTTTACGGTTAGAAAAATCAATGTAAGCTTTCAAACCAGTAAGGAGTTCTTTGTATAGCGTTCAAACTGTGTTCAATTTCATTTGTGCATATTTTTCTTCTTCTTCTTGTTGAAATCCTCTATTGAGTTTTTAAATTTATTGATTTTGACTCTATGTTAAAGATTAATTTTTTTGATATCATAACAAGCACTTTCTTTAACCTAAACGAATTCATATTCGCTTATTTCAATTAAGATCACATGAGAGTTTCTATGTTGTATATATATGTACACATTAACGGATTACAGTCGAGCTATAGGCTACTCAGCCTGAGCTCAATACCATAATCGAAGGAGTCCTCAAATGTTTGAGTTGAACTTTTAATAAGCTCTTAATGAGCTAACTCCAAGTCTAGCTTAAGGATCATTAGCCTTCTGTTAACACTCCAATGTGTGTGTGTGTGTGTGTGTGTGTGTGTGTGTGTGTGTGTGTGTATAACTCAACAGAAAGAGAAATGGAATTCGTGAATTATCCAATGTGATAACCAAATAGAAAATTGGACAAGGAAGCCCTTCGCACTACCATTTCCAGATACTGAATTAATTTTTCCATTTGTCCAGTTCAAAAGATAAAAAATTCAATCTTTCCACAATTTTATTAGCACAAAATAAAGAAGACCCACATACAATTCAAACATAATATATGTGGCTTCAATTCAAGAACATGTTCTTGTTTCTTTGTAGCATTAATCTTGAAGTTTTTGGAAAGTGAGCAAAAAATTGAATTGAAAAATAGGTACTTTTGATTGTACAATTTATGCATACAGTTGTTCTAATATTTGTAAATATTTTACAATTTGTAGTGCTGCAAAGAAGATTCAAGTTGACACTACAATTATAACATGATGGTGCAAGTAGTACAAGATGTTTATGAGAACCTAGATACAAATTACAAAAAAACTCAACATGAGCTATTTCGAATCTCTTTTTAGATTGAGGGATATAATGTTAGCTTCACAGGTTGTACATCAATTATTATTGTAAAAAATAAAGATAAGCAAAAAAGAAGAAGTGTGGTTTAAGATAAGAGATAAACGAGCAAGATTTGGATTTGAAGAATTTGTTTTAGTAACGAGTTTAATTGCGATGATGATAACAAAGTAGATAAGACCTTGGGAACGGAGTACTAGATCTTGAAAGAGTATTTTAAGAAAAGTGGGAAAGATTACGAAGGGATATGCGTTCAATGCATTTGTAAGTTGCAAAAAAAGAAAGAGCAACAAGTATAAATTGGAATTGATCGTAATCTTGATATACATCCTGTGGGCTACGAAGGAAAACATTACATCAATTTATGGTGGCTGAACTTAGTAGATGATCTAGACAAATTTGAGACATATTCATGGGAAAGTTTTTATTTGAATATATAATAAGATGAATTCAAACGTGAAATGTGAGGTAAATAAAAAAATTCGAATGTTGGAGGAGAGTTACATTGTTGATATTCGTTGCACGGCTTTCCCCTCGTTATAATGGTATGAACAAAAATACACTTGAATAGTATTATTTTTTTATATATAAATTTGTGTCGTAGGACAATAATGTTTGTTTTACAATAGATTTTGAAAGTTGAAGTAATTCCAACTTTGGGAATGAAGTTTGATATGAAATATTTAAATGTAGTTCCAAGAATGGTCATTTGGAAAATGCTGAAGAGATTAGCGTCTACCACTATTGATAATGTGTTGAAATCGAAAGAGGTAAAATTACCATTTTTTTACGTTTAATGTGGACAAATTTTGGAATTAGCTTAGTGAATGACAATGATTTGCACAATTTTATATTCGCAGTTGGAGGTCAATTATACATTGATTTCCACCGAAACCGAACTTTAAGTGATCTATTGGAAAGAGTTAACATCGATCGTGGAAGAAGATGAGAGTGCTTCAAACCATTCCAAATGAGATGACGTCGAGCATGATGCCAAGCCACATTATACATTCCACCAACACTCTCTTAGAGCATCTCAAAAATCACCGGTATCTCATGAGATCGACATAGTGGATTTATTGAGAATGGAAATGAAAAAACTTGAGGAAAGGCTAAAAGCAATCATACCAATTCGATTTGATCAGGTGGAGAAAAAGCTTGAAAGGTTAGTTGAATTGACTATGGCCAGTCGATTTCATTAAAAAAATGATGTTCAGTTTCATGCCATTACATACAAATTTAAAAAAAAAAATTAGGTTTCTAATTGTTGGTACTTCAACATATAGGTGACAGTATACAATCGATGAGGTGGGATGTAATTCACCAAAAGGACTAGGATATCGTCCAATGAGAAAAACACACTTATTGTGTTCTCCTTTCATGGACCTGAGAAAGAGGAGAAAGTTGTTGAACATTGATGTCTATGATCCTTACCAAGAAGTGGATCCCTTGAAGGTTGAGACTTTTTACAAATGGATAGATACTGCATTTTCTAGGTAAACTATTATATATAGTTGCAAGTACATGTAAAAGTGATGATATTATTACGTAAATATGCACTAAAGTCACGCAAAAAATTTGATCTGCATTTTGAATGAGGATGGTTAGATTACTGATAGTGTAACTAATTGAACTTTAATGATTTTACGATACTGTTACACATGCATTCAATTTTTATTAATTAGTTTCTTTGTGTAAACTATGGACGAGGCCCCATACTAGATATAAGAAAGGGCTTTCAAAAATTTCAATCTATTCCGGTAAGGTTGTTGTATATTGGATACTTACATCTATCAATTTATTTTCAATGCATATGGCCAGTTGTAATCGAGTAAAGAGAGTAAGAGTTTGATCAATTATGTGAAAAGGGTTACTTCGAAGCATGGTAAACTTGGAAGGACTACAAAGATTTGTATATTCTTTACTGTACTTACAACCATTAGTTTGCATTTCAAATCGAATTGGAGAACGAATAATTTTTATGTTATTTTGTGGATTTAATACTAAAACAATATGGATTTGTACTAAAACAATTTGGATTCTTTACGTTATTTTTGTGGGTTTGATACTATAATGACATCATTGTCATTTTATACGAGAAAAAAAATCTATGATGTTGTCGTTATATTTTCAACAAAAATGAGTACAACATCATTCCGAAAGAACGGAATCTATATCTATAACTTTGTGATTTATAGAACCAAGTCCATGATTGATGATTCTCCGAATGAACTACTCTCCATGCTCGTAAAAATATTTGAAAATTTGTATCCTGACAAGTTGTTACGAATAGAGTGCTTTTATTCTCGATTTCAAGAATGTACTAGCTACAAATATTACCCTTCGAATTGAATTGAGGAATCCATGTATAATTGGTTTCAATACTATAAAAAAGTACTTGAAGCATCAATCATCAGTAGTATGAGTGAATGTCAATGTACCAAGGTTTTATATCTCTAAAATGTGACAATATGCTGGCAATTTCGCATAACTTTCATGGGATTTTCCACGGATCAATCCACAAGCAAAATGTTTAACCATATAGGCTTCTGTGTAACTTACGGTTATGCCGAACTCTTTACGAATTTTATTAATGATATCCCGTGGTTTGTAAACTCGTTTGACATTGTGACACTTAGGGGCAATGTGGTTTCTAATGATCATATATGAAGCATAGATACAGTCTCTGCAACGAATGCTCATGGAGTAAGAATAATGACTATTATACTTTTGAACTTTGAAAATAGGACTTTCTAAGATATTGAGTGCTCACAAGCGCCACTTACATTTTCATTGATACAAACAATTGTACAAATGCTCTTATTCGACTTCTTAACTTTGTATTCAAAGTGACACGTCATAGCCAGCAATTGCAATTTTGATATTATGTCATATTTTGATGTAAATAACTGGTTGACTTACACATCTTCATTTTTCAAAATTCTTATGGATGTCTCACAATGGAGCAAACTTGCATTTGTAGATACAATCCGACTATATTCAACATTATTATCATTCGATACAGTCTAACTATAAGGTTCATCTATGTGTAACTTCACACAGTTGTAATCTACTGCAAGAGAATTATTGTTGACATCCACTCTTTGAGAACTATCTTCACTTACCTCAAAATCATTACAATGTTCAAATATTCCATCGCCATTATCATGATTACCATCGTTGTCCGTTCGAACATATCCCTCCTTGTTGTTCATATTTGTAATTTGTTCTCTACCGTCTATTAGTAATAAGCATTATTGATCACTAGAATCTTCTTGATTTTCAACAAATTCATTTGAAGGGGTTACACAAAGAAAAGTTTCTTTACGGACAAATAGAAATCACTTCACATTGTTATCACAATCAATTATAGTTGGAACAGCTAGAGCTTTAGACGTTATAAGGACAAGAGCTTGAATCTCCATTTTGTATAACGTTGTATCGATGTTTAACATCTCTTTGAGTTTATCATACAATTCCACATAAGAAATAGTATTCACAACACGAGTAGACGTTGTTTTTCCTTTGCTATTACCTACATATTTCCATTTCTATGCACGTTCAACTGATTTCCCATTTCAAATGGATAACAAATTGATATCCATAGTGTCCATAACTATAATTCAACATAAAAATTTCATTAGATTTCAAACATTGTATAGTATTGATAACTATATGTGAATCGCTATGGATTGCAGAAAATGACATGCAAGTTGTTATGTAAAGAAGAAAACCAAATGTATGTTTTACTGTAAAATAATGAAAGGAATAGACAAACAAGTTTTTGTCAACTTACATTTCACTCCAATGAATACAAATAATGGTTAATGAGAAAAGGGTTGGCAAGTAAACCGTATCAAAACTCTAATCCAATGTTAAAATGAATTCTAAATCATTGTTCGCATATGAACACCATAAACATATATACAACAAAATAAATTATTCTAAAAAAATCGAAGAGTGAAAGCAGCTCAAAAATTGAACTCCAAGTGCTCAGCAAGAATGTTGCAAAATTTTATTGCTCACTTAGCCAAATGAGCATTCAAGAGAATGTCAACGCATAATTGGTGCATTGTCTTGAAAGTTATCAAATCAGTACCTTTAATCATGTGATCAAATCAGTTGACTTAGCTTGAAACTTGGTGTAAACAATGCATGTGATCAAATCAATTACCCTTATTTATATGGTCAAATAAATTACATTGCTTAAAATGTGGTGAATAATGCACATGGTCAAATAAATCATCTTTAATTGTGGCTAATTGGCATATACAATATCTTGTCCATGATTTCATCTAACTTCCAAATTAACTCTTCACTTAGGTCTTCAAACTATTGACTAGTAATCAATAAGGTCAATCAACATTCTTTAATTGAGTATTGTTAAAGAGGTTTATCACAACGTTCTAATAAGTGAATATAGACATTGGTTAACATAATTGATATTTGACAATATTTTTTAAATGCATATTTTTAATGTCGCCTTTTGCAACGTTCATTGACTTGAGCAAAAACTTTTATTTTTTGTAACTTATTTTTTGTAACGTTTATTGACCGTTGTTAAAAGTTCGTTCTACAACAAGATTCAGTGAGTGCTGTTGAAACTCTTAATACATAGCTTTTTGCAATAATATAGTGAAAAGTTTTAACTTTTTCTTGATCTCGTAAAGTCGAAATCAAACTCTAGTATCTACTAGTTATATCTTGCTTGATCTCGAAAGAAAGAGTTAGATGAATCACTAAAAATGTGGGAATGGCTGAATAGGTTTACAAGATTGAATTATAGTTTTGTTTGAGTGTCTATCTGAAGTACATAGCTTGAATGCTTATTTAAAATACTAAAAGTAGATAGCATTGGATCAATGGAAATACTATACAAGATTTACTATTGAGTAATATTATTTAGCCCTATTAGAGTTACAACCCTAATCTAGGTGGCATTAATGTGGCATTAAATGATAGGCAAAATTAAATAAGTCATTTAATTTCAACTTTCATTCAGCCTATCATCTAATGCCACTTAGGTTGGGGTTGTAACTCCAGTAGCGCTATATAGCATTATTCTTTACTATTGAATCATTGAAGGTTTCTTCATGAATGCATTCTTGCTGACTGTTTCACTTTGGTGCCTAGGGAATGCGAAATCATTCGAATCCAAGTTAACCCACATATGGCCGCGGCCATTTATTAGAAACGATGTATATTGATCTCTTGTATCAATACTGTGTATTCAATGCCTCTTGAATACCATGAGCTTTAACTTGCGGAGTTGCATCTTGATGTCATTAGCTAGTTGTTAGTTGTAATTTGATGTATGTATGCATATGTAATTGATACAATTAGGATTTAAAGGTTAAGATAATTATTTCTAGATAATTGTAAGAAATCATTCTCAATAATTTTGTGTCTTGGCCGTCACATGACAAATCAATGGAAATGTATTTCTTCTACAATTCTAATCATTATCTTTTGTGATCAGCTCTATCTTATGTTGAATCTATTTTTAATCATGCTAAGAATCGAGAATCACAAAATAGTAAATTAATAAATCGAATTCATACATGTGGAAGTCATTGTTGATATAAATAATAGCAGCTAAATTTTCCCCTCTTTGTTCCTCATAAAGTATTAGCCATCAATGGGTCAAGCTAATAAAATCATATGGAGAGGAGAGGAGAGGAGACATAACCTTTATATAGAAATTTATTTAGTCGCCCCTTATTGACTTAAACCCTAATTAAGGTTTACGCATAATTCCTGTCCACATACTCGAAATTATCACATTATATCAAATAAAGCCGTAAGATGTAAAACGACCCAAAATTGATCACTTAACATAATTGGCCTAATCATAATGTCATTGTAAGCCGTACATCTAACCCATAAAATTTACAATCGAATATGAAGCCTATATTTAGAATTATTTCAACATTTTCCCACTTGGGCAAACATTTGATTCTTAAAACAAAACTTTTAATACCCTGTGTTAGACTACATAGGTGGCCGCAAAAGTATAGCTCCAATGACGACACCTTATATAACATGATTCGGTCCAACAAGAATATTAACACCGAACATGGAAGTCATTACACAAATTAAGTAATGTAAGACCATTCCACAGCTACAAATGTCAATATCCTTATTGACATGGATCCCCATCTTCCAACTAATGTGGTAGCATGTGATATGAACTTAGCACCAAGTATGATAAAAAAAATTGTGCTAATTCATATCGGTCCTCATAATGCTTAAGATCAAAATGAAGTCACATGTCTCCAAAAGAAACTCATCTTATGTCTTTATCTGTCATATCTCGAGATCACAATAATATCATAATAAAAAGATATAAGTCAAATGCATGTTCAAAATAGTTCATGGATAGGGAAAATATATTTTATTATTGACAGAAGGGCTGTACCCGAAGACATATGGGTTGCATACATACCTTGTAAAGGGATCAAGCCCAAAGCATAGTTCTTTTATACAAATAACTCCCACTATCCAAAAATATCAAATGTTTCCACAATGCTCATATTAACAATAAGTGTCTTAAGGACTTTGGAGCAAGTCCTTTAGTCAAAGGATCTCCAATCATTGCCTTTGTATTGATATGCTCTATTTTAGTCTGTCCTTCCTTGACTCTGTCTCTAACCACCAAATGTTTGATGTCAAAATGTTTAACCCACAAGAACTTTTATCATTCGTTGAAAAGAACACTGATACATTGTTATTACAGTAAATGGTGATTGGTTTGGAGATAGAATCAACAACTTTCAAACTAGAGATGAAATTTCTTAACCAAACGGCTTAGACTGTAGCCCATAACATGCTACAAATCCAACTTGCATAATAGAAAATGCCACTAGAGTCTATTTAGTACTTTTGCAAGAGATAGCACCATGAGCTAACATGAAATGTAACTTGAGGTTGATTTCAAATTATCTTGACATCCAACAAAATTAGAATCTAACTACCCTTCCACCTCAAGATGATTTAAACATTGAAAATGTAAGCATATAACCTTCAATTTTCTTCAAGTATCTCATAATTTTCTTAGCTACGAAGCTTGCAATGCTCTTGTCTTGAATTTGACTAAAATCCGCTTAGGACACATAATGTGTAGGTTATATCCGGTCTAATGCAAACTTGAACATACATCAAGCTCCCCTATAGCACTAGTACATGGAATCATCTTCATAGATTCCCTTTCTAGTTCATTTCTTGGACATTGAGTTTGTTAAACTTATCTCCTTTTATGATGGGTACATCACCAGGTGCACAATTCTGCATATTGAACATTTCTAGAACACGTTGTCTATAAACTTTCTGAGAAAGTCCTAGCAAGCCATGATTTCTATCACAGTCTATTTCAATGCCAAGCACATAAGAAGCTTCTCCAAGATCTTTCATCTCAAACTTAGCAGACAACATTTTCTTTGTCTCATGAAGTAACCCTAAGTTACTACTTGCAAGCAAAATATCACCAACTTACAGGATAAGAAAGATAAAATTTCTTTCACTGGTTTTTAGATAAAATGCATTGATCAATTGTATTTTCAACAGAACCAAGAGAAGTTACAACCTCATCAAATTTCAAATACTACTATCGTGATACTTGCTTGAGGGCATATAAGGATTTGTTTAACTTACATACCAAGTTTTCCTTTCCTTTTACAACATAACCTTTAGGTTGTCTCATGTAAACCTTTTCAGAAAGATCTCCATTCCCTATGCGATTTTCTAACTTACGGCTCAGAAACTGACCCAATTGTTGTTGGAGAAATTTGGAAGTTCTCCTAGGTTCCCGGATTCTTCATTAACACCAACAACTAGTTGAGAACAAACTTTTTTTGGTATAATAGAAACTAGAATAATAACTTGATTTGGTCCAACAAAAGTTCTCTTAATGTGAAACTCACACTATCACCAAAATCATTTTCCAAAATTTTATCAGTAACGGATTCAACAATTCTAGTGTCACGATTTAGACAATAGGACTTATATGCTTTTGATCTGTCTAGGTATCCAATAAAGTAACTAGGTTTGGATTTTGGCTCTAATTTCCTTTTCAAATGGATCCTAAATCCTAACATCAGTTGGACATCCCCAAACCTTAAAATGAACCAAACGTGGCTTATGTCTTATCCATAATTTAAAATGTGTCTTTGCAATAGCTTTACTTAGAATTCTGTTTAAAACATACATAACAGATTTCAAAGCTGACCCCATAGATAATCTGGCAAATTTGTTCTATTTATCATACTCATGACCATGTCTTTCAGAGTTCAATTACACCTTTCAGAAGCGTCATTCTACTTAGGTGTTCCTTGCATGGTGTATTGAGGCACTATTCTATACTCTTGTAAAAACTTATGAAAATTACCCATGTTTTGATGAGACTTGTCGTATTTGCCATAATACTCACCACCACGATCAAATCTTACAACTTTGATACCTTTTTCCACATTATTTCTTTGCTTCTATTCTAAAAATCTTGAATTTCTCAAATGCATGGGATTTATCATTAATCAGGTAAACATATCCATATCATGAGAAATCATCAATAAAGATTATGAAATATTTGTTCCCACGTATGGTGGAAGGCAAAAATCTACTAACATTATTATGTATTAAGTCCAAAATACTATTACTCCTAATTTAAACATTCCTTGTAGACTTAGTTAATTTTCTCTTATACAATCCACACAAGTGTCAAACTTAGAGAAGTCTAAAGGGTGAAGTATCTCATCTTTTACTAGTTTTTCCATTCTATCAATCAAAATACGACCTAATAGCTTATGCCACAATATAGAGGACGATTCATAGCTTAAAGCTTTTTTTATACACTGGTAACACACGAGACTTCACAAAAAGGAGCTGAAAACAATTTATATAAACCATCACATAAAAGTCCATTCCTAATTAAACGAGAACCATAATATAACTCAATGTTTCCATTACCAAGTTGAAGGTAAAATCACAAGCATCAAGTTTCAATTTAGAAATTAGATCCTATTTCATTTGCGGTAGAAAAAACTATATTTTCCAAAACAATGGTAAAATCGGACTCCAAAGACAACTTCACTATCCAATGATTCAAGCTTTACTTGAACTCCATTTCCAACGCTCAAGCTCACTTCATTCTCACTTGGCCTCTGTGTGCCTGTGAACCCCTACAAGGAATTCACAATATGAATACTAGCTCCCGAGTCTAACCACCAAGAATTCAAAGGCACATCTACTAAAGAAGACTCAAAACAAACTAAGGCCAAGAAAATGCCTGCAGAACTCTTCTTCTTTTCCAATCAAGTCTTAAACTTAAGACGGTCTTTTTGCCCATGACCTTTCCTTTTGTAGAACTTGCATTGATCAGTTTTTTTTATAATTCCTTTAGGATCACTAGAAGTCCGACCCTCAAAATTTTTATTCTGCTAATTTCGGTGTGACTTATTATCCTTAGGGAACTTAGACATTTGGTTATGAGAAGGCCCCTTGTTTTGTGATGACTGAAAAGCTAATTGCACAGTTTCAACAGTCTCACGACGCATCCTATAATCTTTTTGGACACACACCACTATAAAGTCATTCAAATCCTATTTATCCCATTGAGCATTGTAAACAACCTTAAGCTGATTAAATGGCTAGGAAGGCTATTTAAAACATGATAGATTAGGAAAGGTTCCGCAATATGAATGTTAATAGCCTTTAGTTTAGATAATATATTATCATTTTCATGACATGCTCCCTAACACCACTTGTTCTATCAGATTTCATGTTCATCAATTTATCCATCAGATTCCTAGTTTCGACTTTATCAGACTCAATAAATTTCTCTCATATGGCATCTATAAAATTTTTGGCATTTTTATTATCTGGAATAGCTCCCATAATGGAATCAAATATAGACTACTTAATGATTTTTAAACAAAGTTTGTTGGCCTTTTCCCACTTTTCATACGTGGCTTCATATTCAATAGCACTCCTATATGTGGTTTTCTCAAGCTTTTTATCCATCGCAATGTCCATGCTAAAAGACCAAGTACTATTTCTACATCTCGTTTCCATCGCACATAATTATTCACAATTAAGGTTTCAATAGCTGACAATTGTCTCGAAAGAGATGATGCATTATGAACTACGGAAACATAAAGTACCATACTCAATATCATCTAAACATAATGCATACAGTCAAATGGATGATAAAATATCCAACTAATTAACATGGCTATTAATTCGATAATCTGTAATTAAATTAAAAGTATATGGATTTCATTACGGTAAGAGTCTAGATGCATCATCATAAAGTCACCTTTGGACTGATAATACAACATGCTATAAGGTAATCTTAAAACACATCATGTATCTAGTTAACAAAATTACATTGATTTTCGAAATACCAACACTTTCGGTTAAAAGGAAATTTCTAGACCAAATTATGCTTGTTAACCACCTTATGCTATTTTCCGAAAATATTACATATAATAACACATTTGGGCAAGATATTATATGCAATAAATCAAAATTGTTGCTCAAAATATATATATTTTTGCTGTAGAGAAAATCAAATAAATAACAATGAGTGTGCTACTTTGACAACTACTACCAATTTTTATTTCAAAATATTTCTCTTTGTGGGAGAATAAGGATCATCTCAAAACCCATGGAAAATTCAATCACAAAACAATAATTATGCAACAAATCATAATCATTAATCGATAAAGGGCAAAATTTATATATGATTGAGAGACAAAATGGGCAACAAAATTTCAATATTTGAAAGGCCGAATTTAAATAAACAAATAATAACAACAATTGAATTAAACATTTTGACGAAAATATAAAAGTCGTCAATTATTATTATTAGCAACATAATTTTAAACGGGTTAATTTTAAATAAAAATTTTTATTTGGGTCAAAATTGAAATTTTAGAGTCAAAACTTTAAAAAATCCAAC
This sequence comes from Olea europaea var. sylvestris, assembly GCF_002742605.1. Classification (NCBI taxonomy): domain Eukaryota; kingdom Viridiplantae; phylum Streptophyta; class Magnoliopsida; order Lamiales; family Oleaceae; genus Olea; species Olea europaea. The sequence goes on from NC_036246.1 coordinate 17,445,304, forward strand.
TTAAAACCCTTTTAATATTTAAATTAAAAACCCATTCGAAAATTTGCACATGACCCCTGGTCTAAAATTATTAATAGGCCCTTTAATTAAATAAATTACATGACAGGTCCTCCTTTTATTATTTACAAACTTAACCCCAATCTCTAATTGAAAATAGGGGCCTCTCATCTCATTAATTGCAAGAGCGACCCCGTCCCCAAAAACATCACAGCCGACCGAAACAGGCCCTAAATCCACCACCCAATTCGGCTTCTTTTTCAAACCCTAATAAAGACCACTGCCCGGTTTGCTCATCATACAGATTTGGTCCCTTCTTCAACGTCATACAGATTCGACATTAAAAAGAAAGGAAAAAAACTTACGTAAACATACAACAATGCCTGCTGGCTCCTTTGCTTCTATACCAAGTTCAATAGATTTCTTCCTTCAACAACATCAATTCTCATCCCAATTAATTCATCAAAAGGAAAAGAAAAATGAAATATCGACAACGAAAAAAAAGGAACAACAGACAGCCAACTATGATGGTAATTGATTTGGGTTTTGGCATTATCATCAATTGGCAAGTTGAAACCTGGTTTTCTCAATTAATTTCCTTCATTCAACGGTTTGAGAAATAGAGAGGTGAGAGAGTTAATGTTTTGCACATTGGGTTTGCAGACTTAGTTCTGGAAACAGTTGGGATTTTGGATATCTTTACCCATGTTTAGTGCTTGTTTGGTACATATTAAAAGCCAATTAAAATCTATATTTTGACCGTTATTTTACTATTTCAACCGTCATTTTTGAATTCTTTTCTCACAAGTAAGACCCACTTTATCTCTAACAGTCAAAAAAACAATTATCAAAATGTCTACCAAACAAGCTCTTATATTCAATTAATCTATGTTCCACAGAACACGTGGAAAGTTGACCCTCCTTATCATTATTTTAAACTTTGAAAACATAACAATTTCAAAGATTTAAATTGAACGGTAGCGAAAACTTTAAAATTATTCAGTCAGAGAAAGAATATTGTTTTAATGATGGATTCTGATATGGATTCTCATATTCGCATGAGGGCTCTGAAACCAATTGTTGAATTTATTTATAATCATGCTAAGAATCGAGAATCACAAAATAGTAAATTAATAAATCGAATTCATACATGTGGAAATCATTGTTGATATAAATAATAGTAGTTAGATCTTTCTTTCCTTGTTCCTCACAAAGTATTAGCCATCGATGGGCAAGCTAATAAACCATATGGAGAGGAGAGAGGACCTAACATTTATATAGAAATTTATTTAGTCATCACTTTATCAACTTAAACCCTAATTAGGGTTTATACATAATTTCGGCCCACATACTCGAAATTATCACATTATATCAAATAAAGCCCGTAAAGTGTAAAACGGCCCAAAATTGATCACTTAACATAATTGGCCTAATCATAATGTCATTGTGAGCCATACATTTAACCCGTAAAATTTACAATTGAATGTGAAGCCCGTATTTAGAATTATTCCAACATCTTATCCAAATAAACTTCTTTTCAAGTCTAATGTACATGATAAATTATAATCTACTAAACAAGACCAATATCAATACAATATTTTGCTCTACATTAAAAACTAATATTACCTATCAGGTAATTTACTTTAATGAGCTATAACTCGAGTTTGGATTATTCAAATTAATTTTTAATTGAGTCCATAATTCATCATTCAGTACAAATTTCGAAATAAGTCTAATATTGATAGGATAACTCTCTCTCCTTCAATACTCCATTATTAGGCTCAATGTAATAAAAATATTTACGTCAATTTGTTTTTCAATTTAGTCCCTGAACATCTCAAAATATTCAAAAGTTGTCCAAATCAAAATCCTCGATCCTTCTCAACATTAAACAATCTTGACTTGTCATATTCTTGCCTCAAATATATTTCTTACCATTTGCAATCTAATCTTTAAACTAGAACATTTTATTTCTCACCAATCAAAATGAGTTTTGAATAGTATTTTAATGAGAATGTGCGCTTAAAAAGTAATAAAAAATTTTTGCTATATATGAAGAATATTTTATAATGTGAATGTGTGACTGAACATGATATTATTAGCAAACCATAAAGTAAATTAACAGGTGTCAAACAGGCACCTAGTATTACCCACATAATTAATGAGCTATAACTCGAATTTCGATTATTCTCATTTTATTGAGATCCACAATTCATCACGCAATACAAATTTTGAAGTGAATCTAATGCTGATAGGGTAACTCTCGCTCTTGCAATAATTGATTATTTGGTCCAATGTAATAGAAGTATTAATGTAAAAATTTATTTTTAACTTAGTCCCTTGCCATCTTTAAATAATAAAAAATTGTCCAAATCAAAATCCTAAGCATGTGGTGATCCTTCTTGTAACGACCCGACCCGTATGGATTGAAACGTCGCTAGATTAACTGTATTTTAGCTGTAAACTCATTAAATAACTATACTTTTAGCGGAAAACATAAAGATTTAATTTAATTCTAAACAATATCATTTCATATTAATGGATCATCAAATAACTTATTAGAAGAAAAGCCACTGTTGGACAATAGCGGAAATAGTGAAATGATAACAAAAAGAAACAATTTTTAAAAGAATTTGAACAAAGTTTATGCAAATTCTACTATTTACGTTAACAATGGCATGTTTAGAATGAATTTTTGAATTAAAGGACAGAAGCTGGGATTTTCAAAAAATAACAACACTCAGGTTACATAAAGTGACATATAAAATTTTACCGATATCGAATTGATATGATTCCAAGTTTATTCGGTATCTAACTTATGAGGCTATCAAATGCCACTAGTTTCGTTCAAAGATTTCAAGTAGTGATTGAGTTACGAATTTTTAAAATCAAGGTAAAAGCTGGAATTTTTAACAAACATGAAATTTTAGCAAACAACAACATTAAATCGTAACCTTTTTTTCGTGATAAACGTGACTTGTAAGTTAATTTCTATAACACATATCTACTTCTAAAAATAACTTATCCATTTAAATGTTCATAGAGTATAACCACATATAATGTTCATAGAAATCTATTTATAAAAAAAAATGTAACCATTTCCTCACCGAATTAAAAACTTTAAGTCACCGGCTTCTACATAGCACGTTGCATTTTCATCTATCATCATCCATGCCCTAAGTACATCCAATCAACTTGTAGAAAGGAAATTAACCCATGAGTTTGAAACTCAGTAGATATTATTGGCGTTAACAAATTAGAAAATTCATCGTAAATGGATTTTCGGCAAAATCCGATTCTATAGAATTATTATAACACGTAGGGCTGGAGAATAATCATACAAACTATAGTAGTGCCAAAAGCACCATACACAAAGATACCAATTCATTCAAACTTTAAACGAAAAATAAAACTTTGAAAACGAAATAACCACTTGCACCTTTACCTACCTTTGTTTGATGCTTTTGAATCAATCAAGTTGGATGTAATATTGTTTCCAGAATGCAACCAATACTCTTTAAAAAAAATCTGGTTCATTTTTCTTTCCCTTGGAATTTATTTATTTATTATTATTATTTTATTTTTTTCAAAGTGAATATGTTTCAATGTATAAATTACAAATATTAGAAAGTATGAAAATTTTGGAAATGAAAGGCAAGAAAACGGTTAGTATGAATAATTTGGAAATGAAAAGGGTAGAAAATGGTTGCATTCACCACTCCCCAATAAAAGGGAATTTAAAATGGGTTTATTGGTTGATTGTAGGTTTCATTCCCAATTTCAGCTACATTAAAACTGTAATACGTGTGTGTGATTGATTGGAACTTAATGATTTGTTTATTTACCAATTAATGAAATATATTCCTGTGTGTATTCTATTCTATATTATCCTTGACCTGTACAACTTATTTAATTATCCAATCTACACATAAAACTTTAAATTTCCTTTTACTTATAAATTGGTCCGTTTGAAAAACAAAAAAATGTGTGCAAACCTAGTCTTGAAAATATTGATTTTACAAAAATAATTTTTTTATTGTCGGGTCCAAACCGTGGAAACATTGAATCTGTCATAACTTCTTCAAATTATTTTTAAAAACATGTATGGTGGCAGGACTTGGGCTGTATATTAAAGCACCATTAATTGTAAATAAATTTGTTTAAGACATATTGGATTGGTATTGGATTTTCACTTCTTATGTGGGCCGAGCATAAGGTTCGTCTATGAGCTAAGCTCATTCTACTAGATCATTACATAAAAATATGGGAAAATTACCTAGAAACCTAGGTTTATGGACTAATTTTCAAAAACAAAGAGGTTTTATTTATATTTCACAAATCAGGTGTTAATTAGGTTAGTAATATTAAATAATAAAAATTTAATTAAACCTACCACAGTACCACCCTCAATCCACGGTCCACCCACCCCAACAAATATCAATCCCACGCAGTAGTGCAGTACCACCAATTTCATTTCTCACTCATCTCTCTCTTTTCTCTCTCTCTCTCTCTCTTCTCTTTCTCTCTCTACTGTCTAACCCTCTCTGTTGATGATTCAACACCGTCGAAGGCACCACGAGATAATCGACGAGCGTCAAAATCACGACACCTCTCTCTTGACGACGGAATCACTCCGCCGCTGCAGTGACCTTGATCTGAGAGAGCGATGTTGCCCACCACCGCATTGCTAGCACTGTCGTCTGGAGGAATCGCTAGACGAGGGATGAGAGTCTGAATCACGAAGCCACTGTAGTGCCGCTGATCTGAGAGAGCGGCACCGCCCACTACCACTGCACCGCTCACCGCTCACCGCTTACCAGTGATTTTTCAACTACTGCTAGCACCTGTGCAATTGTGAAGAGATAGTGGTGGTGATTTGTAGATACAAGTTGTGGTAATGGTGCGTTGGGGTGGTTTTGTTGGATATGGTGGTGATAATTTTTGTTGATGGCAGTGGCGATGGAAATGGCGGTTGGGGGCAGTTTTTGTTGAGTCTAGTGGTGATGGTCTTGGTCATGGTGCTTGGCGATGCTGTTAGGTTGGTGTGGTGTGGTGTGCTAAGGTGCGGTGCCTGCCGTGCCAATGTTTTTCTTGCTGGTAGTATATGTGGTACGTTTGGTTGCTGATGTTGGGAATGGTGGTGTGTGACCAAATCTATCTTTATTGTGATTGTCTGTGACCAGATTTGTGTTAATTGTGACTGTGTGTGACCTGGTTATATATAGTCACAAATTAGACTAACATGGTCACATGGAGTCATACTAAAGACAAATTTGATCGTGAACACATAAGGTCACAATATGTTACGGGTCACAATTCGCGGTTAAGGTCACAGTACATTGGTCACAGGTCATATACAGTCACAATAAACACAAATCTAGTCAGAGAGAGTGCACTAAAGACAAATTTGATCATGAACACATAATGTCACAATACGTTACGGGTCACAATTCGCTGAGGTCACAGTACATTGGTCACAGGTCACATACAGTCACAATTAACACAAATCTAGTCACAGAGAGTCACACTAAAGACAAATTTGATCATGAACACATAAGGACACAGTACGTTACGGGTCACAATTCACTGAGGTACATTGGTCACAGGTTTGAGTTCACATGCCACGATCCTTCATATAAGTCACAAATTAGTATAAACGGGTCACATATCAATATGAACAGGTTACATGTCATTTTTGTAGAAGTCATGAAACAAAATTATAAGTTACATTTTATGTGGTTAGGTCACAAATTTAATAAAAATGGTCACAGGTCACACATATGATGAAACTGGTCACATGTCATTTAAAAAAAAAAGGTACTGCTTTAGTTATCGTAACAGTTGTCGAAAAATTTGTTGGGTCGTCGGAACTTGTTAGCAGAATGGTTGTCAGAGCTAGAGCTGTCGTCGGAAGGGGGTGTGGTAATCGGAGTGTCGTCGGAATTTGGTGCCGGAGTCGGAGCAGTTGTCGGAGTGTCGTCGGAGGTGGGGTTGCCGGAATTGTGGCCGGAGTCGGAGAAGTTGCCGGAAGTGTCGCCGGAGAAGTAGCCAGATGTGGGGTGGAGAGAGAGAGAGAGAGAGAGAGAGAGAGAGAGAGAGAGAGAGAGAATGTTTTGAATTTAAAATTTGGTGTGATGGCTGGGGTAGGGCGAGGTGGGATAATTAGATTAATTATGCTATATTAATAATTAAATATTTAATAAATTTAATTATCACCTGAATTATGAAATAATTTAACAAGATTGTGAGGTTCGAAATGTGATTCTTAAACTGTGGCAGTTGTGTTGTTTTCCCTAAAAAAATAAGCCTAATTTCATTTTATTTTTTGGGCTTCTACACTTCTCAACATTAAATAATCTTGAGTTGTCATATTTTCATCTAGAACATGTCTCGCCATTTGCAATTTAATCTCTAAATTTTACATTTTCTGGATTTAGGGTCCAATCCTTAGATTAAGCTCGTAAAATCCAACACTTTCATTATGAGACATAACTGTAGCAATCTGAAGACATAAAAAATCATGATTCTTAAACTTTTTATAAGTTACTCTTTAGTCTTGAACTTTTCGGAATTCGCTAAATTACCCAAAACTTGACTTTTTTCAAATAATAAATGCTAAATATTATTGTTTGCACTCTGATAATATTTTCTTCACGAATGGGATACACTACAAGAAAAATGACATTTAAAAACTGATGTTTCAATGGCTAAATCAATAATGGTAGTAGGAGAGATATGGTGCATGTTTCTAATCTGTTCGCACTTTACCTCGTCGTCTTTAATCTTCTTCATGTAAATGTTATGCCTAAGTCCAATCGACTTTGAACATAAATACGATTAATATATAGTTGATGTGATTTATGACAGATGTATTATTCAATTAATTATTACTCAATTGAATTAAATCATGGAGTACATAGATTCAAATCTTAGTAATTTGTTAACCATAAGGAGTTGTGATTATGAGATACAACTTATGATTAAATCTTAAATCATCTATGGTCGTAAGTAATGACGAAATACAGATATCGTTATTACGGATAGACCGTCATGTGTGGCATTTTTTACTTGTGAAGTAAGTAGCTGATCTCATAAGCTAAAATGTGGTGACACTTGAATAAACACGTGGATGTTTTGTTATCGAACAAAAAATTGGAGACCCGCTTAGAGAATCCACATGGATAACTATCTGCATGTCAACAGTTAATCTCTAACGTTTGGTAGTGGAATTGGTCATTTGATCTCATAGTGCCTTATATGAAGATAATCATGCTTTGACGGTGTTGGATATTGCTCTACCAAGGGCCACTAATACCTTATTGTTCGAGTATTTCAAGAATCGTATAAAGTTTATGTATGACCAATAGAGGATTCGTCACTCTTAAATTGTAAGAGATTATGATCTGCATTTTATTCAATTAAGTCGATAACGAAATTGTTGGCCAAGTTGTACTCAGAAGACGAAAGGGAGTTTTCGACTTATATAAACGTAATAGTGGAATGAAAGATATGATCGATAATCGGGATTAATACACTTCTATAATTCATAATTGATCGGATCATGTTGACGAAAGGATTATAATTTCACGGTATACGAACCAGATTGGTTTTATCATATCACATGACTTTTTCTATTACATGTATTGCCCTGATACATTGCTAGATGTCGATTTGGGATGGCAAACATGAGTTCGTAATAAATTAAAATGGTGTTTTAATTTATCGATTTTGATTAGATCAAAATAATAATTCACATTGTTAGGCATTGTGATCGGGAACCTAATGTGTCAAACACAAAAGAAGAACTAGAATATTGTGATTTGTCAATGGATAAATTAATTAATTAGGCTGTTTATTTATAAGCCCGAATGACTTAATTCATTTTATTTATCGAATTTAATTAAATGGACTAATTAAATACTGGACCGGGTTAAGAAATGGGTCAGTCCTTTTTGGGCTTATATATCTAAGCCCGTTTGGCCTTACAATTATGTAGAGAATTTTATTATTGTTAGCACAAGAGGAGAAAAATCCTGGTTCCTATAATCTTGTTCTCTGTATGGAATTTCATTGAAAGCTGGACAATTGGACAGCTATGAGTGACAGATCAAGGTTGCTAGAAGAAAAGAAAAACAAAGAAGTTTGCACATCTTGTAAAATGTATAATTTCTTTCACAATTTCTACCTAAAAACACAAAGTAGATCTTTGGTGGAAATTGAAATCTATTTCATTTTCACTGCGTATGATTAAGTAGATTTCCAACAGTGGTATCAGAGCCTATATTGTATTCGTTAGAGATTGTTTTGAATTTTTGGGAACAATCAAAAGTTGGATTTTGTTCTTTTTCTTGTTTCTAGCAATTAAGAAAATTTGATTTTCATACTATTTGAAATATGTTTCAAAATAATAATAATAATAAATAAATAAATAAGTTGAGTGTTATTAATAAGTCTTCACAAAATAAGGTTAAAATCCTTTATGAGCGATCTTAATAAGATTAAGTTGAGCGTTGTGAATGAGTCTTCACAAAATAAGGTTAAAATCCTTATGAGCGATCTTAAGGATTCTAACACCCAACTCCTTGCATTCTTTGGCGGTTTAGTAAAGCTTGATAGCATCTTAGGAATGGACAAGCCTACTAGTAATATGGGAGGTCTAGGATATAAGGAGAATGATTACAATGCTGCTAGTATTTTCAAAACCATTTTTATCCCCACCAATAACTAGGCTGAGTGTGCTCCTAACCCTAAACCCAAGAATAAGGGAATCATATGACAGAGGCTTACTAGACATCATAAGACCTGCTAACCTAGGAATAGAAATTAGCGTCCACATAACCTTGGTCCTACAAGTTATCCCTATTTGCTTTCAATTGTGGAGAGTTAGGAAATATAAGGCCTAGCTGTCGTAATTTTTTGAATGGAAATAGAAGTCGGAAATTCAATAGAAATGAAAATTAGGATTTTGATAGCCGGATTGACTTCTTCACTAATCATATGAGTCAATTGACCAAGTTAATAACACAGTTGACTAGTATTAGCTCTTCCATTAGGCAAGTTTAGCCGTAGGGCTTCGACTCTCTCATGATCTGAGATGGCCTCTTCTTCGTAATCAAGCCAGGGCAAGGGATATCTATTCTTAGAGGAAGCAATTGACGGAATATTGTATCGGCGTGGAAAGGACGGACTGCTCCTCAGGTGTGTGAGTGAGCAAGAAGCCGACCTACAAAAGGAGGCCAACAAGTGGATTGAATCTTTTCCAGTCTAGAGACTGGCGGGATGAGCATACCTCTTATTAGCATCTCCTGCCCTTGGCCCTGGGACCAGCTCCACTCATATGAAGAAGAGTGATCTAAAAATTTTTGAAATAGATCACAGTGCTTTTAAAGGGAAGTATGATTGTATACCTAACTGATTACGCATTTTGTTTTGTTTTTTGTTGTTTCCTATGTTAAATTTTCCATTTTTTTAATTTTGTGCAATTATTGCATTCATGTTTTGAAAAGAAAAGGAGCGAATTTTTTTTTAACTAAAACATAATATATGATATACTTGAACTTGTGTATTTTAATCTAGTATGAGTTTAATTGATGTGTTGTAGCTTATTTTCCATTACTTTGTTTAAATTTTTATGGAGTACTTAGTATAGGTTTGCTCATGTACCATCTTCAATGCGCACAATATGATATTGTGAGTGAGACTTGACCACATATATGAGATTTTGGATGGTAGTCATTTGTTGGTAAGGTGACCTTGAACATGAATTAACCTTATCTTAGTTGACCTAAGCTCAAATACATTCCCTTGAAAGAAAAAGCTCAAGATCTTATGCTCTTCTTAGGAGCCTACTCAACTCGAGCAATTAAGTCTGGGAATTTTCTCATAACCTAGTACCTATGGTCAAGTGACTTGAATTAACAGATCTAAAGCTCGTTAGAGGGGTCATCTTAGTCATTTAATGGAGAAGAGTCTGAACATAAGATGTGAAAAATTTGAGGAGTTAAATGATGAGTTTAAAAAATTAAAAAAAAAATATATATATATATATATATGGAGATAAAAGAATAATATGCATGCAAAGTGAGCTTCTTTAATAGGTCTCTATAGGCTATCATTGGTTTGACTTTCATAAATAGAGAGATAAACTTATTGACAGTGATGTTTAGCATGTCCTTTCTCACAAAAAATAAGGTTTGGAGACTCATGGTTTCAGAAAATTAGTAATACTTTATAAACTTGAGTAACTTATGCAATTTACTCTATTTTAAGTTGAATTGAATATGTGGAAAAGTTTATTGATCATTGATTATACTTGTGACAAAGTTCCCTAAGTCATTTGCGACAAAGGGGGAGTGGGAGAGAGAGTAGAGAGATTAACTTGTGTTTATTCTGCATTTTAGGGAGAGTTTGTAGTAAAACGGAGAGGAAGCACTCCAAATCAGATTGAATAGCTTTTTTGAGTTTTGATATTTTGTTATATTAATGTTTCAGTTGGTGTTTTGATTAATATTAATATTACTTCTCTATCTAACTAGCATCTTTAGTATAATGTTTTACAATTGTTATATTTTCTGTATCACGTGCTTTTACACTTGGTATTTGAGTTTTTATTTCAGGAAACATGCTTAAAAAGAAATGCAAGAGACAATCATTTGTTTGAGTTTGGGATGATTAGATGTGGTTTTTATTTCCTTGAATTGTATAGTATAGGTTAGTAACAGAATGCTAAAGGGAGAGTTTGTAAGGATTTAATTGCATTGGCAATTATTTAGACAAAGAGACTTACAAAAGAGTTGTAAAAGTCAATAAGTCAACTTGAATAGTGTCTAGATGAAATAAATAATTTAGTGTTTGAGTTTGTAAGAAGAAGGGAAGGGTCGTTGGATTTATGCTAGCTTATAACCTACCTGATGCTCAAGCAAAAAAAGTAAAACATTGTTGCCCTGCTTGTTGCCCAGCTCTCATTCGAACGACATACCAGCCACTCATCTGTTGCTAACCTAGCTTTCAAGCTAAAGTATTATGAGTAAAACACTAGTTTGTATTTTTCAAGAGTTTTATCTAGCCCATACTACCTATATGCCTTCTACTATATGTACCCAAGCCCTAACACATTTTTCGCTGGAAGTTGTTCATTATATTTCTTCTTCATAACATCATCCAAATATTCAAGAACACGATCAAGCCTTAGATTAATCCTTTTATTCTTGAGTTCATATAACCACAACTTTGGAAAAAAAAATTAAGTTCATGGTCCAAAATACCCACTTCTTATACACATTCAGGAATGTACTTTCTCAAGAGCTTTCAGATGTTGCTGAATATTGAGAGAGGTTGGACCAAAAGCACAAGAATAGTAGAAGAACAAGGTATTCTTGGTGATTTATAGGAGATAGATAAGTTCAGAAGATTGAGAGCAGATGTGAGTAAAGCACATTCTAGTAGATCTTGGAGATTGTAGAAATTAGATTGCGAGTCAGTAGATTTTCTAGACTGGATCATACTGTAAGTTCATATTGTCTATAGTGAAGGTCACTGGCTTGTCCCACAGTTTTTACCTAGTTGAATTTCTCCGTCAACGATTCTTGTGTTCTTAATTGCTTTCATATTGTGAATTGTGACAATTCAACATAGGATAAATTGACTTGATTGACTAAACATCTAGAACAATGAATAAGTGACTTGTTGCTGTTAATTGATAATTTTAATTTCGCAAAATTTCATCTATTCATCTCCCTCAGGGTAACTTTAGGGCCGAACTAGTAACTTTCAAGTAGTATCAGAGCTTTTAACTTTTTTTAAGTACATGCGATCAAACGATGTTTAAATGGTTCACCTTCTTTTCCTATGAGCTTATATGATCTGGCTCCTACAACTTTCATTACCAATGTGGTTGTTTCCATTTGTTTAGGAACAGATCACCAACCTTGAATCTTTTCTCGCAGACTCTTGAGCTAAAGTATATTTCCATCATTTTCTAGTATGTTGCGTGTTTCTTTTTCGAGTAATCTCTCTTTCCATCTAAGTGGTCATGACACAACTCATCCCGAATTAACCTAGTTGACCCGAAACGTGATGTGCACCGATGATAGATGCTGATTAGATGTCAAATCTATCACCAAGGCTGACTATAAGTTACTACAAAAATGCTCTAAAATCAAATGCTTATGTAAAATATAATGCGATAGGCCCAAAACATTTATTTCGTACTTCATCAATATGAATCTACCACTCAATATGTTGTGTGGCTATCACTTTGAAATTATTAGACTCCTTTAGCTACAAAGAACCAATAGTTACCTGTAGGAAAAATCATGAAAAAATATATGAGTTGATAGCTCAATAAGTAAAAAACTTTGAAAATAATTATACTTTCTCATTTATACAATTTTATCGAAAATCGATTTCACATTGCTACAATCATTCAGAGTATAACATCAAATAAGAATAGTCCAGTATGAGACATTCTCACAATACTGAAATATATAACATCATAATCATGATATAATCCCCAACTCAAATTTATAATATCATCTCATCACACCACATGTAATCTACCAAAAATGTACCCTCTGATTGAAATATGTAATCTGCTCAAAAACTTTCGCTTTGGCCTTTGGCCCTTTTCGTGAACAAAAGCGGGTCTCAAAATCTCTGATAATCAATTCTAGAACGCGATCAAGGACCCTCTGTGAACTATATGTACACAGTCAAGATCCCTCCATGTAAGATAGAACATGGTCAATGTCTCTCTGTGAACTAGAAGAAGTATATAATCATGGATACTTTTTCGATCAATCTCAAAATCACATGTCACATTCTAATTCATAAGTAATTCATGTACAATTTTTATGATTTCACATATATCATAATGAAAGAACGTTTCATAATAATCATGTAATTGTACAAAAAACTAATATAATTGCACATAACATAACAATATAATTAATCTATCAATATTTGAAAATATATAATTATTTTCCACTCACAGTTTTATGTATGGATAGCAATCTGATTAAATTGACGAGTTTTCCAAACTTTCACGTCACTACCTGAAATAACGGTATAATAACTCAAATTAAAATCTAACAATTAAACTAATACAAATCTACCACGTAATTCCCATAACTTCTATATTTATACTTTTTCTCTTCTTTCTTCCTTTTCTTCATGATTTCATTCTCTGCTCTTTCTTTTCCTCCAAACGAAAAAAAAAATGGACAGATACATTATATGTATAAGGTTTAAAGGACAAATATTGAACAATTGCAAGTCAAGTCACCAATCTTTATATAACATAAACATTTACTCTTTAAATTTCAACAACAGAAACTAAATCCCTAGATTTTGTTATTATATCATTTTGAACCCTCTAGTATTTGTAATTGCAATTTAAGTCCCGTGAAAATCATTTATTCAACTTTAAGTCCTTACTTGACTTTGGCTTTGACTAAATCATTCCTTGACTTCGACTATATATGAATGAGGTGTAACAATCTTACCCACGTCAAGAATTTTGTCCTCAAAATTCAATCAACCAGGATTTAGATGCATGAAGGTATGGAGCATATATCGTATTTGATCCTTATATGCTCATGATGTCTCTTCTATTGAGTGCTTTCTCAAACTTATTATAGCGGACTAATTTAACTGCACAAAACTCATTCTTTCTTGTTCTTGGACTTTCATTGACCTTTCCTATGTCGATATCTCTTCAACTGTACTAAGAGGAGCCCTCTTTAACTGCACTAATAATCTTAACACATAATTTAAATATGTATCTACTTTCTAAACCTTAGAACTTAGGATCATTATTGAATACCAAAAAAATCTAGTATCAACCTGATCAATAAACCATTAAAACAATACTCGAAATAATATCCTAAGGATCAATATATGATATTCTCAACTTGTCATTTTGCCAAATCTTAGAAAAATTCAGCTATTTCCCAATTTGAAGTTCAAGTTACTACTTTTCATATTCTCCAAAACTTCATCTTGTATCCTGATTTGAACCATTCTTTAATCAAATCCTTCTTCTATAACAATGATTACATATTAAGACTGAATACTTTTGACGATTTTATCACAATAAATGTCCTTATAATATTTCAATTCTACATATAACCTTAATTATCATCACTTGTATCTAGTTCTTATATGTCAACTCCATGAAAATAAATGATTGTCCAAAGCCCCTTCAATTTATAAACCATAATTGATAACCCCTCTTCTGAATTTGTCTTCATAGTGTCTTAACACTCTACTAAATGAAGCTACACAATGTAATTTAATCGTATAACTCCTATCAAAGACAGATAATCAAACTCCACCATATAATAAACAACCATATCTAAATATAATTTTATAAACTATCTCATAAACTAACTATATTATTTGAAAAGAATCTTGTAACTTTTATCAATCTGTCAACGATGATCTGAATACCATTGTCTTCATTCCATGTACTTGAAACCCAAAATGAAAAATATTTGAAAGTAACTACTCCGATTCTAAATTGACAATATCGACAGAAATCCAATTATTCATGATTTCTAAAATTCTAGTTATCTCCGATAACAGTTGACATAGCTCAATATGATATTCTTTTCCTTTAATTCTATATCACTCAAATGATAATATAAATGCAACTTCAATTTCTAACCTTCTAGAATACAAATATATCTTAAAACTCCTGTGATTGCTAAATATCGATGTTTCTCCAATGTGACAACACCACAATTCCTAAATTCAACTCCAATATAACCAACTATAAATCATGCCTCTTCAACAATCTAGAGTATAATCCATAAATTATCATTTTATTCAGAACACTTTCTAAACTATAACATGATTCATTATCATATATCAAACCCTCATCAGCTTTATACACGAGCAAATATTTCCTCAAAGTTTAATCAGTTCCAATCTCCTGATAGCACAACTTTTACATTTCTAAACCCACACATTTTTTGTGCCCCTTCTTTCTATGAAGAGACAATAATAACAATTAATTCATGATAATTGTATACTCTTATTCCATAAAGAGGCCATTGACCTATTACCAATGTATAAGCCTTTTTGTATGTCACATAAAAACCTTTAATGAAGATAATATAACCAGAAGATATCATTCCATAGTGAGCAAAATTTACATTTAATGATCATCTTAGACTTTAAATTATCGTACATATCATCCATATATTCAGTAGCAAATCGATCTCAATAAAATTGGAATACTTTACTTGTGAGATCTAAAAATACAATCGAAAATGACCTTGACTTTACATTACTAAAAATTCATTAAATTCACCTTACATTCCAAATTTAGCTCAAAGCCTTCAAATTGCATGTAATATAACATAATAATCCAACAAATGGCCTTGTCAAAACTAATTAACTTAATAACTCAAATAAATCATCACATTATTTTGCTATAGGGAAACCTTAACATTCGTTTGCTTGTTATTCACCATATCACGTTATGATCATGTGACTTGTCATTTATCATCGTACCGTATGATCTAAAACATCTAATTATACCAATTTTCACGTGAATCTTTCACACATCAATATACTACCAAAATTCCATATGTTAATTCCAAATCTCAATAAATTTCAACTCCGCCATTCTTTTCTTTTCTCATTTTCTTAACCTTAATTACATAGTCTCATTCCATTTCTGAAGCCATACATGCACATATGTGAAATATGCTAATCAATCTCTGTCTATTTTCTTTAGTTTAATGCATATTTCCTACTATAACCCAAGAATGAAAATCAAGAAACATTTCTTTAGCTGACCTCATTCTTATCTTTTTACTCGAATCCCAAAATCATACAAGAATGTACATATCCATTTAATTTTTTTTCATAAGCAACAAATTACTCCCATAATAAGTGATCGTTATGAATTACATCCCTATTTTTCTCACATCCTTATAATTAAACAACTCATAACTAATCGAAATAATTGGAACAGCCTAAAGGTTAATCCCATCGATGCATAATATATACAACACATTGTTATCTATCGATCAACAAATCATCATTTTGTCTTCAACAATTTCTTACCATATAGCATAAGTATACACCATCTTGATTCTTTACCATCATCTCATATAAGTGCCCACAAATCACCACAAAATTTAGGTAAAGCCACTAGTCATTTAGCTTCCCCAGATTATTAAAATTCCTTACATGATTGTCACCAATTACTTGTATATAATATCATTTCCAGCATTTTTTGTGCAAGCTATCATTAAAGACTTTCTATATATAGACTAAATGATCATATAATCTACTAATTAAGTAATTGTATACTCCATTCCTTTAAACATATATAGATAGATACCCTTCAAAAATCATTAAAACTCTAATTACAAATAGGTATATGTTCAATGTTGCACTCTTAATAGGTACTAGATTACATACACCACCTACCAATCCAACAACTTTAACATTTTCAACCATCAAATCAGTGCAACTACCATACTTATATACTAGTCATTTCTAAATCTGCTAAGAATATGCTTTTATCATTATAGGATCCAAACAATCAAGTAGCAAAAGCTTGAGAGCCTGTGATTTCGGCCACCACGATATGTGATCATACACAATGAGTATGCATGATATACAAATGCATGAACAATAAAAATTTTCAAAAATCACGCTCTGATACCACTTTGACACAACCCATCTTAAATCATCCTTGTGGACCCGAAACATGATGTGCGCCGATAATAGATGTTGACTAGATGTCAAATCTATCATTAAGGCTGACTATGAGTTACTCCAAAAATACGCTAAAATCAAATGTTTATGTAAAATATAATGCGATGGGCCCAAAATATTTATTTTGTGCTTCATCAATATGAATCTAACACTGAATATGTCGTGTGGCTATCACTTTGAAATCATTAGGCTCCTCTAGCTATAAAGAACCAATTGTACTTGTAAGAAAATCATGAAAAAATATATGAGTTGGTAGCTTAGTAAGTGGAAAATTTCGAAAATAATTACACTTTCTCATTTATACAATTTTATCGAAAATCGATTTCACATTGCTACAACTGTTCACAGTATAACATCAAATAAGAATAGTCCAGATGTGAGACATTCTCATAATACTGAAATATATAATATCATAGTCATGGTATAATCCCCAAATCAAATTTATAATATCATTTCATCACACCAAATATAATCCACCAAAAATGTACCCTTTGAATAAAATCCATAATCTGTCCCTCTGGGTAAAAACTTTTACTACGGGCCTTTAGTCCCCTCCATGAACGAAAGTGGGTCTCAAGACATTTGATAATTCATTCTAGAACACGGTCAAAGCCCCTTTGTGAATTAAAAAAAAAAGTATACAATCATGGGTACTTTTCTGATCGATCTCAACATCACATATCACATTCCAATTCATAAGTAATTCATGTACAGCTCCTATGATTTCTCATATATCATAATGAAGAAACCTTTCATAATAATCATGAAATTATACAAAAAATTTACGTAATTGTACACAACGTAATAGTATAATTAATTTATCAATATTTGAAAATATTTAATTTTTTTCCACTCACAATTGTATGTATGGATGGCAATCCGATTAAATTGATGGGCATTTCCAAACTTTCACGTCACTATCTGAAATAAAGGTATAATAACTCAAATTAAAATTTAACAATTAAACTAATACAAACCTTATACATATACTGTACAAACCTTATACATTACCTAATCCAACACCTAAACTTCAATATTTTTCATTCAGTTTCATTGAATTCTTAAAATCTGAGAAAATAAAGTTTTGACAAAAATAGCACTAAAATTCCAACGTATTGTAATCTGGCACCTGTTTCTACATATTGAAATTTGCACCAAAACTATTGACAAAAATAGCACTTTTCTTGGAAGAATTTCAGAAACAACACCTTTGTACTACAATTGCACTAAAAATTCATAAATCAAACTCAAATCCTTAAATTAAGTGTTTTAACACCACAAAATCACAAGAAAATCAAAGAATATGTCTTTATCTCATAAACCCATTTTCAAAGATTTTACTTTCTTCAACTCCAATTTTCAATTGTTTACTATATTATTATTTAAAACCTCAAATACATGTCAATAGCACTTCTTGCTAAATTTCGAATTTAAGCAAAATTTTCATAAACCCTAAAAGATAATTCCATATTCTTATACTTACCTGTCTCAATCAAAGGAAAATTTTAAGAAATTGAGAACCTAGGTTTGAGAAATTGGAACCTACCTCTTCCTTCTCCTTTTTTTTCCTCTTCTTTCTTCCTTTCATCCTTTTCTCCATGATTTCGTTGAGAAAAAAATGGATAGATATGTTATATGTATAAGGTTTAATGGATAAATATTGATCAATTGCAAGTCAAGTCACCAATCTTTATATAACATAAACATTTAGTCTTTAAATGTCAACAATAGAAACTAAATCCTAGATTTCGTTATTATATCATTTTTAACCCTCATGTATTTGTAATTGCAATTTAAGTCCTGTGAAAATCATTTATTCAACTTTAAGTCCTTATTTGACTTTGGCTTTGACTAAATCATTTCTTGACTTCAACTATAAATGAATAGGGTGTAACATTGAGCAAGTATGAAAATGTCATCTCTCACTGTTATTTTCATGAGACGAATACTCAACGAACTATAATGTGAAACTGGACTATCTTGATAATCAAATTGACACTTGCTGACAGAGATAAACAAGTGAAAATGGCTTTCTAATCCATTAAGTTTGGAAATAGTTATTCGTTACATAAAAAATCCAAAGATCACATTCCAAGAAAGAGTAACACCCACATAGGCAAATCAAACTAAAAAATGTAGGAACACGAAAAGCAAAAAGAACAATGAGGAACATCAATGAATGTTTGTTTTTGGCTCATCGAGCTAAAAGACACTGATGTTATCATATGAAATTAGGAAAGATTGAACACTATAAGTTTAAATTAATTTCTAGATGCAAATTCATAAACGCTGTACGTGTTCAAACTCTGGTTCATGGTGCACTCCAAATCACACGCGAAGATTAAAACTTAAATATTAAGACGACCTTCGTGTTCTATTTGACTTAGTATCTCAAAGTTTATTGGACATAACAATGGAATTGTTGAGTATATTGACAATCACTGCCTTTTAATGACAAAACTACTGTGAATATACTGCACTAGTGGAAGGTTAAAGACAGATTGTACTGCCTTGCTCAACCTAGAGCCAGTGCCTCATTTGTCTCGTGCAAATCTAAAATAACATGCTTCCACAAGCTCTTTAGTCTTAAGTAATTTCTACTTAGATTTTACTTTACTAACTTCATATCAATAACAGTTTTGCTATTGTTGCTTCTATAGCACAAAGGTCTTGTTAGAGAAGGCCAAAAAAATAAAAATAAAAAAATTGTAAATAGCAGAAAAGTAAGTGTCGTTTACTATTTTAGATTCCATATTTTTGTGTCTACATTGTAAATAGCAGACAAAAATTAAATTGCAGACTAAAATGTTAGGCGATCTTAATAAATACTATGATAGCACCGTAAGTTAGTGTTAGGAAGAGGACTTATTTGGATAGAGATTTAGGAGATTTTTTGAGAGGTTGAAGAGGCTAAAACAGGAACTTGTATTATAAATCTCTAAATTGGCTTATTGCAAATGACTACAATAATTGACAAACCCAAAATCAAAGTAATAAGATAGTCAAAATAAAGTTTATTGTACAACATGCCCTCTTAAACTTGATTTGGTCACTCAAGTGCATCTCTTAGCATTGAAAAGGACATCATGCTTCAATAATTTGGTGAAGATATCCTCCACTTGATATTGAGTCTTCACATACTTCATCTCTACTTCCTTTCTCGCTATTCTTTCTCTTATGGAGGGATATCTTGTATCAATGTGCTTGCTCCGATCATGGGACGACGGATGCTTTGCTAATATAATTGTCAACTTGTCAAAGAAAATCTCCGTTGGCTCCTCTCGTGTCATGTTCAATTCTTTCATCAAATTTCTTAGACATATCCCATGGAAAACACATGAAGTTGTGGCAACATACTCTTCTTCACAAGAAGAAAGTGTGATAATTGGTTGGCTCTTTGAACTCCAAGAGAAAACGGTATCCCCCATGAAAAATACAAATGCCGTTGTGCTTTCTCTTTCATCCAAGTCATTGGTCCAATCACTATCACTATATCTAACAAGTTTGAAATGATTAGAGGATTAATAAAGTAAACCATAACAAAGAATCCTCTTTGTGGCCTTCATGTGGGTAATGGTTGCTAACTTCATGTAACAGCTAACAAGGCCAACTCCATATAGAACATCGGGCCGTGTGCATGTCAAATACCACAAGCTTCCAACAAAACTCTTGAAAGTTGTAGGATTTACCTTTTCTCCATCAATTCATAACAACTTAATTTCAGAATCAACGGGTGAGTTTATTGACTTCCATTCTTCCATGTTGAACTTCTTGAGTGTCTTGTTTGCATATGCTTCTTGAGAAACAAAAAACTGTCACCACTTTACTTTTCTTCTAAACTAAGATAGTATGCCACTAATCCAAGATCAGACAATTTCAAAATCTTTGGTCATACTCCTCTCAAATTTCTCGGACATACTTGGATTATTTTCTTTGAATATCAAATCATCAACATACAAGCATACTATCAAAATATCTCCATTTTTGTTCATCATGACATAAAGCACATATTCATGTGGGCGTCTTTTGAAATTATTATCTTGAAAATTTTATTCAATTTGACTATACCATGTCTTTGGTGCTTATTTTAATACATATAAAGTTGTTTTCAATTTTAAGATTTTCTTTTCCTTTCCCTTCATTTTATATCCCAGTGATTGCTTAATGTAAAATTTTCTTCCATATTTACATTTGAGCATACTTCATATCCATTTGATAAATTTTCCATTTATTTTGAGCAGCCAAAGAAATAATCAATCTTACAATTTCTAAGCAAGCAAAGAGAATAAATACCTAGTTATAGTCAATGTCGGGTTTTTGTTCCTTTAGCATTCTTCTTTACTTTATACACCCATTATACTCCAATTGTCATTTAACCTTTGGAAGTGTTGATAGCTCCCACATACTTCAATATTGCTATAATTGCTTCATCCATGGCTTCTAGCCATTTTGAGTTTTGCACCACTTCTTCAAAACATGTTGGCTTACAAATTACAAGAAGACAAAAAGAGTTAGTTCATTTTGTTTTCCCGTTACCTCATGTAGTTCTTGTAAGCTCCTTGTAGATCGTCTCCTTGGTGGTGTGATTGAGCTTGAGCCTCAAATTGGAAAGTGTCCATGGGGGCTTGCTTGTGATGAATGAGGTGAATTTGTATGCTCTTGCAATTCTTGCTTGCTCTTCTTCCTTTTCTATAACCGGAAGAAAATCCCATTCTTTTTCTAGAGTATCACATCTCCATGAATCTTCTTCATTAAATTCAACATCTCAACTACTTATGACCTTTTTGGTGTTTGGATCGTAGAGCTTATATCCTTTAGATTTTGAATCATAGCCAATGAAGAGAACCTTTTTCAATTTTGTCATTGAGATTGGATTTTCTTTGGTCAGGTACATGAGCATACGAAATGCTTACAAAGACCTTTAAGTGGGAGATGCCAGTCTTTCCTCTACTCCATACTTCTTGAGGTGTAATTCCCTATACATTTCTAAATGGAGACCAGCTGAGCAAATACAGTATACAATCCACAGCTTTGGCCCATTACTCTTTTGACGACCTTTTGCTTTTTGGCATGCTTCGTACCATATTGAGAAAGGTTCAATTTTTCCTTTCACTATAAAAAATATCGATTTCGCATCCTTTGACTATTTTATTTTATAAATTCTCATTCTTTGAAAAAAGAATGGATGTGATCCTACAATAGGCAAGAGCACTGATGATATCGTTAGTGCAGCTGCAAAAATGTCGTTAGAGATTTCTAAAAATTGGGAAGAGCTATTGAAAATCAACAAACACACTTAGCTAGTGAGTGTAGCTACATTGTTCAATCCTTTGCACCACTTCATTACAAAAAGTGGATCAACATACGTAAGGAAGAAAAAAAATTAAATTATATGATCGAGTATTGGTGAATTAAAAACAAATTCACTTTTTACAAAATTTTGGTGATTAGTTATTAATTTCCTATATTATTATAAATAATTTATTAATATACACACTCAAATTTAAGCTTGGTTTGATAGTTGACCATGTCTTTAAATGTGGGAACGATACTTTAGTGGGAGGATATTGTGATTAGAGATGTAAACTCATAGAGAAATACTTCAGTGGAAAAGCATTGGATGATGCAATAAAGAACTATCCAAACAGATGTAAAGCATGTAGATTGGGAATGATGGTATCAATATTGGTCTAAACCTGAATTTCAAGTAACTTTATTAAAAATATTGATACTTGTAAATTTTAAGAATGGCATCATTTAAATGTTATGTTAAAATAATGAATATAATTAAAATAATAAATTATAATAAGGAGTTAATTATATTGATATATAAATCAATTGTAGGCACTATCTATACTCACAATTGCATTAAATATAATCATTGTGGTGGATCAAAATCATTTGTTATACGTTTTTATGAAAATCTAATTTTTTTTTCTTTGGATTATTTTAAAGAAAAATATATTTATATAACATAATATACATTATCCACATAGAGATCAATTATTAAAAACAACACACTAGAAAAAACATACATTTATTATGAGACTCATTACAGTAAGAACAAATGGTCGGTAAATGATGAAGTACGAACAAGATATGTAAGTATATAAACTATTTGTTCATCTTTATCGACATTTTTTATATTTTTTTTGTTATTAATATATATGCTTGAGATTAAAGAGCAACCTATTCCATAGAGATCTTAGGCCCCCACTAAAACTTGAGATTATGCATGAGATTTTAGAAAAATCTAAATGTTACATTAGAGGACTTGGACATGGTCCAAAACCTGCCTCAGGCCACTCTATTCATTTGACATCCACTAGTGCTAAGTTGACAACCCTTCAAGAGCAAATACAAAAGCTGGAACAAGAATTATTGGGTATGAGTATGATGTTGTATCAATTTGAGGCACTAATGCATAAATTCGTATCAAGCCAAATTGGCACGTCTTTACAACAATCTGAAATAGCAACAATATTCAACATGCCATTGCCTATTGATAATGTATTAATTCTGATTTGTTTGTTTATTTGCTTTAAGTGTTGAGACGTCTATTTTCCTTTATGGATTGGTTCGGCCTGGTAGTTCTTTTTATAAGTTGTTAATTGATTGAAAGTTTAATCATCTAATGATTTTTTTGAATATTTGTTGGAGATAAATTTTTTCTAGACGTTGTGATTGCTCATTGACTGCCCAAGGGTGCTCGAACAACCGTGTGTTCAATGAAAGCCCTAGTTTGCAATTTTCAATCTTTTTACAATCCCCAAACAGCCTCTAACTCTTTAATACTATATATACTCAATGAAATCCATACCCATAGCGTGTTGAGCAAATATTCACGAAAGAGAATATTGTATTGAAGTACACGCATTATTACCATAATTCTCTTAGCTCAACCATAAGATCCAAACACAAAAAATATCAAAATACCAATATACCCTCTACCAAATAATTTTCAGAGTTATGAAGATCTTGAGAGGTGATAGTTCTGGTTAGTAAAGAACAAGTTCGTTCTTGGTGATCCACGAAAGGAAAAGAAGTCCAGAGATTGTGGAGCTAGTGCTAGAGTACACAACTGAGGAGTTCCTTGGGGTTATAGGTTAAAAGTTAGAGTCTACTAAAATTTAATTGTGTCTGGATCAATTCTGTAAATTCAATCTTTTTCACTGAATTATTTACTGGGGATTTTTCTCTTGAAGAGTTTTTCAAGGATTTTTCATTCATAAACAAATCTTGGTGTTATTGACTTTATGCTTGAATGATTGCTAGGATTTAAATTGATTTTAATTCATGTAGATTTTATAATTTGTGATTTATTCCAAGTTATTGTCAGTTAATATTTAATTCCACATATTATACCTATTCACATCCTATCTAAATTGTTAGTTGAGTGGAACTTTGTTTATTACATTTGTGTTTATTGCAAACTCTAAATCTTATCGTTAAACTCACAATTATCCTTGTGAGCAGATTTGATGGTGTTTGTTTGGATGGGATAGGAATGCGTTGGGGGAGAAAGATGAAATTTTTTGTCCAATTTTCACATTCTTCTTGCTCTGAGGTGGGTTTAATGGTTGGGATAGTGGTGGAGGATGGAATGGTTAAGAATTGTGGAGGTGGCAAGGGAAAATGACTTATTTGTAATTTTTGAAAAGATTTGGAACTGTCATTACAATTTTTATTTTTTTTATTTGGTTGCTTTCTTTTTTGGTAGTTATTGAAACTTTTTAAAATTAATTATAATCCAGGGTATTTGAAATGTCTATGATTTTTAAAGAGTTTTATAAAAGTTTCTAGGCGACTAAAATCCCAAAATTTGTTTCTCGTTCACCCTATTATTTTGGGACATTTTCGAAACAGAATATTTTGAACATGTATTTTTTGTTATTTCAATATTTCTCTTCCACCTTTTCTTCTACAAACCTTAAAGCATGATTAAAAAAAAAAATTTTGTCTACCGATTATATTTGTTTCCATTTTCTTCTCTCTCTCTCTCTCTCACTCTCACTCTCTCACTCTCTCTCACATTGTTTCTCTTCTGTTTCTTTGGAAAAATTATATAATATATTTTTTTCTTTCTTTTTTCCATCCAAGTTGTGAGGAAAGTTCAATTTGTAATTAAATTTTATATGATTTCATAAAAAGATTAATTTATAATTAAATTTAAATATGTTGATTGGTTGTTTAATTTTCCTTGACATATTGATATACTGAATATTTATTTTTTTAACCTTTTATTAAAGAATATTGAAATTTATATGTTTGTTTTTTGTATGACTTTTTATTTATTTAATTAAGGCGAGTTACATTTTTTATTCTTTTAAAAAAAAATTATTATGTGGTGAGAGAATCGAACCTTCACCTTCTATATGAGAACTTCACAATATTACATTATAGCCACATGAATTTTATCTTAATTGAAAGTTTTCAAAAGTCTTATGAAATTTATAAAAGTTTATGAAATTTATCAGCGATCTAATGAATCTGTGGACACTTTGTTGTTGTCGGCTACGTTTTTTCACGTCATTGTTGTGGACCACGTTCTTTATTGAATTTGTCGGCATTTTTTTTATGAATCTTAGCCTGTTATAAGTTTGTCCCTAAGTACTTAGGTAGTTCATCATTTACCGTGGGCATTTAGGTACTGCAATGGCTGCTACGTATTTATTGTTTAAATGTAACCGTTTTCGGTGTTTTGGCATAAGCATGTACATTTTATGTTTCTTTTCAACAATATCGAATCTGGAAAAATTTAAGAAATTCTTAAATCAATTCTCAATTTGAATCTTATAAGTTACGCATCATCATATACAGTTGCTTTATATTGTCGTTATCCTTCATGGTCTGTATTTCATGAAGAAGATATGATATAACTAAATGCCTACATTTCATGGCCTTAAATTTTCTCGAAATTGTAAAATGTGTGTTGATCGTATATTTGCTTAGACATGAATTTATCTTCTAGTTTTACATAAACAACCTTTACAAAAATTTGTATTTCCTTAGCTTTATAATACTACCTTTTTCTTTGCAGATAATAGATTTGAGGAAAAGGAAGTGATACCTGATGAATACAAATTGACTAATTTAGATGACGACATTAATACAATAATTCTCACTATGACAAGAATACAAATGAACGGATTTTGGTTAGATTAATGCAGACCATGCTGTTGAACTTTTGACTGCGAGGGACAAAGAGTCAGGATCGAACAACGCTTATTATCCAAGTGAGGAGGGGTTGCACGCTGACCTTTGATTTCCCGCAAGTGGACAAAATCATGAATAAGTAATAAAAGTAGTGAATAGAGTGTCGAATCCACGAGAACTATGTATGTTATTACACCCCTTGTGATGAACTGCACACTCCAATGCGCCGAAGCGAATAACGTACACAAAGCACATACACTCTTTGATTCACCGGAGCTCCCAACATTGGCATGAACTAAAGGGTATCCAAGGCGGATTCGTCATCCAAAGTGGTTGGAATTTGAGGTGGCAGGCATCATCCAAAGTGGACGCCTACAAGCTTCAGCACAGGATATCGATCTTTTAGGGAACGATTTGTTCAGGAAAAAATGTTATGAAATGATGGATGTGATATCTCTATGCAGCAAACGCTGATGTGTCAACTCCAATTTGAAAACATAAATGCCCGCCACTTGTGGATTGATAGATGGACACCTACGAGAGGACATTTCGGACCCGTGAATGAGGCCACGTATCCTCCATCCAATGGTCCTCCACCCTTCCCTCTATAAATACCAAGATCTACCCCTTTGTAAACAAGGTAACTTTACTATCAAGTATTTTATTCTACTCCCCTTTTGGAAGAAATAGGTCTGGCGTTCTTTGCTACTAGATCTAGCTGCATAAAGTATCATCGACTAATTTGATTGTCACGGTGTCCATGGTCGTAACTGCCTTCATCGGGAAAGGCAATGTACTATTGACCATTTGTGCCCAATGTGTAGGGAGGAATACGTGTGAAGTTTCTCTACATTAGCCATGTGGATCCATTTTCCGAAGTCAATAAGTGATCAAGTTAAAATTAATTGCAACTTTGACCAAATCGAAAACAAGTAGTGATTTTTCTAACTAATTTCTAAATTATTAATTAAACTAGTGAAAGCAAATAAATGTGTTTCTCAAATATGTGAGATGGATTGTTAAGATGTTGAATCTCCATTTTTAGTGTAACAATTAAAGTGATGATTTGAAATCATTTATATTGGTCAATATTCCTAATTTAACTGAAACTCTATCTCGATAGCAATCAAATCTATTTCCCTCATGTGGCCCTTCTATCT
This sequence comes from Olea europaea var. sylvestris, assembly GCF_002742605.1. Classification (NCBI taxonomy): domain Eukaryota; kingdom Viridiplantae; phylum Streptophyta; class Magnoliopsida; order Lamiales; family Oleaceae; genus Olea; species Olea europaea. Next base: position 17,472,351 of record NC_036246.1, read on the forward strand.
GTCGATCAAAAATACAAACATGATAAATGTATTAAGAAGTGCTTGAATACATATTGAAATCATATAAAGCTTATAGATATATCTTTATTCTTTATCATACCTTACAATATTTATTATATTGTATTTAAACCCTATTATCTCTCTTGATAACAATAAAATTCACTAATAATTCAATTGATGGTCAAATAATTGAAAAGAACGATAAAAATAATAATAAAACCCAAAAATCAAACCAAATTAAAATCAAAGTAATTAATTAAAAAATAAAAAATGCCATAATAATGGTTCATCTCATCCTAACAATATATGAAACTAACCTAAAATACCGAAATTACAAGAAATCATATTTAAGTAAAAACACACAACTCGAATTTTTGATAAATTGAGAAAATGAAGATGAATTTTAAAATCTTGAATCTCTTCAATAGTTTCTTGATGAATCTCCCCTTGTACCTTCTCTAATTTTCCCAAAAATTAAGTTTGAATATTTACTTGGTTGAATTCTTGCAAGTCTTATTTAATTCTCTTTAAAAACTATGCATTTACCTCTTCTTTGGTGTATGGATTAATAGAATATTTGAGTGTATTATGCACATGAAAGGTGTTTTATATTAGCTACCCATGTTTTGTATTTATAGCAGTGAAATTAGGTCAAAAGTTGAGCAAAAAAGGAATTTCCATGTAGAATTTGGAATGAAAAAGGAAACTAGCCGCGATCCTACCCAAGCAAAATTTGGGCACTCACCCAGGCCAAGTTTGAAGTCACTATTTTGTTTTATATTAGCTACCCATGTTTTGTATTTATAGCGGTGAAATTAGGTCAAAAGTCGGGCAAAAAATGAATTTCCATGTAGAATTTGGAATGAAAAAGGAAACTAGCCGCGATCCTACCCAGGCAAAATTCGGACACTCACCCAGGCCAAGTTTGAAGTCACTATTTTGATTTCTTAAGTCGGGCAGTCGAAATTATAATTGGGCAGTCGCGCTGTTAATACATCTTTCAAACTTTGTGTTTTAATCCTCGAATTCAATTATTGATTCTTTTAAGTCATTCTCTTGCAATTTTGACCATTTAACTTCTAATTGTATCCAATTTCGATCGTTTAACTTCTATTTTCATGGTCCAAATCAACTATTGAAATGCTGAAATTTTGTCGCCATACTTTGGATTTAATATTTTTCACCAATTTTTGCTCAATTCCTTGTGCAATTATTGAGTTTTATCAACATAACATGAGATAAAACAATTTAGGATATATCTTATCAAAAGAACTATCAAATATCGCTATTTTAAGCTCCTTAGAATTATATAAAATACACTTATCAAATACCTTCAAACTTAAGCATTTGTTTGTATTCAAACAAAACTATAACCAAAATAACAACAAACACACAAGCATGCAGAAATATTTGGTTAGACAATCCAACTTTTTACCTCAGGAATCAAGATATCAGTGTTAATTCCACAAACAAGTTACAATTCCAAGCCAATATCCACTCTTCCAATGCAAAACAAATGCGTGTGAAGAATTAAGTAGTCAACCATGAATCTACGATTTGCTTCAATTCATGACTCTCTATTGTCAAATACATCCTTTCATCTCTCGTATGATTCACACACCACCAATTTTATTCTGTTCACTCATTCTCAATGTGTAATCTAAAGTTGAATTTTTCATTATTATCTTCATCCTCTCGAGTTCAGGTGGAAGTCACTAGTTACAAATCAACACATCATTGAACAAGGATTCTCCAACTATTTGATTATTTCAACCACCAAGATTTCACTAAGCTAATTATCCTTCATCCATAGTCAAACTCTCTCAAACAAGTGTTTGGAGCATAACCACAACATTTAGTGCTTTTGCCTTTTTTATGTACTTGCTTTTTTTTTTTTTTTGGAAAGTATATTTCTTTTTGTATTCACTTCTCTAAGCTTTCTAAATGACCTATACAGCAGGATTTAAGCCAATAACTCCCAAATCTGATAATTTTAAGGCACAAGATTTTAAAAATCCTTATAGGCTTAATAACTCAAGTCAAGAAAGCTTTAAAGGCAAAAAATTTAGTGCAACTTCCTCCCTAATTGTTTACTAAATGACACTTGTATTGAGCTTTAAATAGATAACTCCCAAGTTAGATGTTTTTAAGGCACTGGGTTTTTAGATACCCTTGCGGGCCTAGTTACTCGAGTCATTAAGACTTAAAAGAGAAGTTTCACATTACAAAAAATATTATGCATTAGTTAGTGCAATGTCCCTTATCAAAAACATATTCAAGCAAATCGACCTCCAACTTACGACTTTGAAACACTTTTGTCCCATAAATCTAAAACAATCCACGCATAAATTTTTGACAGGAGGAATTTTCATTCACATACGTATCTTTCTAAAACAGTAAAATCACCCCCAAACTAAGTTAAATTTGGTCTAAGGATCATTAATTTAGGATGGATTTGGAAATAGCATCTATTTTCAATCTATTAATCTACCCCAGATATAAATCAGTTTATTGTTTCATGATGTAAAACTCAATTCTATTGTGCATATAATATCAAGTTTTGCAATACTAAGTATCAATCAATTTAAGAATGTAATCTTCGCAATTCATGAATCAACTCCAAACTTCAAATTAAATCATCATTGCTGGCCAATACTAAAAATATTTTTGTCAAAAATTTTGATTTTTTTTTTTTGTATAAATAGCAATACTAAAAACAAATACACGAAAACACACAAACATGCGAAAAATAACAACTCAAAGTTTTTCCACCTTCAAACTTGAATCGACATTGTCCTCAATGTCATGAGGCACAAATCGAAATATAAAAGGATGGTGGAAAAAAGTAAGAAGCTACTCTCCCATTGTTTCTATTGAATATATGATGAGCTATTTGTCAGTTTATCGTAACTTGTACTTTGCAATGCTCGATTCAATGTCAATATCCATGCTACCTATCAAGAGGGAAAGAAAACAATCAAAAGTAGGAGAAAAACATAACATTTAAAAAAATTACCGAACAATTTTGGAGAATGCGGTAGCATAGAAGAAATAAATTCTGGGTTTTGGACCCTTGAGGCCACATTGAGTACTTCCGAGCCTAATTTTCTCCTCTTTATGCCTAAAGTCCAATTTCATGTTACATGAAAATTTTGACTCATGTTAACTTGATGAATGCTTTCATGTTTTAATAGTTGTCTTAATCTTTTGCACTTCTTGCAATTTCTAGCTTTACATCCTATTTTTGTCCTCCAGACTTCGAACCCTCCATTCTCCTCTCGACTAAAGTTTCCTGAATTTTTAGGCTTTGGCTCATTTGAGCCTTATTATATTTTTTCAACAGTATGCTTGTACTTGTCCTTAGCCTTTTTGCTAATCTATTCATGTAATGGGTTATCAATAATAGTGTAGATCTTGAATTTCTCTTGCTTATCATTCACTCTCAATGTCTGTTTGCCACTTTTAAAGTCCATGATATCTCAGGCTATTGAATGAAAAGACTGCCGAATATAAGTAATGCTCATCCCATGGTTCCTTTATATCTAGGACAATGAAATCAACCGTGAACATAAAATTTCCCAAACCTAAGTTCCTGCAGATAGAAAATGAAGTAGGTTTCTACTTGCTTCTAAGTCACATAAACATTTAAAACTCGAATCACTTCCTATTGAGCAAGGTATTTAAGGCTTCCTAGATTTAGGAGGTAATTTGTTCTGCAAGCTGGCACTAGACTCGTCATTTAACTTGATGGTATCAAAATCTATAAGCTTTCTCTTTTTAAATAGGATCTCATTCAGAAACTTTGAATAGTTTGGTATTTAAGATATGCTTCAATCAGTGGGATGTTGACATGAATCTTCCTAAAGATGTCCAAGAACTTTTCAAATAATTTTTCGAGCTCCCTCTTTTACAATCTCTCTAGAAAATGGTATTTATAGAGCAATTCTCTGGTAGGAGCGGCCACCTTAACCTTTAGATCCTTTGATGCTATTTCTTTCTCTGATTCTATATTCTATTTAGACTTCTCCAAGTGCTCCTTAATTGTGGAAAGCACCTTTTTATTTACTACTACATGCCTCTCAATAATAATTTTTGGAAGTTGAGCCTTACAGCGTGTAATAATTGCCTCCATCTATTTTTTCTCCACAACTCCCACAACCATCACATGTTGCTTGGAATTTGTCTCAATGTTTCTTGGCAGTGTTCTTAGCTATCTTTCTAAGGGTGCCTTAGCTATTTACCCTATTTGATTTTCTAAATTATTGATGGCAGCCTTAATTACAAAGCTTTATCTGTTTTTTGTATGCGTTGTGTAGAGAACTCCGTCAATTTAGTAACAAAATCTTTTGACGAAGATTTATTTTCAGTCTGTTGAAATCATGGTGATACAATCTACTATGGTTCTAATTGGGTTTGCTCATTGTTGCTCTACTAGAAACCTAGATGATTTCTCCAACATGGGTAATGCATGTAGGGATTCTAATTGTGTTGTTGTATTTGAAAATTTTGAGCATAGTTAGCATCCTTTACTGACTGAACAAAAGACTACCCACAGTATAATCAACACTCTCATGACTCCCTCCACAATGCTTGCATTTCGGTCCGGCTATTAGAAATGTGCTTATTTATTTCACATTATGTGTCAATGATGCCAACTAAACTGACATTACTGTCAAAGATTCAATTTCATATACCCCAACAACCTTTTTCTGCACTCACATTTTCAGTAGGCCAGAGTGCACTAATGAATGCCAAGTCCCCCATGATTTGGTAGATCTAATTTGGAGTTCTTTTTATGATAGAACCATCGCATGTAGAGTCTATGTTAGCATTGCTAATTGGATTCAGACCAATATAAAAATATTGCACTTAGAGGCATTCTGTAATCCATGTTGTGGGCATTGACGGAGTAGACTCTTGTATCGTTTACAATCTTCTGAATAATATTTAAAATCCAACTGTATAAATTTAGTAATCTCATATCTTATCTTTGTAATCCTTTTCGATAGGAAATATTTGTTAAGGAACTTCTGACTCAATTGGTTCCATGTAGTGATACTCTGCGGTAGACAAGTGTCTAACCACACTCTTGCTGAGTCTCTCAATGTATATGGAAAAAGCCTCAGTTTGATGGCTCCATTTGAAATCATCAAATTCTCAGTTGTTGCACACATGTCCAAGAATCTTGATATGTATGAGTTGGGGTTCTTACTAGTTTTCCCCAAAGAACTGTAGAGCATTCTGGAACATGTTTTGACATCTATATGCAAGTGAAAGTTTACTTGACCAAACGCCAGATATAATATGCTATATTAAATTTCCACAATCGGTGGAACGTGTACTCTCCTATTAACCTTGTATTTTCAGTAGATGCAGAAAAATTCAATTGTGCCGCTCCCAGGTTAGCCCTGATGTCTATTTGATTCGAATTTCGTTTGCCATGTCTTTCTCTTTTTCTGTTTCTAACTTTTGTCTTCTTCAACCTTTGAGTGTTCGTTTGATCTTGGGGTCAAATTGAGTAAGATCACCAATTCTCAAACTTGATATACAAGGTCCTGAAAAGGGAAGCAAGAAACGTTGTAAAGTTTTTCTAATACAATAAACTAAACTAAATATTCAATAAAATTAAGATTAAAGTTAAAACTAACTGAAACTTATTAAAAATAATAGTCTGTGAAAACTGTGCCGAAAACTTGTCCTTCGACTTTTCATAAGTGGACGTGATCATGAATAACTAATAAAATAGTGAATAGAATGTCGAACTGACAAGAACTATATATTTGATCGAGTTAAAATTAATTGAAACTTTAATCGAATAGCAAATAAGTTGTTGTGATTTTTCTAACTAATCTCTAAGTTATCAATTAAACTAGTGAGAGTAAGTAAATGTGTTTTTCAAATATGTGAAATACATTATAAGATGTCTAATCACCATTATTATTCCATTTTTAGTGTAACAATTAAAGTGACAAATTGAAATGATTCATGTTGTTCGATGTCCCTCATTTGAGTGAAAGTCTCACTCAATAGTGATCAAATCTATTTCTCTCATGTGACCTTACTATTTTTCTATGAAATATAAAAACTTGATAAATGCATTAAGAAATGCTAGAACACCTACTGATATCATATAAAGTATAGAAATATATCTCTATCTTCTATAGAATTCGATGTTTATTATATTGTCTATAAACCCTATTGTCTCTTTCGATAACAATAAAATTCACTAACAATTTAATTTGTGATCAAGCAATTGAAAAAAGGATAAAAACAATAATAAACATCCACAAATCCAAATTAAAGTCAAAATAATTATTAAAAACTAAAAAATCATTACAAGGGTTCATCTTATCTTAGCAATGTATAAAGCTAGCCTAACATGTCAAAATTACAAGAAATCATATTTAAGTGAAAAGAGAAAACACAGATTTTTTATAAATTGAAAAGATGAAGATGAGTCTTGAAATCTTAAATCTCTTCAATAGTTTCTTGATGAATCTCCATTTGTACCTTCTGTTTTTTGCCCAAAAATCAAATTTGAATATTCATTTGATCGAACTTTTGCAAGTTCCCTTCAATTCTCATAAAAATTATAAATTTGCCTCTCCTTTAATGTATGAATTGATGGAATATTGAAGTGTTATGTATATGAGAGGTGTTTTATAGGGATATGGTCCCATTTGGTTCGATCCTTCGAGCTCGAAACCTTCAAGTATTTAGTAAGTGGAACTGTTGGGTCTAAATTTAATTATGAAACCATTCAAGTTCGATCCATTAGGTTTTCGAGTTTCGAACTATAATTAAATTTTTAAATATTTATAAGTTACATTAATTCAACTAATGACATGTTCAATCTTGGCTTTTACAAAATACAATAGTCCAATCTTATGCATATTTTGCGTCTTTATCTATTGAGTTCTTCATAAATTTGATTGTTAAAATTGCATGAAGAGGAAGATAACGAGTTTACTATAATTAAGAGAGGCGTAGTTGAGCTTCAATTTGATTTATCTGGAATAGTAGAAACAGTACTATGATAGATTAACAGATTTAGGTAAAATTTAGGTCAATTTGATTAAGATGAACTTGGACTGATAATTAGAAATAAGAAAGTTATATTTTTGGATTTGAGCTAAATTAATTGGTTAGCAAATTTATTTAAAAATAATAATTTGGCTTATTGAAAATAAATAAAATTTAAAAAATTAAGGAGATTTGAAACAAACATGTCAATTCTCGATTTAGATACACATTCGGATATTTAATTGAACCACTCAATTCAATTTAGTTCGGATCGGGTCCAATTCAGTTCAGAAGTTTTGTCTAACCTAGTTTTTTAGATTGGTTGCCCTTGTTTTGTATTTGTAGAGGTGAAATTAGCTTAATAATCGTGCAAGAAAGAGATTTTCATGTAGACTTTGGAATGAAAAAGAAAATTGGTAGCGATCCTAGATTTTTGCCTTGGTAGTCGGCCAAGTAAAATTCGAGCACTCGCTCAAGCCAAGTTTGAAGTCAATACTTTTGATTTCTTAAGTTGGGCGATCGTGCCCAAATATATACATCTTTCAAACTTTGCATTTTGGTCCTCGAATTCGATTCTTGATTGTTTTAATTCATTTTCTCTCGTAATTTGGTCCTTTAACTTCTAATTTCATCCAATTGAACTCATAACATCTTCGATCTTCATTTTATGGTTCGAATCAACTATTTAAATGTTGAAATCTAGTTCCTATTCTTTGGATTTCACCCTTTTCACCAATTTTAGCTTCTTTCTTGCAATTCCTCATTCAACCATTCAATTTAGGATATATTTATTAAAAGAACTACCAAATATCACAATTTTAGGCTCCGAATTTGTGTATAAAATACACTTATCACACACTGACTATTCTTCAAGTGAGGAAAACACTTATCATTTCTTTGTTTATGATTTCTAGAAGAAGAAGTTCAATCCGTAGTTAGAGATAGTAAAATAAAATAGATTAAATATACTAAGGAGTTCGTTAAACTATTAGGAACCACGACATACCATCTAAATACAATTTTAGATTCAAGCCAAATTATGAGATGAAAATCTAAACTATCTGTCAATTAGGCTGGACATTGAGGATTTGGGCTTCATGGAATAAGAAGATAAGGTGTGTGCATATAAAATCTACAAACTCAGAGCATACATGTATTTGGTACAAAACAAATACATAGTGCAGTGCCAACCAAATACATAGTAGCGAGGTATTTAAATACCTTCAAAGTTGACCATGATTGGAAGTCTAAGCTCATTATAAAGATTGTAAAGGACGTTATGAAATTGATAATTAAGCATGAAGGGCTATAAAAATATGTGAATGTAATGATATAGGGATTTGATGAGCACCAATTCAGATTGCTTAGGTCTTTTGCAACTTAAATTTTGAAAATCAATCATGGGTCTACATGCATTGTTGCTATGCATAATTTATAGTTTCAAGGTGTTTACATCTATTTAAAATTTTGCAAGATAAGATTTTTAGCGGGTCGCAGGCATTTTTGTGGTTGGATGGGAATCTTTGAAAGGGACATTTGGATGGCAAATGCTTGTGGCAATAGCATGAGATGCTAATAATTGTATTTACCTATTAGCATATGCTATAGTGGAGATAGAGAATGATATTACTTGGAGGTGGTTTATACAACAATTAGATGAAGATTGTGAATATCAATGAATGGACTTTTATATTAATCATAATAGATATGGGATTTGCCAGGGATTCCTTTTGCTCATGCACTTGCTACTACTATAGACAGAATGGGTGATCCTTGGGAAGTACTTGCACGAGTGTTGTAAAGTGAGTTCATATATGAACTGTTATGATAATATTATAAACCTTGTCAATGGGACGAAATTAGGGCCTCAAGTAGATACTTTCCAAAGGTCAAACCACCAGAATCGTATGTGCCTAAAAGGGAAAGAAAATAGAAACGAGACGAAGCCGGGAAGAAGAAGATGTCATAACCCATTATGGGTCCAAAGCAAAGTTGAATAAGAGGGAAACCATGGTGATCAGTTGTAGTGCCTATGAAGGAACATGCGACAACAAGATGTAACACCAAAAGGCAGATGGACCACACGAGGTTTGTTTATATATGGTCTATGTAATGTGTTATCTAATTTTCAATAGAATATATGGTCTAATGTACTTTGTTTATATGCTCATTATAGGAATGGTCTTGTGGGGCCGAAGATCTTACAAATCAAGGAAGTTCAAGTCACTTTGAGAGTGAAAACGCAAGGGAAAATTAAATCTATAGCAATAACCTACAATTAGTAAAATTGGTTAAATAAAATTTTTATGTTATATCTGATGTACTAACCCTAATCACAGGCCAAACTCAAGCTAAGGAGGCCATCGAGGAACCACTATCTAATTTTCTGTTCATGCCAACACCTGGAATTGGTTTAACTAGAGTTGCACAATTTACCAACTATGGTCCTCCATAAAGTAAGCCAGACATTTCAAGAGCAGAGAAAGCTTCTCTCCAAAACATTGAGAGAAGACTTGCGAGAAATCGAGACACGAAAAAGCAAAGAAGAGGGAAGCCATAACAAAAAACAGAAGGGTTGTCCCACCAATAGTAAGGAAAAATTTAGTAACTCAGTACTACATTAGTTTTTCATAGTTATCATTTGGGTTATGAAGCTAAGAACTACAAATTGGTTTAATGTTTTTCAGTACGTCTGACTAAAATTATGTTCTTGATGTAGAATTGATTCAAATTATGCTTAGTGTATGGTTGAATGAAATTTTATATATTGGCGTATAGTTGAGTGAACTGGAATTTTTGGTGTATGGTTGACTGTGATTGATTTGTTACTAATGAAAAAGCTGCTGGTTTTTATGGCTGATGAATTCCAGTTAAGCAAATTCACAGCAGAGAACCAATTAGCATGCATTATGGATTTCTTAATGACAATGTGATAATGATATTGCATTATCTATATCCCCCTTACTGCTTTTGGTGTGCATGAAATAAAATGTTTTGTGTACTTGGTGAATGCATAACATCAAAAATCTTCTTGGTGTTGATTTCTTTTGTCATTTTCAGCCCATACATGGTCTTTCAAATTTCACTTGTCAAATGAATATTCTGCAACTGATGATTAGTGGAATGGTAGAAATCAGGCAACCTTGTTAGATATTATTTCATAGGTGCAGAAAAGCATATGTACTCCCACGGGAAAATTATTTCAATCCCTTCCCTGTACCTTTCTTGAACCAACGTAGTGTGCATGTAATTTCATAGAGAATTCATCTAGTAGTGTCATGGCCGTTCCCATTTTTATGACAGCAATGAATCTGCTTATTGGAGAGCTTGGTAGTTAACTCCAATCTGATAAAACTTTCTTGCTATCCCAGCTACTGCAGAATCATAAGAATACCATGTTCAAGGTTAGATAATGATGCAGATTTTGAGGGTGGAATTTACCATAGAACAGAGGCCTCAATTACCTTCTACGTGGCTTAATTTGGCTGGGTTCCGCTTGTTAATCCATGTTTATTGTTGGCACCTTCTTTTGGTATCCTTCAATGCAAAATAAATCTGAAGACCAAGCTTGACAATTTATCGTAGGTGTGTACTTCTTTTATAATCTCCCGCCATCTCTTGAAATTAACCTAAAGAGATTGAAATAATTTCTCAAAGTTTCATGTTCGGTTTTGAATTGAGACGTTCAAATTGCTGAATCGACGTCGACTATAACCCGTAGCCTTAGTGAACAGTCAGCTATATGAGCACAGGAAACAAAATCTTGTATAAATTTATGAAATAGACTTCACTTGGATCCATAGCGGAACCCATTAAACACAAAAAGGCAGATGATGTTGCAAATCAGTAGTAAGCCCAATCCCACGTGATATAGCTTCATCGATCCGCTCATCGTATGCTTCCTCTATTGCATATCGCTCGACAAGTGGATTAGATCATTTATTATAGTCTTGTAACATGGATGAACAAGTGGGTCGATCCAAGAAAAAATAGTTGCAAGCATGTGGCCAACCGTAGTTCTCCATCCATTAACTCTTTGTGGGATCCCTCTGACCACAGTGACACAAATTTTTCCATGGGGTAAAAATTATGGAGCTCTCTAAAGCTAGTTTATATAGAGGAAAAATAATTAGGATGGAAAATGAATTGGGGGAGAAATTGATTGGGTTTGATTTAGAATAATAATCGATTGTTCCATTTAGTTAAGAGAGAAGGTTATCACTGGAATGAGTTTTTCATCTGTCAATTTTCAACATTATCAGTGATCGTGTAAGATTTCCATCCGCCATTTGGACTTTTTTGCCTAGGTGAATGGATAAAATTGAAAGAATTATTCTAAATCTACATTGTTGTTTACACTAAGGATGATATTCCCCCTATGTATTGAAGTCTGGTCAGTGATGTGAAAAGTATTTAGAAAATCAAAAGCTGTGATGGATGACACATAGAAGGATATCAAAGTTAATATAAAAAACAATGTATATATAACATATTTCGAATTGAAATAGGTGATGAATAAATAATTTTATTTAAGAATTATTAGTACAAAATGTCTCTACATTTAGAGTTCATCGTGTAAAATGTCCTTACGTCTCTCTCTCTTTTTTTTTTTTTTGCATTTTCACCTTTTTTTTTCATATTTCATTGTGAAAATCATCATTTTCATCCATTTCTATCCAATTTCTCAATTGAAATTTCAAAAATGACGACTATATGTTCCTATTTAAATAAAATGAAAAATAAAATAAAAGACTAATTGCAATCATACTCTTAATTTTTTTTTAAATGTGCCAATAAGTCCCAAATAAATTATTAAAATATTAGAAAAAAGGATTCCCTTTCTTAATTACCTGTACTAATTTTGAAACTTTATTATGTAAAACAAATTTGACTTCAATAAAAAATTTTCCCTCTAGAGTCTAGATTGATAGCGGCAACAAAAACTAGGGAAAAATCCCTTCTTGTTTTTGTCGTTTTCCTCATCTTTTTCCCTTTCACCCGGGGGTTTTCATTGCATGTGGAAAGAATGACCACTTGGCATCCGATATTACACAATAGTAAAGATAGGAAATTTTTAGGAGTTTTATTGTGTGAAATTTTGTTATAAGAATATTTTGTGGTGAAGTATGGAATTTTTTGAGGAAAAAATTTATTAGGAAGGAGTCTTCAAAATCACCATATCCAAAATTCTTTTTCTAAAATAGTCTCATTCTTTCGTCTCGTCCGTTCCACTTTGTAGCTCCATCGCCCTCACCAGATGCATCACCAACACCTCTGTCGCTTACTTCACCGGCTACACTTTCACCTCTACCTTGGTTTCACTCTAATTTATAGCTTCCAAAGATTCTGCCTTTTCCTTGTGCCATTTATGAATTTGGAAAAAAGGGAAATTCATGTGAGATATTCCCCTCTTCTTAATTGGTGGTGGTGGCTAAGGGAGGGAAGAAAATGTTGCTTCCAAAGATGCTACCTTTTCATCACTACCTTCTGAAAATATCGTGCGTTACTCAGTAGTATAAATGTTGAATTTTAAAAATTATCAAGTTTAAAATGAATAATGTACAATATTTTTTAATATTCATTGACCAGAATTCGATATTTTAAATTTCAGTAAGCAATCGAAAATGTGAATCTAAGTTTAATAATCAAAATTTGATATTTTAAATTTTAGTGATGAATTAAAAATATAGATCTAAATTCGTTGACCAATTGGAACAATTAACTTAAAACTTTCTTGCTTTAATTTTGACAACTCATCAATTTATAAAAAATTACGTGTATCATAATGTACAAGGAGCATTTTTTATATCCGTTTCAGCCCACCCGCAGTCTCTCTCTCATAATTGATAGAGATGGACAGATACATACATACAGAAAGAGAAATAATGTTGCAGGTGTACCATACCCAATATCTAACCCTCTCTCCTCCGCCAGCGGCGAATAAATACACAAAATAAATTAAAAATCCAAAAATAAGAAAACCCATAATCCATACTAGAATTTCCAGTAATTGGGGGGTTTTAAAATAAATCTTAAGCTACTCAATCACACGAGTGGGAGTGACAGTCGTTCCGAAATGTCGGAGGACGAAGAACTGCCGGATCTAGATGGTGGCGCTGCCCGCAGTATCAACTCAACGGCCGTCAGCGGTGGAGGAGGAGATCAGAACTATGTGTCGCCAAGCCCAGATCAAGTTCTGGAAAACGTCCTCGAGAACGTTCTGTACTTCTTGACCTCACGGCATGACCGCAACGCTGCGTCCCTTGTGTGCAAATCGTGGTTTCGTGCGGAGGCCCTCACTAGATCCGAGCTGTTCATCGGAAACTGCTACTCGGTGTCACCTGGCCGAGTCACGAACCGATTCAAGCAAATCAAAGCGATTGCAATCAAAGGGAAACCCAGATTCTCGGACTTCAGCTTGTTGCCCCCGGACTGGGGTGCGCACTTCGCTAACTGGTTGAGGGCTATGGCGGCTTCTTACCGTGCGCTTGAGAAGGTGTACTTAAAGCGTATGTGTGTTACAGATGAGGATCTGGCTATTACAGCTCACTCTTTCCCGTTTTTGAAAGAGCTCGTTTTCGTTTGTTGTGAAGGTTTTGGAACTGATGGACTTGCTATTATAGCCCGTGAGTGCAGGTTAGCCGACGATATAATATATTCTTTCTTGTTGGGGTTGGGTTCAGATCTGGTTCTTAGGGGGAATAACTTTGATGAGCTTTTGTATTTTTTACTTGAAGATGATTATATTGGTGGATTGACCTCACAAAATGGGGTTTGTTTCTCAAAGTGGAAAGATTTAATTTTGTCATCTTATTCGTATTTGATATCTGTTCTGGTAGCCTATTATGTCTGGTTAAATCCGTTGTTTTGCATTAATTGTTATGAGAAAGTAATGTAATGATATGGGGAATTCAAGGGTATGTGCGTGTGTGTTCAAATTTTACGGTAACTGTCTTTGAATGAAAAATGACTTGAGGTTGAATGAAGTAAAATTCGGGATTAAGGCATTTTTATATTTCCCAAGCATGATGGGTTTTGTTTGTCTCAGGCATATTAGGGTGCTTGAACTGGTGGACACCGACGTTACAGATGATGAAGTGGATTGGATTTCATGTTTTCCTGATAACGTAACCTGTCTCGAGTCTTTGATTTTTGACTGTGTGGAGACCCCTATTAACTTTGAGGCATTAGAGCGGCTGGTGGCAAGGTCACCTTCCTTGAAGAAACTTAGGTTAAATAGCTACATCTCCATAAGGCAGCTTTACCGCTTGATGATTCGCGCTCCACAGCTCACCCATCTGGGAACAGGTTCCTTTAATACTTCAGAGATTGTTGCTCAGAGTGAACAGGAACCAGATTACTTTTCTGCATTTGCTGCTTGCAAATCACTGATTTGTCTCTCTGGGTTCAAGGAAATTATTCCAGAATATCTATCTGCGATATATCCAGTCTGTGGTATCCTCACATCCCTTAATCTGAGCTATGCAAACATCAGTGCAGAGCAATTGAAACCAGTAATTCGTCAGTGCCATAAGCTCCAGACATTTTGGGTAAGCGATTAATGCATTCTAGTAAAGGAAGAGATTGTGTAACTTTGTTGTTGAATTATGTATTTAGAGCTTTTATTTATTTGCTGTAGGCACTTGATTCAATTGGTGATGAAGGACTTCAGGCAGTTTCTGTAGCATGCAAAGACCTAAGAGAGCTTCGGGTTTTCCCGGTTGAGGCTTTAGAAGATGTTGAGGGCCCTGTGTCTGAAGTTGGTCTGCTTACAATTTCTGAGGGTTGTAGGAAATTGCAGTCTATTTTATACTTTTGTCAGAGAATGACCAATGCCGCAGTTATTGCCATGTCAAAGAATTGCCCAGATCTTGTGGTGTTCCGTCTATGTATAATGGGACGACATAGGCCTGACCACGTCACTGGTGAGCCAATGGATGAAGGCTTTGGAGCCATTGTTAAGAACTGTAAGAAGCTTACCCGACTTGCTGTATCTGGTCTATTGACTGATAGAGTTTTCAAATACATTGGACAGTACGGAAAACTACTGCGAACCTTGTCAGTTGCTTTTGCTGGAGACAGTGACTTGGGTCTCAAGTATTTACTGGAGGGCTGCCCTAAGTTGCAGAAGCTTGAGATCAGGGATTGTCCCTTTGGAGATTCAGCTTTGTTTGCTGGTTTGCATCATTATTACGACATGAGATTCATGTGGTTGTCATCTTGTAAAGTAACCCGTCAAGGCTGCGAGGAGGTTGCACGCCAATTACCTGGTTTGGTAGTAGAAGTGATTGCTTCGGGTGAGGAAGAGAATGAAACAAACGAATATGTTGATACAATGTACCTTTATCGCTCCCTTGATAGGCCGAGACCTGATGCACCAAGGTTCGTGCATATTTTGTGACATTCTTAGAAGAGAACGTTCTATTGTCTTTGAAATGGATCGATGATTAACTCTTCCTTCACGGGGTGTGTTGTTTTACTTATTAAGTTTTAGAACCCATTAGAAGCCTCGACTATCATATTGGCATTCAATCTTGTTCTTCTAGGCATCCACGTGATGAATTGTTGGAAGACTTTTTCCCATGCAAGTTGTAACAATTTAATGCTGTTTGATTCGTATTCTCCTGAGATCTTAACGTCTCTTCATCATATTCCTTTCACAACTCTGGAGGTACTGAAAGAGGAGTTATTTACCAGAACATCTATGTATCATTTGGTCCAAGTAGTTGCTTCTGTGCACTGGGTAGTGCAGCATCATGTATTTTCTTCAGTAGAATTAAATCTGCTTATTTGTATCCAAATCATAGTTTGAAGAATCGAAACTCTAGGCTGTTATAACTACTGTTTTGTTATGTTCGGTCGAGTCGAGTCTTGTGGTGGTGTTCTTAGCAGCTTGCTGTATTATTATTGTAATTGTTAGAGATTCGAGATAACAATAAATGCTTTACTTGGAAGTTTATAGAGTGTGTCTTGCCTTATCTGTGAAATGTGTAATGATGAGGATGATGCTGAGGCCCCCATTAATAATGTGGAAAGCATTGTACCAGTACATAGCAGGATTTCCATCGACCAGTCTCAAGATTTAGCCTTCTCCTCGTAGGTCCATTTATTCTATTACATGAATCCAATTTTCATTTCATCCGAGAAAGGCCATCTTTTTCTCAACTATGTATTTGTCATTTGATCCAATAGCGTTCCGTTCGACCTCAATGGAAAAAGAAAATGGAGTAACTAACAATGCATTTTCACATGTCAAAAACTATGAGATCATCCCTTACATTTTGGGTTGATGACTTGATGGAGAGATCGTACCATTTGAACCCTTTTTCTTTTTTGCCCATGTTTTTTTCGAAGGTCTGGGGTTCAAGTCCTCTTCATGGTATAATATTGAGAATGCTCATTGAATGAGCTTTTTTATTGAATGAGCAATTCAATAAAAAAGCTCGGATCTAATCAGTATTGAATCCTAGGTGAAAACCAGAGAATTTGTATAAAAGTAAAAGTTATAGTTATACTAACTAAATAGAATCGAAATAAAAATAAGTAGAATAGCAATACCTTCTAGGCGATCGGAAAATAAAGAAATAGTTAATATATTCAAGATAATTACATACTGTCTCAATTCATCCTATTTCATTAGATTCGGGGTGTGATAGGGTTCCGAAGGATGAACAAATATTTAAATTCTTTACAATGTTATATCTTGGTTTATTATCATTAGCTTAGAAAATAGGATGTGTAGAGACGTTAAAAATATATTAGGGACAGCTAATTCGGGACAAGTTGATCCCGAGTCACCCATCCTTACATGCCATCCACGGTGCCGAGATAGCAACTTTTCAAGAATACCACTTCTAGTAGAACAGTATATGATCTCTACTGTCATGTTAGTGCATAGGATCATAAAACTATGTTTATGTAGTATTAAGCTCTTGTTTGAGCCGCATTTTTCTTCAAACTCAAGAAAGAATACATATTTTTTAATAAAATAATTTTAACCATAAATCTAAAAACTTTTTCATACTTTTTAATGGTACATTCTTCAAAAAAATATTATTATTTCATTTTTATCAAATAATGGGGCTCACACAAGGGCTATGATTAAACAGTACTTGAGGATTGGTCACACCCATATCTTTATTTTTATTTTTTCAAATCCAATCTATCCTTTTTTTTTTTTTTTTTTTTGATAATCCAGGTGTCCCAGCTTAGCCGGACTAAATCCTGGATCTCTAGCCCCCGGCCCCTCAGTGACTAGTGGAGGTAAATCGCAGGTTGTGCCCTTGTTGGTTCCCAGGTTCCCACATGGCTTTTTACTCCTTCTCCAAAGGGACCCTCCTCCATGGTTATTACATCACCAAGCTGCTCCAACTCTTCCTCTGGTTATTACATCACTTGGCTGCTCCAACTAGGAATCGAACTCCCCACACTTGGTTCCAGAGCCCCCCAATGTGATTGTTCCGCCAACTTGGATGTGCCCTGGGGGGCCAAATCCAATCTATCCTATTCTGATGGAACTTGAGTATAATGAGGAAAAAAATAAATATGGCCTTGCTTGGCTTTTTATTTTTTATTTTTTTTTCCTGTCTTACCACTTTTAATCGAAGTGGACCAAACCCAGCTGTTGTACCTTCTTACCACAAGGCTCAATGGCGTCTGACAGAAAGATTGTTGTAAAGATTCACTAGAAAATGTAGAAAAAAGATATTCTAAATTGCAGTATTTTCAACACTTATTCGATAACGGCGAGTAGGGAGGAAAAGAATGCATTTGACTTCGAAAAAATTGTAACATCTGTCTCTAATTTTGACACCCTTTGGCACTTCAACTTTTATTTTTTTTGCTAGCGGGACTGTTCTTAATTTCGTGATCATGTAGGCTTGATTTTGTGTTGCTGTGATTTTAAAAGAATCGGCTTTTGATTTGTTGAAAAAAGAATGTGCCAAGTAAATGTTAACCTGGAAATTCAGCAGGACAAGGGTTCAATAGATCTAGACTCCACATCCTTCCGCACTTATATTATCTTCACACCTGGACAAAGTTCTAAGTTCATGTGGTCGTATCTCCAGTGATGAGAGGCGACTGCGAACACTCCCAACACTCAAGTAAGTCAATGATTGGTGTTGGGTGCGGAAAGAGACAATGGATGAAAATAAGTAGGATCCAAGTTGGAGGGAGTACCAACTTTGAAAATAAGTAGGATCCAAGTTGGTGGTGTCCATTTGATGCTTGACACATTGTCTCATCTTGCAACGCACGGGGTCAAGCTCAACATGTATCAATCCTAGGTGTCTTAGGCCTACGACCATCTTAAATGGGTTGAAAAGTGGCCACCCTATGTCATAGGTATACAATTCGAAAAGTAAGCTAAAAGTTGATTGAATGAATCTGCTACAATACTGTCAATCTGTTAAATGTACAGAGTATCCTTGTATGAATGATATCTTAGCAAAAGTGATGTTGCAAGATGTACCTAGTCAGATAGAGGCTAGTCACTTCATGTGGTCTATTGTTGCGAAATGTGGCACTTTGCTTTGGAGGTGATGCTTTGAGGTAAAGTGGCGTCCCACTTGGCGAGATGGGTTGTGAATAACAGTTCCAAGAGTGACAGATATAATTGGAGAGGTAATGAAGTAGTAATCCTCGTATTTCACTGTAGATGGCAAAATGAAGAAGTGGTGGACTATTTGGTGATTCTCATTCTGAGGAGGAACTAAGGAGAAGTGATGCTGTGTAAGAGTAGTCTCTCGAGTATAGGCATGGATATTTATATAAGACATGGACTTTGATTGTTGATGAGGACTATGTACTGTGGTAATGAGTACTGCAGTGAAGTCCCATTTTGTAAGGACAAAGCCTTTTAACATAAGTGAAGCATAGCTGCAGAGGTAAAATCCGTTTAGTAGGGACGAAGCCTCTTAGCATAGGGGAAGCATGACTACAAAGGCAGAGTCCCATTTTGTAGGGATGAGGACTCTACTCATGTGCGAAGCATAGCAGTCGAGGTGTCATACTTGTGAATTTTGGATACTTAGAAGGTGAAAGGCCTCTGAGTCTAATTTGAAATGACATTGATTGGGACGGATGACAATTACTGCTACTTGTTTCGAGTGATGATAGCTGAGGTAACACATTTTTCCAAGGCATATGTAACCCTAGGAAATGAGTGACAATGATGGCTAAGGCTACACATTTTAAGAGGTCACGTGTCTTTACATGTGTTTAAGATGCACAACTTAATCTTAGTCCTTCGTTTAAATTCGAATGAAAACCTTCGGCTTCTAAAGTTTGAACACATTTAATAGGTAGATGTCTAGATCGATAATAGGGGCTTTCTTTTACACTAAATATCTTTACTTGCTTTTCCCCATATTCAAACATAAGAGAGAATTTTGATAATGGATTGGGTTTCAATATTATTATTATTATTTATTTATTTTATTTTATTTTATTAATTTATTTTTTTTTGGTGTTTTCAGATGAGTTACAGAAAGAGAATCATCGTTAGGAAAATTTTCTTAAACTTTTACTTGTGCTCTTCATCTTATTGTTGACCTATAGTTACTTCTACATTTTGATTATAACAAAGAAATTGCTTTAATCTCTAACAATTGAATTCGAGTCCTTACAACTACTGTGTCAAAGTTGATCAATTGAAGACAAAAAGGTCGCTATCAAAAGACTCTCAAATTGACAACCCAATGAAAATCGAGATGGAAGCCGAGCATGGACGCCAAATCTATCAAGACGAGCACTTCAATGTTAAACATCAAAGATATCTGACTTAGAAATTTTGAATTCATATGCAAGGTAAAATGCTTTTATATTTAGCAATGAATCATCAAAAGCTCAAGATAATTTTAAAAATTATTGTTTCAAAAGGTAAGAACTTCAATTTGACATTTTTAAATCTCTTAACAAATGTCACTTACCTTGAAAAATTAAGTGAAAACGTCCTTCAAAAGTCTACATTTTTCAAAACAATTAAAGAAAGAAAAATTTGAGAAAACAATGCCCAAGTAGACGTCCTGTTGGCCAAGTGGATGTCCGGTTGGCCAACTAGACATCCGGTTCGTCCAATGGTCGAGTTATTTTAAAATTTTGATGCACAATGACTAGTTCAATGTCCAGTTCTGAAGTGAACGTTCGGTTTAGTTGTCAGGTTAGACAAAACTTTTGGCATTTTTACTATTATAAATACCATCTCGCTTTGCATTCAAGATAGACTTTCAAAAGCATTAAAGTGAGATACTTTTGAGCAAAACTATTACGCTCATTGTTTATCTTCATCAAATCAAATTATTTATTGTGAAAAACATTTGATTGAATTAAAATATAGAAATCATTCTTCTCATCAAAGTTTTTATACTTAACACTAGAGCTTCATTCATTGCTATTGATTAAAGTGTTAGCCTACTTCTCTCTTGTTGCTTAATTTTGATTATATCTTTTATTAAGAGAGAAATTCAAATTGTAAACTCATTATTCCTTGAATTTGTGGGTCATATAGAGGGCCATAAAGCTCTATATTGTAAAAAGATCTATGTTTCTTGGTTGTAAGTCATTGTAAATGGTTTGATTGCACCATAAGTCAATCAATATAGTGAAAATACCTTACATGTGCTGAAGAGCTTGGTAACAGGAGTCGTAGATCATTGCTTTAGATCGAACCTCTATAACTATATCGTTTACATCCTCTTTACTTATTACTTCCATATTTGTCTACATTTATTGATTTATTTGCTACCAAATTTGTTTAAATTTGGATTTATTTTTGAAAAAATTTTAAAAACCAATTCGCTTCCTCTTGGTTAGCTATTCTTAGATTATCACTTGGTACAATCTTGAGTAATTGCTTACCCTAATATTCAAAATCTTGAGGGACATTCTACAAATCGTCCTTACTTTTTTGATGGCACATGTTATAATTATTGGAAAGCTAAGATGATGATTTAAATTCAATCAATAAATTAAAATATTTGGGAAGTTATTGAATATGGTCCTTATGTGCCTAAATCTAGAGAGAAATATAACGATGATAAAAGAAAATTATCCCTAAATGCTAGACTAAAACTCACCTTGTTGTGTATTATATACAAATGAATTTAATCGTATTAGCACATGTGATTCCACATATAACATTTGGCATACATTATGAGTTAGCTATGTTGGTATTAGTAAAGGAAACCAAAATTAATCTCTTGGTTAAAGAATTTGAAAATTTCTTTATGAAACAAGATGAAACTATCGTTGATATGATTACTTGCTTTTACCGATATTGTTAATGGCCTTAAAGGCTTTGATCGCAAGTTTACTAGCGGTGAGCTTGTGAGTAAAATGGCTAGGTCACTATCGGGAGAATGAAGCTCATTAAGGATGTTGATAGAGAACACCAAAGATATCAACTCATATCAATTGGAAGATCTATATGGAACTTTGATGACTTACGGGCTCAACAACGCTGAAACCAAGGAAAAAAACAAGGAAAAGCAAAGAAGAATCAAAAGAATATTCTAAGTGCCAAATCGCTCTTAAATCGGCAATTGAAGAATGAGTGATGAAGAGCTTGATGATCTTGTCCTCCTTGTCAAGAAATGGGAAGGTCTTTGAAATAATCGAAGATTCCAAAAAAAAGAAAAAAAGAGTGAAGATAAAAGCAAGAAAATCATTTGCTATGATTGTGAGAAACCCTGTCATGAGAGAACCGAGTGCCTAAACAAAAAGAAGAACATCAAGAAAAAGGCACTCCTACTCACATGGGATGAGAGCGAAGATGATGATCACGATGAAAATAATAGTCAATAAGAAATTGCCAATAGGTGCTTCATGGCGATCAAAGATGAGGTAAGTTCTATTGAAAATGTTCATATGATGAGTTATCTACCTCCTATGATGGTCTTGAGGAATTTGAGAAGCTTACCCTAAATCACTCAACTCTTAGAGANTGTTCATATGATGAGTTATCTACCTCCTATGATGGTCTTGAGGAATTTGAGAAGCTTACCCTAAATCACTCAACTCTTAGAGATGAATATCACTTGTTGAAAAATGAAATAAAGAAAGTTTTAGAAACCCGAAAAGGAAATATTGATTATGATCTATTGATTAAAGAAAACTCTTCCTTGAAAGAAAAAAGTCAAAGACTTAACTAACATTAATTTATTCAAGGCAAAAAGAATTTTGATTTGATACTTAGTGATCAAAAGTGTGTTTTTGACAAAGAAGAAATTGGATATAAACAATTTTTAAAACAAAAATCCTTCAAAATTTTATTTGTCAAAACTTCAAATACCTCTCCTTCAAAAAGTACATGTAGCTTTTGCAGTAAAGATAGACATATTGCTTATAATTGTCTAACAAAAGAGAAGCTGCATTTTGAAAGAAAGAATAAATGGATTCGTGAATTCACCAACACTAACTACCAAGGACCCAAACTTATATGGGTACCAAAAATTAAAATATTTTATGTAGGTACCAATGAAGATAAAGAGAAAATGGTTCTTGGATAGTGGATGCTCTAAACACATGACAGGAGATAGAATGTTACTATCAAATTTTAAAAAGAAGGACGGAGGTCATGTCACATTAGGAGACAGTGCAAGAGGAAAAATTATAGGAATTGGAAACATTGGAAAACATCCTTCTCTTTCTATTGAAAATGTGCTATTGGTGGATAATCATTAACATAATTTGCTTACTATTAGTCAATTATGTGATAAAGGTTATCATATTAAATTCGATTCTTCAAAAATGTCTTATTAAGCTGTTTACATCATAAATATTGAATTTGAAAATGATGAGAAATGTTTATCAAGCTTAAAAGATGATACATGGTTATGGCGTAGGAGAGTGGGTCATGATAGCATGGATCTTCATTCAAAAATTTCCAAAAATCATTTCGTCAAAGGATTGCCAAATTTAAAGTTTGATAAAGATAAAATTTATCATGCATGTCAATTTGGTAAAAAAGTGAAAAACTCATTCAAACCCAAACTATATTCTTCAACTACAAAACTACTTTAACTTCTATACATTGATCTTTTTAGACCCTCTATAACTGCTGGCTTGGGTGGAAAACATTATGCCTTTCTGTCGTTGTTGATAATTTCTCTAGAATCACTTGGGTTCTATTTCTAAACGTTAAAGATGAAGCCTTAAATGCACTCAAACACTTTTACAAAAAAGCTCCAATGTGAAAAGGGATATTCCATTACAACTATTATGAGTAATCATGGAGGAGAATTTGGCAACATTGCTTTTGACAGTTTTTGCAATGAAAATGGATATGAACATAATTTTTTGGCTCCTAGAACTCTTCAACAAAATTGTGTAATAGAATGGAAGAATTGCATATTGCAAGAAATGGCTAAAACCATGCTAAATGAGAATATCATGCCAAAGTATTTTTGGATCGAAGTCGTTAACACCGCTTGCTATATTGTAAATAGAGTGTAAAAATTAAAAAAAAAAATCTAAAACCCCCTATGAGCTTTGAAAAAATAGAACTCCAAATATCGGTTATTTTAAGGTTTTGGTTACAAATGATTTACCTTGAACACCAAAAAAAGAGGAAAATTTTGATTTAAAATCCGATATTGGAATCTTTCGAGGATATTCATCGACTAGCAAAACTTGTAGAAACTTTAACAAAAGAACTCTAGTCGTTGAAGAATCCATACATGTCACTTTCGACGAAACTAAACATCTTGATCGTGAGAAAGGTATCGGTAATGATGTAGGTTTGGAAATTCCTCTTGAAAAAATGACTATTCAAGATGAAAAAAAAAGGAAGATCTAAAAGACAAAAATAAGGAAGAAACAGACGTTCAACAAACGAAGAAGAACTTATCAAAGTATCAAGTGATCCATCTCTACCAAAAGAATGGAAGTTCGTCCATTCTCATCCAAAAGAATTAATTATTGGCGATCCATCTAAAGGTATTACTACTAGAGCTTCTACTAGAAATCATCGTAGTAGTTGTGCTTTCATAGCTCAAATTGAACTAAAGAATTTTAAAGAAGCCAAGCTTGATGAATTTTGGATACTAGGCATGCAAGAAGAACTAAATCAATTTGAAAGAAATCATGTATGGGATTCAGTCATATGTACAAAGTGGATTTTTAGAAATAAAAGAAATGAAAATGGAATAATTGTACGTAACAAAGCTAGATTAATGGCCCAAGATTACAATCAAGAAGAATGCATCGATTATGAAAAAACTTTTGCATTGATAGCTAGATTAGAATCCATTCGCATGTTTCTTCCATAAACTTGTCATAAAAATTTTTACTTTTTATAAAATAGATGTTAAAAGTACTTTTCTAAACAATTTTATTCAAGAAGAAATCTTTGTAGAGTAACCCCTAAGTTTTAAAGATCACAACTATCTGAATTAGGTTTTCAAAATTAGAAAAGCTTTCTATGGTTTAAAAAAAGAAAAAAGAAAAGCTTGATATGAAAGATTAAGCAAATTTCTAGTCTCAAATGGTTTTTTATATAGGACAAGCGGATACTACCCTCTTTGTCAAAATCGAAAAGAATGATATCAATATTGTTCAAATTTATGTTGATAATATTATTTT
>NC_036246.1:17497056-17499268 GCF_002742605.1 Olea europaea var. sylvestris
CTCTCTCTCTCTCTCTCTCTCACACACACACAATGATCAAGTAATTGTTTGCATGGTAACAGGTGAACTATGAACACCTACAATTACATTTAGCTCTACCGAATCTTTCAAATTAGGGACCAAAGAAGCCAATTTTATTAATTCAGACAGTCATAAACAATTCAAAAGATACAACCCCCGTTATATAGTGCATATTGTGGAGGAATAAGTTCCCAGCAGTGCTTTTCAAATTTCAAAATAAAGGATGAAAGGTTCATGCTGAATTTTGTGTATACAGCAATAATTTTATTTGAATAAATGGTATTATTAAACGTATAAATAAAAAATACAGTAAAATATTCCACCCAAAAAAAATGATGAAAAATCAGTGCCATCAACTGACGTGTAGTGAACCAGAGTAAAAGTTAAAACGATATTCTAGTATCTGCTTTTAAAGCAAAATCCACTGAATTAAAAAATTATGTTGAAGTTACCGGTCCCAGTTTGGAAATCTTCCAACAAGATAAAGGCCTCCACAATCCCAAGGTTCTGAGATGAGTTTACACCTTGATAAGATACTATCTTTGGCAATTGCCTGCACATTAAAACAATTGACACAAATTCATAACAAACCATAATATCTTCTTGAAGAAATTAACTTCAGTTGACAAGGTTCCCCTCTCATTTTACTGATTTGTTGAAACAAAATTTTAAAGAATAAATATTACTCTTTTTTGAGGGAGGCTCTGTCAACTCACTTCCAAACTATAGAAACAGGCTACCTTATACTTTTATCTTTACATAACCATAACACACCTGTGTCCAATTCTACTAACCCCCATTTTGAGCCCGACCCTTTTGCAATGAACATGGCTCTCCAACATTTGAGTCAGTCCAAGACGCAAGAACCAAAACAAAACTACAACTTACCCTAAAAGGAACCACCAAAACAAAACTACAATTTACCCGAAAAGGAACAAAATGTATCTTTGGTATCATTTTTCATCTATAATTGTTCGACAGTCTTACCTAAAAAGCTTATGCATTTAGATATAAGAAACTATTATTTATTTAGATATTCTCTTCAATACACCCTCCATATGTGCTAGATTCAGTTCTTTATCAACGGCACGGCACAAGCACATTTTTCATAAATTCTAGGCAACTTAAACCCATGATCTGATATCATATCAAACCATCTCATCTAAAAGGTCATGCTTTAGAGGGGGACAATTTAATCATTTAAATTGTCATCACCAATGGTACATGTTCCTTGAAACAAAATTACCATTACTTTATCCTAGTATCAAATATCAATTTCATGTAGGAAATTATTTCCTTGAAACAAAATTACTGTTACTTTATCACATTATCAATTTTATGTAGAAATTATTTAGAGCTTGCTAACATTCTTACGAATTCAATAGATGACATATCTATGTACATGTGTCCTAAGTCAAGGCCATCTTTGACCAAATCTCCTAATTGCTTGCAATATATGTGTCACATCTAGAGGAGTCACATGTATTAGAACATGAGCAAAATAGCAGAAAGTTAAATATGGAAACAACATATAATTTATAATGTTTCACAATTTTACTCAGGAATATGAGCCTTTTGTTGTGAAAATGTCATTTTCTGCCATAACCGGAAAATCCACCACCAGCAGCCATTATCACTATATGAGTGTTAATGACAATAGAAAGTGGACCTTTATGTATAATTTCAATTGACACAAATTCACTTCAAGTTATCAATTGCTGAAACATAAACCAAGAAGCGATCAGAAAATTTTGTTTATCATCTTTTATTTGTACAGTGATAGAATGACAAAAAATTTAGTTCTACTGCAGTAAATCACCTACCTTCATTTGCAGTCCATAGAAGAAATTTTACGTTATTCCAAATAGGATTTAAATGTCAATTTTTACTCATCATATATCAGAACGTTCCTGTTTATATTATATCTCACATGCAGAATCATAGACATTTTTCGATAGATTTTATTATTATCATCCAAATATATCGACACCTTTTACCTGTGTTATCTAAGCAATGTTCTCAACAATGCGTATGTGTGAAATACAGAACAGGTTTGACGGTATAGAATGTCAATCCACTGGAAACAAGGGCAAAAGAAGGAATATAATAAATAAATAAGGAAATAGGACATATTGAAAAATGATAAGCATTTCTTATCATCTAATATTAAACAAGAACAAAAAACACGTGT
>NC_036246.1:17499368-17500091 GCF_002742605.1 Olea europaea var. sylvestris
AAAAAAAAAAAAAAAAACAAAGGAGGAATGCATGGTAACTAACAAAGTCAAGACCATTTCAGAATTTGTTTACTGAACAAAGAACAAATATATAGTTGTTAACGTCTCAATCTAAACAACTTTGATTAATAAATGTTCTTCCTATAAAGTGTCTTTAGGTGGTGTTATATACAATTGAAGCAATGTAAGTCTTATTATTTGCCCTAACTGCAGGAACCATTGAAACAGAGACAGCTAACATAAAAAGAGCAGAAGGCAAAAAGAACATAAAAGCGATCAAAATGTCATTTTGAAATGGCAGCGATTTGTGGAAGTGCAACATAACAATAGAGAATACATATGTCCAATGAAGAGTGGTCAAGTTTCAGGAAAGAGAGCTCCATTCTTAGTTAACAATTCTTCAGTATTTACAAGCTTCTTTGTGTGCTGCAAATGAACTTATTTCAATAAGAGAAACATACAAGTCAAAAAGAAAAGTCTGCTTTAACTTCCAACTAATTTAATTTGACCCGATCATGATATTGAGGGAAGGGACCCTTTCTCAAAAAAACTTTGGATCCTGTGTTGGAAAGTGCATCTCAGCAACTTGCGCATCAGCAATGACAACATCATTACCGAGCACATTGATTGGGACACAATGTCCTGCTGATTGACAGCTACATCCAGGGATGTGACTGATCCTGAAAGAGAGGGCTCTGTATAGTAGGGGTGCCGCAAACGGCC
>NC_036246.1:17500191-17507676 GCF_002742605.1 Olea europaea var. sylvestris
CGTTTTGATTAGGCGAGCAATATAAAAATGGAAAATACACCTTCAATTTACTGCAACTCTATGAAGATCTCAATAGTGAAAATGGAGGAAGATAGAAGAAGAATGATGCTCGGGCTCGGAGTCGTTAGTTTGCAACTCTATGGAAAATTTGTTTTATTTTTTGATTTTTCTAAACGTCAAAACTCTACACAAATTTGAAGACAATTCGAGCTAGTTTCAAAAAAGGAGGCTAGAGTTTAGGTGATTTAGACTAGTTTGATGTTTGTTGGAGTCAATTTCCTTTTTTCAAGTTATAAAAATTGGTTGAACTTTGCTAGTCTAATTTGAACACTATGTGTTTTACATAAATGTATGCGTGTTAATTTTGTTGACCACATTATCACGAACATACCTATATGCAAGACATTTCCAAAACTCCTCGAGCATATGCACGTATATGCATGCATTTTAGAGCACTGATTATAATGGATACTAATGATATAATCAGATTCCTAGTACGTATTTTTTAATTAATCTATTTTCATCTAAATTTTGATCGCATTTAGTTAAATAATTGAAGTAAATGAAGATAGAGTCATAGTTAATCAACCAAAGTCATTAATTATGTGTTTATTTATTTTAAGCTCAAATTTATTTAACTTAACCGAAAATATAAATCCTCGTGGAACGATACTCTTTTACATACTTTGCTATTACGTGTCAAAGAACTTGCATGATTTCCATCGAATAAATTTTCAATGTTATTGTCGGGAGAACTCTTCGATAGCAAAGAAATGAAGAGAAGAGCAGGAATATATAATAGTAGAAGATCAAGTTGAAATCTCACCATCTCCATCCACTGTATTTGATAATGAGGATCTATTTGTTGATAAATTTATGACCCTACATGTTGTACAAATCAATCTGGTTTGCATATTCTCTAAATGGACTATAAAAATTTTAACTCTGTTTTGATAAGATCAATTTATTTCAGAATCATAATAAAAATCTACAATTTTTCAGTAAGTGTACTAAGAATTAACATGAACATGTCCCTCACTTTTTCACATACACTTGGAGCAACTGAATGTTTATAGTCATATTACGTAGGCAATATCACTTCATGAAATGAAATGGTCAAAAATATTTATGACCAAGTACTTCTCGTCAACTAAAGTTGTCAAATTGAAGCATGATATATCCACATTAGATAACTCAACTTTTTTCATAAAGCATGGAAGAAGTTTAATGAGTTGCTGGGCAAGTATCTGAATCACAACATCAATAATATGTTTTGATCCAATACTTCTACGCAATGTTGATGAAATTGTAAGATTTTCCATCTACTCAATTCAATAGAATTAAACAACTATATATTCACATTCTATAGAATATATTTCTAGTAATGATGATATCTATGTGGCTACAATTTTGTAATGTTTATAGAAAGTAACAGCCTTGAATTTAGTAATATGTGTTGACTGCTGCAGATTACACGCGAAGGTGCTGCCATAATTTTAGCATAGGAATAATTTGCCTTGATTGGAGCTTGATTAGTGTAACCTCAATTTAAACGTGCAGGTTAAGAGTTAGCTTTGTCGATTGGTGCTATCATCCTTAATATGCCCCACAAGATGGGGCTGCCATCGACAAGGCCAATCTTGTTCCAAAGAAGCTCCGTACGTTGCCATGACAATTGTCTAGTGAGAAAATCTGCAAGTTGATCTTAAGTGTTGACATGATGAATAAGCAATGTGCCTCATTAAACCATGTCACACACACAGTGGAGATCTATCTGGATGTGCTTCATCCTAGAATGCTGGACGGGATAGAAATCTAAGGTGTGTCGTTCCAAGGTTATCACAGAGCAATGTTGGTGGAGACTTTGAAAGAAGTCCAAGTTCATGAAACAATGAAAGCAGCCATAGCGTTTTAGAAGCAATATTTGTAAGTGCTCTATATTCGGCCTCAATAGATGAGCGGGCAACAGCTCCCTGCTTCTTTGAGCTCCATGACATAGGATTGGAACCAAGAAAGTTGACATACGCCAAAGTAGATGTACGATAATCAAGATTACCAGCCCAATCTGTATCAGAGTATGTGATGAGAGCTGAACTCACACCCTTGCGGAGGTGAATTCCATAAAAAATTGTTTGCTTCAAGTAGCGAAGGAGATGTTTTGCCACTGTCCAATGTGTGACTATTGGTTTATGCATAAATTGAGATAATTTGTTGATAACAAATGAGATGTTTGGATGAGTGAGTAACAAGTATTGGAGAGCAACGATCATACGTGAAAGTTCTGTGCTATTGACTTAAGAAGTTCTATTAACCAATTGCAACCTCGTGCTAGTGGACAGTGGAGTTGATATGCTTTTAGCACCACTCATATTAATTTTTGACAGCAAGTCACGAGTGCTAAAAGAGGAATAAACCTGCAGTGGTAGGAATGACCTCAACACCCAAGAAAAAGAGGAAGTTGTCCCATATCATTTAGAGAGATCCGTGCTCTATGGTTGTAAATAACAATTGAAACAAAAGTAGGATCACTACCTGTAATGACGAGAACATCTACATAAACCAAAAAATAGTATATAATAGAACCATGTTTATAGATAAATAGCGATGAATTAGCCCATGAATTGTCAAAATGAAGCTCTATAAAAGTGTTTTTCGAAGTAGACTACCTTGCCTGAAGAGCCTGTTTAAGGCCATATATGGCCTTGTGTAACCTAAAAACATGGTTTAGATGTGACATATCTTTGAACCCATGTGGTTGGGCCATATATTCTCTTAGTGAAAACACCGTGCAGAAATGCATTATTCATATCAAGTTGTATTAAAGGCCATCGTTGCATCATATCAATTGTTAAAATACATCTAATTATAGCAAGTTTCACAACAAGACTAAAGGTCTCTTTGTAATCCAACCCAGGGGGTTGATTATAACCCTTGGCCATAAGCAAAGCTTTGAATCCATCAACTGACCCATCTACTTTTCTCTTAATCCTAAACACCCATTTACGCCCGACTAGATTATAGTTCTTAGGTGGTGGGATCAACTCCCATGTACCATGTCTCATAAGGGCAGTAAGCTCATCGGACATAACATTTTGCTAATGAGGATCAGAGAGTGCTTGGATTACACAGCTTTATTCAATAGCTGGTTGGATAGGATGTTTTGTAAACGAATAAAATTGTTGGGTTTGTAAATTTGTTTCATATAGAACGAGTAGTCATATGATGTGCTCTTTGTGGTTGGTTTGAAGATGGATTAGTCAGGATAGAGGAGGTTGGATCATCGGTTGATTACGATGGAGGCTGTGGATTCACCAAACGGAGTGACAGCATATTAATCTGATTGGATGGGACATGACTACCGGCATGGATGTGAAATTAATTCAAAATAAATGGAGACGAAATAGGAGAACTACCTTGAGGTGATGGAGCAACAGTAGGTATGTTCCAGAACCACTAGAGGTGGTTACATTGGTGCAGAAGGACTAGCCAGTTAAGATGGTGAGCATGAGGGAAGTGTGGAGCAGGTCTTGATAGGGCTGATGTTTTCATTAAATAGGACATCCCAGGAAACATACAATCGGTTATTTTATAAGACCAAACATTGTACACATTTTAGGTTTGTGAATACCCAAGGATTAGATAGGGAATGGATTTGGGTTGGAGTTTGTAGGTGTTATGTGGCTTGGTAAGTAGAAAGCGAAGGTAGCCAGATTTGTTTTTGAGCAAAAAGGGCTTCATAAGGGGATTTATTGTTTAACAAGGGTGTTGTCAATTTATGAAGTAGGTGGCATTATGAAATGAAGCATTATGCAATAAGGTGGGACTCGTTTCCACTAAGTGACAATGATGACGTTCAGAGACCCCGTTTTGTTGTGGGCTATGGGGTACGGTTGTATAGTGGCAAATTCCAAGAGTACAAAGATATTGTCTTAGACTTAGGAATTCACCACCATTATTAGAGTAGAGGGTTTTGATTTTGGTTTGAAAACGTGTTTCAACAAGATGTTTAAATTGTGGAAAAACACTAGTCACACATGATTTGGTGGATATAGGATAAAACCACACATATTTGGTAAAATGATCTACCAAAATTAAATAGTAGCATGAAACATCAAGACCAATGGTATGTGATGGGTCCCAGACATTAGTATAAACAAGATCAAGTGGAGCATGACTTTGGAGACTTGTGACACAAATTGACTGTCTATGTATTTTATTAATTGAACAAGACGTACATAAATGAGATTTTCACTTTCTGGTTATTGGAAGGGAAATATAATTTATTATATTGCGGATGGTTTTGAGAGACGGATGTCCAAGATGTTTGTACCACTCATCAATCGAGGCCCACTCATGCACATAAGCAACCATGTTGGAAAGAGAAGCCAATAGTAAGTCTGGGAGAGTGTAAACACAGTTTTCACATATACCTTTGAGTAGAGCCGCCCCCTTGATATGATCCTTGACAAGGAAATAAGATGGGTAAAATTCTACAAAAACGTTATCTTGAAATGCGAAATGATGGACTTAAATTACAATTTTTTTAATTGTTGGAACACAGAATGTGTCTTTTAAATGGAAAGTACGGTTGGGTGAGTAAAACACCGAAAACCAATGTGTGAGATAGACAAACTTGATCCGTCACCGATTACAACTTCATTAGTACCATCATATTCAGTGTGAATGGATAAATTAGCTAGATCACTAGTTATATTGTGAAATGCAACATAGTCAATAAACTATTTATTTTTTGGGCACAAGAAGTATAGGCACAATTCACAGTGACTTCAGGACTGCTCAATCGAGGACAATTTTTAGCAATGTCGCCTATTTGGTCTCAAAACTTGTACTTGGGTTGATAGTTACACTGGCCCATGTTGGACAGCCTAAAGAATTAGTGGACTACCTGTTGTCATGGTTGGGATCAGTGTTGCTGCGGGGTGGGCCAAAAGAACGATTTGACCCGTGAGGTCTATATTACCTATGCTATTGTGACTTCATTAGATGAGTTTTGTCCTGAGTGACGATGGGTGTAATTTGCCGTGGCTACCAGTTGTTGGGTGGCAACATCAAGCTGATGTAAATAGCTTTTATGGCTAACCAGGAGGTTATGAAGCTCTTCAAAGGCCACTGAGTTTTCCCGAGCACGAATGGGGACAACAATTTCTTTGTTGTCGGCTTTCAGACCATTTAAGATGTAGAGTGTGAGACCATTATCAGAGATGGGATGATCTATGAGGTAATTTTGTTCGCTAGGGATTTCACCGTATGCAGGTAGTCTGGAAATGTACGATTTCTCCTTTGAATTAAGGTTAATTCCTTCTTTAGTTGCATGGCCTTATTTCTTGATTTACTAGCAATGGTGTTGAGTTTTTTTCCATGCTTCAGGGATGTTTTGGAAGCAAAGATGAGAGGTATTATAGTGGGAGAGGTGAATGCCACTATTGTACTTAGGATAAACTTATCCTATCGAACTCAATGCAGTTTTGAAAGAGTGGTAGACAATGAGCTAGTGGGTTTGGGGCATAAGTTATCTCCAGTGCATAGGTCAGGAGATGATAGCCGATGATAAGAGCTTTGAATTGGGCTCGCCATTGTGGAAAGCAGATGGGATGAGTTTCTCATTAATATGAGCAGAGATATTGAGAGCAACAAGGGGGTTTTCAACAGAGGATGGAGGTAAAGGATGAGGAGGGGGTATTGGTGCTTGCTCAAAAGGAGAGTTGAAATTAGACGTTGGGATCAAGGGCTCATTAGAGTTTGGCCTCTCTGATACCATGATGAAATGGTATGATTTTGAATCTACTCAATTCAATGATAAATCACCGCATACATATTCATAGAATTATACAACTATATATACATATTTTTTAGAAAATATTTCTAGTAATGATGTTATCTATGTAGCTACAGCTTTGTAATGTTTATAGAAAGTAGCAACCTTCAATTTAGTAATATGTATAGATCGGTGCAAATTGCACGTGAAGTTGCTGCCATAATTTTAGCATGGAATAATTTGTGTCAACTGATAGGCTAATAGATTAGTGCAACCTTGATTTACACGTATAGGCTAAGAGTTAGCTTT
This sequence comes from Olea europaea var. sylvestris, assembly GCF_002742605.1. NCBI lineage: Eukaryota > Viridiplantae > Streptophyta > Magnoliopsida > Lamiales > Oleaceae > Olea > Olea europaea. Next base: position 17,506,277 of record NC_036246.1, read on the forward strand.
ATTGATTGTTTAGAATAGTGTAGGCAACAAAAAAAGTAAGCAAATCAAAAATTAAAGGAATAGAAAGTCTAAACAACCCTTTTCAAGCTACCGTGAGTAATCAAAGGTACAAGATCCAAAAAATGACTCTAAACAAGCACTTATTGGGAGATAACCCAATTTCAAACCCTTTTATTAACTTTCTTAATAGACTTAGGTAGTTTTATTTCCTTTTTGAGTGTATTTTGTATATGTTACAGTCTAGAGCATCAGCATCCATAATCATGAAGAGTTTGGAGTTCATAACTCAGCCAATATTTCACATATCATTCATTGCATGTCTATAATAGATTAAGTTGTCTAAGTATGTTTAGAAAATCACAATATTGGAAATGAGCGTTCAAGTTGGGAATTTGTTCCAAAAATATGCATCAAGGTGATTTTTTGGAGTTGTTCATTCATATGTAATATGGATAATTGCATGTAAATTAGCTCATAAAAGTCATCGGCATACACCATGAGGTATCAAGGGTCGAGTCGGGGTTTTGGAAAGGTTTTGGGCATTTTAATGCATCATATTAGAAAAATTGATTGGTAACCTCTATGATGTCCTAGCTAAAAGCTTTGTAATCGCAAGATCACTCAACCATGTGATCACATTCCATTGTGCTGTGCGATCACATGGATATGATGGGTAGGGGTTTGTAATCGCAAGATCACTCAACCATGTGATCACATTCCATTGTGCTGTGCGATCACATGGATATGATGGGTAGGGGTTTTAAACGCTTGTTTTTTCCACCTTTTATTTGCACATCCCCAAACATCTCAACTCAAATTTTCTCTCATTCTTCCTCAATTTCACTCCCACAATTTCCCACTTAGACAAAAGAGTCAAATACCCAAAATAGTAAGTTGCATCCACATGCTTTAATCATATTCTCATCTTCCAATTAATCAATTTTAGTTCAAAGAGGTAAATTTCAAAAAACTTTACTTCTCTTGCATTTTGGGGATTTTTTCATTTGATGAACATTGTAAATTTGTAGTGGAATCATGTGAGATTCATGTTGCTATAGTAAGTCAGGCCTGAAATAGTAGTTGGTTGTGTATCTATAGAAGTGTAAAAGGTCCTTCATTATATTTTGGTTAGGGTTTGTGATTTAAGATATCTGGCTATAGATCGATGATTAAATCTGAGTCTGATTGAGTTTTCCTAATATGCACTCTATCTTTCGGAAGGTTTTCTTGTGCTTAGTGTTTGGGCTAACCTTTGAGGTCCCCCAGACTAGTAGTTTGCTGAACTGGGTGAACAATTTTTTGTGTTCTTTTATCTTTCTGTTAAAGTTGTTGTGTCATCGTGTTTTTCCATTTGGGGTTAAACAAACACCAACAACCGGTATTAGAGCTTTCAGGTTCTC
>NC_036246.1:17507719-17524838 GCF_002742605.1 Olea europaea var. sylvestris
TATATATATATATATATATATATATATATATATATATATTTCTTTAGAGGTCTGGTTTTTATTGTTGGATGATCTGATTCCTTTTTCTTCTTTCTTGTAAAAGGAAATTTGATCTAATGCGGTACGCCAAATTCTGTGATCTCTTATGATTAAGAGAAATTATTTAGCCTCTGTTTGGGGCTAGCACAAAATTTTCTATTACTGTTTAAGACAGTATATGGTGAGCACATTCTGGCACTTAGGCTCCTATATAGTAGTTTCTTACTGTTTTTTACTTGATAGATGGTATATGCATGTGATATATTTTTACATGAATATTGTGACATGAACTGCATATAAATTTGTCTTTGTAAGTGCACAATATTAGTTGAGTTCTAGATCATTATTTGGTATGATCATTTGACTATAAGAATCATTTACCCTATATTAAATATCACTGTCTTCCTTTCAATTCCGGTGCAATCAATACCAGATTTAAATTCTTGAAAAAAAATTTAAAACCTTTTCTGCTCATTAGTTGATCTTCAATTCAAGGTTATACTATATCCATGAGTATAGGCCACCCTTTTACAGAATCCGCAATGGGTTTGAAAGTCGAATTATCATAATTCGATGGAAATGGGGATTACTTAATATGGAAGCAAAAAAATGAGATCCATTTTGGTTCAACAGAGGGTCGCCAAGGCTCTTAATGATCTTGCAACCATTTCTGATGAACTTAAAGCTAAACCTAATGAAATTGAATACATGAATTAAATTGCTTACAGTTACATAATTTTGCATTTGTTTGATAGTATTGTGAGACAAGTTGACGAAGCCGAATATTGCTAGTGCCATATGGACTGCCCTTGATACTATGTTTTTACCTAAGACCCTACCAAACAAAATTTATCACTTGGAAAAGCTATTTAGCTTTAGGATGGACCCTGGGAAATAACTTAAGGTAAATTTGAGTGAGTTTTGCATCATAGTTAAAAGCCTTGTACATAATGAGAAGAAATTTAATGATGAAGACCTTGCTGTAATTTTACTAAATTCATTATACGACTCTTATAAAGATGTCAAAAATACAATAAAATAATCATGGGATAAACTAACACAAGCCATAGTTGTTGATGCTCTGAGATCTAGAGAGTTAGAAGTTGGAAAGAATCTAAATCTAACCCTAAAGAAGAGAGCATGGATGTAAGAGGAAGAACTAAAAGAGAGAAAACAACTTTCTGGAGGAAATGGAAATCCAAAGGTAGATCAAAATCTGGAGATAAGAGCAATAAAAATTGTCAAAGTTGTGGAAAATTGAGACACTTCAAAAGGGATTGTTTTTAGCAAAAAATGAAAAGAGAGAACATAATAATAGAGAGTTAAGCAACAACACTATTGAACTTGGTGTTGACAATCTATATGTTATGACTGTATCCAATGAAGAAGTTAATAAATATTGAATATTAGATTCAGGACATACTTTTCATATGTGCCCAATAAAATCTTGGTTTTATAACTACAAAGAAATAGAACCTAGGAAAGTTTATATAGAGGTATAATAAATCACTGACTGTTGCTGGAATTGGAGTTATTGCCATAAAAATGCAAGATGGCATTGTCAAGCCAATTTTGAATGTAAAATATGTTCCTAATCTAAAAATGAAACCCAATATCTTTAGGGATTCTTGATTATGATGAAAGGACCTAGAAGGAATGGGTTGTACTACCTTGAAGGAAATACAATAAGTGTCACTGATTCTAATATCCTCATTGTTACTGACAATAAAACTGAACTATGGCATAACAAAATGGGACATATTGAGAATAAAGGATTAAAATCTTTAAGTAATCAAAAGTTACTTGGGAAAGATTTAATTGAAACATTGGACTTTTGTGAAACCTGTGTATTAGGCAAATCTCACAAAATGATCTTTGAAATCAGCTCACATGTTATGAAAAAGACCCTTAGACTATGTCCATGCTAACTTATGGGGACCTGAAAATCATCCCATTTTTAGTGGCAATAAATATTTCTTATTTATTGTCGATGACTATTCCAAGAAAGTGTGGGTCTATTATCTAAAGGTTAAATTAGAAACTTAAAAAAAAAATTTAGAATATGGTCTAAAATGGTTGAATGGGACAAAAGATTAAAAACTCTAAGGACAGGCAATGATCTCAAGTTTTGTGACTTACGTTGTATCATTTCTACTACTTCATATTGAAAACTTTGATTCATTGAATAAAACTTGCAAATCATCATATTCATCAAAATTTCTCATCTTTTTCTTGTACTTAATTTATTATAATCATTCACTAAAAGAGATTGAGAATATTTTTAAATTTACGTTGCAATTATTTCTTCTTTATCTTCTTATTGAACCACTTTGATTGATTAAATCTAATTTTTAATTATCATATTCATCAAAAAATTTCATCTAACACTTGAACTATCATTTATTGTTATTCATTGAAATGTTAGCCTCTATTAGTAATAACTTATTTGTATTATTTGTCAAGAGAGAAATTCCATTGTAAAATCACTTTGATAAAGTATAGATCATGTTGAAGTCCCGTAAAGTACAATATTGTATAATGATTGATGCTCCTTGTTGTAAGCCAATGTGTGGGTCATATTGAGGCCCTATAAATCTCAATAGTGTGGATCATATTGAGGTCCCGTAAAGTTCAATAGTGTGGGTCGTGTTGAGACCCCATAAAGCTCAACACTATATAAAGATCCATGCTCCTTATTTGTAAGCCATCGAAAATGTTATAAAAGGGTTGAATTGTACCATAAGTTAGTCAACGCAGTGAAAAGGCCTTACTCGTATTGGAGAGCTTGGTAACGAACGACCTAGATCATTGCTTTGGATCGACCCTCCACAATTATATCGTTTACATCATCTCTCCCTTTTTACTTATTGCTTTTATATTGTCCTTATTATTTGAATTTATCTTTTTAGTATGCTTATTTTCATATTTGTGCATATTTTTTTAATTATCTCATTTGCTATCATATCGGTTTAAATCTAGCATAAATTTTTGAATAGCTTTAAAAACTAATTCGGGTTAGTCATTCTTGGGCCTTCATTCAGAACTTAGTTTATAATTTTTCCCTTCGAATAACAAATGAGTGAATGCCCCTTCTATGTACTTCATGTTCAATCAATAAATAATGTAAACAACTATTTTATTCCATTAGTTTTCAAAGTTATACTCCATTTGCGCTTACTTGCACTAATGTCCTGGATAGTCAATTTCATTCTGTTGGTCTTGTTGGTTACAAATACTATTTGATTTTAGTTGATCACTTCACCAAAATATGTGCAGTTTTACCCTATGGCCACCAAATCTAGTATGAGTAGTACATTTTCCCAATTCAAACATCTGGTCAAAACTTGATTTCAAACAAAAATCAAAGTCTTTACTCGGATAACGGTGGTGAATTCTTAGCTGTAAAACAACATCTTTCAATTCATAGAATCGCTATACCACCGTTTCCCATACACCACAACAAAAGGGGTTTTTGAATGGCGTCATCGGCATTTAGTCGAAATAGGTATTACCCTTCTACAAGATGCCTCTTTATCCTATTGGCCTCATGCCTTCCATACTACCACCTATCTCATAACTCAACAGCCTATCCTTATGAAGCCTTATTTTATCAATCCCAAATTATCCCAAATTTAAAAAAAAAAAAAGATCGTCTACCTATACTCTTGCAAATGAAGCCCTACAATACCCACAAGCTCCAGCCAAATCCATTACAGGCATCTTCCTTAGCTATTCTCAAACTCAAAATGTAGACAATTGTTTAGACTTAAAAATAATAGGTTATATCTAGACATATTTTATTTGATGAGAATCACAGTACGCTCACACTCCTATCGAACATCTGTCATTCTTCACTGCCCACCGCTTTACACATGCCACTACCATGATAACTCTAGACTGTACTTCTGTCACTTTCACATCGTCTCCAAGAAGCCTCTCCCTTCTCTCTCACCACTTTTGCATCATCTCCAAGTAACCCTTCTACTCTATCCCATCTATTTGAATCAAATTAGTCCTTATAATCTCTATCTTGACTCATTTGTCTTACCGCTCTACAAAGCTACCTCACCTTGTGCTACTTCAACCTTGCCCAGTTATGTGAACCCACCATCTTTAGCCATCTCTTCTTCCACCAAGCTGCTCATTGACCAACCTCAAAGATGCCTTATCCAACATACCATCAAACCAAGATATATGACTCAAGCACTGTGTGATCCCTCACGGGCACAATGCCATATTTGATGAACCTAATGTTATTATAAGACATGGTACATGGGAGTTGATTCTACCTCCTAAGATTTGCAATCCAGTGGATTGTAAATGGGTTCTAGGTTAAGAGAAAGGTAGATAGATCAATTGATCTATTTAAAGAACGACTTGTTACCAAGAGATACAATCAATGGCTTGGATCGGATTACAATGAGACATTTAGGCCTATTGTGAAACCTACAACTTTTAGGTCTATTCTGATTATTGTTATGATATAGCGGTGGATATTGAGACATGTTGATGTTAATAATGGTTTTTTTGCATGGTGAGTTGATTTAGAATGTGTATATGGTTCAGCCTCTAAGTTTCAAGGATAGGTCCAATCCAGATTGCGTTTGTAGGTTGCACAAGGCCATTTACGACCTGAAATAGGCCCCTCGGCCATGGTGCTCCGCGCCCAAGCATTTTCTGGTTGATCTTGGTTTTCAAAATTCAAAAGGAATGGTTTGTTATATGTTATTTATTAGTTTATGTGGATAATCTAATCATTATAAGCGATGACCACAAGTTTGTATCATACATCATTTATTACTTTAGCACTCGCTTCTCTCTAAAAGACACGGGGTAACTCCATTTTTTTTACTAAAACTAATATGCTAGGTGCTAAGGATGTTTCTACTCCATATCCACAAGCATTGCACTATAATTAGTTGGCGGTACTTCATCTATTAATAGTACAAAATTTAACCATTAACAGATTGTTTCAGTTTATGCATAAACCTACAGTCATTCATTGGACACATTTAAAATGACTTCTTCGCTACTTGAAGCAGATCATTTTCCATGGCATTCAACTCTGCAAGCATGCTAGTTTATTTCTCATAACTTATGCCGACATTCATTGGGCTGGTAACCTTAATGATCAAACATCTACCTCGACCCATATCAATTTTCCTGGTTCCAAATCTACCTCTTAGAACTCCAAGAAACTTTGATGTCAAATATAGACTTGCCAATGTAGCCTCATAAACAATGCGGCTACTTTCCTTATTAAATGAGTTGGGGTTTCCATTAAAAGCCCCACCCATGATACTATGTGATAATCTTGAAGCTACACTTGTTAACTTCAACTCGGTTCAACATTAGTGGATGAAGCACATTCATATTGATCTTCACTTTATTATTGACATGGTTTAGTGAGGCACAATACAAGTTCGTCACGTCAATACATAGGACTAGCTTGAAAGCTCTGATACCACTTGGAAGTTTAGATTTAGCCAAATTATTTTGACCCAACGAGTGAAATTATACAATTAAAAGTAATAAGTCACTTTTTAATTATTTCTAGATGTTAATCAATCACGTCAGATTATCCTATTATTTGAATGCTACAATCAATAATATGAAAATAATAAATGACACAAAGTATGTTGATGGAAAAAACCAACTGGATAAAATCTCCGGGACCAAGCCAGTAACTTCTACTGCAGACAATATGAACTTGCAATATGATCTAGCACAGAAGATACACTAGACTCGCTGATCTAATTCCTGCAATTTCCAAGACCCATTGGAACATACTTCACTCCTACCTATTCCCGATCTTCTAGAATTGTATATCTCATGTGAATCACCAAGAACACCTTGTTCTTGTAATCTTCCTAAGATTTTGGTCCAATATCCCTCAATCTTTAGCAACCTCTAAAAGTTATTGAGAAAGTATCTTACTATATGTGTATAGGAAGTTGATGTTTTGAATTACGTAAATTTGATGTTTTCCCAAAATTGTGGTTGAATGATCTCAAAAATCAAAGGACTAATCTCAATGCTTGAATGTGTTTTTAAATCTTTGAATGATGTTACGAAGAAGTAATATAATGAACAACCACACAAAAAATGTGTCAGGGCTAAGGTATTTATGGTTGGAGGTAATTAGGTAGTATGGGCCAGATAAAACTCTTAAAAAATGTAAATTGGGGTTTCACGCGTAACACCATCGCTCGAGCTCTTGGCTAGCAATAGGAGAGAAGCTACTGAGCAATTTTCAGTATTTGCATCATAACTTTCTCTCCCAATGTACGATTAAGGTGATTCAAAATGCGTTGACAATTCTTATAGTAATAGCATTGTCTAAATTCCAATGTTTTCTCATCTTATGTATAGGTTCTTTCCCATTAAATGACTAAGGTGACTCCTGTAAAGAGCTTTAGACCGATTAACCCAAATTAGTTGATTGTAAGTACTAGGTTATGAGAAATCCCTCAAACTTAATTGATCGAGTCAAATAAGCTCTGAAGAAGAGCATATGACATTGATCTTTTTTTCAAGGAAATATACATGAACTTAGGTCTACTAAAATAAGGTCAACACATGTTCGAAGTCACCTTACCAACATATGGTCAAGTTCCACTCACAATATCATAGTACATGAAGAAACCCATACTAAGTACTCCATAAAAACATAAGCAAGTAATGGAAAATATGTTACAACACATCAATTGAACTCATACTTGGTCAAAACACACAAGTTCAAGTATATCATATATCATATTGTAGTTTAATGAACTTCTTGTCCCATTTTAAATTAATGTCAATCACACAAAAAAAGAAAAAAATATGTATGTGGCCAATGCAAACCTGATGAAGATGCAATGAATGAACCTACTACTTAAAAAACAAATACAAAAATAAAATGCGTGTAATAATGAATGAATCACAATTAATAAGCACAAGCATGCACTAAAACTGCCTAAACTGGTAGGTATACAAACACTCTTATCTTTAAGAGCACCGTGATCTATTTCAAGATTTTTTAGATCATTCTTCTTTACCTAAACTTGCCTAGTAGAAAAATCAAGTCTCGTCAATTGTGTCATTAACTCGATCAATTGACTCACTTGATTACTGAGGAAGTTAATCCGACTATCAAAATCCTTATTTTTATTTCTATTGAAGTTCTGATTTCTATTTCTGCTCAAGAATTTATAGCACATAGGTCTTATATGTCCTAACTCACTACAATTGAAACAAACAGGGATAAACTTAGGACAAATGTTATGTGGTCGCTGATTTCTATTCCTAGGATGGTAGGTCCTATGCTACCTAGTAGGCCTTTGTCCTACGAATCTTTTATTCTTAGGTTCAAGGTTAGAAACGTACTTAGGCTGGTCAGTGCCAAGGACAAAAATGGTCTTGGAAGAATTATCAGCATTGTGATCATTTTCCTTATATCCTAGACTTCCCTTATTACCGTCCGGCTTGGTCATTCCTAAGATGCTATCAAGCTTTAATGAACCACTAGAGAATGCAAGGAATTTGGTAATGGAATCCTCAAGATTGCTCATAAGGCTCTTAACCATAATTTTTGAAAACTCATTCACAATGCTCAACTAACTAAGTCTCCCAGAGGATTTCACAATATCACTCATAAGATTCTTAACCTAAGTATCTAAGGATCCATTTATATAGTTCAACTTACTTAAGGATAAGATAGATTCTTTCTCTAGCTTAAGATCTTTGACTTTTTGTACATAAAGCTTTATTGGTAGTCAATATCCTAAGGCTCTCCTTATATAATTTATCATAAGCCTCATGTATGTCTTTCTCATCTATAGAATCCTCGTTAGATTGCTCACCACTATCTACATCCTTAGCCTTTTCACTCCCGTTATATGATTCATTCCTAATCCTAACAGTAAAGGCCATATATTTCCTGTTCTCATCCTGAGTGGACCTCTTACTTTGATTATTCGAGTTAGACACATCATCAATGAGAGTAACATTCGTAGTATTATCCTTATTTCTCTTAGTATTAGGGCACTTACTCATATAGTGGCCAAAACCTTGACACTTATGACATCTAACAGATTGAGATCTCTTTCTAGACTTATTGGGAGCACCTCTATGTCTATCTTAGGGTTTCTTGTTATTTCTAAACATTTTTCAAAATTTCTTATCAAAATAAGTTATCTTTTCATTATAGTTTATCGCTAGTGGTGTTCAAGGCCAAAGACTTATCTTTTATAATTTTCGCTAATGTTAGTTCATAAACTTGGAGAGATACAACCAACTCTTCAACCTCAATAGCATCTATGTCATTATTCTCCTCTATAACCATGATTTTAGGCCTAAATCTCTCAAGTGAAGATCTAAGGATTTTTCTGACAATCTTAGGCTAAGGAATTCTTTAGGCTTAGGAAATTTCTATGTGAGGTTGAAGTTAGAATTAACTATGTCATTCAAGCCCACTTAGAAGTCATCGAATGTCTCATTCTTTTTCATCCTAATCTCTTTAAATCTAATTGTCAACGTTTGTAACTTGGAGTTCTTAACTATCTGAGTTCCCTTATGTGTAGTCTGTAAAATATCCCAAACCTCTATAGCAACCTCATACATAGATACTTGCCTAAAATTTCAAGGGATACTGCCATAAATAAAGCATGTAGAGCTATACTACTATAGTTGCAATCTTTCAAAATTAGATATCGACCAATTAGCAATATTAGTGGAGGTAATGACACCATTAATGGTGCTAGAATGGGCCGTCCAACCATTTCCTATGCTTAACCAACTACGCTCATCCATCGATTTTAGGAATAGAAAATATGCTCATCCATCAGTTCTAGAATGGGCTTTCATTATAACTTTCCAATATGCATAGTTACTACCATCAAAATATGACAAGACAGAAATGAACTACTCATCTAGAAAAATTAGAGTTGGGGATCAAATTTGGTCTCTAATACCACTTGAAAACTTAGATTTAGCTAATTTATTTTGACCCAACATGCAGAATTATATAATTAAAAGCAATAAGTCACTTTTCAATAATTTATAGATGGTTAATCAATCACGTCAGATTATCCTATGATTCAAATGAGACAATTAATAATATGAAAGCAATAAACAATACAAACTATGTTGATGGAGAAAAATTCAACTGGGCAAAAATTTCGGGACCAAACTAGTAACTTTCACTAGGGACAATATGAACTTACGGTATGATCTAGTGTAGAAAATTCATTAAACTCACTGATCTAGTTCCTGCAATCTTCAAGACCCACTGGAACGTGCTTCGCTTATACATGTTCCCGTTCTTCTAGAATTGTGTATCTCCTGTAGATCACCAAGAACACCTTATTGAGTACTCCTCATGTTCTTCTGGTCCAATCTCCTTCAGCTTTCAACGACCTCTTAAAGTAATTGAGAAAGTACCTTTATGTATATGTATAGGAAGTGAGTGTTTTGGATTACATGAATTTGTTGCTTCCCAAAGTTGTGGTGGAATGATCACAAGAATCAAAATATAATACTCAATGCTTGAATGTGTTTTTGTATCTTGGAAGGATGTCATGAAGAAGTAATATAATAAACAATCACACACAAAACGTATTAAAGCTTGAGAATTTATTGTAGAAGGTAATTAGGTAGTCAAGAAAAATGCAAACTAGGTTTCACACGTAACACTGTTGCTTGAGCTCTAGGCCAGTGACAAGCGAGCAGCTACTGAACAATTGTTAATATTTTCTTCATAAGTTTCTCTCTTGATATTCGATTGAGATGATTAAAAATGCATTGGAAAGCTAACTCAAAGGGCTACAATTATTCTAATAGCCTTGTTCAAATTCCAACATTTTTTGAGTGAAAAATGTGTTATAAATTACTATTGAGAATTTGGAACATAACTTGTGCTGTTCTTTGACACTATTTCGACTTCTAATTGCATTCCCTTGATCACATGTGATCTTCTGGACATCTTGGACTCCTTCAAGGACTATACTATCAATCTCAACTGTTTTGACTTTAATTAGGACTCAATAACTCTTATTTTAACTTTGATCACAACTCGATAAACTCCTAATACTATTTAACTAGAAGTTGATTTTCTCTAGAGAATTGTCAATACAATATAAATCCTAACACAGCTTACATATCTTCTTAACAAGTTATTTTCACGACAACAAACGGAGCAAATTTGAAACATGATTTTTCTTGCCAATGGCAACTCCATCTTGCGAGGGCAGATTAAGGATATGATTACTCTATAGTGAAATTAAAAAAGAAAATTGGTAGAATTTTCTCTATAACACTAAATCAACTTGAAAGGCAATAATTTTTTCAAAAATGCTGAACAAACAAGGATTAAAATCAAGGAAAAACTAGGGTGATTTGACTGTCCGTGATTGAGTGTTTTTACGTGTTATTTTTCCCAATTTTAAATGAAAAGCTGCCAAGAACAGTATGGAAAAAAAAATTGATTCATTGGCTCTTATTGTTAGCATAATTGTAAATATTTTTTTCAAGCATATAGATGTAAAGTAAAATGGGGACCACCTGCCTCTCTAAATACGTACTAATAAAGTGCAGACAAATCGATCTTCAATGTTTTTTACAAGAAAAAGCCTACAAACACATTAGATTGAAACATATGACACCGAATGAAGTATTTAACGTGACAACTAAGTGTCTAGAAACAAATAAAGAATACATGAATTGACGAAATGAGTCATTCAATTCATTGTGATACGTGGCTTGACTTGATAAAGCAACATGGTTTACAAGTTGCTCAACTATTATATAAAGAATCGTGATAAAAATATATGACCTTATACCTCAATGAGTGGAGAGGTCACAAATATATACAATTTTTTTATTTCAATCATGCTATATATACATGGATTTTTGCCAAACAGTTTGACAGATTGCTCACTACTAAAACTTCAAACCAACTAATTCAATGTTGACACATCATCATCCGTAAAAATTCATGCACATTTCACCTGTACAAGGAGTTTAATTCTATTTCATTTGTACATAATACCGTTTTATACCTTTACAATTTCAACCAACTCTAAAATCTAAAAAATTCTTTTAGGACTAAAAGATGATGGAATTATCAAATCATTTATGCTTTATGTTAGGAAATATGTAATTGGCAAATCTGTGACCAAGGACCAAAATGTAATAATTGTAAAGTCAAGGATTAAAATGTCATAATTGCAAGGTCAAGGACCAAAGTGTCAAATGTCCAATAGTTCAGGGACTTGAGTTGCTAATAATCAAAGTGTTGAAGGCTAGGTCTAGGGTTGTGATGGAGGCCTCGAAGTTGCAAACGACGCGAGATTTCGCTAGAGCCACGCCATGATCTCGCTCGAGCCACGATTGCAGAACCACTGTCGCTAGAGCCTCGCCAGTAGGTCACTCGAGCTAAGTGGACGTCGCTCGAGTCACGCTGGTCCCTCGCTCGAGCGACCTATTTATCTGGGCAACATTAAGTTTAAAAGCTCGCGATTTTTTGACGCGCCACAAAAACCATACGTTGAGCCATATAAATATGATTCGTCTCCTTCGAGTTGAATAGAGAGGAAATACACATTGAAGCCATATTATTGATTCTCTCTAAAATCCTTGAAGATCAAAATCCTCGAAAAGCAAAAAAAAAACATCACACCCTGAAATACCAAAACACCACCTTCTCTAAATCCTATAAAACTTTCAGAAGATCCTCAGATTGAAGATCCGGGAAGAACTTGCTTGAAGAGCGAGAGTGCTTGACGATTCACGGGAAGTAGAAGTCACACAAGGCTGGGATGGTAGCACAGATCTGCTAGATCCAGGAGAGTCTTGTTCTCAAACAGTAAGGAGGTTAGAAAATTGAGGGGATCAATTGTTCTGGCGTACTGTAAGTTACCTTCTACAAATAGTGGATCTCTACTGGCTTGTGCCCGGAGTTTTTACCCAGTTAGGGTTTCTCCGTCAACATTCGTTGTGTTCTTTTATTGCTTTAATTTATTTATTGTTACCGGTAATTCAACATAGGTAATTAAGACATGTGAATGAATCTGGACAAACTTTAATTCTTGTGACTTGTTGCACGAATTAATTGATAAGTTTTTTAATTCCGCATGAACACCTATTCACCCCCCCTCTAGGTGTTAGTTGGGTCGAACGTAAGGTTTTTCACTTTATTCTAGTTAACCAACACTAAATATAATGAATATAAATAATTTTTATATCAATGAAATTTGTGTAAAATTCTCAGCTCATAACACTCTAAGTTGATTTTTTTTGTTCTATAAATTGAATAAGATGTAGGGTCCGCTTGCCATGACTATTGCATTTACTTTGATTTCCTATAGAGCTTCCAATGTAAATTAATTTTTGGTTTGAAAAGCAATTTTTAAAAGAGTTTCTTATTTAGAAAGTGTTTTAAGAGAAAGAGACATTTGATCAACTTCATCTACAAGTTCTTCAAACTAAAAGAAGTAATTTGATAAAATTAGTTAAACGAGTCAAAAGCTTATTTTAGCTTTTCAAAAGTTATGTCAAATGGATCTAAAATTTACTAAAAAGTTACATAAAAAAGTTACAGTTTAAGTGAATCTATAAAAAAATCTCGAAGTAAATGGCAGATCATCTATAATTTGATAACTAACAATTCTGACATTCTAATCATACGGCACAGCTCCCCAAGGTCAAACACCCCAAGATTTTGGAAATATTTCAACTTTCTTTACGCAAGCTGCATAAAGAGTAAAATAAAAACTGTCCAAATCCTTAAGCTAAAATGCTTGTTTTCATAATATAGGTTAGACCACCTTTTTAGTACATTTACAACATCTTTCTTCCATTCTAAATCTTTATTATCATTTCTCCACCATCTTTAATATAATCAAAATTATATGAAATAAAAGATTATGCATATTCCAAATTCTTCACCCATAGAACACATGAATACATGAATCTTTATTACTTAACATTATATAGTTGCCATTTGTTGTGGCATTGATGTGTATTTAATTGTTTTTTTTATTTGTATTTATATGCATTATTGATTTGCAGATGCTTATTACATAAACTTTTGCAACGCAATCATGAACACTTGAATAAGAGAAAAGATTCAGATAAATGTGTGGCAATAATTTTATGCAACTTGGCAACATGAAAAATATTGATTATATAAACACCTTATGAGCTATAATATCATAAATTTACCATTAATCTTCAACTTTACAGTCACCATCTAAACCGATATAAATTTATGTGTATAGAAAGGAATAACGAACGCCACGAATTAAACATTATGGGTTCTGATGCACAATCTAAGCTTCCTATAGTTGACTTCAGAGAGGAAAATTTGATTCCAGGCACAAATTCATGGGTATCAACATCCAATTTGGTCCGATGTGCACTTGAATCATACGGTTGTTTTATAGCACTTTACGAGAAAATCACTTTGGAACAGCGTAATGAAGTGTTCAAATCTGCAAAGGAATTGTTTGATCTTCCAGTAGAAACAAAAGTGAAAAATATTTCAAATTTTGCTGGCTCCGGATATGGTGGGAACTACCCTATCATGCCACTCTTTGAATACATGGGAATTGAAAATGGAGCAAATCTTGAAGCTACTAAGAACTTCACGAGCATCATGTGGCCTGATGGAAATGATTGTTTCTGGTAACTTTGAAATAGACGAAGACCTGATAATTTTATGTTATTCTTATATTCAATTAATACCCCATAACTTGTTAATCTTAATATTGGTATGACTATTTCTTTAGAGAAACAAAAATATGAATCTTACCTTTTCCTCAGTGTTTTATGTCCTGTTTGATCTTATTACAGTGTCCATTAATATTCTTTAAGCCTTTTATTATAAATTTTTTCTTTTTATTTAGTGGTACTGCACATTCATACTGCAAGCTGCTATTGGAATTGGATCAAGCAGTGATGGAAATGGTGATTAACAGTTATGGAGTGCAGAAATATTACAACCCCTTAATTCAATCGTCATTTTACTTGACAAGATTCATGAAATATCGAGTCCCTGAGGAAAACGAGATTAATATTGGACTTATACCTCATACTGACAAGAATTTTTTGACCATAATTGATACAAATCGTGTAAGAGGTTTGGAGATAGAAACAAGAGATGGTGAGTGGATTGATTATCAGCCATCGCCTTCCACTTACCTAGTCATGGCAGGCGAGCCGATGATGGTGAGAGCTCTCTTTCTTTCTTCCTCTCTCTCGGTATATATAAAAACACAGACACAAATATTCATTTATAATAAGTACTGTACTAACAATTTAAACATAAACGTGTTGCTTTGCAAGGCATGGAGCAATGGACGAATTCATGCTGCGCTACATAGGGTTGTCATAAGAGGAGAAGAAGAGAAATATTCTATTGGAAATTTTTCATTCATCAATGGGATGTTGCAAGTACCAGAAGAACTAGTTGATGGTGAAAATCCATTGAAATTTAAGCCATTTAGTCATCCTGCATTTCTTGAGTACTGCAAAGAAGGGGGACCTACAATGGAAAATGCCATTAAAACCTTTTGTGGATTTTGAATTGCTATTCCCATCCATTTAGAATATTCACAAATCCGTGCCACCTTGTGTATCTATTGCAAGCTAAGTATAAATATAACGAGTTTCATCTTTTCGTTAGGTTCATCAGTTTTGCTGTTTCTATATTACTAAATGAAAACTCTGGAGAGGGTAATTTTCTATCAGTTACTGAGATAACTTGGATTTTGGAGGTATATATGTGGCCGACATGTTTGTTAGACAAAATAAAAATATGAATTGATCACTAATTTATAGATTAATGGCCAATTTGGGATAAGAATTTGGAACAATTTTAAAAAATTTGGAACTTTAGTTACAAAACTATTATAGCAAGCAGAGGCGAATTAAGGGGTTGAGTTCAACTAAAACGGACCGTGAGCATTGAAAGCTTACTATCGACAGTCAACGTCTGTGATAGCGAGTTGTTTATTAATATATAATTAAATGATATTCAAAAAATCGTATGGATTAAAACTAGAAGAACTAGATGAACCGCTAGAACTAAAAACTAGGTACGAAGTACGAACTTTCATTTTGGATGACAAATCGTTCCATAATTTGCAAAATGCTTAATTTATTTTTCAATTAAACAAGCAATATATATTAACAAAATGCCAATATTGAGTTTAAAATTAAAGTTAATTATACAAGCATTATTATATATACAAAGTTGAAATTATTTATGTGCTTATATCAATTTTATATGCTTGTATGATTCCACTTTTTTGCAATCGATTTTTTGTGAACGAAAAGTGGAACATTTTTTTAACTAAATGAGTTTTGTGAAAGATTCTTTATGACACTAAGGCCAATTTTCCTACAAAGTCATCCACCATTAATTGACCAAACTCTCAAATCAATTGATTAGAGGAAAAAAGAAAATAAAAGAAAAAGAAAATCTAGAAGAGGGATAAAGCACCAATTAAAATGTTTCACTTGCATTAAACTGCTAAAATTGAACATATATTATGTTGTTGCATTAAGTGCTAAAGATCAATAAGTGCATGATAGTAAAGTGATCAATATGTTTAAAGAAAATAGCATGTTCGAATTACCTTCCTTGCATTTATTTTGGTAAAAATTGTTGAAATACAAAAATTATAAAATATATTGCTATTGAAGAGTTTCAAACACAAGACCTCCAGATCAATAGTGTAAAGGTTAAGCAGCTTAGCTACCAAATATATTTATTATTAATAAGAATTATCAGATATATGATCTAAAAATTCTATCTACGATCGGAAAAAAAGATTCTTTCTAGCGGATCCACCACGCGCGACCGCGAGGCTCACCAAATACTGGATCCACGCCTGATAACAAGATACTATATATCATGAAATATTGACTTGCATACAAATATTTTTTTAATCGAAATTGAAGAACGAATTCGTCAATATATTAATGTTTTATGGGAAAAATTCATAACCCAAATCATAAGTATAAACCATTTCGGAAATGAGATTTTAAGTTCGATATATATATACAATTTGTTAGGCATTGCTTTTGACCACATTTATTCGACGGTGGTCACGCCATTTCCTATTGCTTGTTCCATTATTCCCTCACTGGCACATGCTACGGGCTCCTGCTTTGCCTCTCACCCATCAACAAATGAATGTTTTGCGACTTACTTAATTTAATGTAAAAAATATTTTCGATCAAAGCAGGAACATCCTCTATATATGAATATGTAAACGACACCCTTGAATTAATAAATCGGCTAAAAACTCTATCCCTTGGTGGGTGCCACGAATGGGTTCATATATATATATATATATATGACTCTTTATGGTAACAGATTTATCTTCTTCAATTAACAAATTCGCCTCTTTAATTGAGCTTTCAATCCACGACGAAAGCAGGTGGATCTGAACTAGTCACCTGCAGTCGTTGGAACAATTCGAATTGAGATAAATCGCTCAAATCAGGTCACAATACCATTGATACCATCATATTATTGCCCAAGTCAAGATCATTTAGAGAAACGAAATCCACTGCAGATTACATTCTTTCAATGCCTTTTATCAATGTTAGATTCACGATTTCTATTAGTTTATTATGCTTGCCATGGGTTCAATTGTCGGAATATCAAATCTGAAATTACAAAATTTCTGTAATGAATCAATGTCCGCGACTATGTTATGCGACATTTCTTCGTACATTATGCTGTCACTAAATCTGCATGTACGTGAGGTCGTGCTAAGGCCGACGATCATTACGTAAAAGAGGCCTACGACCATTATGTAAAATTTGTGACTACGTGCGAGCTCTAATTTATTTTGTGAACTGATCCGAAAATGTATGTAAACTCTGTCATTACATGAACTGTGGCCTGTTCAATTTTTTACATGTAGGTGTGGTGTGTTACATGCAAAATTATGTCTCCAGTATATGTTGTGAAAGTCAGGTGTGGTGTGACCGTGCACAATAACCGACGACCCTTAAAAAATGAATTTGTGAATTTGCATTTGTTTTGACTTAGGTAATGTAATGTTGAGATTTGACATTCATTTAT
>NC_036246.1:17529117-17534989 GCF_002742605.1 Olea europaea var. sylvestris
TGCTATCATCCCCAGTATGATGCACTTTATTCCTTTCCTTCCTAACTTCGCAATATTTATATAGCAACTATGCTATATCCCAATGTGCTCTACCAGCATCAAATCTAGTCAACATTGAGCCTATATCGTCATGAAGCATATACTCAGCATACTTGATCACATAAATGTCATAGTCATGACTTAAAAGAAGAAACAGATGATTAAGTACGAGATCAACTGTATCGAAGTTTGTGAAACGAAAAATTGGTGGTTACGAACTTACCCATTTTCCTGCTATAGAGTGAGAAGTCAAGAAGCACCTTCAACTCCATAAAATCCTCTGAATGAAAATCTGAGTCTTTTTTCCAGACTCTAATATGCTTTATGAGGTGGGGGAGAATTTTCACAAGTGATTCAATTCCAATATGGACTTTGACTTTATTGTATGTCTTCATGGCTAAATTAAACATAAGTAGTTGCTACGCTTTATATCGAGAATACCCACAATCCTGTGAGCTTTGTTAGTTTACAAAATTGGCATCAACATAGTGTTCACATCAGACCCTAAGAAGCTCAACAGAATGCGTGCACCTGTAATGTCTTCGAGCAAGCTTGAATCCTTGAGGATCACGTTTGGATCTTGCTTGAATTTAGGGTATATGTTCTTCAGTTTGGCTTGGAACAACGAGTCGGTTGTAGTAATAATGTATTTCAAATTATGGCCATATCTTATCAACTGACATATGTAGAAGAAGCAGATGTCCATATCCTATCACAATGTAAAGATAAGACAACTAAAATTCTAGTAAGAGTGAAACATAAGGTGATAGTGGCATGTGACTTGTGCATAATGACATTGTTTTCGTTCCAGGCATGTTACCTATGCATAATGAGCTACTTATTTTAGATTTGACATGTGAAGGGTAGAGTGTGACCAAGTATAGGTGTAGTGTGAATTGTATTTATGCTATAACCTTGGAATTGGACATATGACAAATGATAACTTCATATAACATGTGATTGTAACCTTTTTGTCTGTGATACTCCTTATGTGTGTCAAAGTGATCTAGTTATCAATTCAAAATAATGTAATGTGACCAAGATAAGAGTCATCAACAGAATAGCGTTTATGACTAGAACCTGCTACCTGTGCAAATGGTATGTGACTACTAAGATGAAAAAAAATTGTGACATTACGACTCATATTGGCTATGATCCGTGTTTTTTATATGTGCATAATATGAGTGAAAGTAGTAGACAGCATACCGAGCTACTCAATGACATATACCTTGACATGAGTTCGTACCACTATGTTTTATTTCCTACCATAAACTCTCCTACAACGAACGGTGGATGAATGTAGTCATCTTTATCATTGAATTTCTACTTGCAAGCGAACAAAAACGATTCATTACTCGGATAGAATAAATTTAATACAAATCATGCTTACCTATTATGTGGTTTGTAGCCTTATTGGAACCAATTTTGGAAGTCGGCAACATCAACATCATCTACATTCTGATTATAATGTTCGAAAAGTACTACGTCTCCTAAAGGATTTATTTCTTTTCCTTCAACGAAAACATATGGAGATTTTAGAGCTTTGGATGGCCTAGGAGCCCTCTTCACAGGTAAACCAGAAATTGGGCGTGGTCACAGGTGAATCCTGCATAATATTTTGTGGTTAAATATCTCAACAAAATATAATTAATGTTATACACTAAGGTCCGTATATAAATATCCATCACAAGTATGACACATGTGACTAATTTGCTATACGGAAAGTATGAATTGATATGACATGTGACTTTGATATAATGTGCACCATGCAATAGTATACAAATCTATTCATTTGTTAATACCTTTTTCATATCAGTTTTCATCTCCTTCATGACCTCGGATATGACCAAGTCAACACGTGCTTGTACTTTTCTAGAGTATGTTGATACTGACAAGCTTGGCTATATAGATCTAACACCCAGATCGAAGAATTGGAGTTCCAGAGTTCAGGGAAAACCCAATTCATCGGCAGTGTCCAACTTACCTTCACCTTTCAATTCACCAGTTTTTTTAATGTGTTTAACCTGAAGAGAGAAACAGACAAGTGAAATTCAGTCATGAACTAAGGATCATTGAAGAAGTCACGTAGTTTATCAGTCATTTACATTATCTATGGGTTCAAACTTATAAACAAGTTTTGCCACAAATTTCTCGCTAACTTTGTTCAAAACCTCGTCCATGGAGCTGAAAATCATGGCAGTGATGGAATCTGACATCAATTGCATGGTTGACTTGATGTCGAGCAAGTATGTATGGATTTCACCTTGCAAGCTCACGATGAGATTCATTTTCTTATGTTGATCAGACTTGATACATGACATCTGTGACTTTACGTCGTCAATTTCAGAAATTAACATTTGGTTCTTAGACTGTAGTTTAGATATTTCTCTACTGAACTGCTTCCTCAATTCGTCAATAGCCTGCAACATATGAATACCTATAATCAGTTCCAATATGAAAAAAAAAAGCAATAATTTAGTGATCTGTGACCTATAGAAATACCATTTATAGCTTAATCACATACACATTTGACATCTATCATATATCCAAGAGCATATAGATGCATATATGAATAACATTACATCACTGTAAAATGATTTGTGACCTAGCTTACATACCTGTGACCATATGTCCACGTATGAAAAATGTAATGCAAATAAATAGCAGAATATGACATTATGTTATGTACAGCGCTAACTTGAATCTAACAACTCACATCATTTGAGTGAGGCCTAGTGTTTTGAAGAATGTGCGGAGTACTTGCGTCACTTAACTGTCCCTTCCCAGTTGGAGGATTAATGTGGAATGTTGGGCTGTGCCATCTGGAAGAGGTGTCAGCAAAATCATCATCATCTATATGTAGGTCAGAGTGTCCAACTCTACCGTCGTTATTGCAAGTAGAGGAGTAGTTGTTTTTGTGACCTCCAAATTTGGGTTCGCACTTATGCTAGCACCATGGACTAATCTTTCCTTACTTGTGCTCGTTCACCTCTCCCCACAAGAAAAATCAGGCTGTGCAAGTTTGGTGTACTCAGCATCAATCATGTACTGGATTGCCCTTTCTGTTTCTGACGGGTCAAGGTCACATATTTCAATCTGCCATTCCAAGTATGAAGTGAGTCACATGACTACGTAGGAAATCAATAATTTCATTTGTCCTATGAGATGAAGATATGCAGTGTGTCAATTATGTAAATGTGACCTAAAGTGAATAATCTATGACTATAGAACATATATGTGACATGTTTCGTAAAATTGTGACTCGTGAATATGTGCCTGTGAACTCCAAATTAGTGTAACGATAGTGTTCAAGTCCTTACATTCAGGTTGGAGAAGTATTCAGAACCTTCCAGCTTAGCTGTCGAAGGGTTGTCCTCTGCAGTCCAATTCCTTATTCGTGGGAAGGCTCTCTAAATCCTTCTGTCTATTTAGCCATCTAGACTTGGCATTATCTTGTATATCCAGACTTGAAACATGGTCAAAGGACCTCTTAATCTATAATGACTAGATCTTTTACTCAGCCCCTCTCTCAGAGAACTAATTATTGTGTCAAACAGTAACTTGCCCCCATGGAAATGCGTTCATTTCATCAAAGTCTTCAACCAAAACAAACTGGAAGTGTTCAATTACTTACTTGTAGTCTCTTGGATATAGAAATGAGGTGATAAAGTATAATGCCGCAAGCTTAGAAACATCCTCATTTGGAATGTCCCTTATAGCAAGAAATGAGTCCTGGATATCTTCGTCTGTGATAACCTTCAAGGTACTGAAATATTTGTGTTTCAAGCGTGATGATGACTTCGCGAACATATTTACATCATCGTTGCCAGAATATCGAAGTCTAGAAACCAAAAAAAATTCAGTGACAGAGAATCTCACATATCTCCCTACGATGTCTAACCACAATTCATTCTCGTTTGGTTGTCGAACCTACCTCAACAGAAAATAATGAATCAACTGAGATTGAACCACAATTTCATGACAATCCAAAAAGTGCCCAAAATGTGTTATGAAGTATGTTCCGTTTTGCCACATTAAGATTTGATTGGAATTTGGTCAGCACTCGCTTGGTAGAAATAACTCTGATTTTTTTAGGGAACCAATGGTTCTATGGTATAATAAAGCTTCAAACCTACATGTTGATGACAACAGAAGGAACAAATGTCGCATACGTAAAGTACTAAATCATCAACAAAGTCCATTTATGAGTTACATTTCCAAAGATGCATAATAGCAACATGAAGAAATAAAATAGTTGGTTACATAGTGACATTCAGGTTACATAAATGAGTACTCTACTACAGCATGAATCACCCAAAAATGAAGTACCCTTTCTTGACAGGTCACAATCTCCAAACTGTACATCGATCATAGACGAATAAATAATTTTTGGGCACATATGGATTGCAAGTCACATCATAGCTATTCATCAGTATTTGGTGGATCAGACAAAAAAAATAATAGTTCAATATACACACAACTCGTGACTTGCAGTAATATGATGCCTAACGTGCTCATGAGGAACACATATGTCACAAATTGAATCAATCGGCTCACAATCTAACAAATTGAACATAGCATGCTTCACAAGCTTAAAACACAAAAATCAATGCTTCCTACCCATCAATTTTAGGTGTTCATGAGTATTGATCAATTTAAAAATAACACTACAAGTAAAAATACCTTCTTCGTAGTAACCTTTTGAGCCTAGCCCAGAAGATTTGTGCCTTTTCGATGGGGAAACATTATGTGATTCCTCGACCTTTCTTTTAACTTGGTTACGCCCAAAGTATAATGCGGAAGTTGTAGTATGGATTTGGGGTGTCGTATTCACAGGGAGATGGAAAATTCGTTAAATGATCAAAAGTTTAGGGTTTTCTTCATGCTTTGTGTAAGGAATTTATCAGTTTGAATGAAATGTAACTATTAATCATTGAAGTAACGAAATTTGAATCAATGTGTGAAATAATGAAGTACAGGAATTCCCTCTATCGGTTCGAATTAATTATTATGAATACTCATTCAAATCACTTTGAGAAACGACAATATACCTCAAGTATAATGCAGTAATCAAATCATCAATAAAATTTTATGAAATTGAAATTCAACAAATAATTAATTTCACAATAGACAAAACATGATTGAGTCTATGAGAAATATAGTAAAAGTTAAAACAATCTCACAACAATGCTTGAGGTTGAGACGTAAATCAATTAAATTTCACTTATAACTCTAGAATTTAGATTTCCTACAAGATATTCTCACTTTAATTCATTAGAATTAAATTCAAAATCAATTACATACATCAAGCATATAATATTAGCGAATCACACCAATGGGATGATTGAAATTGGAATTCAATACATACTTTAATTATTCAATGAAAAACCATTATTAAATCCATGAAAATCTAATACATATTAAACCAATTTCAAAAATAATTCAATAAACAAGAAATCATAAACCTAGAATTGTTTATCAATGAAAAATCAAATTACATGCGTGAAGAGACATTGACATCACCGGCACCAATCGAGTTCATCCCTTGCTTCAATAAAGTTTTCTTAGCCTTCCGTGGAGTTTCTTGCCAAAGATGAGAGAAAAATGGAGTCCAAGTTCAATCCCCCATGTTATGGAGTGTTTTTGTGCTTAAGAAACGTGTCAAAACGTGTTTCCATTAGTGATGACGTCAATTTAGTAATTTGCCAAATTTGATCGTGGAGGATAACTATGCGACCACATGTTTATAAGCCATGTCGTCACATAGAACAAATGTGTGGCGCTCAAAAGTTCCGTGAACCCTTCTATGCGGTCACATAGCTTTTGAACTATG
>NC_036246.1:17539011-17578753 GCF_002742605.1 Olea europaea var. sylvestris
CCACGTTCTGGAGTGTTTTTGGGCTTAAGAAACGTGTCAAAACGTGTTTTCATATGTGATGGCGTCAATTTAGGAATTTGGAAATTTTGATCTTGGAGCATAACTATGCAACCACATA
Organism: Olea europaea var. sylvestris; assembly: GCF_002742605.1. Classification (NCBI taxonomy): domain Eukaryota; kingdom Viridiplantae; phylum Streptophyta; class Magnoliopsida; order Lamiales; family Oleaceae; genus Olea; species Olea europaea. The sequence goes on from NC_036246.1 coordinate 17,539,130, forward strand.
TTTATAACCCATGTGGTCGCATAGAACAAAAGGTCCCTGGACCCTTCTATGCAGTCGCATAGCTTTTGAATTATACGATCGTATATTTCAAAAAACTTTCTGTCGGACAGCTTTTAGTTTTTTGGTCATAACGTTTTCTCTCGATGTTCGATTAATGCAATTCAAGTTGTGTCGGAAAGCTAACTCGAAGGACTACAACTTTTCTTCAGAAGTCATATTCTAATTTGATCATTTTCCATGTCAAAAATGGGTCTTAACATGAGGCTGAAAATCAGTACATAACTTTTTCATTTAGGAATTGATTTGTGAAGATGCTATGGTCATATTTCACTTCTTTTGACTTCAAATTACACCCAGTTGACTCCTAGCTTTCTTGAATCATCATTCCATTACCCGTCTCATTATGGATTATTTATAATTTGGTCCTGAACTTTTACTTTCTTCCACTTTGACCCTTTTTACTCATTTCTTCCAAATCTCACATTTTCCATCAAATTGTGATCTAGATCAAAATATAAGAGTAATGAGTGTATTTTGATATCAAATAATCATACGAATGCAACAATTAAGAGGGAGAAATATCATATTTTACACTCTTATCATAACTCTACCATCTGAGGACTCTACGACGTTCTTCACTGGATTTTTGCTCTTCAAACGGGCCATTAGTCTATCGGTCCACGCACTAACCAAATAACAATAACACCAGTACAATGATGGCTATGAAGTAGGAGGATAATGTGCATGTTACCTGTGTTTGGGAGTCCACCGAAGGGTGAGGTCGTGAGCGTAGTTGGCAAAAAGTTCTTACGTTCATGAGACTGATAATAAGAACATGGGATGCAGTTACAAAATATGTAGAAGCTGAAGAGTTTTCTTAAAATAAGACTCTCAATTCGTGGGATACTGGTTGTTAATGTGTATTTAAAAAAGTAATTATAATTAAATTAATATATTTCTAATTTATGAAAGATAAAACACCCCACCTGATTTGAGAATTTAGATCTCCAAAAGTAGGGTAGGGTGTAATTTCCACGTCTTTTACTCAATAAAAGCCCAAAAATAGTATTGCTAACTAAAAGGTTGAATACCGTGGAGCAATTCATAATTGCTAATAGGAATTAAAATTGCTTTCTAGTCCTTCCACTACTAAATAATAATAACAGATACCTAAAAAGATAATAATAAAAATATAAATAAATATTAAAAACAATGCAAATTTATAATATTATCTATCTTCATCATTATCATTGTGTCGACAAATTGACCATCGAGTCTTGTATCGTGGTCTCATCTAACACCTCGTTTCATGGACGCCTTTCTTTTTAACACAAAAGGGGTACCATGTGACAATAGTCTGCTTCACTAGATGCCTTTCATCTTTTCACGATTGTTTCTTGATGAAAAAAATTTGAGTACAATTTAAAGAAACTTTGCAATAAAGAATTTGACAGTATTAGAAATAAATTGTTCATTAATGACGAAAGCAGAAAATTACAATTGTTATTACAAGGAGCGAACTCCAATGAATTTGACAAAACTTTCGAGTACCTTGCACTCTAATAGCTTAAGTACGAAAAATCTAAGTAATAGGAGTAGACATTTAAAAGACGAAGAAATATACTAAACGTTTACAAATAGTAGGATTATTTTATGACTAAAATAAACTATTACAACTTAATGAAAATAAAAAATTAAATAAACATTTAGAAAGTGTGGCTAGAGTTGGGCACACTATTGTTGTGAGTCGATCAAACATTATCCTTCGTTTATTTTGGCGATGTCCTTTGTGCCTAATTGTATGACATACTTTGATTAGTGATTTGAAGGCTCCGAGATCTTTTACTCTTTCTCAAGTATTCTCATTGCTTCTCCATCTACTCCATTTCTCCAAGTCTCAACGGTCCTTCTTGGAAGCCCTGGTAAGTTTGTGTACAAGAAGAGCTTCAGCTTCGACTTATTTTTGGAAGTGTTATTCTTGTCTACAAAATATGCTTAAGTGCACCATGAAGAGATTTATACTCTATATGTAACTTTTTCAATCGGCTTCACGATAGGCAAAGGCCCGATATGTTTTGGCACCAATGGAAAATCTTTCCCTCTAGTTTCGACCAGTTCTGACTACGTTAAACCCGTACTGTTTGACCAATTAAACCCCAGTTTAACATTAGGCCAATTTTTTCTGTTTAAAACCTGAATTTTAATTAAATTGTAGTAAGTACATATCTTTTCATTCATCTATAATATGGATAGAGAGCCCAGACGTTTCTCGCTTGTGCGTATGATGGGACATTATACCTTGACATGCAAAAGTATCCTTTATCACATAATAAATAAATAAATATTTCATATCTTTTCGTGAAGCTATACCAAAGGACTTAATTAAATCTATATATATCAAGCTCCACATAATTAGGCACTGTCTAACCAAACCTAGACTACATAGTCAATTATATATCTTCTCTCATTATATGAAGCCCCTATTTGGTATAAATAAAAATAAAATTTTTAGAAGATATTGATTAAAGTTGATGGAATGTGTAATTGAAAAGTTGTGGTCCCATTTAATGTATAGTTAAAATGAATTGTTGATTTTGACTTCGAGTTTTATCCAACTCTTTAGTTAAAACAAACTGGGATTCATTGTGTGAATCTGAAGTCTAGAATTACATAAAATCAAGTGAGCCAATTTTCAATTACGTTCTCCAACTTACCATTTTTATGTCTCACTCCAATCGGACATCCAGCAGTTTGACTTGGGCTAAATAGACCATTTGATCCTTCAAATTGTTTTCTTTATTAAGCTCATGTTTACTTCAACGGTTTGTATGAAATAATCCACGTCTAGGACCAAGATAAATCCATTTAAAAAAGCAAAAAATGTGATTTAATAAAACACATTTTCATCATTAGGTCTTTGAGTAGTCAAGTTGATTATTAAATGTTCGAGCTAAGTAACACGTATTCCATGAGTTTGATATCTACATCTTGAATTTTCAGGAACATGACATCACGAAACAATCAAACCAACGTTAACAAGGAGAATCTGGATAACTCTCAAGTTTGGGAGGAAAAACGAGAATAAGCATCCATCAAAATCAACATCAGAGCACGGCAATTCAGACTATTTAGGGAAGTTCACCTCATTTTATTTTAATTTAACATTGGGACAATTTTAAGTTTAAGTTTTGGGGGAGTGTTTTATAAATTGTTTAGAATTGCCCAATATTTTATTTTATTTTTAACCTAACAACTTTATCAATAAAACCAATTTCCCTAAATAATCCCTTAGCCAAAGTCCTTTTACAGCATCACATGCTGCTGCCATGTACTGATATACTCAATCTCAATTGAAGATAAAGGTATAATCTTTGGTAGAATAATTTTTCAACTAATACTCCCACCACAAAGTGCAAAAATATAAGATGAAGTGGACCTTCTTTTATCCAAATCACCGGCAAAATCAAAGTTAGTGTAACATTTCAAGATAACACTTTCATCAAATTTTTTAAACTTTAAACCCAAATCAGGTGAACTTCCTAAGTATCAAAGTATCAACTTTATAGATATCCAGTGTTTCTCATATGGATTCGTCATAAACCTGCTTAAAATGCTTATTCCACTAGTGAAGTCATGTCTTATACAAACCTAAGGCACATTATGGAACCAATTGTATTAGTATGGTGTATTTTATTCATCCTATCAATTTTTTATTTTTATTTTTTTTATAATACAATTCTTAAAGGTTAAAGGTTTAAATGATTGTTCGCTTAAAGGTTTAAAATGATTACTATAGGACATTTTAAAATGATTAGCTAAAAACAGAGAAAAACAGGTTAGTTATCTGACATAGAAACTTTTTGGACACTTTGGTTACATGTTAACATTAATTTAGATAAATAATACAATTCTTTATATCTCTTCTAATTTTCGTACCTAAAATTCTTTTTGCTTGTCTTAAGTCTTTCATCTCAAATTTAAATTTCAAGTTTAATTTTATTGTACCTATTTCTTTCCCATCATAACATGTCGACAACATATCATTAACATATTGAAGATGATAAATATATTTATAACCACATGCACCATTATAGAAAGGACATGAATCACGATTGCTATTTTTAAATTAAAAGTTTGAATATAAGAATTAAATTTTTATACCATTGCCCTGAAGTTTGTTTAAGACCACAAAAAAGATTTCTTTAACAAACAAACCTTTTCAATTTCGGATTTTAATTTAAGGCTTAAAGCTGATTCATATATGAAATTAATCTAAATAACCATTTAAAAAAGCTGTTTTAACATTAATCTAATCCAATTCCCATAATAATGAGCAGCTAAGAAAGAAAAAATCCTAATTGGTGTATATTTTACAAAAGGTGAGAGTATCTCATTATAATCTATTCACACCCTTGGTATAAATCCTTTGCTAAAAGTCTAGTTTTATATCTTCTAGTTTCAGTATTAGATTTCCCTTGAAATTTCGTAAACCCGTTTATGATCAACTATGTTCTAATTATTTGGTTTATCAACAAGAATCCAAGTCTTGTTTTTTATTAAATATTTTCATTTCATCTCTCATAGCAGCATGCCAAAAACTCGTTTCCTTACAACTTATTGCTTCTTCATAAGTACTTGGTCCAGAATTAAAGGAATCGAAAACAGAAAATAAAGTAACAAAATTACAATTGTCGATTCTAGGAGAAGGAAATATATTTCCTTTCATTTGCTGTAAATAGGTTGCCCAACCAAATATTTGAAGTCTGGAATAGTATGCAGGCTTTCCAGACCATATATATTCAGGATTCTAAAATTAACAGCACTAGGTGGAATTATGTTTATCAACTAAGTTAAGATGAAAGCCTCGCCCCAAAATAGTTTTGAAAGTCTAGACCTTAAAAGCATAAATCTTACATTTTCTGATAAAGCTCTATTCATCATTTCTGCTAAATCATTGTGCTGAGGTTTGTAGGTGACAGTTCAGTGTCTAAGAATATCACATCCTTTACGGAAAAGATCATACACAAGATTACAAAATTCTGGGCCATTTCCAGTTCCAAATTCTTTGATCTTTCTATTAGTTTGATTTTCAATCAACTTTTTCCATTTTTAAAGTTTTGAAAAGTATCAGGTTTAGTTTTTCACAAAAAGTTTAAATCATTCTTGAAAAACCATTTACAATTAGTTGATAAAATTTTAACGCACTAAGAATATTTACAATAGCAAGTTCCCAAATATAAGTATGCAAATATTCAAGAACAGAGGTAGATTATAAATGCCACTCATAAAAGGCATATTACTTTGTTTTCCTAATATACACTCTTCAAAAATCTTAAGATGTTATACTTTATGTTTTTCAAAAACTCTTTCTTTCTTTCTTTAACATTTGAAGCCATTTATCATTTATGTGGCCAATCTCTAGTGCCAGCTAAGTGATCCATCACACTTTACACCGATTACTAACCTTCTAAAAGCTTAGCCTGCAATTTGTAAATTACATTCAACTTAGAAGTAGAAATGACTTCTTTTGAATTCAATAGGATTTTAGTAATGCCTTTATGAATTATTGAATGTGAAATAAATGACGATTATTAAATCCCTTTCTTGCGGTCATTTCTTACGTATGAACTCGTTGTTTATTGATTTTAAAATTTCAAAGATGTATTTCAAAGTTCATTGTGAATACTCCAAAATGACAACAAAGATCTCACCCGATGAATGAAAAATATAGCTCATAAATAAGTCAAAAGAGACAACACCATAATAGGAATTAAAAGGGGAGAAATAAAAATGAAAGAGTGAGATTTTTTTTTTTTTTTTTTTAAGTGACAAGTTTGAGGAAGAATTCACTCTTTTATCTTGTTGATAGAGACTTCTTATGCCTAGCCTATATTTTTTCTTTTCTTTTTTTATATATGGAAATGCATTTATTTCCTCTGCATAAAAATCGAAATTAACCCACCCTCTTGTTTTCTGATTTTTTAGAGAAAGTGTCATTATACATTACTTAGTTAAAAAGTCTCAATTGACTTTACACACATTTTTTTTACTTTCAATACAAATTTCATAGGATTTTTCAAAATGCCTCTAATTTTAAGGGTGATCGTTCTAAGCTTAAGCAGCCATGCCCAACTCATATCATGTTTAGAATGGACCATTTAACTTAAAGTTGAATGTTAAATGATTAGACAATTTAGTCCTTTAAATCACAGAAAAGTTGCAAACTATTTCAACATACATAATGACAATTTGAATCTCGTTACTCATGGGTTCCTGTATTATTATATTTAAGTGTGGACACTCCTATGTACATATTTTATGTACATCAAGAAGTTTTCATATTTAAATAGGGTCAAAACTTCAATTTTAATAGTTGAGAACTGAAACCACACTTAGTAAATGGTTATGGAGCGTGGTCTCTATTTTTACGTTTCTTTATGACATTGATGATTACACACGGACGTCCATGTATTGGTCCCCCTCAATGATTAAGGATTTTGATTTTTTCCCCCACTGCAATGGAATATTGTTATCAGCTGAAATAAATTTAAATCAAGTTGGTATAACCTCCAAACAATAATATTGATTAATGACACAAATCTAATTTTGTCCCACGTTCACCATCAAGAGGGAAAGAGACCAATTTATTAACATCATATTTGATAATGGAATACTCATAAGTAGAATTGAATATGAAATTGTTGAAAAGGACATCATGATAATTTAACCGAGAAAAAAATATTTTTATATTTGGATTATTAGAATATTAAATAATCAACCTATTAAAGTAATCGTCCTGATAATTGAACAATTTTTGTTTTCAAAATTGTTATTACGCGTTCTTATTGATTTGATTTGGAATTATTCAAATTTTTATGAACTAATGGAATACAAATTTCTAGCTAATTGGCAAATCTTTTTTTGTCTTGCTATTCCCCAGTGATGGTGAAAGAGTCTACATGCCTAGCTTTGATCGATTTCTCGCAACACAATTGAAAATCCTTATAAATCATATAAAATTCATTGTGAATAATTAGATGACTTGGTAGTAGTGTATAATTGAATGGAATAATTTATTCGCACCATATTTCAATTGTAATAAAGATATTTAACTTTTGTTTATTATTGTACTTATGTCCATCTGTATTTCGTTATATTCTTATCATCAAACTTTCATTTAATTTGCATATCTTGTGTATGGATGGTTCTCACCTAATAAATTCATTAGTAGGGCATAGAAAGACTTATTTGTCTCTCATACTTTGAAATAAATAAATAAAAACTTACTAATACAAAAGTTCGATTAAACTTTTGCCCTTCATTTCGAAGCATGGTAATCATAGTCAGGGACGAGATGTGTCAATTAATTAAAGACTGGACATTAGAACTTAACTAGAAAAATTTGGAAATAAATGTGATAATGAGCAAAGATTAAGAACTTTTATTACAATTAAAATGAGATGAAGCACAAAATTTGTGGGGTTAATATAAATATCTAAATTAAATTTTTGGTCTTTTAATTCGGTTTACATTTAAGCTCTAAACAGGCCGAAAGGTTGGAAGAATGTTTCAATTACTATGTAGAATGGTAGAAATTTCCTTGACCATGTCGGTTCTAAAATCATTCGAACAAAATTTACAATTTTAAAATGATGAGTAATAAAATTTTGAAATCTAAGCCCATGTTTAGTATGGCTCAAAAAAATTAAAAAAAAAAAATAATAAAGTCGACAATTTATTTTAATTATACATTTTATGTAACCTACAATTTTTATTAACTTTTCAATCGCATATTTCATAAACATTTATTAGATTCTATCAAAATTTTGATTTTCAGGCAAGAGTGGACATTTTTCTTTTCCTGAAATCGATGAAATCGGATCAAAGCTGAATAGAACAAAATGGTTTGGTTTCGATTCCTTTATTAAATTGATCGATTTTGGAACCACGCATAAAAAATCCATCCAATTCGGCATAATTCTTGGTATTGCCTTAAGAACCAATAATGATTCGGTTCTTCCTAATCTCTCATTTGCTGCTGTATAATGCACCAATTATTTGAACACTCGACCGTAAAATAATCTCATGCCAAAATTTCATTTTTCATATGCTCATTCTTCTTTATTTTATAGCAAGAATTAATATTTAAATCTAAATAATTTTATAAATACTTTAAAGAAATTAATACTTTTAATGTCATCCCGAATATGAATATTTTTTGAGAATTTTTATTAAAATTTTATATTTTATATTGTATTTAATAATTTATTCTCTTTCTCTACCTTTATTAATTGTTCATGAGCCTTGGAGTGTACTTCTATTTGTTATCTTATTTAATTGATTTTTATATTATTAGATTACAAGAATGATAAGTGGTTTTAATTCTATTTTTATTTATTTTTAATTTGATGAGTAGTTTCATATTTGGTTTTTTTAAAATTACTAATTTAAAGAGTCAGATTGGATCAAACCAGAATCGGTTGATTCAGTACTATAGTTAGATATGAAACCAATAGTTTCATTTCTAAGATTTTCATTTATTCTCGGTTCGGTTTAGCTCTCTTTGGAATTGAATCAAATCGGACCGCATCCACTCTTCGATTGAAAAAAATAAAAAAAAATAAAAATCTTGTTTTACTGTATTTTGTTTTCGTTGATATATAGATAGATATTCATAATTACAATATAAAACCTCAACGTTTTTTACGAAGCGTGAAACAAGGAATTCAAACAAACCCTTAAAAACTTGAAATTTGGAATCCACAAATTATGAATGAATAAACTCAAAAAATTTTATTAATGAAAAGATGAGCAAAGCAACAAAATAATCCATTATTTATAATAGTTTACATGAAAAACTAGTTTAAGATGACTAAAATTAATGAAAATAAAGTTTAAACAAACTAAAATTAAAAAGAACTCAAAATAAAATAAATGACGCGAATAGCGCTAAAACTTTAAAAAGTAATTTTCGAGTACTAAACGAACTCAATGATTGAAATCTATCGTATCTCATAGGAAAGCAATGAGTATTACTTGTCTCGTCATCCTCTTTTCGGAACGGTATTATGGGTCCAAATCGAAATTTGAATACTCTCTACGCACTATTACTTTCCTCATATTGATCAAGTTCTTTTCATATACATTCAACAATATGCTCTACATTAGTTTTCCTTAAAAGAATTTAAAAAATAGAATTAGTGAAATAGCAAATAGATTGGGAAATTACTGGTTAATTACATGTGTCAAAGAAAGATCTCGTAATGCTGATATGTAAGAAATGATTAGGGATGAACATAATCTGTTTCGGTTAAGTTTGAGAGCTGGACAAATAAATCGACAAAAATGTGATTTTTACGAATAATCAAACAGTTTTATGTTCAAAGATCGTATCGAATCGAACGAGATTCTGGATTTGGTCCGCTTATGTAATCAAACTGTGCTGTTTATTTTATTTTATTTTTGGCTTTACACTCCCATTTTGTCTCATGCAATAAATATCGTGATATCGTGAACACATTATATTTATAAGGAAAGCATTTTCTATCTACCAAGAATTTTAACAAATAGATTTGACAAAGGTCTCATCCCTTAATTTAATCAATCTAACGTCTAAACTTATTTTATTAAAAAATTCTAAAGCTCCATAATCGATCCCAATCCACTCCCCCCTCAATTTTGAAATCTAGAAGATTTTAATGAACTAAAATATAGACCCTTTGATTGATTTAAATCAAGGGATGGAATTCTGTAATATTTATTTGTTAAAAATCTTGGTAGGAGGAAAAGTCTCCATTATTTAAATTAGGGATGGCAAACTTTCTCGTCCCAACTTGCCCGTATTACCCCCTCTTGAAATCCCCAAATCTGTTCTAAATCTTTTTATTTTTTTAGATATTATTTAATTTTCATATTTATCAATATAAATCATACCTTGAAAAATAAAGATATAATCTCAATTAATTAAATGGGGTAGTAAATCGTCCTTGGCCTCCGTTTAATTCCTGCCTTGACTCCGAAAATTCTCGATGGAATGAGATGGTAATGCCGGTCCATCCCATCTTATCCCATTGTCATCGTAATTTTGAGATTCATGTAAATTAACTCAAATGGTTCATTTGATCAAGAATTTATCAAAAATAATTTTAATATTAAGTCAAAAAAAGTATAAAAATATTTTGAAAGTAAAATAACACTGTAAAATTGTCACTTTTTTTAAAAGAAGTCACCAATGTCACTTTTTAATAAAAATAGTGACACAATGTCACTTTTTAAAATTAATTGTCACTTTTTCAAATTAGAAAATGGCATACAATGTCAATTATATTAAAAGTGAGGTTTGTCACTCAAAAAAAAAATGATATAAGTTTCAAAAAAGTGAAAGAAAAATGGCAAATACTTAAAAAGTGGCATGAATTCAAAATAGTAATAAAACATCAATTAAAACATTGGATTCAGTTCAACAAAGTGATGAAAATTAAAAAACAAAAGTGACGCAACAGCTATCCCTCCTTTTTCTTCATCAACCGGCAAACATCTTTAAATCAGTTTATCGACAAAAAAATCAATCAAAAGCATTTTTAAGTTAATTTACAGCCACAATCATCTACCAACTTAGCCAATCCGTTAATCATATATAAAAAAATTGAAAGTAAAAATATTTCATAGAGTTAAGTGTTTACTAAAAAGTGACAGATTAAAAATTGATGTTTGTTATTCTAAAGAGTGGTGTAAATGTTAAAAAGTAATTTAAATTCAAAAAGTTGACAAAACATCAATCAAAATCTTAAAAAGTGACGAAAATTCAAAAAAAGTAACAAATCCTCGAAATTGTGACGAAAATTTAAGAAAGTGACAAATTACGTTCGTGTTAATAATTAGACATTCCAAAAGAGCCACATGAGGACAACATAAACATAGTCAACCATAGAGATGTTTGATAATGATTTTTAGACTAATTTATGCTTGTTCAAGGGATCCTTCCACACATTATGTTAGATATCAAGGAAATTTAATTGTTAGTTCAAAAATGATGTCTTTTTAATGAATAAATGGAACCATGTTGCATTATGATTCTATTACAATACAGTATTTCATCAAACTAGTAATCTGAAAAAGTGATTATACAACAATGCATTACATAGATAGTCTAACTGAAGGGCTAATGATGATCTATATCTATAACTCGTAACAATTCTATTAATCAATAGAGTGAAAAAATTCTTGGACAACATTATTATTAAACCCACCACCCATCTCAGTATATACCACTAGCAACTATTTTTCACCATCCCTCTTTCCTCTCAAAAATCAGCCCATAGCAAACTATAGAATCTATTTGGCTTATAAGCTCAGGTGTCACCCGGCTCGACCCTTAAAATGCCAGAGCCGACTTGGCTTGCAGCTCAATGGGACTGAGCTAAACCTTGAGCCGAGCCTCATTTTCTAGTGATAGCTCAAGCTCGAGTGGGCCCATACAACTTGTCAAATCAAATGGGCCGATCAGGTGGCAGGCAAAAAATGGCCTATGACACGTCATTATAGCAATCAGCTACAAATTACTATGCCCTTGTTTGAGCCCCATTTTTTGGGAAGAATGAATTTTTGAATAGTATATTGATGGGAAATGTGTGGTTAAAAAATAAAAAAAAGTTTTGAATTTGCATGTAATGTTATTTTATTAAATAATGTGTGGTTGAAATGATATCAAAATACTGTTGAAAAATATATTTTTTTCAAAAGAATGGAGCTCAAACAAGGGCTACATGTACAAACTACACTTTACGTACAAGTAGGCAGTTGTAGCTGCCTGCATTACTGGTAGTTTGTCTGGCAGCTATAGTTGAAGAAATTGATTTTTTTTTTTATTTTTTTATTTTTAAAAGTCAGCCCAGCTTAGGTAAAAACACCCAAGTCATTTTTTACTTGAGTAATCTAATTCGTTTATATCCCCACAGCAAGTCTACCACTAGGAAATCTCCATATCATCAACTCAACAGCCATATCAACGTTTTCCACCTCGTTTACTCCTCTATGAACTTTACTTAGGTGACTGTTATTGTTACGCCTCTTGGCTCCAGCTCTAGATCATTATCAACATGGCAGCCAGTTAAGATAGTTAGTAAGGCCCACTCTCCTTCCATGTTACTTCCTACTTAGTCGAGGAGACACTTTACCTTATCCAAGGCTCCCGATCGAATCACTTCTGGCCCATGTTAGTTCAGAGAAACGACTCGAGATCTTTTCTAGATAAATCTTAATGATTGATTGAGTAGACATTAAGGTCAACTCACCAGCCTACGTTTCAATGCATTAAATGCCCATCAACGTATGATTGATCGATTGATACCAAAAAGGAGACATAGTTCATCCCTACCTTCAGATGGAGCGATGTGTCTCTTTATCCTACAATCAGCACTCCAATTCCACTACTATATAAACTCACATACTTAGTCATTTGAATGTAGCTTATCATACACTAAAAACATTATCCCACCCTAATATTCTTAAGAATCTTGTGCTTTATATCATCATTGATTGACCTGGTCATTGGAGTGCTTGTGGTCAACTACCCATCACTAGAGAAAGCCATGAGTAACTAACAGTGTGTTCTAGCATGCAGGGAGTTATTTATATGGAGCTATTACCTATTGACCATGTCATTCGACAAAAAATGAGGTCAACAGATTGGTTTCATATCTGGGAACCCTACACCATAACCTTGAGCATCCCATGTAAAAAGCTTGCCGAAAAAAGAGCGTTAATTTTGCCCTTGAAGAAATGTCTTGTTCTTGAATAAAAGACAAATGAAAATTGTTTGGAAATGATTGTTTTTAGTGCTTTCCTAGTGATTTGGTTGTAAATTTTTGAAAAAAGAAAGAGGTGAATCCGATGAGTGCAAGAGAGGCCTCTAAAGAAACAGTTCTCCGAACTAATGTCAATCACTAAAGGCCACACCAGCACTACCATCAAGGTGTTAGAGTAGCTGCATGCCTAATTGCATAAATGGCCCAAATGGCTGCCAATATGAAAAGTATCACATCACAAAACGTTGCAATTTGTAAGCTCCTTATTCAAGTTCAAGGTCAATGAGGCTTCTACATACTTGAGAATGTGCCACGGTCAAGCTTCATCCAACAAAAAGAAAAAGAAAGTGCAAAGCGAAAGGGTACAGTCTGGTAGACATAGGAGATGTGTTAGTCCTATTGAAATGGAGGTAAGAATAGATGTGTTTTCTAATTGTGCTTCCACATGATCTTCCAATGACCTCGTACTTTGGAGAAGATAACTTTCCTCCTGAGTACGAACAAAAGAGAAGCCCTTAAGATTTCAATTCCTACCAATGATCTGCTTTGTGTTAGGAATTGATTGACATGTTGATGAATTCAAAAGTTGATTTATTCATGTTTTTCGTGAATCTAGCAATTCTAGTATTTATTTTATCTTCAAAATTAGTTTTGAAAAAAAAAAGAAAAAAAAGAAGGTATAATTGGTTCGCCAGCATTTTCAATAGGACCGGACCTAACCTATCCAGAAATAGGCCTCAGTCACCATTTCCTACACTTAGGCCTCATGAGTAGGTGTAAGTCTAGGACATGCATGTCCCTCCATCTAAGAATAGGTGTAAAATGAGAAACATGGAAAATTTGAGAAGTCAAGTGAGACCATCCCAACTTTCACTTCGATATCAAGCTAACGAGGAGGATTCTGATGGACTATGTCAATCCTATAAACTGAACAATGATGATTATCACCTTCATTTCTCCCAAGAGCTCAAAAAAGTTTATATTAAACGCCTTCAAAACATGAGGCAAGCTGCTGGTAAAACGTTGAAGAGCTATTTGAGCCGTTTCACAGATGAGATAACCTACTACAAAAAAACTACAGATAGAGAGGCATTTTCTTCTTTAAAAAGAGGTATCAACATAAATACCCTGTTCTGGATGGATGTACTAAATAGGAACTCTTAAACTTATGATGAACATGTAGAAATGATCAGAGTTGAGATCATTAGCAATGAGATAATTGATGGGCAACTCAAGGTTTCCTGCCACCTCAAAGGTAAACTACTAGTGGACTCAAATGGGATATTTAGTAGCCTGCACTTTAAGATAGGCCTTAGCCACTACTACTCTAAACATTGTGCGGACCTTAGGTTATGAAGAGGTTAGACAAGGTGGAAAGCTTGGACATGAAACTTCCTCTAGAAGACCTCTCATTAAAGAAATAAATAAGACGAAGCAGACCTAAGAATAGACCCGAGGTCTAGGTGCAACCTTATTGTACTTATCATCATTTCTATGAATATAACAAAAGCAAAGGAAGAATTCTTTAGTTGAAGTAGATAATGCTTCCATCTAAGAGATAGATACAACATCGAGGATCTACATATAGGAGATGAGTCTTGGAATGCATAAAGAAACTACAACACAGAAGCCAGGGACCTATACATGGCTAGTTACATAGTTAATTACTCCTAGAGGACGAGGCCACTGAGCCCATAACTCTTACCCAAGAAGAAACAATGAGGTTGTATTATCTCCATTTCGATGCTCGAGTGGTAAGAGCCGTGATAGCTGCAATTGCCTAAAGTTCATGTTGATAAATAACAAAAGTTCGATTAACATATTGTTTGGTTCCACCTATGATAAGATGATGTGGATCATGAATTGATACCTTGACTCTCCCTGTATGGATGAGATCATACCATTGCAAGGAAGAGACTCTTACTGTCGAGGTGGGAGTACCTCCATTGGTTGCCCATCATTTTATAGAATTCTTAATAGTGGATTACAAGCCTGTTTACCATAGAGCACTTAGCCAACATGCTTTGAAGGATTTATGGTCAGTTACCTCTGTTCTCATCTATGTATGAAATTTTTCACTAAGTATGGTACTGCTACAGCTAGAGGTAACCAAATGGGTCAAGGGAGTGCTAGATCAACTCCTTAAGAAAGGTAGACCGTTGTACTATTAGACATTGAGATGTTCGATGCCTTTGAAGAAGGGCACATACCTGAACAAGTGGAAGATGTCGAAATAGTAGAAGCCCCTTAAAGAAAGAACTATTTATGATGAACTAGACCCACGTATAATTGAATTTAAATTACAAATAGCTCCGATAGAAGACTGAAAATTTTTCCTATAGACCTTCAAGATCCACCAAAGTATTTCAAATCGGAAAGATCTATCACATGAGACCAAAGAAGAGCTCAAAAGCTTCTTACAAATGAAGATAGATGCCTTTGCATGGAGATATGTGGACATGGTTGGCATCAACTCGAAGGTAAGTTGCCACCATTTAAAGATTGATCCTAATTATACTTCTACATAGATAATAGAAGAGAGCCCTAAACCTAGAGAAGTATAATACTCTAAAGGAGGAAGTATAGAAATTGATTAATATTGACTTCATTAGAAAGACCACATATTCTAAGTGGATATCGAATCCAGTTATAGTAAAGATGTACGATGGTAAAATAAGGGTATACATAGACTTCTCTAACGTTGCCAAGCTTATGCAAAGGATAGTAAGAATAGACCAACTTCTATATTCAATTGTAGGGCATAAGCTATTAAGCTTTATAGACGCCTGTTTAGGTTATAGTCAAATTTCCAAGAACCTCGCTGAACAGATAGAGAGTTGCACTATTATAAGGTTATGCCATTTGGAGTAAAAATGCTGGGGCCACCTATCAAAGGTTGGTCAATAGGATTTTTCGGACCACGTTGGCAAAACTATGGAGGTCTGCGTGGATGATATGTTTGTGAAGAGCTTCAAAATGGAGGACCATGGTAACCACTTGGATGCCATATTCTAAAATTGGAGGAGATACATGATGAAGCTAAATCTTTTCAAATGTCCATTTGGTGTCAACACTAGAAAATTCCTAGGCTACATAGTTAATTAAAGAAACATTGAGGCCAACCCTTCAAAGATCAAGGCCTTAACTGAAATGAGGTCACCTAAGAAATGAGGTGCAAAGTATCAACGGGTGAATGTTAGCCTTAAATTGCTTCATCTCAAAGGCTACTGACAATTACCTTCTGTTCTTCAGGGTTCTCAAAGGACGAAAAAAATTCAAATGGACTACTAAGTGTGAGAGGCTTTACAGGGGTTGAAGCAGCACCTCGGGCAGGTCTCTCTTCTCTAAACCAAAGGTTGACAATTCCCTATTACTCTATTTATTGTATCTGAAGACGTTGTTAGTTTGATCTTAGTAACAAAGAAAGAAACCTATTAATTGCCCGCATATTATGTAAACAAAGACATCATGCAAGCAGAAATTCGCTATCCAGATATGAAAAAGCTCGTTCTCTCCTTAATCACTGCTTCAAGAAAATTGACCCTACACTTCAAGGCCTATAACATATACAAGCTAACGAACTTTCTACTCAAGCAAGTGCTACCGAGGCCTGACGCTTCAAGAAGATTATTGAAATGAGTTGTGGAACTTAGCGAGTTCAACTTAGTTTAAAGACTTCTATAAAGGTTGAAGCCCTTGTAGATTTTGTAGCAAAATCCACTAATGCCTCTAAAATAAAGGGCGGCCATAGAGACAGCAGAGCTCTCTACATAGACTTCTTTGTCAATAGCTTCTCTGATGAAACCAGCTCTGGGGCAGGAGTGGTTTTGATTAGTCTAAAAGGCCAAAAGCTCAATTGTGTAGTCAGGTGTAGATTCAAAATTTCCAATGATATTGCTAAATATGGGCACTCCTAGCTAGACCTAAGTTGGCTAAAGAAATACAAGAGAAGAGGCTGGTCATCAACTGTAACTCTCAACTAGTAATCAACCAAGTTAATGGAAATTTTAATGCCTGAGAAAAAAGTATGTTTACATACCTTAAACTTGTCTTGGATCTCCTCTTTTTTCTTCGAAAAATTTGATTTACCAAGTCCGAGGCCTCGAAAATGTCCATGTCGATGCCTTATCTAAGCTAGCTAGTAGAAAAGCTTTCAACTATGCAAGGTCATTCCAATTGAGTGCCTTGTTAGGCCCTCCATTTGTAAAGGAGAAGAAGTGATGTCGGTAGAAGGCACCCCCATATGGATGCAACCAATTATCGCCTTTCTCAAAGATCAACTCTTACATGATAAAAAAGATAAAGCCCATAAACTTAGGTAAAGAACTGCACTCTTTATTTTAGAAAATGATGTCTTACTTAAAAGATGTTTCCCATCTTTTCTTCTTCGATGCAAGGAGGAGAAGAAGATGACTATGTCTTCCGAGAATTTTATGAATGGGTATATGCAACCACTCTGGAAGACTTGCACTAGTGCACAACGTAATCAGGCAAGGGTACTATTGGCCTACCTTGAAAAAAGATGCTATAAAATTTGTATACAAATATGACAAGTGTAAGCACTTCTTGATTGGATAGAGGCATTCATCCCTGGCCATTTGCGAATTAGGGAATTAACCTCATGGTCCTATGCCTAAGGAGAAAGGCAGGGTGAATTATACCATTATTATAACTTTACCAAGTGGATTGAAGCTAAACCTTGGCTAAGATCACGGTAGCTAAAACTTCCAAGTTCATTTGGAAGAAAATCATATGCAGATTTGGTATTCCCTATTCAATTGTGTCAGACAATGGATGACAGTTCGAGAATAAGAAAGTTATGATTCTATATGATGAGCTAAGGATCTAAAAGCACTTCTAAACATATCATCACCCTTAGGTGAATGGCAAGTAAAAGTCATCAATAAAACCATCAAGCACATCCTGAAAAAGGAAGCTAAATGCATCTAGATGAGTTTGGGTCAACAAACTTTGTTAAGTGTTATGGGCTATAAAGGAAAACTCCTTTCTCAATTACTCATGGAATAGAAGCCATAAGTTCAATGAAAGTAGGATTATCCTTGCCTTATCATATTCATTTTAGCTAAATAATGAAAGACGAGTTTAAGAGGCATGAACTAGATTTTCTTAAAGAAGGAAAGATGATTCCCAGGGAAAGATCATTGTATACTAAAGAAGAACGACACAATATTACAATGCTAAAGTGAAGAAGAGGTCATTTCGTATTGGTGATCTAGTGCTAAGAAAAGTCTTCCTATCTTCTAAAGAGATATAAGTAGGCATACTAGGTCCCAACAAGAAAGGTCGCTACCACATCAGAGAAAAACTATCAGCCAGCAAATATAAAATCCGGACCTAGATGGTAAAGCACAACCACATCCATGGAACATTGAGCACCTCAAGAGATATTATTCATAAAATGGCTCATCATCTTGGCGAGACGATTTTTCCTAAATATAAATATGTTTTATCGAATGTAACAATTTCCATTGCTAAGTATTGCCACTTCCTTATAATCGCTCTCCATGGATGAACCATCCACCATAGAGGAAGCCCTTGACAAAGTGCGTGAAACTCTTAATAGTGTCACCTCTTCCAAAAATGTCCACTTTAAACAGCGAAGTGCATGATGCCATCACAGGGGTCACTTCTGACTCATTTGAAGATAATGTTCTCTATAAATGAATCATATACCATGGAAAAATGCCTTGACAAGATGTATAAAACCTCCAATGGGGCCACCTCTTCCAAAGATGTCCACTTTGAATAGCAAGGCTCGTGATACCAGATAGGGATCACATCTGGTTCTTTCAAATATGATACTTTCCATGGATAATCCATCCAACACAAAGAAAATCCTTGACGAGGTACTTGACACTTCCAATGAGGTAATCTTTTTAAAGGATGTCCATTTCTAATGGCAACGTGTATGACACCCCGCAACCTGTAATTCTTTCCAAGATAATGCTCTCTATGGATGAACCATCCACATGGAAAAAACTCTCGACAGAGTTAGTGAAATCACCTCTAGGGCACCTCTTCTAAGGATGTCCACTTCGAACAGTAAGGTGCATAACATCCCCACAAGGGTTACCTCTGATTTCTTCGAAGATAATGCCTTCCATTGACAAATCATGAACTATAGAAGCAACCTTCGATGAAGTGCGTCAACCTCTTAGAAGGATGTAAAAACACCAAAGCAAAGTCAGCTCATCCACGAAGAATAAAGATATACACCAGTTGATCACCTCCATTACATAGTGCCGACTTAAATATCATATGGCTATATTATTTCGTAGTGTCAACATTGGACAAGTTCAAAAAATTATTATGACTATTACGAAGTGATAGCAATAAGAAAACCTCATACAAATGTATAGAAGATAAATAGATTTACAACACTTGATCAAAGTAAATTCCATCAAATTGAATGACTAAATGGGAGGTTAAAACTATTACATCAAAATTTAAGTTGCAAAGTTCAGGGATTAACCACTAACAATGCCTTCTCTCTAACCTCTTCCTCCTTCTCACCTTCGACATCCTCTATTTGGGCCTCCATGTCAGGATGACCACTAGTGGGACCATCAAACTCCTCTTTGAGAAAATCCACATCCTATTTAGGGTAAGACTCCCTTAGGCGAGCCAACACTTATTAAGAATTTCATAAAGCTCAGTAATCGGTGAAATCATCACACTGTTTCATTTTCTCGAAGTTATCAATATAATTTTTGACTGCTACTTTGCCAACTGTCTTTGCTCTACTTTAAAAGACTCTAACTCTTCCTCTCAACTTTAGTCAACTGTTGAAGCTAGCACCTTTCCGTTTTGAAAACTTTCAATATCTCAGTAGCCAAGCGCTGATGCTCGTTAGATTGATCGATCCTCTTAGTCAGAGCTATAACTTGGGATTTAGATTGAGGAAGTTTGTTTCTCAGGCGATTAACTTGGATTTTAGCAGTATCTAACTTATCTCAACATCAATCCTCCTTACCTCAAATTTGGCTTTCTTCATCTCTTTTTCAAGATGTGCTGAAGTTTTCAACATTTAGCTCAACTCATCATTTTTCAACATTTAACTTGGATTTTAGCAGTATCTAACTTATCTCAACACCAATCATCCTTAGGAGTAAAAACATAATTTTTAATTATGCTCTTTGGGAGCAAGCAAAATACAACTAAAGCATAAATGATAGTGTGCTACTTCAAGAGCAATAATAAATTATTATTTAGAAAATACTAACTTTTCATAAGTATATTTTTTTGAGAATATAATATTTATAGAGTTGTGCTCTTCCAGGAGCGGCATGTCAATATTCTTCTATAATATTGAGAATTATAATTCATTCTTTTTAGAGGCAAATAATATTTAACTGGAATGTTAATTATAATATTGTGCTATTTCATTAATAACAATATCATGGATTATCAGTTTAATGTTTATAAGGTGCATCTAAAAATATTTAATCAGGTTAAAAATATTAATTACTATAAAACAAATTAATTACCAAATAGACAGGATATGACCTTATGAAATATACTACTTGCACATAATCTAGTGTTCATAATGGTGTTCATCCCCCTCAAAAGGAGGGGCCCCACTTCGAAGAAATTATATTTTCTTCGAAGTGAGTCCCTCTCCATGTGAATAGGGTGAACACTTTTTATGGATACCATGATGTACGTGTAGGGGTGATATTTATTCGAAATGGGTCCCTCTCCATGTGAATAGGATGAACATCTTTTATGGATGCCATGATGTACGTGTAGGATTACCCATGATCTTATATATAAAAATTAATTATCAAATATGCATCATCGGGAAAAAGAATCTTCATATGTAGAAGTTAACAAAATTGAATACATCTTTTGCCAACATGTAAAAGATATCAAATATGCATGTGAATTCAACATATATAGAAATTGAAGATAGAATTAAAGGCAGAACTAATATGTGGTAGAATTAAAAGTTAGAATTAATGATAAATGATGAATTTACTTAATAAACCATAAATTAATATTTGTACAAATTACACATATAACCATGAATTAGAGCTAATATGCATACAAACGAATAGCAAAGAAGAACAAGCAACCTCGTTATGATGCATATGTATATTGAACGAATTCACATGTCACCAAATTAGTTTTAGTACACGTGATAAATGATTACGTTTATAAAAATTATTAATTTCTAACTAATTTACTTAGATTTTGAGAGAATCGTACTGATAACGTGTTATAAACTGGAGAGAAAAATAGAGAACAAAAGAGAAAAATCAATATAGTTCTGTATTTTCTAAGAACCAAATCCCTATATTTATAGAGAAGAATTAGAGTTACAAGGATATAACAGTCATAATGATTAGAGCTACAAGAATGTACATACTACTTTATTTACAACAAAAACTAAGTTTTCACCCTTATGCTTTTTCAATTGTTTCCCATGTCTTCTTCAAAAATATTGTTGCAGTAATAAAATAGTAGACATAAATTCAAAAATAAGGGATAGTTCTAACATTTCCAAAATCTTTTTCATAAATTATTATGTCCATAAATATTTACTCCAATGATATCTTTTTCACTATTTGTTTTGACTTTAATTGAAGAAGTTATTTTATGAATATTATAGTTTTAGTTAAATATAAAGTCCATAAGAGTATAAATTATTTAGAAATATTTAATAAGGATCAATATTAGTAGGTAAATTTAGAGTGAGATTTTATTTGATTGTCTTCGTCTATTTAAGTAAATTTTCAAAAAACTTAAAAAATGTGTGTGTTTATATACACCCTCTTCATTCGAATACCATGATTCCTAAAATGATACAATGAAATCTTTAATCAGGCTCAAATTTCAATTCCTATTCCTACAAGATCAATCCCAAATCAAATTATTTCATTTCCTGATGGACACGTCAAAGTTATTTTTGACAAATGTTCTTCATTAAATAATCTTCAAAGATCTTATTCTTGCAGATCTGAGAATTTCTTTCAAAATTCAAGATTTTCAACTTCTTCTGATAAATTAAAAAGAGTTGATTTTACTCCAAATATTCTAGGGACTCCATATGCATTAGATAAAGACAATGAATCAGAACAACCTAGTTCACCAACATTATCTGATATGCTTCCAAATCTCGCTGAAAGGTTAGATCAACAATGTAATTTCATTTATCCTACAATAAGTAGAAAAGGGTGAATTTTAAAACTAATCAAACTCCTTCAGTCAAATGTTTTCATAAAACTTTTCGATCAATGTTTTCAAAAAACGAAATTAAATTTTTATGGGAAGAATTTTATGATTTCATAGAATATTTAAGTTTTATGAATGTGCCTATTTCAAAGTCTTTGGCAAAAAGATTTCTAAAAAATATATTAAAAATACTCATGTGTATATATATATATATATATATATATATATATATATATATATATATAGTTGTTTTCATGTAAATATTGAAATAATTGCATCACCTATCAAATAACTCCCAGTTGATAGATCAGAAGCGATCCCTTATCTTTAAACTGACAGAGTCCAAATTTGTTCCAAAACTGGGTAAAGACAATTTGTCTAATGAATCCAATATTTTTCAAGAACTTGCAAAACGAATTTCAAATTAGGATCATCTATAAATATTAATACAATTGATGATCTTAAAAATCTTGAAAATTAATAAATTGAAAGGAGAAAACTCAAATCTTCCGAACTATTATTCTTTTCCTTCTTATCTTGATATGTTATACAAAGAAGAGAAGAAATATCAAGTTTCCTACACTGGTGATGAACTCATTGAATGGAATCTTGATGATATGACTGAATATCAAATGATCAATTTCCTCGAAAATAAGGGAGTTTGCCATGCTGCTCATATAGCTAGAGGTACATTTGCTCATGATGCAATGTCAAACATAGTTCAAGGTTTTATTGGACAACTAAAAAACTGTTGGAATAATTATTTCACTACCAAAGATAAGATAACTATTGAAAATGCAATCAACTCTCAAGGAAACAAAGATATGTTCAATACTCTTATTTATTCAATTCTCAAACATTTCATTGGAACTCCCACTCTTCTTCATGATAGATCTTCTAAGATTTTTATGAATCTTAGCTGTCCAAAACTTCATGATTTTAGCTGGTACAAAGATATGCTTATGACTAGAGGATTAAGTTGTGAAGATTACAATCAATCTTTTTGAAAAGAAAGATTTGTTTCTTGACTTCCTAAACTCTTTGTACAAAGAGTTAGAAATTCCATTAAATATCAATATAAAGATACTATTCCATATGCTCTTCTAACTTATGGTGACATTATCAATTTCATCAAAAAGAAAGGATTAACATTGTGTGATGATTTCAAACTTGAGGCCAAATTGAAATAAGAAAGATTTGAAAGCCGTAAGGAACTTTGATCGTTTTGTAAACAATATGGTTTTGAAAAAATTACTCTTCCTTCTTCAAAATTAATAAAGAAAAAATTTCCTTCTAATATAAGAAGAAAAGAAAGGATATTTTTAAAAAGAAAAATCTTTTCAAAAATCTTATCCTTTTAGACTTTGGAAAAGAAAATTCTCAAAGAAAAAGAATTTTAAAAGTTCAAAATCTTCTAATATTACCTGTTATAAGTGTAATCAAACAAGTCATTATTCAAACAGATATCCTATCGAGGGAAAGATTAATAATCTTCAAAATGATGAAGATATTAAATTTGAACTTCTCAATTTGATTGATTCAAGCTCAGATGAATAATCTGAGTATAATCTGGAGCAAGTTTATCAACATCAAGAAGACTCTGATGTTGAAACTAGTTTAAATTCATCTACCTCTTTAAGCTAAGATAAAGAAATTTTTGGTTGTAAAACTATAAATATTCTTACGAAAGAAGAATAACTTATTCAAGAAATAGTTGAGCAAATTGAAAATCCTCTACTTAAGAAAAAGTTTTCTTCTCTTCTTCATTCAAAATCAGTAGAACTTTTTAATATGTAGAATATATTAAACATGTTTAAAACTAAATCTTCAAAATATCAAAATCTTTTGATTCTGATTTAAGATTAGAATAAACATTATGAAATCTTAAATTTCTACTCTCGAACATCAAATGAAAGATGTACGAATGGAAGTAGTACTTATTAAAACTAAAGATTTAGAACGTGAGTATGTTCATAAATCTAAATCTCCTTCATCATCCTCAGACTCTACATTGAAAGAAGCTGATACTTCTCATGCTCATCATTCAATTCTCAAGTTGAAGATGAAAATGTGTAATCGAATTCAACTTCAAAAATGATATTCTATAATGACTATTGTAGTCAATAAAGAACTCAAATTTATTTCTAGAGTTCACATTGACTCTGGGGCTAATCAAAATTGTATTATGAAAGGGTTAATCCCTACAAAATATTTTGAGAAAACTGCTAAGCGGCTTTATGGTGCTAGTGGTAGAAAATTCAATATTCAATATAAAACCTTCCGAAGCTCATGTGTGTAATTAACATATATGTTTCAAAAATATTTTTTATCTAGCAAAAGATTTGGATCAAGAGAAAATTCCTGGTACTCTATTTATTTTTCAAACTTATCATTTTCAAGCTAATGAAAAAAGAGTAACTATTAAAATTTTCGAGCAAGAAGTATTTTTTAAATTCACAAATCCCCTTTCCTTTATAAATCTTAATTCTTAAAAGAAGCGTCAATTTCAAAAAAAAAATTATATTCAATTTCTTTAAGAAGAAATTAACTTTCAAAGAATTGAAGAACAATTGTGAAATTCTTCAATTAAAGAGAAAATTTCCAATTTTCAAAAACAAATTAAAAATGAAATATTTTCAACTATTCCTAATCTTTTTTTGGACAGAAAGCAACATATTATTTTTTTTTCCTTATGTTCCTGATTTTCATGAGTCAATGATTCCTACAAAATCTTGTCCTATTCAAACGAGTAAAGAATTATTTGATTTCTGTATTAAAGAAATCAGTGATTTACTAAAAAAGAAACTAATTCGCCCTAGAAAATTTCCTTGAAATTGTTCTACATTCTATATCAATAACTCCGCTGAAATTAAACGAGTCACTTCAAGACTCATTATCAATTATAAGCCCCTCAGTAAAACTCTTCATTGGATTCGATATCCATAACCTCAAAAGAAAGATCTTTTAAACATATTACTCGAAGCTATTATCTTCTCTAAATTTGATATGAAATTTGACTTTTGGCATATTCAAATTAAAGAATAAGATAGGTACAAAACTGCTTTCAGTATTCCATTGAACAATATTAATGTAGCTTTATGCCTTTTGGACTAAAAAATGCTCCTTCAAAATTTCAAAAAATTATGAACGATATTTTCAATCCTTATCAAAATTTCATTATTGTTTATATTGATGATGCTCTAATTTATTCTGCAAGTTTTGAACAGTATTTCAAGCATCTCAATATATTTATTCATTTCTAGATGAGATTCAAGATGAAACAAGTTTTGTAGTGCTTTTTTTGGTTGTGTTAATTATGTGTCCGATCTTATCAAAATATGCGTCAAATCTTTGCCCTTCTTTTCCAAATGCTACAGAAAAACCCATTACCATGGAATAATGATCATACTTTAGCCGTCCAAAAAGTCAAGCTAGTTGTCAAAAAGTATTCCATATCGTTCAATCCTTGACCCCATTACCTCTATTATTGTTGAGATGATGCTCTGATATAGGGTACAGTGGTTAGGTCTCATAGTAGAGTGTGATCCGGCTCTCAAAAGAATTATTCAACCATAAAAAAAAATTCTATCTATAGTATTATGTGTTTCAAAATTTCAAGATAATTTAATTAATAAAAAATTTATTTTAAAAACTAATTCTAAAATTTCAAAAGATGTTTTACAAAAATATGTCAAAAATCTTGTTTCAAAATAAATATTTGCAAGATGACAAACTATTCTGTCCTATTTCCATTTTGCAATACTATATATTCACGAAAAATCTAATGTTCTTGCAGATTTCCTTACAATAGAGTTCATACAGAGGAGAGAGTTGTGGGAATATTCAATTTTCAGAAACGAGAGTAAATGAATTTGGAAGATATCTTATCTCGAAAAGAAATTGAGAGTTCGAAGAAAGAGAAGAATTCAATGGCTTCTTCTGAAACTCCATTTCAAAAGAAAAGTAGTAAAAAAAAAACTACTATCCCATTATTTTCAATTGATGGTTACATTCAAGGATCATTAGCAAAAGAAGAACAAGTTTCTTCATCTTCTCAAAATACTACCCTTTCAACTCTAGTTTTCAAAAACCACTTAAATCAAAATTACTCCAAAACAGCCAAAACCTTCAAATTTCAAACAAGCCATTCAAGGCTTTGGAAAATCACCCCAAATAAACTCTCCAAACAATTTCCAATATTTTCTCAAATCTGCATATATTTCAGTTTTTTAAATGGAAACATCATGGATAAATAGATATTCGTCTCTAAATGAAAGTCTTGAAGATCTTTTCCTTCCAAAATTTCATTTCATACCCTATAATATCAAAAAATTCAGAGAATTTTTTGAAGCCGCCCTTACAAAAACAGGTTCAGCTATCATAACTCATACAAAATACCCTCAAAATCCAAAAATAATTGATTTTTCAACAACCATGGAGTGAGAAGTGAATGTGTCTCTCAAATATTATGAATAGTTCTCATTTCAATTATTTTGATTACAAGGATACTTGTATAATGTATTTTTCCTTAGACCAGTGACTCATTCTTGGTTCATTTTGTTCGATCAAAATTGTAATTCAAGTTTTTTAAAATGATTTCAAACTTGGTTTGAATGTTTTGAACTTGATGAGAAAGTTTTACCTAGTCTCATTCATCAAGGATTCAAACATTTCGGAAAAAGGCAATAAAGCCTAAAATATTTTATTCTAGATCATTGTTATAAGATTGAGATTGATGAACTTTTTGCACAAGAAGAAACTCAAAATGACTATAAAGACTCAACTATTTAGATGAATATCAAAGACATCGGGCTCACAAGTAAAAAGATGTCCTATACCAATTATACTTGCCACCTCAAAGGTTGTTCTTACTAGCACTACTGACACTCAAAAGGAGATAAATATTTAATAAAGTGACTTTATTAAAATACATTCCCATTGTTCTAAAAGTTGGAAAAAGAAGACAAAATTTCAAAATCATGGGCAGACAAAAGACTATTCAAAAGGATAGATATTATTTGAGATTATTGTCCTTCAAGATTCTTCAAGAAAATTCAAGAAATTTTCAAATCTGGAATTCAAGACATCAAGTATAAAAGAGGACAAAGATTCAAGACTCCAGCAATAGTTTTTTTAGTGGCTTCAAGAAAACTTAGATTTTCTTGTAATCTAAATTTTCATCAAAAATATTCTTAATTCAAATTTTTTTTTATCATATTTTGTATTTTGTATCAAAATTCGTCTTTCAATAAAATTACCTTCTTCAAATCATTCCTTGTGTTTTGATTCTATCTTTCATCATCTACCTAAGCCTTATATCATCACATTAATAAACTAAGACAATGCATTCATTGTAGTTATTTTAAAATGAAAAATTTAATATCTATTAAATAAAAAAAATTATGTAATTACAAACACAAATGCATGGTCTATATAGTAGAAAAATATTCAAATATACTTAAATGATGGAAGAATTAGTTATTTCTGAAATATCAGTAAACTAAAGACGAAAAATGGATTTATATAATAAATTATGGTTAAAATTTATATTTATAGTTTTGAAAATTGAAGAAGTTTAAAAATGGATCTGTAAATTTACCTCTTTTTCCAGCTTCTAAAAATCTATTAACGAATAGTTTGGAAAACTTAAAGCTCAATATTAAGTGGAATTTGTACTTCAAAATTAATGAGATCAATTATATTCATGTCTTATTCCTCGAATCATTAATAACTGCTAATTAATGGGATTAACCTTAATCTATCCAGATTGGCTCATGCATTTGTATACATACTAAAGCATCGAAGCTAACTAAATTAACAGTGTATGCAGAAGATTGTGGTGCAGCATTACAACTTGAAATAAACAAGGTTCGACCCAACTAACACCTAGAGTGAGTGTGAATATGTGTTGAATTTAAACACCTAAGAAAATGATTTTATTGATATAAGGCACTTTTACAATTTCGACAAACACACCACTATCCTCAAACTTCTCTCTAATATTGTATTGGCAACACTCACTTATTTATCTTTCACAGCACTATGCCTTATCAGATTCTCTCAACACACACACACACACAGAGATCAGTGGCTGAAGCTTCTAGTTTTTCCAGAATTATCAATGAATGGCAGTGGCAAACAAGCAACAAAGCAGTTTCATGGAAAGTTCTTCAATGGTGGTAGGATGGAAAATTTTATGCAACATTTTAGGTTCTTCTTCTAATGTTGATGGCTTAAGAAAAAATTGGAAAGTTGGTGATGTTTATTCAATTTTTCCCTTCAGCGTCGACTTTTTAATTTAATTATTCTCTTTTTATAATCCCCAATTGTGCTCAAAATTTTTCAAAATTTGAAATACCGAGTCCTTTCGTTAACATATCTGCAATTTGTTCTTCAATGTTAACATGTTTCAAGTCTATCTCCTCTTTAAGAACCTTTTCTTTGACGGAATGATAATGCACTTCGACGTGCTTAGTTCTTGCATCGCACATTGGATTTTTGCTTTTTGAATAGCTAATTGATTATCAAAATATAATTTCACAGCATAGCTTACTAGCTAATGGAGATCCTTCATCAACCATATTAGCCATGTAGTTTCTTAAGCTGCCACTACTACTGATCTATATTTAGTCTCTGCAATTGACAATGACATGGTTGGTTGTCTCTTAGTGTACAATGACACTTTGGCTGACCTTAGACTAAACACGTACCCAGTTGTTGATCTTCATGTATCATGACATCCATCATAGTTCGAATCATAATAGCTACCTATCTTATAATCTTTATTTTTCTTGTAAAAGAGTTCATAATCAATTATTCCTTTATATATCTTAAGATTTATCGCACCACTTCAAGATGTGGCTTCTTCAGCTTCTCTATGAAGTAACTTTCTATTTCAATTACATTTGCAATGTCAGGTCGTGTTAGTGTCAAGTAGATTAAACTTTCCACTAGGTCTCAATACATGTTGCATTCTTTAAGTCAATACGTGGTGTCGATATTGGTTTCAGTTGATCATTCAAAACTTCTATAAGAGATCTCTCTTATATTCCCGTTGACACAAGAATAATCCCTATTTCGTTCTTTCCATCGCAAGTCCCAAAAAATGATTTAGCTCTCTAAGCTCTTTCATTTGGGATCTCAACGA
Source organism: Olea europaea var. sylvestris (assembly GCF_002742605.1). Taxonomy (NCBI): domain Eukaryota; kingdom Viridiplantae; phylum Streptophyta; class Magnoliopsida; order Lamiales; family Oleaceae; genus Olea; species Olea europaea. The sequence goes on from NC_036246.1 coordinate 17,568,278, forward strand.
TAGATTCTTTTTGGTTCATTGGATTTCATTTTCATTGTCTTTAGTAATGATAAGATCATCCACGTATACTAGCACTATTCTTAGTCTTACATTTTGTACGTTGACAAATAAGCTCGAGTCTGCTAGTGTTACCGAGTATCCAATTTGAACTAAGAATTCAGCTATCTTTTCGTTCCATGTTTGGGTGTCTATTTTAACCCATACAGAGCTTTCTTTAACTTGCAAACATATCCTAGTTTTCTTTATTCTCAAATTCATTTGGTTGCTCCATGTATACACGATCAAGTTCTCCATGGAAAATGCATTTTTCACATCCATCTACCACAGCTTCTAGGATTTGCTTACTGCTAAAGCTATAAGTACTTTTACTGTAGTGATCTTTGCCACTAGACTAAACATCTCATCATAGTTCAGACCATATTGCTGAGAAAATTTACGAGCTACTAGTTGAGCTTTGTATCTTTTAATTGATCCATCTTGACATTTCTTTACTTTGAATACCTACTTCCAGGATATATGCTTTATTCCATCAGGCCTTGACATCAAATGCCAAGTCTTATTATGCCTTAGAGCCTAGAACTCTTCTTCCATTGTTTTTCTCCATTCATTGTGTCAGATTACTTCTTCAAAGAACTCTGATTCTTTAGCACCATCATCTTCTTCTACTGTTGCATTAGCATACTTGGGATTCGATTTCTCTATCTAGTTGTGTAATATCCCAAACTTCATGTTATACATTTGGCCAATATGATTCATGCATTTTATGCTAATTACATTGAGCTATGATCGAAAATTAGGTTAACTAAATGTTGGAGATCGGCTTGGTAAGTAATGGAATATCGAAAAGGTTGGAAATTAGTATCGATATTGGTTCAAGCTTTCCATTCGGTTGATCAAGGTCCCCTTAAACCCTAGGTAAGTAATTGACATATTTGGGACATTAGGCATGAAGTTACATGATCACAATGCAATAATAATAATAAATGTTTTATATGAAGTTATAAATATCAAGGTACGAATTGTTGAAATCGATCAAGAATTGGGTGTCAATCGGGTAAAGTAATTAAATGAATGGTTGATGACTGTTTTACACCAGTGATATTTATGCCACCTAATTCATTATTTTATTACCCTTGAGAGTGTTTTAGAGCGTTTTAATGTGTGTTTTGATATTATGATGTACGTAGATGAAATTGGAGGATTTAAACAAAAGTTGGAAAAATTGGAAAAAGGGGTCCAAATTGTAAGAGATCCAAAGTTCGGGGACCAAAATGAAAATAATCAAAACTTGTAGCAAACCTCGTAATGAAGATCCGAGATTCCTAGGAGTCAATTGGATAAGGAAAGATATCAAAGGGATCGAGTTTAATTAAAATATGATTACAAATCAATTTCCAACCAAAAAGTTATGTTGTGGAGTTTTAGTCTCATATTGAGACTCATTTTTGATACATCAAATGATCGAATTGGAGAATGACATCTGTCTAGTACATCTTGAATCACCTCATTCGGACATCAGACAAAGAAGTTATGGTAAAAATACTGAAGGAGGCGAAAACTGCCTTTTCCACCCGAATGGGAACCGTAGCGCCCACAATGTTGAAAATAGCAGTGAATGTGGTGCTGCAGCACCCGTCTTGGGCGCCGAGGAGCCGCCTATGCAAAAAAAGTGGTTTTTTTATAAATATTTTTGGAATCTTTTCTTAGTCCAACTCAACCCTAATTCGTCCAAGAACTTCAAGATACTATAAATACCATTTAAAATGCCTATTTTTTGGAAGAATTGAAGGGGACAAGATTGAAGAATTCAACCACACAATTTGAAGGTGGCAAAATTTGAAGACACCAATAATGAGGAAGACCAACTTCAAGGAAGAAGATTGAAGATCTACCTAAAAGATTAGTTTCTTGGACTACTACCTGGTGATCCTGAACCAGAACGAACCTTCAGATTTCTAAGGGGTAATCAGAGACACAATCATGAAGTAACGGCCAAACAAGATCCACCAATAGTGAATCAGAACAATCAGAATGGTCAACAACAGGATAATTACTTTGGTATTGCATGCCTAGCTATTGCTACTAACAATTTTGAACTGAACCCAGGACTTATACACATAGTGCATCAGAATAAGTTTGGGAAAGCTCCAACAAAAGACCCAAATGCTCATTTGGGGTCCTTTCTGGAGATCTGTGGTACAGTGAAAATGAATGGCGTTACTGAGGATGCAATCCGACTCCGTCTGTTTTCCTTTTCCCTAAGAGACAAAGCCAAAGCATGGTTCCAATCATTGTCGTATGGATCCATCACAACTTTGGAGGGGTTAGCGTAGAGTTTCTTACAAAATTATTTCCACCTTCGAAGGTGGCGCAATTGCGGGGTGAAATTGGGCAATTTCGACAGTCAGACTTTGAACCATTCTATGAGGTATGGGAGAGATATAAAGATATATTCAGAAGATATCCACAGCATGGTTACCCAGATTGGTTGTAGATACAAATCTTCTACAACAATTTGAATTGTCAGATACAGGTAGTGGTAGAGTCTGCAGCAGGGGTGCATTATTATCCAAAACTCCAAATGAGGCTTATGCATTATTGGATGAGATATCTACTCATAGCTATCAATGGCCAAGTGAACGTTCAAGTACAAAGAAAGTTACTGGCATTTATGAGGTGGATCCTATTACCGCCATTGCAGCTCAAATATCATCTCTCACTAATCAAACAGCTGCATTGGCTTCACATGGATCGCAAAAGAAATCAAAATCTATCATGGCTACATTCACTGTATACCAAAAAACAAAAAGAGAGAATGAACAACTTTCGTATGTGAATGATCGGAACTTTAATAAAAAAGGAAACTACTCAGGAAACAACTACTATCAGGGGTTCAATAATCAGGCGTCTGAGCGAAAGCCATCACTGGAAGATATTTTAGAAACCTTCATTTCGGAGACCAGATTGAAGTTCAACAAAGACAAGGTAAGTCTTGACAACAGTGAGACTCATATGACCAACTTGGGGGCCACAGTGAAGAATTTGGAGGTACAAATTGGTCAAATAGCAACTGCGAAACAGTCTCAACAGAAAGGAAAAATTTTCAGTAACAGAGAGGTTAACTCAGGGGAACACTGCAATACTATCGCCTTAAGGAGTGGTAAAATAGTTGAAGAACACAAGCCTAGAGAGGTTGTGGTGCCTACACTGGATCCTATACTTGCAGAGGAAAAGCAGACTGAAGGGCAGAAAACTGAGGCAGAGACAACAAAGAAGATTTATAAGCCTTACTGAATTTCATTTCTGGACAACCCACTTATCTTGAAGCCTCCCTACCATTCCCCCAGAGGTATTTGAAGAAAGAGTTTGATGAGAAATTCGCAAAGTTTCTGGATGTCTTGAAGAAAATCCACATCAACATTTCCTTTGCAGAAGCCTTTGCCCAAATGCCTAACTATGCTAAATTCTTAAAGTAAGTGATTTCGAAGAAGAGAAAGTTGGAGGAGTTCCAGATTGTTAAGCTGATAGAGAAGTGTAGTGCCATACTTCAGAAGAAGCTCCTTCACAAATTGAAAGATCCAAGCAGCTTCAACATCTCATGCAATATTGGTGGTATCACATTTGATAGGGTATTGTGTGACTTTAGAGTTAGCATAAACTTGATGCCCCTATTAGTGTTCAAAAAGCTGGGTCTTAGAGAAGTGAAACCCATAACCCTCACCTTGCAACTGGCGGAGAGATTGATTACATATCCCAAGGGCATTATTGAAGATGTGTTGGTAAAGGTTGATAAGTTCATCTTTCCAGTGGACTTTGTGGTGTTGGACATGAAGGAGGATGAGAAAGTATCGTTGATTCTTGGTTGACCTTTCCTGGCTACCAGAAGAGCATTGAGTTGACACTACGGGTTAATGAAGATCAAGTAAATTTCAACATCCATCAAGAAAAGAAAGCCCTAGAAAAAAGAAAAGGTGACACTTGCAAAATGATCCAATCAGCTGAAGTAATTGCAGGAAACGGAGGAAAAGAGGATTAAATTATGATACGTTAGTGCAATACATGGCAATTAGTTACTCAACAAGGGATGCATCTACTGATGGTAATGACTCAGGAACCAAGAAGGCGGTGGATTTCATCTTAGCCCAAGAAGCTGACCCACATGACAAAAAAGGTAGCTATGCGGATAGGCTTTTGAAACTTCCAAACATTGCCAAGCTAAAGGAGGTCTTGAAGGCTATACTTGGGTTAAAACCGCCTAATTTTGTTCGCCATCTACAATGAAGGAGAATACAGAGTCGAAGGTAATGTTCGGAAACAAGAGAAATGTGCCACCTGAGGATCCACCGTAGGCATTACGGTCGAGTCAAGCTAGTGACTATAAAAAAAACACTTCTTAGGAGGCAACCCAAGCGTTCTCACCTTTTCACTTATTTTATTTTATTTCTTTTAAATTATAGGATAGTTTATTTTATTTTAAAGTTTTTTATTTATGAATTTATCAACCCTACCCCGTCCCCCTTAGGTCTTTGAGTAGTCAAGTTGATTATTAAATGTTCGAGCTAAGTAACACGTATTCCATGAGTTTGATATCTACATCTTGAATTTTCAGGAACATGACATCACGAAACAATCAAACCAACGTTAACAAGGAGAATCTGGATAACTCTCAAGTTTGGGAGGAAAAACGAGAATAAGCATCCATCAAAATCAACATCAGAGCACGGCAATTCAGACTATTCAGGGAAGTTCACCTCATTTTATTTTAATTTAACATTGGGACAATTTTAAGTTTAAGTTTTGGGGGAGTGTTTTATAAATTGTTTAGAATTGCCCAATATTTTATTTTATTTTTATTTTGTGTTTTGTGTGAATTTTTTTTTTTTTTTGAATTGTGTACATCATCATCATCATCATCATTATTATTTTCAATTTCCTAATTGTGTGCACAGTTTAGGAAAAAAAATTCATTTTGTGTTTTGCATGCTTGTATGAGTTAGCTAGCCTTGTCGGTATTGATTTGTGTAATTGAGAACATTCGTTGATTTATGAATTGTAGATAAGTTATGTACTTGAATTAGATTTTTACTTATTAGCGTGAAACGGAAATTATTTTTGCACGTGAGTTGATTGTAGTGTTGTACATGAATGGCTTGATTCATGTTTATAGGTTGGATTAGAGAAATTAAATGCTAAACCCAAATAGCCATAAACATCAAAGGTTGAGGAATTAGCTCTATAAAATATTTTGGAATCTTAGGGCAAGTGAAATGGATCATAAACATATCAGCATAAGCCAAGGATTCTTGATTTATACCTGCAAAGATAGATATAAAATCAGATTTTTTTTTTTTTACTAGTGACCACCTCATTCTTGGAATATTTGTCATTTTAACATCCAATTCCTTTAACCTTAAGGCATCAATCTCGTGTCCTATCCCTTAAGTACTTAATATAGAATGAATATATATCTTATAAATCAGAAATGGATCCAAATATAATAGTAAGAAAGTCAAAGATTGTTGCAAAGAAGACACCTCCTATTCCCCCTACTTACCTTGTGAGAACTTGTCAATCTAACATTTAATTCCTTCAAACTTAAGGCCTCTAGCGTTTTCTAAACCATTATCACTATATATTGGATAGATATTCATCTTGACACATATGGCTCCATATAAGGTAAGGGAAAGGTCAAAGTTGGCTACATGAATCCACGTCCTACTTGGACAGCTCATGCTTAAAGTCACTTATCCTTCAACCACAATTTTCTTCACCCTTAAGTATCACTCACGACCCCAATCTTTAAAATTACTTATATATCTCTTAAATAAGATATTCAACCCTCCAGATTTATCCCCTAGTGACCCAAGAGAAAGAGAGAGCAAAGGAAGCAAAGAGAAATAGGAAACAAGAAACTTGAATTACAGTTTAAGCATGTTAGTTCAACTCACGATTTTGAAGTCTTTCCTTAGTTCTTTTTGATGTTTTATAACCTATTCAAACTCTGAACTTGTATGAAATTAGGTAGAAGGTTTTGATGACTTTACGATGGCAAAATAGGGGCAATTAATTACAAGAATTTGGAAGAAAACAACCTGGATAGAGGTAGGTTGCTGGTTTTGAATGGTTTGAAACTTGATTTTCGATGATACTTAGAGTATAACTTATATCAATCAGTATTCACATTCTTATATGCAAGCATGAAGTATAGAAGTGATTTTTAATGGCTTAGAATTCTGTTGGTGGCATACTAATACAATGGAAAATCGAAAACTATCACAAGGAAAACAAAACTGCTTGATTTGATGTGGTGAAAAAGGGACAATTTTTTAGACTGAAAACACTTCACTTGTCATGACTTTAGAAAATGATTACCTTTACATACATGTTACAGAAGTGTGATAAAAATTTGGATGTCATTGGAACTCTTACTCATGACATGCATGATTTTACTTACTAAGTATTAGCTTATGTAATTCTTGCATTATAGGTGATCATGGAACTATATAGAGACCATGGCTAGCGGTGGAGCTCTTACGGGATTCCAGAGTTCAATGTACATGGATGACAACTTGTAGGGTTATTTTGTGGGCTGCTGTTTTAAGCTTACAGTCTATTATGTTATATTTTGGAGATCCTATATTGTAAAACTTTTGAAATGACCTGTAGATATACTAAGCCCTAAACTTTCCTGGCACATTCTTTGCATGTGGCATACTTTGACACGTTTATGTAAGGTTTCAAATCTTTTTTCTACTACACCATTTTGTTGTGTCGTGCTTGGACATATCAATTGATTATGTATCTTATGTTCTCTTAAGTATTGGGAGAATTCTCTTGACGTATACTCTCCGCGATTATCCATGCATAAGCACTGAATCTTATTTTGGACTTCTTTTTCTACTTTATCTTGAAACTCCTTAAAGTTTATAAATGTTTCAGATTTTTCTTTTATAATAAAAACCAAATGTACCTTGAGATGTCGTTGATAAATGTCACCATGTAATGCATCCCTTGATTTGATGGTTGCTTGACAAGTCCAAACACATCAGAGTGTATCATTTTTCAATGGTTTCTTTGCTTTATAACTTAACTCTTGACACAGTGCTTTACTATAATGATAGCTAGCACATACCATATCTTTTCTGATCTCAAGTTGAGGGAGACCCATGAGCATTGACTTCTTCATCATCATCTTCAGCTTGTGATAGCTCACATGTCCTAATCTTGTATGCCATAAATCTATTGTCTCATTCTTTTGAGTCTTATCTATGTATACAGTTTCTATTGAAATTACATAGATGGACTCTAATCTTTGTCCCTCCATTATCGACGCACCAAAAATCGTGATATTTTAATTTACTTTGACATTTTTTGGTCCAAATAAAACATAGATACCTGATGACGTTAGTTGTGCTACTGATAGGAGATTTTTTTTTATTCATAGGACGTGATAGATGACTTGTAATTGCACCTGACTTGGACAAAAATGAGTCATGATAACTATCTTACTAACATGGGCTATTGGCAATCTTGAATTATTGGCAATTCCACCATTTGGCCTTCTTTGTACTCTATTGTATATTGTAGCTTCTCTTTATCGCTTGTCATGTGGTTGGAATATCCAGAGTCAACAATCAATCACTTCCACAGTTTATTTGTCTAGAAAGCATTACTACTAATTTGATTCTTTCTCGAAGCTTTGACTGCATTCCTTCCATTGAGTTTGCTCAATTAGTGCGAGTGATGCTATAGCATCATACTTTTCTTCACTATTATACTTTTCTCATTCATTGGAGGGTGCAATATTATCTTTACTGGTTTTTTCTTGAATCAACAATCTCTGACATAATGGCCTCATTTTCCACAAACAAAACATGAGCCATTATTTCGTTGAAATCTCTTGGATGGCCAACCTCTTATTGAGACTTTGTTTAGCTCCCCTTGTCACAGAACCTTCTTCATATATATTTCTTTTAATTCTTTATCATTCTATTTAACAGGGTTGTCCTCTTCTTTTATAAATATATGGTGCATCTTCCTCTTCTTTCTTTATTGAGACCCCAACATTTGTCTAGTCAACGCTTCTTAATCGGTCAACAAATTCTCAAGATTGGCAAATGAAGGTTGCTCTGACTAACCTTGTATTGTGGTAATAAAATTTCTAAATTCGGTTATCAAATCATGAATGATTATTCTTCTTATTCTAGAGTCAGAAATCTTACTCAAAGAATCTAATTCTGAAATTTTGCGAGAAAGAGATTTAACTTTATTAATATATTGACTTACTCTCAGTTCAACTTGAGTGACCGAGAGTAGTTTGTTTTCCAGCAATTGAAACCTTATGTCATTTTTGGTTGAGAACGGTGAAACCAAAGTGTTCCGTGCTTCCTTCAGTGTAGTCTTTATCTCTTATGTTCCTCGGTTGTTGTTTTTATAATGAACAAAGCATTACCTACTTTAATTTTCCATTTCTTCAGCGTATCAACTTCCTCTGATGGCTTTACGTCACTTTCACTAACATCATTCTACAAGTCTTGCTCGTGGAGATATAACTCCATGCAAGTTTACCATATGGTGTATTTCTGATTCTGGAGCTTCTTTACTCTGTCTACCACTTGTAGGTCGCTCATTGTGACTTGATTCATCTCCTTGTAGTCAAGCAATCTTTATAAAAGCTTCACAATCTCTTTTTGTACACGAACTCAAGAAGCTAAAAACGTCTACTCCAACCGCTTTGTTCTAATACCAAATTGTTGAATTTAAACACCAATGAAAATGATTTTATATGAATGGTAGGGGCGAAGAGGCAGCAAAGCAAGTTCTGGAAAGTTCTCCAATGGCAGTGGGATGGAAATTTTATGCAACATTCTATGTTCTTCTTCTAATACTGGCAGCTTAAGAAATATTTTGAAAGTTGGCAACAAGTCATAAATTTTATTCAATCTAGATGAACTAGAAACAATCTAAACCCTAGCAATCAATCAAGCAATTATATCAAAGTCGAGAAATAATGATCACTAAGAATTATTTACGAAGAAAAAAATCATTGTAGAACTCTTTATGAAGAAAAGCCTCTGGGCACCCCTTGGTAGTAAAAGATCCACTAGAAAAGATTAAACTTATATAATTGGTCTTAATAAAACTACATTTTAGCATATTTTGACTCCTATCCTGTAACCACTAAAGAACTCTTCAGTTGCATGCTTTGACACCAGCTTTAGGACCTTTGGACTATTTTTCTCCTCATGGATCACACAAAACAAACTCATTCTTCACTAACCAAAATTTCAGTTACCACTCTGGATTTTCAAAACTTTGAAAGATATTGGGTAGAGATTTATTGTTTTTTTGATCTTTTTGTTTTTTGATGTTTTGATCTTGTTGTTGATGAAAGAAAACTATGGAATAAATATTTGATCTTTAATGATATGTTCTCTTGGATGAATAATGATTCAACACACAATAGAGACGTACTTTGCATTAGATATTTATAAAATAGAGAGTTAACTGTGTGTTGTTTGGGATGTAAAAAGGATAAAAATCATGAAATATGGTTTTCCCAAACGACACTACCGCTCAGCTCTCTTGGGAAGGCCAACAAGTGGTTAAGTTATGCTAAAACTGCTTAAGCGCCCTTAGGCCAGACATCCAACTCTTTCTAATATGCCGTCAGTATTTTTATTATATCTTTCTCTCCCAATATTCAATTGAAGTGATTAACAACGTGTTGGAAAACAAACTTAAAGAGCTGCAATTCTTCCAAACTGATCATTATGCCAATTCAAATGTTTTCCATGCGAGACATGTGGCTGAGAATTTGGAGCATAGCATATGTGATACTTTGACACTCCTTTGACTTCTAATTGCATCATATTGATCCTATGTGATCTTCAATCCTTGTCATGTGCTTAAGTGGCGTTCTTCAAGCTTTTGGACATTTCATGATCTTCTTGAGTAGACTTGATCCCCTGTCAAAGACACTTCCAACACTCAACAATTCAACCCACAACACAACTCAATTAAATGATGTTCGGACATGAAACTTGTCAACACTTTTAGACCTAAAAACTTTCCCTTTGGTATTCCCTAACAAAATCATTTATTGCGCAATTTACAATAAAAACGTAATTCCTATCAAGTAAAAATCAGACAAACCAATCAACACGACACCCACCAACACTCCATCTCAATTGCTTTGTGATACTTATTTTCTTGAAACACAACAACTCGAACAAAACCTAACAAAACACAAGATATATTGATAATAACAACTTAACCAATGCAGGTATAAACATGTAAACTTAGAGGTATGCGAACTATTTGTCTTTGTAGAAGCATGTGCAATTGTGGTTTTAGTAGATGAAGCTGTATGTAAACTTGTTTTATTATAGCGTAAACCTATCTTATTCCTTGTAGGTTTGCTTAGTCCTAAGATATTGTCAAACTTATGAGATCCACTAGAAAAAATGCGTAGTG
>NC_036246.1:17584740-17585959 GCF_002742605.1 Olea europaea var. sylvestris
AACGCGATTCGTGTACTTACAGTTTGTACTTTCATAGTGAACAGTGACATTCAAAGCCTTTCCATGAGACTTCTTATAACTTGGTTATTCAGTTCTAATATGTCCCAACCCCTAATACTCATGACACCTAACACTCTTAGGCCTCTCTCATTTATCTTTTCTATATTTCCTAGAGTCACATTTGAACTTCTCATAAGGTTTTTTATTCTTCCTAAAGAAACTCTTGAATTTCTTAGCAAAGTATGTCACCTCTTCATCTGCTAGAGTCTCATCATCACTCTTATCGCTGGTCTCTTCCTTGACAGTATTGAGAGCAATAGAATTGTATTTTTTAAAATTGAGGCAGGATAAGCTAATAGTTTTATAGAGAACATACAGGCTTTTCTATCTTAACCTAATCTAAGTCTTTGCTATCCTCAATTGTTGTGTCCTTTGGTCTAAACACTTCAAGTAGAGATCTTACAACTTTTCTAGCTATTTTGGTCTAATGAATTCATTCACCTAAGTAGAATCGATAGAATTCACTGTGTAATTTAGTTTTATATAGAAATCATCAGATGATTCATCTTTCATTCAAATTTCTTCAAACCTAATGATCAACGTCTGCAACTTAGAGTTTTTCATGATCTTAATTCTCTCATGAGTGGTTTCAAGAATTTTCAAGAATATTTCAAGATTCTTTAGCAATCTGACACATAAACACACATTTAAACTCTTCAAGAGAAATAGCCATAAATATGGCATGAAACAACTTTACTATTCCAATTACAGTAAGTTAATTCATCTTTAATCTAGATAGATATTTCTGTAGGTGTAGCCACACCATTAACGATAACAGACTTTGCTGTCTAAACCTTTTCCATTCTCATCCAAACTAGCTCATCTACGGATATCAAGAAAGCTTTCATTTTAACCTTCCAACAATCATAATTGCTTCTATCAAACTATGAAGAGATAGATAATGATTGACTACTCATCTAGACTATAGTGATTCAAGAATCGAAATTAGGCTCTAATACCACTTGAAATAAATGAGGTTCGATCCATATAACACCTAGAGAGGATTTGAATACGTTTAATATGCGGAATTAAAAATTAACTAATAACAATTGTAACATGTCACAAATTATTGAATCTAGATGATCTTAAAACAAAATAAACCCTAGGAATCAATCAAGCAATGTATATCAAAGCTGAAAAATGAAGAACACCACGAATT
>NC_036246.1:17586059-17587284 GCF_002742605.1 Olea europaea var. sylvestris
TTTTTATGGCACACTTGGAAGACTAATTTCAATTCACCTAACCATGTTTTTGGCTAAATAATAATGTAACATGTTGTTGGTCATCTCATTTTTGGCATATGATTAATGATCTCATAAACACTTCAATTAAACATAAGATGAGACGCTAAATTCCCATAATTTTCACAATCTCGATTTAACTTTTACAACGTTCACATCTAATTTCTATTGGGTGGTATCTCACCCCAAAAACTAACTCAAGAGATGACTATTTCCCTCACACTTATAAACTGAATATTAACTCCTTCCAAAATCGATGTGGGACAACCTCAAAACTTCCTTTACTTACTAAGCTTTGCCACCTTTTGTTTTGCATCGTAGACCATCGTCTTGTTTGTTTAGCAGGTTGATGCTTCAAGAATTGTGTACGATGACAAAAAAGTGTGTAACACTCATATGATTTAATTCTTTTGTGTTATATGTTGGAATAATTTCATATGTGGATTTCACATTCGATTGTAAATTTTATGGATTAGATGTATGACTCATAATGATATTTGTGTTTGGGTCAAATTTATTAAGTGATCAATTGAGTCTTTTACACCTTACGGGTTGTTATTAATATGATGTGGTAATTTTAAGTATGTGGGTCGAAAATAAACCCTAATTAGAATTCTAGTCGTAATGGGATGACTCAATTATTTCCTATATAAATGTTAGGTCCCCTCTCCTCTCCATATGGTTTTATTGGCTTGCCCCATTGATGGTCAATACTTTTGTGAGGAGTAAGGAGGGGAAGATATAGTTGGTATTACAATTATAACTATTATTCATATCAACAATGACTTCCACAGGTATAAATTCGATTTATCAATTTATGATTTTGTGATTCTTGATTCTTAGCATGATTACAATTAAATTCAACAATTGATATCAGAGACTAATGCTAAGATCAGAATCCTTCGTAACCATAATATTCTTTCTTGAATTCTAATTGAATAGTTTTGAAGTTCCGACACCCCGTTTTTGGATTTATTAAATTTTCAAAGTTTTGAAGGTCAACTTTGCATTAACGGTCTGTGCGTATATATATTCATTATATATAAACAATTTGTTCAAATTTTCCATCCCCAATCCGTTTCCACTGAAAGCCCAAATATGCAAAACACCCAATTCTCTGTTAACTTTGCTGTCTCCTGCAACCGCAATCTCCACTAGATCTGTAATTTTAAGAAGGGACCAAATA
>NC_036246.1:17593978-17594477 GCF_002742605.1 Olea europaea var. sylvestris
GAAACAAAAATCAACAATTGCAACTGAATCATATAATGCAATTGAAATTGATCCATTGTGAAAGGTTACGTGTATTACCAATCTATACTAAATATGCCAAATAGTATTCTGTCATACACCATTCTATATTGACTCCATTATGAGACATAAAACAAGGGTTAAAAAATGCGGCTAATCCATGCAGTTGAAATTCTGATTTCTGGATTCATAATGAAGGTCACAGATTTTGACAGTGATCTACATCACTTTTGGTAGCGTTTAGATCATTATCAAAATCTGTGACCTTCATTATGGATCCAAAAATCAGAATTTCAACTGCATGGATTAGCCGCATTTTTTGACCCTTGTTTTATGTCTCATAATGGAGTCAATATAGAATGGTGTATGACAGAATACTATTTGGCATATTTAGTATAGATTGGTAATACACGTAACCTTTCACAATGGATCAATTTCAATTGCATTATATGATTCAGTTGCAATTGTTGATTTTTGTTTC
>NC_036246.1:17595016-17674289 GCF_002742605.1 Olea europaea var. sylvestris
GTTAATTTCTCTGTCCAAAGACTAGGAATTAATGTCGTACTAGGTATCTTGAGATGGATCCCAAAATCTGGATTATTTGTGCGTGTCTTAATTTTCTTATTTGACATGCTTGCTTATTTTGTTCTCTATATAGTTTTTGTTGTTAATGCTGCGAACGTCTCTGCTCAAGTCAGCAACATCCCAATGCTGAGCGGGACGAACTTTAAAGTTTGGAAAGAAGCCGTGGAAATTGTCCTCGGCTGTATGTATTTGGATCTTGCACTTCGTTTAGATCGACCCGCTTCTACTCCGGAAACCCCCAATGAGGGTAAAATTGAAAAGTGGGATCGCTCTGACCGGATGTGCTTGATGATCATGAAACGTTCCATTCCGGAAGCGTTTCGGGGCTCTATTACTGAGAGCGGGAGTGCCAAGAAGTTCCTTAAAGAAATTGAGCAATATTTTGCCAAGAATTAAAAATCGAAGGCGAGTAACCTTTTGGCTAAACTCGTTTCCATGAAGTATAAGGGCAAAGGGAACATAAAGGAGTACATCATGGAGATGTCTCATCTCGCATCAAAACTCAAGTCGCTTAAGTTGGAGCTGTCTGATGACTTGCTCGTGCACTTGGTTTTGATCTCTCTTCCTGCGCACTTTGGGCAATTCAAAGTGAGTTATAACACTCAGAAGGACAAATGGTCCCTAAATGAGCTTATATCTCACTGTGTGCAAGAAGAAGAGAGGCAACAGCGTGATAAGACTGAGAGTGCTCACTTGGCCTCAACGTCTTAGATAAAGAAAAAGAAGAGAGCTAAGGATGCTGTGGAAGGAACTTCTCAGCAGAAGAAGCAAAAGAAGAAGGATAAGGAGTTTACCTGCTACTTCTGCAAGAAGTCGGGACACATGAAGAATGAGTGTCCCAAGTACGCTGCCTGGCGTGTAAAGAAGGGTATGCTTCTAACTTTAGTTTGTTCTGAAGTTAATTTAGCTTCTGTACCTTAGGATACTTGGTGGGTAGATTCTGGTGCTACTACCCATATAAGTATGTCCATGCAGGATTGCCCGTGGAGCCGATCGCCAAATGATGCTGAAAGATTCATCTTTATGGGCGATGACAATAAAGTTGCAGTAGAGGCTATAGGGACTTTCAGATTACAATTAAAAACTGGGTTTTATTTGGATTTGTTTGAGACATTTGTTGCACCGTCCTTTAGACATAATTTAATTTCTATTTCTAATTTGGACAAATCAGGATTTTCTTGTTCATTTGGAAATAATAAAGTTAGTCTTTATCAAAATTCAAATTTTGTTGCTTCCGGTTATATGATTGATAATCTGTATATACTTGATATTGTTAGTTCCTATAACGAATTACTGCAAACAAGTTCACGTGGTACAAAGCGAAAATTAAGTGAGAATTCTGCCACTTTATGGCACAAGCGTTTAGGTCATATCTCTAAGCAAAGAATTCAGAGGCTTGTGTCGGATGAAATTCTTGAACCCCTAGATTTAACAAACTTCCAAGTTTGTGTTGAGTGCATCGAGGGGAAAAGAACAAACATGAGAAAATTAGGTGCCGAGAGAGCTACAGACGTCTTAGAACTGATAGATACTGATATTTGTGGCCCATTCCCTACGGCTTCTTGGAATGGACAACAATACTTCATTACGTTCATAGACGATTACTCTGGATTCGGTTACCTATATTTAATACATGAGAAGTCTCAATCCCTGGATGTTTTCAAGTCTTTTAAAGCTGAAGTTGAACTTCAACTTGGAAAGAAAATAAAGGCTATCAAATCTGATTGTGGTGGTGAATATTACGGAAGATATGATGGATCAGGAGAACAACGTCCAGGACCCTTCGCTATTTTCCTCAATGAGTGTGGAATTGTTCCGCAATACACCATGCCGGGCAAACCTAGTATGAATGGTGTTGCAGAACGACGAAACCGAACTCTTAAGGATATGGTAAGGAGTATGATAAGTCATTCCTCCTTACTAGAGTCACTTTGGGGAGAAGCTTTGAAGACCGCAGTGTACATTCTTAATAGGGTACCAAGCAAGGCAGTTGCCAAAACCCCTTATGAGCTGTGGACAGGCAAGAAGCCTAGCATTAAGCACTTGCACATTTGGGGTTGTCCAGCTGAGGTACGGCCTTATAGGCCACATGAAAGAAAACTGGACTCAAGGACGGTTAGCTGCTATTTCGTTGGTTACGCTGAATGCTCTCGGGGCTATAAGTTTTACTATCCCACATCAAGATCCTTCTTTGAAACGGGAAATGCGAGATTCCTTGAGGATATTGAGTTTGGAGGGGAAGGAAACATAAGGAACGTTGTCTTTGAAGAAGAATCTGTTATTGACAGCAATCAGATCTCTGTACCTATTGTTGTTCAAGATACAGTTCTGGCAATAGATGACAATGTTCAGGCTCCTATTCCTGACATTGTTTCAGACCAAGACAACAATGAGATTCTTCCTCAAGCACCACCTATAGAACAAACTCAACAACCTCAAGAAGTGCTATTAAGGAGATCCACTAAGGAGAGAAGAAATGCGATTTCAGATGATTATATCGTCTTTCTTCAAGAACATTAGGATGGCGTTGGTTTAACGGAGGATGACCCGATCAACTTCCATCAAGCCATGCGCAGTTCTAACTCTCAGAAGTGGATTGATGCCATGAAAGATGAGATAAAGTCTATGAAAGATAATGACGTTTGGGATCTCGTTGAGTTGCCTAAAGGTGTGAAGCCCATTGGTTGTAAGTGGATATTTAAAACCAAGAGGGATTCAAGAGGCAGTGTCGAGAGATATAAAGCTCGTCTAGTCGCTAAAGGCTTTACTCAAAAGGAAGGCATAGACTACAAAGAGACTTTCTCTCCGGTATCTTCGAAAGACTCTTTTAGAACAATAATGGCACTAGTGGCTCATTTTGATCTAGAGCTACATCAGATGGATGTCAAGACTGCGTTTTTCAATGGAGACATTGATGAGACAATTTACATGGTACAACCAGAAAGCTTTGTATCAGGAGATCCAAAGTCTATGGTTTGTAAGTTGAAGAAATCCATCTACGGTCTCAAACAAGCTTCCCGTCAATGGTATCACAAGTTCCATCAAATCATTACCTCGTACGGTTTTGAGGCAAATGTTGTTGATGACTGTGTATATCATAAGTTCAGTGGGAGTAAATATATCTTCTTGGTATTATATGTTGATGATATTCTACTCGCTAGCAGCGTTATAGGCTTATTGCATGAAACCAAGAAATTTCTGACGAAGAAATTCGAGATGAAAGATCTTGGGGATGCCTCTTTTATATTAGGTATTCAGATACTGAGAGATCGTTCTCGAGGTATCCTTGGACTTTCACAAAAGAGCTATATCGATAAGGTTTTGAGTAGATTTGGCATGAAAGATAGTAGACCAGGAGACACGCCCATCTCTAAAGGAGACAAGTTTAGTCTCAAGCAGTGCCCCAATAATGATCTTGAAAGAGAAGAGATGCAGAAGATTCCCTATGCATCAGTGGTAGGGAGTCTAATGTACGCTCTAATTTGTACTCGTCCCGACATAGCATTTATAGTGGGAGTTTTGGGTAGATATTTGAGTGATCCTGGCATGCAACATTAGAAAGCAGCCAAACGCGTGATGCGTTATTAGAGGAGAACAAAAGACTACATGCTCACTTATCGGAGATCAAATTGTTTAGAGATCATTAGGTTCTCTGACTCCGATTTTACGGGATGCCAAGATAGCAGACGCTCCACATCAGGCTACGTCTTTATGTTGGCTGGAGGAGCTATCTCGTGGAAGTCTGCTAAACAGACTCTCATAGCTTCTTCAACCATGGCTGCGGAGTTCATTACTTGTTATGAGGCATCCAACCATGGAATATGGCTACGAAACTTTGTCACTGGACTACGAGTGGTAGATGGCATTGACAGGCCATTAAAGATTTATTGTGACAATAACTCAGCGGTGCTTTACTAGGAGTTCGACAAAGTCGAAATTCATTGATATCAAGTTTCTAGTTGTTAAGGAGAGAGTTCAAGATAAACAGATTTCCATAGAACATATAGGAACAAATTCTATGCTAGCGGACCCACTAACCAAGGGCTTAACGCCGAAAGTCTTTCATGAGCACACTGCTCACATGGGCGTTATTTCCGAAGATATTCTAATCTAGTGGGAGTCAATTTTATGTTCTATATGTTTGCTTTAGACATTAAATTATTTAACCTTCTGCAGAATAAAGTTGATGGTCTATGATTCTATTTTTGAGTTTGCTTGTGTTTTCATTGTGCAATGTTTGCATTGCATTAAGGACTTTGGAATGATCTCACTAAAGACTAAAGAAGGACCAGTTGGAAATAGGCATGTTTGAGATCACATTTCATGTAAATTTCCATGCTACTCATCCATATTTGATCTATGTCATTAAGTGTATTAATATGTTGATCATCGTGATTTAATCACTAATGTATTGTGATGAAAGTTGCGGTGGTTCCATTATTAGTATATGAGATGGACAAGATTGTTTAAGGAGCAGTCTAATGATAAATAGCATACAGATGCGCGCCTAAGGAGTTTTGTAATATAATTGTTTAAGGAATAATATGTAGCCAAGTGGGAGATTGTTAGAAAAACACGATTTTCCTAAATTAATATTGGCAACATATTAATACAATTATATTAGCTATTTAGTATAATGGGCAAAAATCAAGTGGTCTATTTTTTGTACGCCCATAGACTACTCAAATTAATATGGACTAAGTGAGTAGATACCGGCTAATATTACTCTAATTAAGGGATAATGGGAACATTAATTAAGTAGTATATAAAGGTTATTCTGGTTATGGTCCCCAATATACCAAATCATACACTCTTTTCCTTTCTCCCCATCAAGAAGAGAAATTACGGTCCCATTGAGGAATAAGGAGATTTGGTTGAGGAAGATCACAAAACCACCCTCTTCATACGTAGTCGATTGTCGCAGTAATTCCGCAACAGTAGGCAATCTTTTACAATGGATAGAGGTATATTATCTGAATCTGTGAATCCTAGTAATTTAGCATGATGTTGATACTAGGATTTAATTTATATTTGGATCTAATTTGATTTTCTAACACGGGATCGCCCATCGCTTCGAGAGGATTGGGTGATTTGTCGGGCTCCCCATCCCATGAGAATGCTTGGGCGCGATTCATTAAGGTGGCCAGGTTTCTCCTTCAAGCTTGGTATGAAAGTTAATTAAGCTTTTTAGAATCTAGATGAGGTTGGAGATGAACGTAACATGATGCTCATTCAACATTATCAACTCAAAATGTTTAATATTGCTGTGACAATGAAAACTTTGTCCATGTTTGATTTGTTCCATTTTCCACATTTTTCGGTGTTTGAGTATCTCCGGAAACGATGTCAACAAATTTAGGCTGCAGAATTGACAATAAGAAGTCAAAAATTTTTTTAGAGCCTGTATCGCAAATTTGGGAATCAGAGGAATAGGGAAGTGTTTCTCCGTTGAAATGGTTCTTACCACTAACATGCTTGATGTGGATGCAATTAACAAAGCAACTGTGCCAACAATCAAACTACCAGCTTCAGGCTTTGCCTGTGAAGAAACATCATTTTAAGGACTTGAAAAGATTCGTTGATCAATTTGCACATTTGCTGCCTGGATTTCCAAGAACATAGTTGGATCCTTAAAAATACCAAATAGTTCACAAAGCATATTTAAATGAAACTTGGTTTACTGGTACTGCATCTCCATGTTATTTTTTAAAAATATGGGCCGTTAGAATATAGTGTGTAAAATTTTACGTATTATTTTCTTATTTCTAAATTAAAGTAATTCTACTTATTCATAGGGACAAATTTGTCTTATCACAGACCATAAGAAGGTAGATCCTCTAGAAGTACTGCAGTTATTAGCTTAGGGTCTTCCTGTGGCACAAAAATAATGTGACCAGACCCCCTCTTTAGGATCTCACTAGAGTTTGACTTTTGTACCGTGCCCATAATCAATGAATTTTGTTGCTTTACCCGAATATTTTTTGTTTGAATGATTGAAATCCTCTCATATACCCATAGGTCCAGCATGAACAAAAAGGTCAAAAGAAAAAAAAGTAGGATAACATTAATTTAAGTAAATGCACTGCTGTAAATGCAATTTCTTCCATAAAAAATTGATCATCCACCGTCCAATTTTCTTGGATCATTTGCGAAGTAGCATTGGGTCGCCCCAATGAGTTAAGGAACAGTAGTAAAAGTCAAAGAGTGAGCAGTGAGTCAAGTTGATGAGTCGGTTTGCTTCCTTCCTTCCGACCGCATTAATCATTAAGAATATCCTAAATTAATTATTTTCTTATCCTAAACGTTTTTAGGCTCTAAGTCCATTTAAGACATCTGTAACCTGAGTGGGTCCGTTTCCATTTGGTCAGCTATGTTTGCAATTTTTAATCAAACTTTAGAGCATGTATGGGATTGATTTTGAAAATTGATTTTTTAATCGTTAGAAAAAAAGTGGGGTCTACCTGTGAGAGAAGAAGTCAAATATGACTGTTGAAATAGTGAAATAACGGTCAAAAAATCAATTTTTTAGATGAAAAAATAGGGCTCAAACGGGCTCTTAATTAGTTGCCGAGGAAGTAGGAATGAAAACATTTATTATTGAAAGTAACGTTTTTAATAAAGTATAATTCCTTTATTATAATTATTATTTATTTATTATTAATATTATTTTTTTGCATTGTATAACTTTATTTAATGCTTTAATATTGTTGACTGAATATAACGATTGGACAATTGTGGTTGTCATGGATTGGGCTGGGTCCCATGGCCATGGAGCAGTCATAAACATAGACAATACTTGATGAAGAAGCCATAAAGAAAGAGCTAAATATGTCGTCCATGTCCGTACCAACGTTACGTTTGAGCAGTGGTCTTTGGTCCATTATAGACATTAATTACCAAGTCTTGTAGTTTAATTGTTTAGAACATCACGATAGCTGAGGGACCAACCCAGCAATTTTTTTCCTTTTTTTTTTTTTTTTTTTTTGGTGATTGTATAAAAACATTAATAAATTTATAAAATAAACATAATATAGATATTTTTTGTTCCTTCAACATTTTTTCATCCCTATGTAAAAATCTCAACTCCACCGTTACACAAAACAATGTAAATAATTTACTACATCATTCAAGTCAAGTCAATTTTAGTTTTAAGTGGTGTTTTCGCTCTCGTCCTTGAAATGTTTTCTGAAGAAAAATTCAAAAAGTATTTCACTCTAGTAATTTTTCGTATGACAATCTCTAGAATATTGCATGTGGATTGAATTTATTATATAAGCATAACATGATGTGAACATATAACATTACATAATGACGCGTTTGTTACATGTTAACATAATGATTCATTTTCATGTACCAAATTTATTTTTTTTAAATATTATCAATATATGCCTGTGTAACATATTAAATATATTTTATCAACATGTTTAATACTTGGATTAATCCATTTGTACAGAAGAAAATTTTACAGAAGATTGTCAGAATACTCTCATGATATGAGGTCCATCGTGAAAAAAAAATTGACAAAAAAGTTTGACTTTTACGACGTTCACATCTGCTTCCTTTACTTACTAGACTTTGTCACCATAGTCTTGTCTGTTTAGCAGGTTGACGCTTCAAGAAGTGTAGATGATGACGAAAATCTGTGTAATACTTATATGATTTAATTCTTTTGTGTTACGATGTCAATTACTGAAGTCATTGGTAAGACTGCTTCACACATTTTACAGCTGGCCATTCGATCCATCTTGAATAGGATGTTTGTTCTTGATAATTGGTTTATTTTTAGCTTTATTAAGATAAGAGAACAAGGTAAGTACAGTTATGTGTTAGAGGCATAGAAATCTAATTTTTATGTAATATGCACTTACGAAGTATTATTTCGTACGCTTGGAAGTAGGTTTCTTATATTAAAGTCCAGCTACATTTGTACAAATTTAGCTTCACTCAAAAGCGTTTTTCGCACATTTAGGGCCTGTTGGGTAATGTGATTGTGAGAATTGATTTTTTGACCATTAGAGAGAAGTGTGGGTCCTATCTGTGAGTGGAGAAATAAAAATGACGGTTGAAATAGTGAAATAACAGTCAAAAAATTTATTTGTTGGGGTGAAAAATTGTGACCAAATGGGGGCTTAAAGTTTTATCTGTACAAGAATGACATGATGAGGAGTATTTGGTGATGTGGTGTATAGAGAACTTTGATTGAAATCAAGTTTCACAAATATTTTTGTAATTTGGTCACCATATGTCTACTCTACATGAATAACTTTCAAATATGTCATCTTTGAAGATCTAAATGTCTGTTGTTATCGAAACATAGTCAAATATCAAGATTGTACGTGCAATGTATTGTTAATGAAAATTTACTTAAGAGGCTTAATTAAAGAGTCACGCTATCTATTCCCGCTAGCAAATAGATTCATTAACATACAATAATGTATGACACATTTGGATCTATTAAATGTTGTCACATTGACTTGAGTTATACAGAATTATTAAAAGTTAGTGATTATACTATGAAGTAATGAAATGATTTTGGCAAGCGAGGATGCATGGGCAATTGGTGGTTGGGTTGTGGTACAATCGTCCGTGTCGTGATATTATTTGTAACACAAAATTTGCAAATTCTTTAGGTTCGGGATCGCCCATCGCTACGAGAGGATTGGGTGATTTGTCGGGCTCCCCGTCCTATGAGAATGCTTGGGCACAAATAGGATTCATTAAGGTGGCTAGGTTTCTCCTTCAAGCTTGGTATGAAAGTTAATTAAGCTTTTTAGAATCTAGATGAGGTTGGAGATGAACGTAACGTGACGCTCATTCAACATTATCAACTCAAAATATCTGATATTGGTGTGACAATGAAAACTTTGGCCCTATTTGATTTGTTCCATTTTCCACATTTTTCGGTGTTTGATTGTTAAAACTTTCTCGGCAATTTGTTACTCCCCCCCCTTCTTCCTCACGTGAGTGATTTTCTTTGGTTTTGTGGAAAATCAATTCTCATAGTTTTGGTGGAAAACTGGAAATTGGGTTTCCAGTTCTTTATATATATATTTCTTTAATTGACAATTTTACTAGAAAACAAAGTCAAACGAACACTAAAAAATTCAAAATTTTGACATCTTCTGGGTAAAAAATTATATTTATCAAACACATTTAATTGACGATTCTCAGTAAAACAAATTCTAGACAATTCAATTATCTGGAATTCATTTTTTTTTCACCCAAATTTCATTCTTACAATCAAACAGACCCTGAGTTATTGTGGTCCATCCCATGCACGAGAAATGTCTTTGAGGTGCAACGTGTGGATGCTGTTTTGTTGCTTTCAATGAGTTTAATTTCACAATTGGCCATTAAAGTTTAAGATAATTTCAAATATATCTTTGAAAGTATTTTTGTGACCCATTTAATCACCGACAGCACTGATACATATTTAAAAACTTTGTTACTGATGCTGATGTAGCGGTCATTAAACCTTGACGTGGACTAATAACAGTTAAAGCAACTGATTCCTTCCAACTGTGGCCTTATGTTTCACCATTGTTGCGATCCTTCCTTTTATTATTATTATTATTATTTTTTTTAAATTATGAAGGATACAGTGTGAGATAAAATAAAATAATAATAAAAAAAGTAGGATCCATCAAGTTTTTTCCTTCAAGGATTGTGTTTTATTTCGAAGACAACGATCTTTAGTTGACATCAGCCATGTCAAATCTAGATTGAATGTCGCTAATAAAAGTGACCAATTATATCACATTCTTATCATTAATCTTCAATTAATTAGCACATTTTGTCCCTAATGATGATTATCATCCAAATATTTTGCGGTGTGCTTTGAAATGATGGAAAAAATATATTGTCAAATTTGTTGGTTTTTTGCTTGTTAAAATATGAGAAGAAAACGAGATTTTTATGTCACCACAATGGATTTTTTTTTTTGTCAGAAATCGTTACTAGAGATAAACTTTATTAATTAACGAAAAGTTGTTAATAAGAATGAGATACAGAATTTTTTTGAGGCGTATGTGCAATGAGTGAGGATTGAAAAACTTCATTACAATTAAAATGTAGTATAACATATTTTTATATACTGCGAATATAATTTACCTTTCAAGACAAATTTGAAATTTCACTTGAAATTCAGAGACCATTCGTATAATTAACTCTGCAGGTCCTCATCTCCATCTCGTGAATGTCATTCGTGAGAAGGGTATATGAATATTTGGAATAGAAGGAAAAAGACAATTTATGGCAGCGAGAACGGGCACATGAGCTGTTTTTAAAAGTCACGTCATTTTACCCACTATCAGTTAATGAAATCATAGTTGGTGTAACATGTGATTGATAAGTCGATAAAAATTGTGAATTTAATGAAATACATAATTAAAATAAATTATTGACTTTAAATGAATTTTCATCGTATTTTTTTAGCTAAATCGAACAGGCTTCTAATCTACAACTAAGATTTTAAGTTTATTTTCTTGTTTGCAACTATTAAATTAATGAAAGTGGTTTTATTGAAGAACAAACTTGTGCATTGAAATGCATATTTAGGGTAGAAATATGGTGTGGAGTAGGTTAGAACACGAGAAATACGGACTTAACTCTTCAAATTACTACTAAATGAGATACGAAAATACAATAATGAAATTCATAACTTGCAAATATATGAGAAATTTCAAATTTTTATAAAAAATATTGAAGAAAACCTTTTATCTCAACCAATGTCTAATGTACTACTATGATCGAAAATGTCAAATTAATATCTAGCTGTCACATTTGTTTCACTGACTAATAATTAATTTAATAACATATTTCATAAGTTGAATTGGACCATTATTAACAATATAAAGATAAAAGCTCAAATTCCATGTAGAGTAATGCACAATTACAATAAAAAAAAATAATGTAAAGTTGTCGGTCTTCATTTATAAAATTTGTGTGCATAAAGTTTTATAGAAAAAAATAAATTAGATATGTAAGTTTACGCCTGTTTTATAATAAAAAACCGGACAATTCACCAAATCTATCTAAAAATCCTGTAACCATATTTGCTGCTGGGTAGACTGAAGAAGAGGCGGACCCTGTATTTAAAGTATTTTTTTTTTTTAAATTTTATGAGCAGGCATTTTCTATGTAATTTTAAACACAAAAGTATGTAAAAAAAATTATTTATTTATTTTTATTTTTTTAATCTCTGACACTTATAGTACAGTTTGACTTATTTAATTGGGGCTAGCCAGTATTAATTATGAGTACATGAATGGTAAAAATCAGTCAAAAAAGCTTAAACAACCCCCAATAGGGGACGTCACATGGTGCCCCTGTTTTTGGCCCTATCCAAAGAGCAAGGTTTTCAGTGAGTCTGTCGTCAACTTATAGCTATGAATAAAGCTCCCTGCATAGGCCCGTTTGCACAGGCCTGAGATCCCTCGTATAGGTCATGTGCAAAAGGATCTGTACAAGTAGCACAACTGTATAGCTATTGCTTAAGAATCATTGATTTTCATAAACAATTTACCACTAATCGTGTCATTAAGAGCATTTTTGGCTTAGCCGAGATGCTTCTTTGGACCGTTAAAAAAAAAATAAAAGACTATTTTTGGTTAAAATAAGAAAAAAAATAAAAAGCAAAGTCAAACATGCTCTACGAGGTTAACCGAAATTTTTTGAGTTGTGATATAGTCTATATGATCAAAGTTAGTTTACAAATTGATTGACAAAGTAATATCTACCCCAATCATTTCAAAAATAAATTTTTAAATAATGAAAAATCAATGGTATGAATTTTTGCCAACCAAATTTGTAAACACATTTTATACAGATAGTATAATACCTAAATTTTTTACCCTACTATTTGAGATAATATGTTCTTTTTAGCAAACTACAGTGTCAAAAATTAATAAAATAGTAATTGAGAGAGAATAAAAATTCAAGACAGCAAATCTCGACTCAAGCAGCTTAGACGTAATTTTAGATCTAGCGTAGAGTAGCAACAAGAAGCAGCCAAACTTTATCCGACTCCTGGACCCGACATTAGCCTGTCATTTCCATTTCATCTTCCCCAACACTGCCTTTATTCAAGGAAAAACCGCAGTGACATAGAACACTGAATTTTTTTTTTGAATCTCAAAGCTATGTCAGTCTTCGTCATTTTTCTCGTCATCACCTTCCATATAACTGCATTGTTCGCCTTACCCAACCCGGTCCAAACCGAGACAGTTCTACCGGTCACTTCACTGCCGGCGACCATCCCGGCCTTCCCAGAACAATCAGACATCTCTGGCTGCCCATTGGATCTCCCTGAACAGCTCTTCCAGGGCGTAAAATCCGCTTGTGGCTCAAATACTCACCATGGACACGACCCTGATCAGCTCTATCGGACTCGCTGCTGCCCGGTTCTCGCGGCATGGCTCTACTCCGCCTATTCGAGCTCCGCATTACAAGCGTACGTAGCAAAATCCCCGCCACAAACAGAGTCGTACGACATGCCGCTCCTGCCCGATGACTCCGAGACCTGTGTCGACACTCTTGAAAAGGCTTTGGGAAGCAGAGGCATGCAATTGACGAAGCCTAATCAGACTTGTGATGTAGTGTACTGTTATTGTGGCATTAGATTGCATCCATTCGTCTGCCCAGAAGCGTTTTATGTGAATTCGCTCGGTAAATTGGCGGGTAATGAGAATGTGAAGAAATTGCGACCATCCCGGCCTTCCCAGAACAATCAGACATCTCTGGCTGCCCATTGGATCTCCCTGAACAGCTCTTCCAGGGCGTAAAATCCGCTTGTGGCTCAAATACTCACCATGGACACGACCCTGATCAGCTCTATCGGACTCGCTGCTGCCCGGTTCTCGCGGCATGGCTCTACTCCGCCTATTCGAGCTCCGCATTACAAGCGTACGTAGCAAAATCCCCGCCACAAACAGAGTCGTACGACATGCCGCTCCTGCCCGATGACTCCGAGACCTGTGTCGACACTCTTGAAAAGGCTTTGGGAAGCAGAGGCATGCAATTGACGAAGCCTAATCAGACTTGTGATGTAGTGTACTGTTATTGTGGCATTAGATTGCATCCATTCGTCTGCCCAGAAGCGTTTTATGTGAATTCGCTCGGTAAATTGGCGGGTAATGAGAATGTGAAGAAATTGGAGAAGGATTGCTTGAGTAATAGGATTAATGGGTACGCCGGGCTCGCTGGCTGCTCCAAATGCTTGAAAAGTCTTCATTCGGTACAAACTTTCCAACTCTTTCGTTTTTTCTGTTCATTTTTGTTAGTGAATCACAATGATATTCAGTACATTATCAATCGTGTATGAAGAAAGATTGGGATCGAGTAGGGTTTATATTTTGGGAAAGTGAATTCTTCGCTCTTTTATAGTGTTTCCTAGTCTCAATTAAAATGGATAGGAAGCGAGTCATCGCCACACGTTTCCAGAAGTCAGGACCAAGTTACTTTCGGGATATGAATTGATAATGAAGTGCACTTGTTGGATAGAGATTTTTAATAAATTTTGATAATAATTAATGAAATGTATGGTTGAAAAATCATGTTGTTAAAACTAATTTTCGATTTTAATCATATTTTTTAACGGTACCAAACATGGAAAATTATAGTGCTGACTCCATTTGCCTTGAATATCAACTTCCTTCACAGGCTTGCAATTCTCCTCTCCTTAGCATGTTTGATAGGCACGATTGAACTGACAATACTAGGATATTATCTATTCATGTCGAGCACTTTGTACTAAACATGCACTAAAGCCACCCTTTCAAGCATAATAATGCACACATAATGAATTTAGCCTCCATTTGACCCCCATTTTGTGGAAATGAAAATGGGTGGAATAATATATATTTTTTAAAAAATGAGTGGTAGAAAAAGAAGGAAAATATTTCGGTTTACATGAAATATTATTTCATGGAAGATCGTGTAGTTGAAAATAAGAGAGAGAAAAATAAAATGTAATGAAATAAAAATTAATTGGGGCCAAACTGAGCCTTACCGTGTCTAGGTCTAGGATGTTCACATTACGAGCATGCTCATTCTTAAAAAAAAAAAAAAAAAAAAAAGGTTGAACTTCAACTTTGAGAGCCCCCACGGTCACGTCCCTAGAGCATCGTGAGGGAAGTAAATCGCGGGATGTACCCCAACATGTTAGGGAACAAGAGTTTGCTCGTACACTGGTGGGCACAAAGAGTTCAATTTCATATATCAGGAATCGAACCATCACATTGCGGCTGTCAACAAGGTTAAACTACCTCACTCTTATCCTTTGCACCACCGGATTATGCCCCAGGGGTACGAGCATGCTCGTTCTAGCTTTTACATTTGGCGTTCTTTTATTTATTTACATTCGTATGGTTGAAACATTTTTTTACTTTCTGAAACTATGAAAGTTGTTAGAATATTAGGAAACGCCTACGTAGTTTTTGAAGTATTTTAGGCTCTGGCTATCAGTTAAGTAGTGTTATCCCATGGCTTCTAAATCATCTGATTCATTTATGCAGCTCAAAGAGGATAAAGCTGGTCGTACAAACAAATCCGACGAGAGAACAAGCAAAATGCAGAAGCGAGATTGTGAGCTTATGGGTCTGACGTGGCTTCTTAACAAGAACCGAACTTCTTACATACATACGGTTTCTGCTGTTCTTCGTGCTCTCATGACGACCACTCTAGATGCTTCTGATCCACAGTTTTGCTTTCTTAACAGTGATGGCATGCCCCTAGCCGTTGATTCTTTGGAAATCAATGATCAAAATTCATCAATCATCCCAACAATCTCTCTTTTCCACTACCTTCTGTTGCTTTCCTTGTTATATTTGAGCATCTTTGTGTCATTTACTAGGTATTAGTTAGTTCCCACAATTGTGATTATTTGGTCTTGGTGCAATGCACTCCATTTACTATTCTAAGTGGGACAACAGATTCTCTAATGTACTTTGTTATTTAGTGCACGTGTGGTATTGATTTTTTCTCCAAAAAATCAATTTTTCAAACCATTATTTCATTATTTCATCTATCATTTTTTACTTCTTCTTTCATAGGTAAGATCCACTTTTTTCTCTAACGATCAAAAAATCAATTTTCAAAATCACTACCAAAACAAGCCCTTTGACAAAACTTTGGATATTTAAACTTGTGATTGGAAAATTAAAATCCTACATAGATTAAAGTTGTTAATATTGATGCACAATAGTTTAGGTTTACCTATTAAGATGGAATTCTATGCCCTTCTGCGTGGTTTTTCTTAACTAACGTGTTATTTTGTTCTTAATATGTCCCTCAAGATGCAATGACCCATGAGAACATTAATTTTAGAATCTAATTGTTCATTTTAGTCATAAATGAATCGTTTGAATTTGTTAGCTCTAATATCATTTTGAGTCTTGGATTTCATTTTAAGAGATTGGCCTTGTTAAGACGAATAATATCAAAATTCAGAAGTGATAACGTTAAAAATGATACATTTAACATTAGTAGAAAATAGTAATTTCTGTTGAATTGAGAAGAAAAATCTTGAATTTATACAATTGCAAGAGTTCATATATTCATGTATACATACTCCATGAGAAATATATTTTATTCAAGAGAAAAACGCTTTCTTTGAGTCTAATAGCAAAAATCTTGAGACAAGAAATTTTAAAATTTTTCAGAAATAATTAGAGCCATTGGTCTTAAATTAAAGTTTTACAAAGTTTTTGAGACAAAAATAAAATATATATAAATGATATTAGTGGAGAGAGCACTTTCTTTTAGAGCATCTCTATAGAATGTTAAATCTTTATATATGTTTAAAGAGCATATTTTACAATTTACAAAGCATTTATAAATTTAAAGAGTGAAAATTTTTAAATGGTCCAACAACTTCTTTAACACTTAATTTTACTACTCCAAATATGAATTTTACTACTCCAAATATAAATTATTTTTTCTTTTCTTATCTTTTCTATCTTTGTGATGTATTTTCCTCTTCTGTTAGAAAGGAAAGTAGTAATCATCTAAGTGATCATTTGAGAGGAATTTTGTAATAAGAAAAGAGGCTAGATAGATCGAAGAAATCTCTGATTTCTTCGAACATTTGTACGATTTCTTTGTGAAACTTAGTGAATTTTGAGCATACTTTTGATTGAGGCTCAACGGGTGATTACGTTCTTCTGGACTGAACATCCGGGCTCCCTTGGAGCAAAAATATATATGGTGTTCTTTATTTATTGTTTTTAATTTTCTGCGTTTTTGATCCGTAAACTTTCAAAAAAATACGAGTTTATTGTATCTCTGGGACCAACAAGTGGTATCAGAGCCACCTTTTAAAACTTTCTGTTTTTATTTGAAAAGTTTTTTCATTGATCTGCAAGATCTGAAGGTATTTTGTATTTTTTGAAAATTTGGTTTTTTGTAAACTTGTAGATCTTGCAAGATCCAACAGTGAACTATTACTTCTTGAGTTTTTGTTTCAATATCTCCTATTTTTGGTACTGACTTGTTTGATCAGCTGTTTTTCTGCATATTTGGTTCAACTCATACTGAATTTGGCGAGTTGAGTTGACTCAACCTGAGTACATACCGAGTTTCTGACACACTGCTGAGTTCATACTGAGTCACAATAACTCGGAGGGTTCCTATGCATGGTTTGACTTTCTGATTCAATTATTGATACCTTCTAGTTGATTTTTTATTCTGAAATCAACATTTTCAGAATCTGGTATTTTCTTTAAACCTCACTAACGTTCTGTTACTATAACCCTAAATAAATTGGAACCGGTCATTAATGTAAGTAATCTACCAATACTTTCCTTTGTCTAGATCCCTTAAGAGGATCTCGGAATCTGAGGGAGTATTGGAATTAATGATTACCACCCCTTAGGCTGTTAAATCCTGCATATTGAACATACATACATACATACATACATATTGAAAATACTTTGTCAATATGTCAACTTCTCAAAAATTTGATGTTGAAACCTGGAATGGTACTGGAGACTTCAGTCTCTGGCGCTAGAAAATAAGAGCTCTGTTAGTTCAACAGAGATGTGTAGGTGCCATTGATGGCACCTGGGCTGCTGAAATTAGTGCCTATAGGAGACAAGAGTTAACTGAGATTGCTTGGATTACCATCTTTCTACACTTATCTGATAATGTAATTAGAAAGGTAGGTAAAAGTACTACTACTGAGGCAATGTGGACAAAATTGGAAAGTCTATACTTAACCAAAACTATGCCTTATAAATGCTACCTCCTAAGACAGTTTTATAACTTTAGGTTTGACCTCTCTAGCAGTCTAGAAGATAATATTGACAAATATACAAAATTAACTCAAGATTTAGCCAATTGTGATGAAGAGCTTTCTGATCAACAACAAGTCGTTGGTCTGTTAAATTCTCTAGGTGAGAAATATAGGGATGTTAGGAATGCTTTAGAATATGGGAGAAAGGACCTTACTATCGACATCATAATCACTGCTCTAAGAAACAAAGACCTAGAGTAACAAATTGATATAAATCATTCCAAGGGTAGTGAGGGTCTGCATATTAAAGAAAAACACCTTCGTGGTAAGAAGCTAAATCAGTGCAATTTTATCTCCTCTAAGAAAGGAAAATATGTGAATCAGAAATTTAAAGACAAAAATAAGAATCAACTGAAAAATAAGAATCAAGCCAGGAAGTGCTATTATTGTGGAAAAAACAGGACACCTTATAAAAACTGCTTTAAGAAAATCTATGATTTAAAGGGAAATAATAATACTGATGGCTCTGCAGCAATTGTTTGCAACCATGACCCTGACATTCAAGGGGTTGTCCTTGTCACTGCAACTAGAAGGGATCCAAAAGAATGGGTCCTTGATCCTGGTTGTACCTTCCACATGTGCCCCATTAAAGATTGGTTCTGTGAATTTGTTGAATTTGATGGGGGAAAGATCCAAATGGGGAATGACATGAGTTGTCAAATAAAGGGTATTGGAAAGTTGAAATTAATGCTCAGAAATAATTGTATTCTTGAGTTAACCAATACGAGATATGTCCCTAAACTCAAAAGAAACTTAATCTCCTTAGGAGAACTAGATAACAACTATAACATTGTGATACATAAGGGTATTCTCAGCCTGAACCTTAGTAATAAAAATATAATCTCCTCTTCTAAGATAAATGGGATTTATACCATTTGTGCTGAACCTTTAGTAGGTCACAGTGCCCACAGTGCCATAGCCCTAAACTCTACTTTAACAAAATCCTTAATCTGGCATAGAAGGCTTGGCCACATTTCTGAAAAAGGGTTAATTTCTTTAAATAAACTTGAATGTTTTGGAAATGATAACATTAATAAGTTGGATTTTTGTGAAGACTGCATAATTGGAAAACAAACTAAAATACCTTTTTAAAACTGGTCTTCACAAATCTACCCCATCTTAGACTACTTACATGCTGACCTTTGGAGACTAGCCATTGTAAATACTCTAAGTGGATTTAGGTTTTATCTACTAATTGTAAATCATTTTTCAAGAAAAATATGGACATTCCTTTTAAAACAAAAGTCTGGCACCTTTCAAAATTTCAAACATTGGAAATTAATGATTGAAAATCAGACAAATAAGAAAATCAAAGCACTAAGAACAGATAATGAACTTGGGTTTTGTAATTATGAATTTAATTCTTTTTGTAAAGAATTTGGAATTTTGAGACACAGAACTGTGACTTACACTCCTCAGCAAAATGGTGTGGTTGAGAGGATGAATAAGACTTTATTGGAAAGAGTCAGGTGTATGCTTCACAGTTCTGGTCTTCCAAGACTGTTTTGGGGTAAAGCTTTAAAAACTGCAACTTATTTAATAAATAGAAGTCCATCTAGTGCTATTGATTTCAATATTCCTAAAAAATTGTGGTCAGGAACAATGCCAGACTATAGCAAACTTAAAGTTTTTGGTTGTGCAGTATACTCTCATCAGAATGAAGGAAAATTAGAGCCTAGATCATTGAAATGTGTGTTTTTCTAGGGTATGGAGAGGAGACAAAAGGTTATAGGCTGTGGGTTAAAGAACAAATTGACTTCAAGGTTATAGTTAGCATAAATGTTATCTTCAATGAAGATATATTTCCCTGTAATAGTTCCACAACCTCAAAACCTGAAGAACCTGTATTAATGAGGGAAACTGTTGTGGAAAATCAATCTAAAACCATTGAAGATTAAAATGATTTGATTAAGGTGGAGTCTACTGAATCAAATAATGACTTAAATCAAAATGATTCTGAATCTGAGACTGAATTTATAAACCCAACACTTGCTGATTATCAACTCACTAGAGACAGAGAAAGAATGAATATAATACATTCAACTAGATTTAGAAATGATGACTTTGTTACTTTATTTTCTGTTTTAGACTCCTTAAACTCTGAACCCAACAGTTTTGAAGAAGCAATAAATTATCCTGATTCTAAGCTTTGGAAGAAAGCCATGAAGGAGGAAATGGATTCTCTAATAAAAAACAAAACATGGGTTCCAGTCAACAGAGCCAAAGATAAAAAAGTAGTTGACTGCAAATGGATTTTTATAATTAAAGAAGGAGACTCTAAAACAGAAAATAGAAGATATAAGACAAGATTAGTGGTAAAAAGTTTCACACAAAAGGAAGGAGTAAACTTTAATAAGATTTTTTCACCAATTGCCAAATACACTTCAATCAGAATTTTATTGACTTTAACTATCCATTTTGATTGGGAACTGGAACAACTAGATGTCAAAACAGTCTTCCTTTATGGTGACCTTGATGAAATTATATACATGAATCAACCTGAGGGTTATGAAGTTCAATCTAAGACAGGAAAGGTTTATCCGCTGAAAAAGTCTCTTTATGGGCTAAAACAGGCCCCCAGACAGTGGTATATAAAATTCAACTCTTATGTTCAGACCTTGGGTTTTGAAAAAAGCAACTATGACTCCTGTTTGTTTTTCAAAGGGTCAGGTGGACCCGAATCCATTTATCTGTTATTGTATGTGGATGATATGTTACTCGTTTGTCACGATAAATCTAAAATTGAATCTGTTAAGACAAAGTTAAAGTCTGAATTTGAAATGAAAGACGTAGGTCCAGCTAGTAGAATTCTTGGTATGAAAATTGTAAGAGATAGGTCCAGCTATACTCTTATTTTAAAACAATCTGCTTATATAAAGAAAATACTTGAAAAAATTTCTATGACTGAATGCAAGCCTGTATCATTGCCTATTGCTAATCACTTTAAACTCTCCAGTGATCAATCACCTAAATCATATGATGAATTAAAAAGAATGGAGAATGTGCCTTATGCTAATGTTGTAGGATCCATCATGTATCTCATGATTTGTACCTGACCTGACTTAGCTCATGGAATTAGTATTTTAAGTAGGTTTATGGCAAATCCTGGGGAAACACACTGGTTAGCAATAAAGTGGATGTTTAGGTACTTGAAAGGTTCAATTGACCTAGGATTAAAGTTTAAAAGAACTAATGAAGGTATAATCTTAAAGGGTTTACTGATTCAGACTTTGCTGGTGATCTGGATAGGAGAAGATCAACATCCTCTTACATTTTTACTTTGTGTAATAGTTGCATTAGTTGGAAATCTCAACTGCAAAAATTGGTTGCATTGTCCTCAACAGAGGCAGAGTACATTGCTATATGTGATGCTGTGAAAGAAAACATTTGATTGAAAGGATTGTTAAATGAAATTGGTTTTGTTAATGAATCTGTTATCATTCATACTGATAATCAAAGTGCTATTCATTTAAGTAAAAACCCAGTTTATCATGATAGAACAAAGCATGTTGACATAAAATTTTATTTTGTAAGAAATATGGTTGAACAGGGTTTGATCAGTCTTGTTAAAATCCCTACAAAATTTAATCATTCTAATTTAGGAACAAAAATTCTGACACTTAGTAAATTTACAAATTGTTTGAAAATTCTGAACATCACCTGAAAGACTGATCAGGTGACATTCAGAAGTTCATTTGTTGAAAACTAAACTGACTTTAATTTTTCTTTTTTACAGGTTCTTAGAGCTAATGAAGTCAAGTTAAGCTTGAATCCACTAGTTGAAACAAAGAAATAGTTCAATAAGGTGGAGATTGTTAAAGAAATGGGCTGTCTCACTATTTCTTTATTGGGCCTTATTACTTAAACTGTTGGAGGCCCAGTCCTTTAACTTTTAAAGCCTCGTGTATTGGCTATAGGTTTGGCCTCACTACGAGGCCGTCAAATAGAAATGCAGTTGTGGAACGATGCTACCTAGTTGACTGAATATGGTAAGATGCCATGGAGGTACTTTTAATAGTCATCAATTAACAGATGGTCTTGCTTGGATTAGGAACTAAAGAAGGGCATTGGAGTAAGCATTAAGCTAAAATGCTAGTAGAAAGTGACTATGCACAAGAATCGGATTGTGGGGGCACATAAATGATCTTTAGTACTTCGGAGGGAACTATGAGAGCTCCGTCTTAGCAAGTATGTTTTGAGAGGACCGTATGTCATACATGAGCATGTGGACAAGCTAGAAAATTGCGATTACAAATAAGTGAGGGCCTTAGCACCAATTGTAACACACAGTTGAGTTCTGATGTTTACATGCTAGTAAGCCTTATGGAAGAAGTACATAGAAGATCATGTCTAGACTTGTGATGAAATTCGATAAGAGTAGTTTGAAGGAGTTAGACTACTGTCGCAAGAGTACGAAAAATAGTCCCGCTTCAAGACTCAAAGAGTCCACTCATGTCGTAGGTAACAGAGCTCATATTTGTGCATAGATAACCTTCCGCTATATTTATATTTATAAAACTTAGGGGGAAAAAAAACCTTATACATGTGGGTAATAGCCCCTACAACCGTAGTTTAAGGAATTAGATGTCAGGTACATTAGATCTACATTAAGAAACTAAGAAAACCTAGCAAACACATCTTATATATAGTGATAATCACTCTTAGGTCTATTGAGCGATTATTTACTTAATTTCTGTAAATTATGTTAATTGTAAGAAACTTCCAACTTAATTACACTTTATATGAAAAGAGACTATTTGAAGTTCAATTGGAGTTGACTTGAAATAATTGAAAATTAACCAAATTGCAAGAGACAAATTGCAAGTATTAATGGAGCATCCGGGAAAAATTCATAAGTTTCGGGAGTTAAATTCGACACTTGAAAAGTTTGAGGACTAAATTGTAAACTTCAAAATTTGTTCGAGTTAACTATTATGAATTTAGAATGAAGAGGACTTAATTGTAATATTAGAAGATGAATGATTAAAGTCACATGAGAAAATGAAGTCAATTGAAAAAGGGATTTGTTTCCTTTTCTTAACTTCTTTGGTAGAAACCAATTTGAACTCTTTTGTGGAAATCAATTTGAACAAGGATTTTGCCTAACTCTTATTCTATAAGTACATACCTTAATCCAATAATTAAAGGGGGCTTGTGAGTTTTATTATAAACATGCATTCAAGCCAAGACTTGAGTACTCATTGTACATATATTATTCAAGCTAAAAGGAAGAAAAATTCAAAAAAATCAATCAAGGGGTTAGGGTTCAAGGATTTCACAAGAAGAGGTAAATTCTTGGAGCAAGATCTTCATATTTTTTCTCATTTTCCTTAATACCCAATGATGTATTTTAATTCCTTTTTGTATTTCTATTTTCCCATGATGTGTAATTAAATATTTAGTTAAGATAAATGATTGTAACTTTCAAATCTCAAATTGATTTTGTGAATTATTTTTACTTCTATTAATAATGCTTGGATTAATTAGCTATTGATTCATTGATTTTGTGAGCAATAATTACGTAAAGATATGGATAATTTATTTAAACTACATAGTAAAAATCGAGAACTAGTATAAAATGTAAAGATACTTATACTAGTTAATGCAGTCGTTACATTGACTCTTAGAGATCTAATGCTTTTAATAACTACGGCTTATTCAGATTCACATGGAAATATAAAATTGACTTAGTTAAACAGAATCTATGAAAACTCGAGAGAGGTAAATTGAAAACATTAGAAAAATTCGACCGAGTAAACATAATCAATTGGTATAGAATTTGGTAATTGAAATTAAGGGGATAGCTATGGTGAAATTATGAATCCCAACACTTCATATTAAAAAAATCACTTTTATTTGTTTTAGTATATTTCAAATAGGAAATCACAAAAAGAAAAATAACTATTTTATTTGTTTTCGATCAAATTAAAGTTAGGAATAATTAAATCAATTCCAAATAGTAGTTCCCATAAGAACGATATTTGGACTTAAAGGTTCACTTTATTACTTGTTACGATCTGTATACTTACGGGATAGAAAAATCGACAATATTGACAAATTACTTGTTTCACAATTTACTAGCAAACTGAAATCTTTCAATAAAGAATAGATAGTTATCTAACCATATTAACAATCATAAAAAACAATGTACAAGAATAGTAATATCCATAATACCATCTGTGTAACCACTGAAAATTGAGATAGGTGCTGTGATTGACCTGCAAATACAACTCAGAATATCACACACCAAAAAACAGATAACTCCTTATTAAGCATTCATTTTTCTAATAGAAGGCATGACTATCATCATCTCTGTAGCATGGACACTTGAATTAGGGTAACGTGTTTATGTACGACAAGTGTCAGGCACATGCTGATATCGATATTCTTCGGACACTCTATCATAATCGTTTTTCCTTTCTTTACTAGAATTATTATATATTTTTAACTCAAAATTTTTAGCAAATAACAATAGGTACTCATACTTAAAAGATTTAAACAAGAAAAATTTAAAATAAGCGTAAAACTAAATTTATACTATATAAAGGAAAAAATTTAAATGACTTAAGTCCAGGGGGCTTCGTATGTTTTTGAGGCTATTTACCTCAAAACTTTAGCCTCGCAGAAGGGATGGGCCTTAGACTATTCTCTTTGGCCTTGTCATTCGTGTGTGGAGCTTCGATGAGGTGGTTCAATGCTTTGAGTGGGTTGACTGCTTCGTCCAAGAGCCTCGGTTATTTTACCACATGGATAAGAGGGCCATGGTGATGTTTGGCGAGGCATAAAAATAGTCTCCTAAGTCCATGTGTTGTTTATTTATATCATTCGTGGACTTCAATAATAGGGCTTGTAAATAAAACGAAAATTGGTAACCAAACAGACATTACATCAGTAATGAATAGACTCCTCATCTCATATTTAAATGAGATGATCATTAGATAAAAATGAAAATGAAGTCGATCGATCTCACATGGCATCAAGGAACAATGAAATGTGTAAAAACGCAAGTTGTTATGTAGTAATAGAAAGAAATAAGTTACACTTATCAGATTTCACTAGTCATCTTCAATCATTCAATTTTCACAATAAAATTATTAGAAATCATAATAGATTTCGTTATCCATGTCATTCTCAAATCAATATATACATCAATTTCACACACATTAACCAATTATATACTATACTAGTTAAGTTATAATTGCGAGCAATTAAATAATATGAAATTAGATATTTTAATTAACTGATGAGAGCAATATCATGACATATTGCAGTGTGAAATATTGATATAGAACAAATGATTGAATGGATTGAGAAAAAATTGGATGAAAAATGGAATAATTGTAAAAATTGTGGACTGCAAATTTGGTGTTCGAGCTCTGATTTGAGCCCATAATGTCCTTTTCGAAAGAGAATGACAAGTCGGACTAAAACACAGTTTTGCTGTGATATATGATAGATTTTTGTCATCCGAATTCGTTTAGGACTCAAAAAATGATCTTATAGTTTTAGTGCTATTTTTGTCATTTACCTTATTGTGAATTCTTTTCAATTTTAGTTCTTTTAAACTAGGTTTTCATGTAATCCCTTATAAATAAAGGGTTAATCCTTCGATTTTTCATCATCTTGCAATTAATAAAGTTTTGTGATTTTATTTTTCATAATTTGATGGATCCCAAAAATTGTGTTTGTAAGGTTTTTATTTGAATTCATTGTTTCACACTATGTCAAGTGGTATCAGAGTAGGCTTTTCTCATCACTATATCTTTGAGTTATATCCGCGGGTGACGTACCAATTACTAGGAAAAATTTGGATGCTCAAAATCGATATATTGACGATCTTAATACATTGATCAGATAGATATGTCAATTGTTGCTTAGGTTGTTAGAAAAAATGGGTTGAACGATCAACCTAGCAATAAAGAAATCAACAATGAAAGGATCGCTAAGCCTATAATCCGAAGAGCAAATAATAGGAGACTTGCAATAGACAAAAACGAATCAAAGTTAGAGGAGAGGTTTGATGCATCGACGCGTAAGATGGTGAATTCTTAGATTGGTTGGTAGACTTTGAACGACCTTTCGAAATTATGGATATTTCGGAAGATAAGATGGTTAAGATGGTGGCATCACAGTGAACATTCAAGAAGAAATAATCACGTAATGGTGATATAACATAGGATACACCACATATCTTTTCAAAAAACATGTTTACATAGAATAACAGATTAACACTAAGTTAACCAATCAAGTGGTCAAAAAAACACATGAAACAAATGCATAAATGACCCTATGAAAAGATCTCACCTCACTTATCATATCCCATTCTGCATTGCTCACACCTCAAGAATATATATCTTTTGCTATCGCCCACCAAACCCTCTAGATAGATCACTCAACTCATGTCCAATTGGTAAATCACAATAGATCCTAAGTCTATGGGATAATCTTCTATCACCATATTACTTCTTCCAATCTACGTGGATAATGGGCTCCACCTACAGAAGTGATAGAAGTGTTTCTCTCACACTCCACCTGATCAGGGTCTTTTTACTCATAAATGATTCCAACATTTAATCACCTCTCCACTCACGATCGAAATGTCACAATCCACATACCAGTACAAATTACAGTGTATCCCTAGGCATCTATATTCCACCTCACTAATAGACACACAAACTTACTACTTATGCCTCACAACCCACTATGCATGTAAACAATTACACCAAGTAATAAGATTACCTCAAATTCATCCAAATGCACTTATCAAAGACATTAAAATACAACATACTATCATGTAATAAAATTAAGCAACCACACACATACAGAAAGGATTACACACAAATGCACACTCTATAACTAGGTCTACTTTAAATAAACCTCACTAGGGTTATCACTCAACCCTATAGCCACATTCGCATCATCTCTCATCTTACCGTTCTGCTTATACTTCATCTTAGTACAATCCCTAATAAAGTGTCTAAGCTTATCACAATTATAACACCGTCTACCACTAGAGTTGTCCTGTCCCTTGCTTTCTTCTTAACACCATCATCACTGGAGTCACTACTATTTGGAGCTCTACCCAAATTCATTTGCTTAAACTTCATTCTACTCCTCATCATATGTAACTCACCACTTATTTTATCTTATTTTTAAGTTAATCTCCATCTCCTTACTCTTAAGAGAATCTGAGACCATCTCGAATGCTAAGGTGTCCCTACCATACTTAATTACGTTCTTAACCTCTTTGTATAAATTCAGCAAAATAATGGCTTTATATGTTTCAAACATCTTTTCATCACAATTAAAAATATTTTGAACAAGTTTGTTAAAAATATCCAAATTTTCATCAAGATCCTTTGAATGATCCATTTTAAAACTAAAAAATCATTCAAGCAAATACAACTTATGAAGAGTATACTTAAGCAAATATAAATCCTCCAACTTTTTGCCAAAGTTTTTTTTGTAGAATTGAGCTTTCCAAATTTTGTCAAAAGAGTGCTAGATGGTTATAAAATAATTGAAGTGTAAGCAAGTTCATCATATTCTTCTTTTTGTACTTTTGTCAAATTTATAGGAAATTTGCCGTATACAGGTTTTGAAACTTTTTGTTGAATCAAATCCCCTTCATCTTTGTTGTCCAATTGAAAAATCTCCTTTTCCAATGAAAAATCCAACTTTGAAATGTGATGACATTTTGAAGATATAGAACAGCCAAAGTACACAAATGAGTCACAAAAAATAGTCCCAGGGTTGTAATATACACCATTCTAGATTCCCAGAATTTCGTAAGATTCGAACTCTTAGATCAGTTGAATATTCAAGCGGGTTAAGTCCAAGTATTCTAACAGAATATTCAATGTAACTCAGAGGTATGACAATAGAAAATTCAAATTCTTACGCAATACAGTCTCACATAGTGATTAGACAACAATTAGAGCACAAAATCAATTACCAATTTGTGATCAAATTCAACATTTCAAATATGGAAAATAACTCCTAAATTTCTATCACAAGCAATGTTACCCTACACGGTAACCACAATCCTAATGTCACCCCACACGATGACGTGCTTATGTTGAAATTTAAATTGGAATAAGCCAATATACTAGACCAGGCCAATCTAAGTCTGTAAATTACAAGAAATGCATATTTATAACTTTAGGACCATCATTATTTGTCTTGAAAACTCCAGCAACAACAGCAACCAATTAAGGAAAAAACGAACTGAAAAGAGGTAAAACTGTACAGGACCATAATTTTGCCCAAAATAAAAATTGAACACCGCCACGGAGTCCAGCACACCTCCAGGAACAAACCTGTCTCAATTTGTCCAATTGGCCACTGATTTGGCCTAAAATTACAATTATAGGTATAGTTCTTGGGGAGTTTCTGGATAGCTTTTTCGATCTAATATCTACTTCGTTTCAATCGACTTTCTGGATTTTTTTTTGAAGTTTCACAATCCAAATCCACCACCTTGAAGCTCTAATACCAGTTGTCGAAAGTGAAACAAAATGGTGTTTTTCAAGCTCGGTTTAACTATACATTTCTCTACAAAACAACTAATCCAGCGGGATCCAATCCACAATCAGTATATTATTCACCTTGGTTGCTTCTCAATCTCACCCACAAAGATCAAGATAATAGTGTGATTTGTAGCCACAAAGACAAGGGAAAAAGCAACGAAAGAAGACAAGAGATGAAGGTCAAAACATAAAGTTAATTCACCGATTTTTGGACAATGGAAGCAGCCATTTTTTTGCACCCCAAAGGCGGTCCATTTTTTCTCCACAAAGGCCACGTTTTCCCCTAGTTTTCATACACAAATCATACTCCAAAATGGTTAGTTTAGACTTTTAATTGAACTAATAACAAAGCTAAATAGGCCAAAATTCAAAGACATTCAAGAGGTAACATAAATCGGCCGAGTAGCGCCTCTGAACTTGGTTTTTGATAATTATTTCACTCATCGGCTGAAGCCTATAAAAAATATTCCCACATTAACATCATGACCCTGGATTTATTGAGTATCAAACCCAACAAAGGCCATAACAGCCAACCTAATTGTTGTTCTGTAACAGCCAACCTAATTGATGTTCTGTCTTTCAAATTGACCAAACCCTCACCATACAGCTCAACTCTTGGTGAGCTTTCCAAAAAAAATTTCTGCGTAAGCTTTGTATAAATCCTAGTTTTCTTTTGTTCATTCAAAAAGGAGCACAAACTCAATTTTGGTTCGTTGATCTTGTGTTTTGGAGTGCTACTAATATTAAGGGGATAATCGTTGTATCTTAGGAGTTGATTGCCATTATCGTGGGCACCATTGTAGGGCAAAATCGATTTAAGGACAAAGAGTTCAACTCTTGCCTCGACTTTGTATCCATTTCTTGACGTTATTTTTTGTGGAATATTTTTTTCCTTGTTGCCTAGCTATTATTCTGACCAATTTTCTGTAAGGTTGGCAAGTTTGTTTTTGGTTTTTAAAGTCATCACTCTATTATTTTTCCAACAAGTTTGAGTTTGGCAACCATTTGCCAAGAAAATTAGGAGGGATACCCAAAAGTGCTCGACATAAAAATTTGGGATAATATGTGCAAAACAAAATTTAATTTCAAGAATACAGATGCCAGTGGAGTTATGTATAGGGCCATCATTCTATTGGCACAGCACTAGCCGATTTATCTGTATTTTCTAAATTAACATCAACTTACCTATAAACCCAAAGGTGTTCCCTTGTCTATTCTTTCCTTACCATTTTTTAACTTTTAAACGGAAATATGAGAATAACATATTTTCAAGCCATCAGCTTTACCACTAAGCAAGACATCACATACAGCTTTCGCATAAAAAAATCATGAATTTTGTTCTTTCCGTTGAAAATTAATCAACCCAACTTACAATCATACCCTAAATTTAGGAGTATTTTCAAAATCATATGAAAAGTAAATTGAAAATAAAAAGTATTGTAAAAAATTAAGTGTCACTTTAAAGTTAAATGTCATTATTATTAAAAAGTGATATTTGTCACTAAAAAAAGTGATAGAAATAAAATGTCATATATATATATATATATATATATATATATATATATATACCAAGACAATTGGCGCTAAATTTTGGGGAATTTTGAAAGGTCTGGAATTGGCAGGGGATTGGGGTTAGTCAAGGATATTTCACGTACCATTGGAGATGCCATACGTTGGTTATCAGCGGTATCTGGAAAACGTCTGAGTTGCAATAGCTACTAAGGAATTCTGAAACCTGACAACAACTAGAGTATAGGAAAAAGCTTCTCTTTGATAGCAGTCGTACGTTCAGATCATAAAAATTTCAAGAAAGTGACACAAAGAAAAATGATAAATACTGAAAAAGCGACAAAAATTCCCAGAAAAAAAGTGATGAAAATTAAAAAAGTGACAAAATTTCCTAAAAATAAAAAAAGTGATAAAACACCAAATAAAACATTAGAATTAGTTCAATAAAGTGACGAAAAAAAAAAATGGTGACACAAACACCATCCGCAACCCCAAGGGTTAGGCCACTTTTTACAGGTAAGTGGAATTTTTATGCTCAAAATCCTAATTCAAGTAGTCATTTATTTGAGACCTCCCAAGAAGTAGGAACTGCCTCCCTCGTCTTTCTCCGTTCATCGCCAAGTATCTTTAAGTCAATTCATCAACAAAATACAAATCAAAACGTCAAGCATCTTTCAGTAAATTTACCACCATCGTCATCTACCGACTTGGCCAACCCATTAATCATTTAAAAAGTTTTTTGGAAGTAAAAAAATAAGGATTAATCTTCTTGTACATAGGGGCCTTCATAATGGTGTCCATAATGAACACATGGAGGCCTCCTATTGGAGGGGTGCCAGAAAAATAATGTTTAAAGTTCATAAAAACAAGCGTTTGAAATTTTTAAGTTTTATGTGAAATCCTCTATCGCGGAGGTGAGGAAAGCAACTGCTTTAATGGCCATTGTTCTTGCAAATGGAGGAGTAAAGATCATTTTAACTTTTATCTCACGTCCTGCATCACCATTAGTGAAATATGGAGGCAAGGGTCTCAAGTTAGATTATTTAATTTTTCAGAATTATAAACTATAAATAGATAGAGTAAGTAAATTTTACTGAGGAAAATAATGTTGAAAATGCAAGAGTTGCCCTCATGGCTCGATTAGCTCCAAAAGCTAAGGCTTGCTCTTTTGAAATAGCTTCCAAATACAAATTTGTACCATTTATTCATCTTAATATCATATTCTCTATCAATCTTTGACCTTGAGTAGATGAAATAAAGTCGGTATAAAACTTGGAGATATTATTCTAGCTGATGCATGTCTCATGGAAGGAAATCCTCTTAAAATTGATGCATATTTTGTTGAAAAAAAAGGGTTCACCCATGTGGGATAACCCTGATCCAAATTGCATATAAACAAGTGGAGGGAGAAGTTGAGTTTTTGAATTTGAAAATTAACGTCCCCACCACCAATAACTCACATGCAACTTCCATTACCCCATCATTATGAAAAGTAAACAAAAAAAAAATCGGGTATAGGGAGGATAAGGAAAGTATATGA
This sequence comes from Olea europaea var. sylvestris, assembly GCF_002742605.1. Taxonomy (NCBI): domain Eukaryota; kingdom Viridiplantae; phylum Streptophyta; class Magnoliopsida; order Lamiales; family Oleaceae; genus Olea; species Olea europaea. The sequence goes on from NC_036246.1 coordinate 17,625,945, forward strand.
GTGGAAAAGCTTGATTTTGGAAATATATCATCTCAAATTGGGTTCTTGGATTGTGGACATTAAATTCTTTTCATAATAATCAAGTTTCTGACTAGAAGAGGAGTACTTGGTGAGCAAACAACGTTTTCTTGGGATTTCAAGTAAGTTTCAATACTCCAAACTCAGTTAAAAGCATGCAATCATGTTTTACATACTTTAATAGTTGTTAAAAACTATGAACTTAAAATAAGGTTAATCGTCTAGCTTCAGCTAGGCTTTGTACTTGGCCTATTTTTTCTTTGATCAAACCTACTATAAATAAAATACTTTGCTTTCCAAAAACTCATTTAATAACATATCTCATCAATCCTAATACTCAACCCACTAACATTACCTTTAAAAAAAAAAAAAATCCCAATACATGCAATGCTCAGGCACATCACTAATAGTAATAGAAGGTGCAATCACAATAGCAAAAGTTACCTCAATAATATCGAAAGTACCAACAAGACTACCTGTTGAGATTATACAAAAGTTAAAAGAAATTGAACTGGACCGACTAATTCCACCATTATAATTGAGAATCAATGCAGTCATATCTGGAATTAAAAAAGTAAAATAACCATAATTAGTTGATTTCATGTCCAAAAATCAGCAAATTCACTTAACAGCCTGTTTAAGCCCTATTATTCTTTAAAAGTACATTTCAGAATAGTGATTTGGTAGAGAATTCATGATTAAAAAGTAAGAAAAAGTTTTGAATTTACTTGTAATATTATTTTATCGAAAAATGTGTAGTGAAAAATAAGAGAGAAAAATATATTTTAGATATGATGGAAATCAAACAAGCGCCAAATAAAAAATAGAGTGATTATATAGGCACCACGATTTTCTTTGTTACACCATTATAGTTAAGCTCCTCAATTTTTGCTCATTGTAGCAATTATTTTATTAACTTTTTCCGTCGAATTTTTTTTTTAACCTTCCATTAATTAGTACATCTCATCATTGATAATTATTTATATGAAAATATTTTATTTTCATGCTCTGAAATGAGTAAACAAATATTTTTTTCCCCACTTATTTTTATTTACTTTTTAAAATTATGATGAAAAATAAGTTCTTTCATGTCGTTCTACAAAATTTTTGAACATAAAACTATTATCAAATATAAATGTCTTAATTAATGAAAAGTTTGAGAATAAGAATAACATGGAATATTGGTAGAGACTTAAGTATTAGAATGAGCAAAGATTAAAAATTTTAAGTGCAATTAAAATGTGGTGCAAGAAATAAATTTTTTTTAGAAGCCTGAGAAATAAAATGAAATTAGGCTATTATATTGTGATGATCTAATACCATGAACCTAGCTCATTCAAGAAACGAGTTATCGAAACTCAACCCATTTAAGATTTTGAAAGCTCCAAGCCATAAGTTAATTAAAAACCCAACAATTTAAGAGATCAAGTTTAAATAAATTTGATTACGAAGATTTAATGAATAACTGGATTGGCACAATTATCATCTACATGGAATTTCATATAGGCAACCCAAGTTTGAATCACCATGTAGATGTTTTTATAAAATATTTTATGAATTATTTTTTTTAAGCTTAAAAACTCTTCAAATTCTTAGTTAAAGACCCAATTTAACAAACTTAATGATAATACAACTCATCCCATTTAGTTTTTCATTAAAAAGAAAGGTTACAAGAAGTGAAATGTCACTCTTTCACTACATCCCTCTTCAAATTCGAATTTCCTCTCATTTTTTCTAAATATATATATTTTATATCAATTTAAGTTAAGGGAATAACAAGGGTGAGAAGGAGAAAGGCTTTCTACACATTTTGTTCTTTGATATCCAAGAAAATTCAAGGTTGGTAGAGGTACAAGTATTTACTTCATTTCAAATTATGATTTTCGATAAATGTTCGAATAAAATTGTACTTCCGGGTACAGTACTTAGGTACGATAACAGTATGAATGATCATTCTCCGACTCTATGTGTTATGATAATGCTATAGTAATTGAATTTTCGGAAATCCATCTACGAGTGACGGTATGAATCAATAGTTCGAAATTTCTTGTTTGATAACGAAATGCACCGATGACATCTATTGAGTTTCCAACTCATGAGTTTATTCCCTTTCTACAGATTGATTTGACTTGCTTGGGGGTGGATGATGTCAGATGGAGATGCAACATGCCATGGAGAAGCCCGTGATTTATTAATCTTTAGTTGATTATGAAATGTTTACTTTTTCTTTAAATTAGATTTCTATAGATGTCATGTGTGGATCTACTCTACGAACATTCTTTGTAAATAAATTATATTTAAAAGTAGATATATGTCATAGGAATAAATTTACAAATCACCGTTTACAAAAAATATGTTAGCGATTTAAAGTTTTGTTGTCTCTTTAAAATAGTTAGATTCCGCCTCGTCTTTAAAACTTCATAACTCCTTCGTTACTTTGTATTTTTGTACAAAATCAGTGCCGTTAGATAGCCTAATAAGTTATTTATTGAATGAATTTGGAGTCATGTCAATCCGATGTCTGTAGAATTTTATATGTTGCATAAAGTGAACTGCACTAGGTAGAGTCGCCATTTTTTCAGCTTTTGCCTTGACTTCAAAAATTCATGACTCGATCATTACTTGGAATTTCCAAATGAAACCAATTAGATTTGATAGTCTCATGGATTAACTATTGAATAAATTTGAAATCATGTGGTTTTGATGTCTATGGAATTTTATACGTCATTTTAAGTTAACTGCACCGATTTACCTTTTAACTGGATCGCTATTGGATTTTGAAAAAATATTTTAATACCTCATATAATGCCGATTGGAAGCTATTTTTTGAATATGTCATATTATAAGGAGTTTCCTCCTTTACATTAAAATTTGATGAAGTTTCGAGCCTGATAGCTATGCGAACAAGTTTATTTTGATAATTACCGTTTGAGATAAAAACTGAAACAACAATATTACTTTTAAATAGTAGTTACATGCATATACGGTATGATGCATACACGGTATGCTGTAAATACGGTATGATGTAAATATGGTATGCTGAAAATATGGTATGTTGCATATATAATATGCGTTAATCCAATATGTAAAGTGCATATACGGTATGAATGAATTTAATTTTTTTAAAATTGTTTTCTTTTAGTATTAAATTATGTTTAAAAAAATTAATTCTTTATACCTTCCACTAAAAATAAGTTAAACAAATTTATGGCTAAATTACAATTAATCTAGTGACGTTTCGGTCCATGCGGGTCGGGGCGTTACAGCGTGGTATCAGAGCACAAGTTTAGTCGATTCTGTAGACTTGTCTTTTTTTAAATAATATTATTTTAAGTACAAATAAGAAATTTGAAGATGAAAAAAATGAAATATTTAAGGCACTCCATGGCACCTCGCATCCATCAGTTGACCTCATCCTACGACCCAGGTATGTTTAGCTAAGCAAAATTAAAACCTTTCTTATGCAAAATGTTATGATTCTATAGTTATGTTTTCCATGTTTCACTATATTTTATATTTTTCTTTATGCATACCTTATATGTAAAGATAAGTGTAGTTTGAAAAAAAATGATTTATTCAAAATACATTTATTGGGCTAGAGCTTAAAGTTATGGGTGGCAAATGGCAAAGGAAAGTAAGAAATTCAAGGGAAAGGAACCATATTAGTTAATAGGAGATAGATATTCGAGCTTACCTAGATTTTGAGGCTGACGAATTTGTAGACCTTGACAATTACGTACGAAAATGTTTACTAACATTTGCTAAATGCAAAGAATGATGATTAGTGACTGACAAGCAATATGTCATTTACTAGAAACTCTTGCACCTTGTGAGAAACAAATTGCAAAGTTTATACAAGAAAATATGCTATCCCAAAATTTTGGAAAGTGAACCTAAGAAACTTGACTTTGAGGTTTTCGCAGTGCATGTATCCATAATTGAGAGACTAAGATCGGTGATGTTATCTCTCACATGGGACCCGAATAGGTAGTGATATCAGATGATGTAGTCGTACTGTCATTTGTGACCAATACTAGCGAAGAAGAAGAGAAAAACCCAGAGGAGGACCTAGAAGAAGACTATAAGTAAAATGAGTAGAGATTACTCGTTTATTAAAAAAAAAATTATTAAATTTTTCGAAGGCATAAACCCCTACTTTCGATGGAGCATCTGGTCAACTAGTAGTTGAGGAATAACTTCATAAGTTAGAACGAAGTTTTCGACTCATAGACTGCACTGATGCCCAAAATGTCCAATGTACAGAGTTTATTTTTATCGCTAATGCAAGTCACTGGTGGGATTCGATATTTCAAACTAAGACCCCAGAGCAACAACTGACGCTAATGTGGGGAACAAATCAAGGAGGAAGTGATGGATAAGTATTTTCCTCAGTCTTTAATGGATTTCAAGGAGAACAAATTCCTTCAGTTTAAGCAGGGTAATATGTCCCTGATTGATTATGAGCGAAAATTCGACCAACTTTCATGATATGCCTCACACTTGGTGGACACGAAAATTAAAAAGACTTGAAGGTTCGAGCAAGGGTTAAACACAGACTTGAACATGATTCTTATGTCAAATCATTTCACTTCTAATATTACTTGTAATAAGTCAGAGAGTACACTAGAAGTTAGCATCCCATCAGGCAGAACATTGAACACTGATCAATTCGCTAGGTCCGTGAATCTTAAAATTGAGGAAAAAACAATTGAAGCTAACTTGTATGTGATAGAGATGAAAAACTTTGATATGATTTTGGACATGGATTGGTTAAGATATTATTATACAACCATTCATTGCAGAGAAAATGAAGTGTCTTTTTAGAAACCAAGAGAAGAACAATTTTCTTACCCTGGAATAATGACCACACCCCATCTCCAACAAGTATCGGCTTTACAAATTGAGAAAAGAAACATCTCGAGGGTATCTAGTTAACATCTCAGGAGGAAAATAGACAACAATAAAGATTGAGGATGTGCTAGTAGTACAAAAAATTTATAGATATATTTTCAGAAGATCCAATCTACCTAGTATTCCACCAGATAGATAAGTGAAATTCACAATAAATCAGGTTCTCGGAGTGGCACTAGTATCTAAAGCTCCATACCGAATGGCTCCAAAGGAACTTCACGAGTTGAAAATTCAACTTCAAGAATTGTTAGACAATGGCTTTATTCGACCAAGTGTATCCCCATGGGAAGCACCAATATTGTCATAAAGAAGAAAGATGGAAGTATGAGGATACGTATCGACTAAAGGGAGTTGAACCATTTGATCATCAAGAATAGGTATCTCTCCCGAGAATTGAGGATTTGTTTGATCAATTAAAATGGGCTAAGGTATTTTTCTAAGATCGATGTAAGATATGGATATCATCAATTGAAGGTTAAGGTAAGCGATATACCTAAAACAACTTCTAGAATTCGTTATGGATATTATAAGTTCACAGTTATACTGTTCGGGTTGACAAACACTCTGGCAGTGTTCATGGATCTATTGAATCGTGTATTTCATCAGTTTTTCGATCAATTTGTCATAGTCTTCATTGATGACATTTTAATATATCCTAAGAGTAAAGATTAACATGAGAAATATCTTAGAATAGCTCTAAAAATATTGCACAAGAAAAAGTTATACACCAAATTTAAAAAGTGTGAATTTTGGCTTAAGCGAGTTGGATTCCTTGGTCATGTAGTTACTGCCCAAGGAATTGAAGTAAATTCGATAAAGGTGGAAGCGATAACTAATTGGAAGACACCGACTAATGTCGGTAAAGTTCAAAGTTTTCTGGAATTGGCTGGATACTATCAGAGATTTATAGAAGGATTTTCCAAAATAGTTGGACCAAAGACACAATTGCCAAGGAAAGGAGTAAAGTTTCAATGGACAGATAAGTGTGAGCAAAGTTTTCAGGAGCTAAAACAACAATTGATTAAAGCATCTGTATTAACAATACCTGAATGTTCAGAAAGACTTGTTATACATAGTGATGCATCCAAATACGGTTTGGGATGTATACTAATGCAACATGGAAAAATAATTACCTATGTGTCAAGACAATTGAAGCAACATGAGCAGAACTACCCGACGCGTGATCAAGAACTTGCAGCGGTGGTTCATGCATTAAAGTTATGGCGTCATTACCTATATGTAGGAAAGTGCGACATTTACATGGATCATAAAAGTCTTAAATATTTCTTTACACAGAAGGAATTGAATATGAGACAAAGACAATGGTTGGAGCTAGTAAATAATAATGTTTGCACTATTCATTACCATCCTGGTAAGGCTAATGTTGTTGTTGATGCTTTAAGTAGAAAGTCGATGGGACAGTTGGCATCATTACCTACTATTTTGATGGAGTTGATCAAAGACATGAAAAATTTTCGAATCGAAGTAATTACCACACCAGAACAAGTCACTGTTCATTTAGCAACTTTGATGGTTCGACCCACTCTTAGAGACCGAATCATAGAAACACAGGGTAAAGACCCATTTTTTTAGAAGATCAAGAACGAGATTGGTACTGATAAGAGAAATGATTTCGAAATAGCTTTTGATCAGGAACTAATGTTTAAGGAAAGAATTCTTGTACCTAAGGATGAAGTTTTGAGGAATGAGATATTGGAGAAGCCTCATTCTATCCCGTACGACGCACATCCTGGTGGTACAAAAATATATCGAGACCTTCGAGATACATTTTAGTAGAGGAACATGAAAGGAAGTATAGGCTTATTTCTGACAAAATGCATAGTGTGCCAACAAATTAAAGAGGAACATTAAAGATCGGCAGGATTATTAAATCCATTGGACATACCTGAATGGAAGTGGGAACATATTACGATGGACTTTGTGGTTGGATTTTCGAAGTCAACAATAGGACATAATGCTATATGGGTAATAGTGAATCGTCTAACAAAGTTTGCTCATTTTCTTCCAATAAAAATAACATTCAGTCTAGATTAGTTGGCGCAGTTGTATATTAGAGAGATTATAAGATTGCATGGTGTCCATATGTCCATTGTATCTGATAGAGATCCGAGATTTACGTCAAAGTTTTGGAAGAGCTTACAAGAAGCTATGGGAATGAAATTGAATTTCAGTACGGCGTATCATCCTCAATCTGATGGTCAATCTGAAAGGACCATTCAAACTTTGAAAGACATGCTAAGGACCTGTGTTCTGGATCTAGGAGGTAGTTAGGAATCGTATATATCTTTAGTGGAATTTGCATATAATAATATTTTCAGGCAACTATTGGAATTGTATCGTATGAAGCTCTCTATGATAGAAGATGCAGATCACCTGTTCATTGGGATGAAGTTGGAGAAACGAGAGTCTTGGGACCAGAGATCATTGAAAGAACAGTTGAAGTCATTGATAAGATCCGTACTAGGATAAAGGCCGAGTAAGATAAACAAAAAAGCTATGCAGATACTAGGAGAAAAGACTTGGAACTTGAAGTTGGAGAGAAAATTTTTCTAAAGGTGGCACTAATAAAGGATGTACTTTGGTTCGGCAAGAAAGGCAAACTACGACCACGTTATATCGGACCTTTTGAAATACTTGATAGGGTCGAGAATGTGGCTTATCGACTGGCTTTGCCGCCTGAACTATCAACCGTCCACAATGTGTTTCATATATCGATGATCAGGAAGTAAGTGCATGATCCTAATCATGTGATCAATTATCAACCCCCGGAAGTACACAAAGATTTATCTTATGATGAATTACTATTAAAATACTGGATCAAAAGGTACATAAATTAGGGAACAAGGAGATTCAACTTGTCAAAGTGCAATGGAATAATCATGGAATAGAAGAATCTACTTGAAAAAGAGAAGAAGTCAAAGATAAATATCGGACACTCTTTGCCAATCCATAAGGTAAATTTCGAGGACGAAATTTTCTTTAAGGTGCAAGGGACGTAAAAGCCCGAGAAATAAAATGAAATTAGGCTATTATGTTGTGATGATCTAATACCATAAGCCTAACTCATTCAAAAAACGAGCTATGGAAGCTCAACCCATTTAAGATTTTGAAAGCTCCAAGCCATAAGTTAATTAAAAGCCCAATAATTTAAGAGATCAAGTTTAAATAAATTTGATTACGAAGATTTAATGAATAACTGGGTTGCCACAATAGTCATCTACATGAAATTTCATATAGGCAACCCAGGTTCGAATCAGCATGTAGATGTTTTTATAAAACTTTTTATGAATTATTTTTTTAGGCTTAAAAACTCTTCAAATTTTTAGTTAAAGATCCAATTTAACAAACTTAATGATAATACAACCCACCCCATTTAGTTTTTCATTAAAAAGAAAGGTTACAAGAAGTGGAAGGTCACTCTTTCACTACATCCCTCTTCAAATCCGAATTTTCTCTCATTTTTTCTATAAATATATATATATATATATATATATATATATATATTCAATTTAAGCTAAGGGAATAACAAGGACGAGAAGAAGAAAGGCTTTCTACATATTTTGTTCTTTGATATCCAAGAAAATTCAAGGTAAGTAAAGGTGCAAGTGTTTACTTCGTTTCAAATTATGATTTTCGATAAATGTCTGAATAAACTGGTACTTTCGGGTACGATACTTTGACACTGCAATAGTTTGAATGATTATTCTTCAACTCTACGTGTTATGATAATGCTATAGTAATTGGATTTTCGAAAATCCATCTACGTGCGACGGTATGAATCAATAGTTTGAAATTTCTAGTTTGATAATGAAATGCACCGATAACATCTATTGAGTTTCAAACTCATGGGTTAATTCCCTTTCTAAAGATTGATTTGACTTGCTTGGGGGTGGATGATGTTAGATGGAGATGCAACATGCCATGAGAAGTCCGTAATTTAATATCTTTAGTTGATTATGAAATGTTTACGTTTTCTTTAAATTAGATTCCTATAGATGTCATGTGTGGATCTATTCTACGAACTCTGTGAATAAATTATATTTAAAAGTAGATATATGTTATAGGAATAAATTTACAAATCACCGTTTACAAAAAATATGTTAGCGATTTAAAATTTTGTTGTCTCTTTAAAATAATTAGATTCTGCCTTGTCTTTAAAACTTCATAACTTCTTCGTTACTTGGTATTTTTACACAAAATCAGTTAGATAGCCTAATAAGTTAGCTATTGAATGAATTTGGAATCACGTCAATCCGATGTCAATAGAATTTTATATGTTGCATAAAGTGAACTGCACTAGGTAGAGTGGCCGTTTTTTTAGCTTCTACCTTGACTTCAAAAATTCGTGACTCGACCATTACTTGGAATTTCCAAATGAAACCAATTGGATTTGATGGTCTCATGGATTAGCTACTGAATAATTTTGAAATCAAATGGTTTTTATGTCTGTGGAATTTTATATGTCATTTTAAGTTAACTGCACCGGTTTACATAGTCACTGTTGGGTTTTGAAAAAATATTTTAATACCTTATATGATGCCGATTGGAAGCTAATTTTTGAATATGTCATATTATAAGGAGTTTCCTACTTTACATTAAAATTTGATGAAGTTTCGAGATCGCTAGCTATGCAAACAAATTTATTTTGAAAATTACTGTTTGAAATAAAAACTGAAATAACAATATTACTTTTAAAGTTTTACAAATTTTCACATCAATAGTGGTTACATGCATATACGGTATGATGCATACACGACATGCTGTAAATACGGTATGATGCAAATACCTCATTTTGGGATTTTTCAAGTAAATTTTACAACTTAAATTCGGTTAAAAGCCTACAAGCACCTTTTATATTGGTATTAGAGCCAAAGTAGGTTGTTTTCATTCTCAAACACATGCTGAAAATGTTTTAGAATTATTAAAATGCATGAATCTTGATTTTCTTTCAAAGATTGAATGGCGTTAATGACAACTTTTGATACACTTCATATACATTCATGAAATTTATACTATATGTTCATGATATTATGGAGAATATATTTGGAAAATTTCACTTTGTTTGGAGTTGTATTTTGGGATAGAAATCGAACCCTAATTTTAAAAATTGAAACTTGATCGGATGATAATTTCTTGCACATTAAGTTCCAAGATGCCCATCTTTCCAATAGTATAAAGAACATAATTTTTTTGCCTTGAATTGAAGAAGTTATGGCCTTCCAAAGTTTTGCCAAAAAAAAAAAAAAAACATTTTCTTTGGGCAGACGAACAGTAACCCATAAAAATAAAAAAAAAAAAAATAAAATAAAAAATAAAACTGAAAATAAAACTGTTACTGTATAGGTATTGAAAAATTGCATGTTGGTCCCTCAAATATTACAAGTACAATTTGGAAAATTTGCATGTTGGTCCCCATACTTTTGAATGTTTTAAATGTAATTTGGAAAATTGCATGTTGGTCCGTCAAATATTACAAAATGCAATTTGAAAAATTGCATGTTAGCGCCAACAATTTTGAATGTTGTTTATTTCAATACCAATTTGAAAAGTTATATGTTGATCCCAAAATTATACATATATAATTTTTGAACTTGATTAAATTCTGAATTTTTTTTATAAAAATCAAGAATATTTGTTATGGGATATTAGCCTAGTGAGAGTTATTTTTTTTAGTGCTCTCATTTTTTTAAATGAAAAATATTCCGAAAGTATTTGATATACCACATTTTCTATACGTTTATGAGTGACTAGTTTTCGATTATTGTGCTTGATCAGATGTGCTGGATCAACGTACGTTTTTAGTATCTTTAAAGGGAAAACTAGTAGAGCACGGGTTGTGCAACGTATTGAAAAATTATGTGCTTATATAACTATGAAATGGATTCACGACATAACCTAATACGACACATAAAATATCTTGAAGCAATGCGTCAAGAAGTGATGCATTTGGGTCAACCTATATGTGAGATGGAAAATATATATCATTTAATGAGGACGCTTTCTAAACATTGGCATGATGTTGCTATTGAACTTTTGGATAATTCACCCCCTATGCTATAGTTATTTGATCAGGATCTTGAAGAGGAAATGGAATTTATAAAATGAGAATTTTATAATTAATTTAGGTATTTGTGGTTAGTTCAATATTGTCGAACAATATCACTATTAAATTTTATTTTTTCAAGTTTAGTAGTTTTTAAAGATGTTTAATATGGTCGCATGTACATATTTGACATTTTGATATTTATGCATATGTTTCATATTCGTCAGATGTATTGAAAATGTCTTACTGATTTGTACATGATAAATTGATTAATTTAGTGGGAGATTTAAAGTTGAAAGAATTTAAGTAATTCTAACATAGTTACTATGAGTTTGCACTATGAAATTAATTGTTTGATAATGAAACATTAGGATAATGGACGAAGATTGGGAACTTAGTGGACTTTTGACTCCATGTCTAGTGTGAAATTATCATAAAATTAATTTACATGAGTGCAAAATGATGTATTTATAAATGGATATTTGTATAATTGTCTATAAAATTTTGACAAATCATGGCATCTAAGAATATCATAGCTGACTTTAATAAGGGTGACAAATTAAATGGTGATAACTATAACACTTGGCACCATAAAATTTGGTATGTGATGGAGGAATAAGATTGCCTTGAAGGCATTAACGACGTGATGGAAGACCCAGGGGTAGGTCAAACTGTTCAATAGAGAAGGGATCATGAAACTTACCTAACATGGAAAAAAAAGGATTCCGCCGCTCGTGCAATTTTGGTAAGTTTCATGGTTGACGATCTCATTCATGAGTGTGAACAATTCCCGACTACTCATGACATCTGGATATATTTGAGATAGAATTATGGTGATACTAGTGTAACTAGACTGAGGCAGCTGACAATTAAGTTTGATACTTACAAGAAACTTTCTAATCATAACATCACAAAAACATGTGAGTACCATGTCTACTATGATTAGGGAGCTGAAATCGGCTGGTCAAATTCTCTCTGATGAGCAGGAAGTTCAGGCTTTGATTAGTTCTCTTTTTGATAATTGAGAGCATCAGAAAGTCAATCTGACTCATAATGATAGCTTCAAAACTTTTGCTAATGCTGCCCACCATGTGGAACTAGAGGATGAGCGCCTTAATGTAGCTAAATCTTTGGAGCAAGCTTTTGTTGCTGAATTTAGTTCTAAGAAAGCTTCAGGCTTTAAGCGTAAGAAGAATTAGTTCAAAGGTGGGAAAAGAAACTAGATAGGGACCTAAAAAGAACAAACACAAGTGCAACAAGAGGGGTAAATGGTTTGAAAAGAAGAAAGATAAGAGCAAGTTGAAATGCTTCAACTATCAAGTGCTAGGTCACTTCGATCAGGAATTCCCTGAGCCAAAGGAGATAACTCTTATAATACTTCTTTTAGTGTTGTTTATGTTTCAAGCACTGTTATGCTAACTGATTCTTATCCTATGTAAATTGTAGACTCAAGACCAACATATAAGTAACCAGGATCAAAAAGCATTTATGGAGTTTCGTCGATTTTTAGCTGGTACAAAGTGGATATACGTCGGTAACGATAATAGAGTGGAGGTGAAAGGGATCGATACATGCAAGTTACATTTGTATGGTGGTCGTACTATTCTCCTTTATGATGTCCTATTTGCACCGAGGATACAAAGGGGTTAAATTTTCGTTATTATTCTTTTGAGCTTAGGTTCCAGTTTGAACTGTTGTGGTAACTATATTCATATAAACAATGGTAATGTATTTTGTAGATTTGGACATGTAGAATGTGGTATTGTAATGTTGGATTGTGATCCAAACAATTATAATTATTATGTTTATCGTTGTTTCTCTATGAATGTATCTTCTTCTTCTAAAGATTTGAATGTTTATACATAGGTATGACATGCTATATTAGGACATATGAGGTAAGAGAGAATGAATAGGTCAGCCAAAGAAGGCTTGCTAGGTTCAATCTCTAAGGTTTTGTTACCTACTTGTGAACATTGCCTAATCTAAAAAAAAAAAAAAGAACTTCATTGCAGTTAGTCCATTCAGATATATGCGGCCCGTTGAATGTGAGGGCAAGACATGAAGCCTTTTATTTCATTACTTTTATAGACGATTTCATGTGGTATTGTTATGTCTATTTAATTTCTCATAAATTAGAGGCATTAGAATACTTTAGAGAATATTTAAATATGGTAGAAAATCAAATAGATAAAAAGATAAAAGCCTTAAGAACTGATCGAGGACGTAAATATCTGTCCGAAGAGTTTAGAGAATTTCGTAATGATAAGGGAATCATACAACAAAATGGTATTGCTAAGATGAGGAATAGAACGTTGCTAGAAATGGTGAGATTCATGATGGCCTGCGGAGGCTAACTTACCTATTTTTTATTGGGAAGATGTTTTGTCAACTACAAATTATATTCTGAATAGTGTTCTCGCTCAATCGGTTCCTACTACCATATCAGCTTTGGACAGGCAAAACCTCTTATTTGAGTTATCTTAGATCTTGGGGATCAGCTGCCTATATCCATGATTTCTCAAGTAAGTTTAGAAAATTAGTTGCTAGAGGTAAGAAGTGTATCTTTATAAGATACTTAGACCAATCTAAAGGATATGTGTTCATAGGTGAAAATCAAGATGGGACTATAATTGAGATGAAGTCATGTGATGTGACATTTCTTGAGAGTTATTTTCCTAGCAAGGGAGAAATGAAAAATGGAGAACCTTTATATGAATTGGATGATAGAGTTGTACTTGATAGATCAATTGAAGTACAAGAGGAAGCACTTCCACCTACCGATCCAAGTGGGAGTAATTTATCTACAAATCCAAGTGACCGGGTCACATTGGAGCTTTCACTTCGTAAAAGTACTAGAAAAAGTATGCCTAAACGTCATTTAGAGATTGAAGGACATGTTTTCCTAGTATCTAAGAAGATGATGAAGAACCATAATCAGTATAAGAAGCTCTATCATACCCTGCAAAGGAAAAATGGAAGAACGCAATAGAAGAAGAGATGGAGTTTATAAAATCGAATCAAGTCTGGGACTTGGTTGATCTTTCATCTAGTCGAAAAGCCATTGGGAACAAGTGGATACTCAAAATAAAGTGAAGAGTTGATGGGACTATAGAGAGCTATAACGCTCGCTTGGTTGATCTATGACCTGAAGTAGTCTTTTTGACAGTGGTACTTGAGATTTGACAAAGTAGTTATCTTGTACGATTTTGTCATGGTGGATGAAGATCACTATATTTATTTGAAAATGTATGATGAGAAATTTGTAATTTTATCTCTCTATGTAGATGATATATTAATGGCTAGGAATGATAAGGAGTGTATTAAAACCATTAAAAAATGGTTATCCTCAAATTTTAAACTGAAGCACATGGGTGAAGGATTACATATTATGTCTTAAAATCTATGGATATCGTTCAAAGATGCTTCTTTCTCTATCACGAGAGCTATATATGAAGAAAATTCTTGAAAGTTTCAAAATGGAAAGTTACAATCCCATTGACACTCCTGTATCGAAAGGCGAAACTCCAAGTCTTCAAATGTGTCCTAAAACTCTTGAGAAAAATAAGAAATGTCCAAAGTTCCATACTCCAATATGGTTGGGAGCTTGATGTACGCTATGATGTTTACTCATCCCAGCATTTGTTATGCCGTCGGTTTGGTCAGCAAGTATCAATCTAATCCCGGAAGAGAGCATTGAAAAATTGTTAAAAGGATATTGAGATACTTGAAGAGTATTGCCAATTATTCACTGTGCTATCAATGAAATGATTTGTGCTTAAAAAGATACACTAATGCTATTTGGGTGGAGACCTAGATGAGTACAAATTAGCTTCAGGATTGTATTCCTGAGTAATAATGGCACCATCTCTTGGAATAGCAAGAAACAAACATGCATTTCCTTATCCACAATGGAAGCAAAATTCATAGCATGTGCTTCAGTAGTTCATGAAGCTATTTAGCTAAGGAGATTCTTACAACATCTAAGAGTCTTTAGTGGTGATGTGAGACCTATATTGATTTACTGTGATAGTCAGGCAACCATTGCATATACAAAGGATCCCAAGTATCATAGCAAAATCAAACACATTGATACAAAATTAATTTTGTAAGAGACATCATAGGAAAAAAGGAAATGAGTTTGCAGTATATTTCTACACAGTAAATGGTAGCTGATCCATTTACAAACCTATCCCTAGGGATGTTTTTATGACTTATGTTAAATCTCTGGGATTGCATAGAATTTAAACTGTGCAATATGTAAACTTTTTCATATAAGTCCATGAATAAACAATGTTTTGAGTCATACGTTAACATTAATCTTTTGTTGTGATTTTTAGATTACTATTTATATGCATACATAAAGTATGTCAAATAGGTCGATATTGGTTCACTCATACGAACAATTGCCTTAGTTATTTTGAGGTATGCTGAGATGAGATATAGTGATCATATTGTGTACATATTCCAGTCGCCTTCCAGTTGGACAATTGTATTAATTATTTGAGTTTTGTGATACAATAGTGAATACAATATGAATGAGAAAGCTGAGTATGTTCTAAAATAAATTAAGGGATCAGAAATACTTTATCTTGTGTTACAAAATATGTCTAAGGTATAACAAGAAATATATATTTTCTTCTAGAGTTGCTATATATCTCTAACAGGTGTATAATGTTGTGGGCTCTTAATTAACTCACTAGTCGCACGATCCATTTACCTGTATGAACTTGGAGTGTTGATATTAATATAATTGATACTATATTAGAATCAGGTCAAACCAATCATATGGAAGTGGGAGATATTGGAAGAAAATGGGTCACCCTTTGGAAATGAATTTTGGAGAGAGTAGTTGAAAATTAAATTTGAAAGTTAACTTCCCCCAATCAATAACTTCCATATACACCCACTCCACCAAAAAATGAAAAACAACCAACACACATGCAAAAATTCGGGTTCCTTCAAAAGGTGAAAAATAGATGTAGGTGGAGACATGATTTTTGGGAATATAACATCTCAAATTGGGTTCTTGGATTGTGAACAATAAACTTTTTCCTCAGTGATCGAGTTTTTGACCGAGAAGTGCGTACAAAACGGTGTTGAAAGCAAGTAATTCAACCTTGTTTTGACTCTTTTCAAGTAAGTTCTACAACTTAAATTTCGTTAAAAGCATGGAAGCACGTTTTGAAGGATCCAACTTTGGTTGAAACTTATATGAGTTTGGTGTTTTTTATGAATTTTTCTAAAGGTTCGTTTGGCATGACTTTGGCTTCTACTTTTGTTCTTATAATAACTCCTGGAAAAAGCTACAGTAATTTCTATTTGAAAACTAATTTTTTAAAGCATTTCTTATTCCATAAGTACTTTTAGAGGAAGACACATTAGCTAGAGGAAGTCACATTAGATCAGTTTCCTCTAAAAGCTCTTCTAACTACCAGGAGAACTTTCATAAAATTAGCCTAGTAGATCCAAAAGCAACTTTTGTTTTGGAACTTGGAAACTTCTTTTGATTTTTCAAAAACCATGTCAAATGGCCCTTAATTAAGATTCAAATTTTGAGACAGCATAACAAGCAATGCTCTCATTATTGAGATAATATTCGCTTTATCTATAGTATCATTGAGAGGCTAGTTCTTCTGAAAAAATAATTCATTATGTTAAAAAGAGTCAATAACTTCAAGGGAAAATTGCAGCAGAGATCTCAAACCTTTAAAACATTAGCAGACTTTCTCCAAACCTTTAATTTGTTGCAACCGTCACCCCAAACCTTTCGAAACGTTGCAGCAGAGGCCCTTTTTGACGGTTTTTATCCAAATATCTGTTAGTTGACTAAGAAATTGATTTTGACCATATTTTTAATATTTTTTAAAGGGTAAAATAGTAAATTTCCATTTATTACATTAAAAAATGTTAGAAATTAAATTTAAAAAAAAATAAGAATAAGAAAAAAAAACCATCATCTTCTTCCCAACACCCCACCCCACCCCACCCCTACCCCCACCTCAAATCCAACTTCAATAATCGACAACCGCCGTCGCGCCACCGTCTTTCTTGATAGAGGGAGAAAAAGGAAATTTCTCTTGAAAGATTTCTCTACAAATTCATTCAATTATGGTTTTGCTTCCCACTTTGAATTTTTGTATTTATCTTGGCAAAATCCTCAAAAACAAATCAACACATATAGTTTGATTCCCAATAAACTGCCTATTTCAAAAAATAAAAAAAAATAAGTGGAAGATGCGGGGGGAGGGGGGCATTCTAATTGGTTTGCAAAATAGGAAGAGGAATTGCCATCACAAAGTTGATGCCTTTATCACAAACCCTATAACCCTTGAGCTTGCACTGGCCTTTGATATTCGAAACCCACCACTAAATCACACCCATCAGAGCACTCCCCCGCTACCACAGACCACATCGTACTCTTCTCAACCTAACTCTTCCGTGGAATTCAACTCGACTGAGTTGGTTGCGTTGGGAGGGGGTGGTGATGGTGGAGTAGCCAGTGTCGGACGTGGATCGGGGTCGGAGGAGCCGGCTCGGACTCTGAAGCGGCCACGACTTGTTTGGTTTCCTCAACTGCAGAAGAGATTCATGGATGCTGTGGCTCATTTGGGAAGAAGACAATGTTTTTTTTCTTATTCTTATTTTTTAAATTTAATTTCTAACATATTTTAATGTAATAAATGGAAATTTACTATTTTACTCTTTCAAAAATATTAAAAATATGATTAAAGTCAATTTCTTAGTCAACTAACAGATATTTGGATGAAAACTATCAAAAATGGTCTCCGTTGCAACGTTTCGAAAGATTTGGGATTATGGTTACAACAAATTAAGGGTTTGGGGAAGTCTGCTAATGTTTTAAAGATTTAGGCCTCTACTACAATTTTCCCTAACTTCAATGCCAAAGGACATTAATTTCATCTGCAAGGAGATGAGATTTTTTGGGAGGCAAATGCATTATGATTTGTTTGATCCCCATTATTTTCAAAACACATTTTTTTTTTCCTTTTAATCACACATTTTTCAATAAAATAATATTACACACTAATTCAATTTTATTTTTTTTTAACCACATATTCACCATCACTCTATTATTCCAAGATGCATTCTTACATGAAAAATGAGGTTCAAACAAGATATATACAAGGGTAAAGGACAAGATAAAAATGAGTCTACACTGCGATTGTTCTCAGTTCAATTATTCTTTCAAATAAATTGAGACGTCACAATAATTTTATAATGTCAAAATTTTAGTTGGACTAATTCAGCTTTTAAAAGAAAAATAGTTCAACTAGAATATTAACACTTCAAAATTATGCTGACGTGCCAAAATTGATTAAAGAGATTGTCAAAGTGGACTACATCTAGACTAGAGAAGAGTGTATCATGCTAATTAATATGAACTACTGTTGTCTCAACCGAAACTCAAATCATTAAGGTAGCGATTGGTTTGCATTTTCATTTTCAAAACGATTTTTAGTTGTCCCCGAAAATGGCCCTGTTTTCCGCATTTTGAGCGTTTAGGCAATTTATAACTGAAAACGCTCAAAATGATAAAAAGTTGTTTTACGTTTTCAATTATAAATTTTAACTCGTTTTCGAAAATGCGTTTTCAAAAACGACGGACCAAACACGTTTCCGCGTTTTTGATAACAGAAAACGAAAAATGACCCGAAAACGACAAACCAACCGCACCCTAACTTTTTTTCTACTTCTATTCACATCAGCTACCAGACAGAAAATATAATACTAGCAAAATCCAATGATAAGAACAAGATGTCCCGCAAAGTAACACCAACTTGGCTAATTG
This sequence comes from Olea europaea var. sylvestris, assembly GCF_002742605.1. Lineage (NCBI taxonomy): Eukaryota > Viridiplantae > Streptophyta > Magnoliopsida > Lamiales > Oleaceae > Olea > Olea europaea. The sequence continues at coordinate 17,644,748 of NC_036246.1, forward strand.
AATAGTTCAAATCCGTTCGGACAGGAGACAAAAAATGAATAAATAAATAAATAAAAATAAAAAACGGTCATGTCCCCATCCCATTGCATTAATAGCTGAAGTATGTTGTGTAACACTCTCTTTCTTATTCAATTATTGTTAGATCTCTATATCTCTATTTATTTATAAAATGAACATGATAGATGGGTTGAACTTGAATAAATTGTAATTCACATCATTTAAGATGAGCAGGGGCGGATTTAATGGGAAGCTGGGAGAATTTTTTTTGGCTAATAATAGATAGAATTTTTAAATTATATATTTGATAGTTCATATTAACAACGAACATTTTTGATAGTCTAGTTGGTTAGTCCTTCTACTATTGAATTGGAGGTCTTGTGCTTGAAACTCTTCAAAAGTAATATTTTTTTTTATAATTTTTGTATTTCTACCATTTTAATCAAAACAAATGTAAGGAAAGTTATTCGAACTTGCTACATTCTTTAAATATATTGAGCACTTTACCATCATGACAACTATTGATTTTTAGCATATAGTGTAACAAATATAAAATATGTTCAATTTTACTGGTTTAATGCAAGTAGCACCGTTGTCCCTCTAGATTTTCTTTTTCTTTTTTTCCCTCTAATCAATTGATTTGAGAGTTCGGTCAATAATGATGGGTAAATTTGTAGGAAAATTGAGTTTAGTGTCATAAGGAATCTTTCAACAAAACTTATTTAATTAATAAAATGTTCCACTTTTCGTTCATAAAAAATCGATTGTGAAAAAGTGAAATCATAAAAACACATAAAATTAATATAAGCACATAAATAATTTCAATTTTGTTAATATAATAATGCTTGTTTAATTAACTTTAATCATAAATTGAATATTGGCATTTTGTTAATATATATTTCCTATTTAATTGAAAAATAAATTAGGACATTTTGCAGATTATGGAAGATTTTTTCATCCAAAATGAAAGTTTTTACCTAATTCTAGTTTTAATGGTGTATCTAGTTCTAACCCGTACAATTTTTTGAATATTATTTTTAATTAAAAATTAATAAAAAATCCCGTTATTACGGATGTTGGCTGTTGATAGTAAGCTTACAACGCTCACGATCCGCCCTAACTGAACTTGACTCCTAAATTCGCCCTTGTAGATGAGTACCACATTATCTGAGAGTTGGCTTAGTAAAGTTGTACTTCAATTGACACAAAATGTACTATCATTATTAGGCATATATAATAATAAAAAAATTATATAAAAAAGTAAATGGGAGAATTGGGACGAAAAATTGAGATATTTAAATCCCGTCCCAACCTCTTCCTGTCTTGTTCCTATATGTATGAGAGAGAGGAGCCAAACCAAATACCAAGCAAGATATCTCAACCTTGATAATTCAATATTCAAACTGGGTTCATAAAATTAAAGTGGGACCTCTATGATTTTTATCAACTTTATTGAAACCAAAACTTCCACGGCAAAGGATACGTAAAGAAAGACATGATAATGAACAAACTGCAAAATAATAAAAAGTTTTTAAAATGTCAATAATTGTACACAGTTAGAGGTTGAGGAGTCCAGCATTAAATTGGAAGTTCCAAGTCAGAAAAAAAATAGAAAAAAGAAACATCAAATATATGTCACATATGTTTTAATATAATAATCTGTACAATCTTTCATTAGTGCCTTTGGCTTTGGTAACTATGACAATGAGGTCTCCAACTATCTCTCTGTGACATTTAGATCCCCAACTGCCTATTGGTTGGACATTATTGCAATGTTATAACAAGTTTTGTACAAAGTACTTGATAAGTGATATTGTACAACAATTGTGTTCGTCGACCGTTGAAACGAAAAAGGTTGCTATGTTCTTTTTGCTGTGTGTCGCCACTCATGGAATAGTAGATAGGAGGAACATATAAGTCTTAATTTTATTGCTTTCTAATTTATTTACTTGTTTCAATTATTAGGAGTAAAGACATTGTTGTCTTTATATCGTATTGTAACATTTTTCTGGATTTTCTTGCTAAACATTCAAAAAATGTAGATGCTCTTAATTTTTTTGATGTTCAATGAGAAAAAAAATGGAGTTCGCTACCAATCTATCAATCATTTTTAAGTATTGCTTCAAGCAATGATGATTACCAAGAACTAATATTGATGGACTAAGTCTATGTCTTGCTTATATTTATAAATTATTTATAAATATTAAAGTCAATTTTAATTTACAAATTTCTAGGAATCCGACATTTTACAACCGAAGAATCACGATTGAATCCCCATTTGGGGTCAGGAGTGCTGGGAAGTACTAAATCATCCATATTAAAGTTAAATTGAAGTAATGCTTGTACTTCATAACCAAATCGATAGGTCGCGTTGTCCCATTTATCCTTTTGTTCATAAAATTCATTTCATGTTTAAAAAAATTAACGTGCATAAATCATATTCCAATAACGAATATTTTACATGCATAAAATTGGTACATAATTTTGACTTATCAAAATTAAATATGCAAAGTATAAATGATAAATTCATGAATATGAATTCAACCGAAGCAAGAGTTCTACTTTTTCTTCTTAAAACAATAATGCCCCATTGCTAATGATTTTACGGCATTCATCTTCAAGAAACAGTCCAAATTACGTAGACCAACGAATATAATGATATTTTGAACTTTATTTATATAAAAATTGATTTGAAATAAATGCTGAAATTATTTTGAAATGAATATGCATTAACATTATAATGCAATAATGAATTTGATGATGAATAAAATTTCATATATTGGAGTCTATGTAATGATCCAAAGTTGTGTTTCAAAAGACACAATTCAATGAAAGACTATCTAAGAAGACGGTTGAGAATCTACTGTCCAATTTACTATTCACCAAATTTATTATTGACCCATCATTCTGCGTGTGAGAGAAAATATCTAACAGTGTTAAAATAGTTGTTAAAGTGAAAAATTAAAATTGATTATCTGTTCATGTAAAATGATGCATCAATAATTAGTTGGAATGGAAAATAAATTAGATAGCAAAAGTTGGATCTCATCTCCTAAAACAACGACGATGAAAAAAATGTGACTTTTTACAAATGTCATGTCCAAAAAGATACAACTTTCCAGCCAAATTAACTTTCAAATACTTATTTCATAATATTCTTATTAAATTTTCAGCAATATCATGTATTTATGCGGATTATATTTGGTATTGATATTTCATTCAACGATTAACTATTTCTACTTAAAAATGCGTTAAAATTTTCAAAGGCAATTTTCTATACCAATTTCCAATAAGATATATTCGAATGATAAATCACCTTAATTATTGCCTTTCACGATAACTAGACCTCTTTTCCGACCATAGAATATAATTGGACCCATCTAAGATAGTTTACTTGGATGATGAAACATTTTTGTATATTAGTAATGATCTCCTAAGCAACGGACACCGGTGCTTAAGAGATCATTTTCATATATATTTATATGAGAAACAAATAATGCAGTTACCAAACTGCAATTTGCATGACGAATTGGACAAAACAAAGGCTATAAACAAAAAGTACATTCCCCGAAACCGTAGAACGGTATAATTCTAAACAAAAACTAAATTGAATTTTAAGCCACTAAATTGGCTGGTCAAACTCCTAAACCGATATGGTCAAGTGAAAAGATTCAATTTAATTAGAAAATTATGGAGTGCCGATTAGATGCTAAAGTGGCACTATTGCCACATTGATGGGATGTTAATTGACACCACTTGTATGGCGGTGGTTAGAAGGCATGTTCTAATGACTAGATAACATATTACGAGTAGAATCACGTGTCAGAGACGTCAATTTGAAAATGACACATGAAAATGCACATGAAGAAATTGATTTACCCGATGATGCTGGGAAATATATGGAGTGTTATTTTGCCCATTTTCGGACACGGGGCACGTACGATGCCGAATGAGTTGTTTTGGAGTTTTGGAGGGTTTTTTTAACGTATAATTAATCTATGATCCCAGAAACCAAAACTGGTTGCAACAAAAGTTCATGGGACAGACGTTGAATATCGTGGTTGCCTGATTGGACACGAATTGTCGTAACAATAACGCTCGAGTTTCCTACAACGAGAAGTTGAAGAGCCAAGAGCAGCCTATGAAATTTTACAACTAGTAGGATATTAATATTATAATTGATTTTTTCAACAAATCCCAACAGGGAGAAATTTTACACAATCACGCTGTTCATGTGAATGTCAAGTCTATGCTTACTAGGCTTAGGAGCGATTTAATTTGGATCGGTTTCGATTCCGACTTGAAATCAAAACTAAATTAATCGATTTGGATGAATTTCAATTCAAACCAATCCACTCTAATTCTTAAACCGAACTTGACCAAACCAAACAAAAACAAATCAATTTGATTCAGTACATTTCGATTAGTCGATTTGGACTTCTAGTCCGAATTAAAAAAGTTTTAAAAAAATTGTTTGAGTTTAAAAGAACTAGAATAATCAAATAATTTTATATTACAAGAACTATTGATTAACAAATAAAATAAGGTTGATAGAAATGGATCAACAGAAAATTTAATAATTTTGTTGTTTTTTTATATATTATGTAATATGACTACCTGAGTTAAAATATATATATATATATAATGAGCTTATTGAAGAAAATTTTCAGTACTATTACTTACTAGCAATATCATAAATTAGAGCGAATCGAGATATATTTATAAGATTATGGCTTATCTTTTACTATTTATTTTTCTTAAATTAAAAAAAAAAAAAAGATAAATATGTAAGTGGATTGAATTTAATCGGTTAACCAACTATTTGAAATTTCAAATCATTTTTGAACCAACAAAACATGTTTGAAAAAAAAAAATAATAATAAAAATAAAAATCAAATTAATTACCTGAGTCAAATCCAACCGAACCGATCCGAGTCAATTCAGTTTGATTGATTTGGTCGATTTTTCGATTTTCTGCTCCGACCTAATACTAACAATCTTTCCTATTTTACGGAATTTCACTCTTGCTCACTTAAAAGCAGTTAGCTTCTGAATTCTAGCAAGAAACGCATGAGCTAACCCACAATTTCATTTGGGATGCTTGAAATTGAACTTCTGAAATCAAAATTCATGAACATTCATTTAAAATGGATCGCAAAAATTTGTAATTCTATTTTACAACTCCAATTCTTTGGTATCATTAAAATTCGAGAAACATTGTTCCGTAATTTTCCTTGGAAATCAATCCGCATTAGGTCAGCTTTGGATCAGCAAAACGCCAGGTGAAATGGTGGGTATTGTTTGTTTATATGTTTTTTATTTTGGCGTTTTTATTTGATGCATCTTATGCTCGATAAAATACCTGGCTCGTATGGTTTGTATTGCGCGCGCAAGTCTCGTCACCACCTATTTTTTGAAATTGTGCATGTGTTAGGTGCTAATGGAGAAACTGAATCGTGTGTATGCATTGAAGCAAATGTTGAAGTCAAGATTTAAAAGATACTACACAGAAGTTGTAGTATACGGAATATATATTCTTTTCCAAATGTTTCTATGATTAAATTTAATAAGCATATGCTAATCATACCACTGAAGTAGCTATTATTTGGCCAATATATATATATGAATGATGTATCCTATTATATTTGCAAAAATCTCTAGGATCTTCCTACTTGTGGAACTTGATAGGACAGGATGAAATTCTTACGTGTTGATACACCAAACGTTGGGCTTCACAGCATTGACTCATTTATGGCAGGAAAGGGGACTGGTGTAAATGGACCAAACAACGTTTAAGCTCTGTATGGACCTCATTTTTCTATATCTCATCTTTGGATTCTTATAGCAGCTGCAGGCAACCGTTCGAATGGCTTTTTCTCCGTTCTCTTCTTCTTTGGTTCATCCTCAATTGCAGCATACTGTAGCTAACATGTCACTTCTCGACGCTATTATATTCTATGTTAGTGCTCTCTCTTCCTTGTACACAGGCACACACTGGAATTTGCAAAATATTTGAATGTAGACTTTTCTAATTCTAATTTATAAAGCCCCCATTCGATGGTACCAAGTGCTTTTGACATGCATGTCGGTCTGATAAAGTGTTCTTTTTCTTTTGGTTAGATTAGTGATATCTATATTTTTGTAACTCAGATAATACATTTAGTGGATAAATTCGGAGCATGGCATCGATTACCAGTGCTTTTGGGATTGGCTTACCTTGGAATGAGAAGGCACTTGCATCAACGATACAACCTGTTGCACGTTGGAGGAAGCAAAGACCAGAAATATGACACTAGAGAGTTCTCATATCGAACAGCTGATGGAACGTGCAATCATCCTCTGAATTATCTTGTAGGAAGCCAAGGTAGGTTTTTTGGTAGGAACATGCCTCCAGCAACTTCAGGTTATGGGGTAAGATTGACGCCTTGGCTTTGCTCCATTTATTTGAACATTGTTTGAAATTGCGCCAAATGTTTGTAGTTGTATTCTATTAAATATCTTTTGTAATTTGTGGTGAGTTGAGTTCTTCACATTTTGTGGTACAGTTGTTGGAACCTCACCCATCGATAATAGCCAAAAAGCTCTTGGAGAGGAGAAAATTTGTAGATTGTGGGAAGCAATTCAACATGATAGCATGTTCATGGATACAATTCATGATACATGACTGGATTGATCATATGGAGGACACTGAACAGGTACTTTATCAGCTCTTTTGCTTGGCATCGAGCTAATGCTGCTGCAAATTCATTGAGATTATGGACTAGGATAGACCATAAGTATGTGTTAGAAAATACGGATTGTGGGTCGCCCATGTGAAGTGGTTCAACTCACAAGATATTAAAAGGATTGGAGAGAGTGGTTTGAACTTGAAATTCAAACCTACAACTCCCTATAAACACCCTTAACTCTCACACAAACCTCTAAGTTTTTGTCTAACATTTTGAGAGAGAATGATGGAAAGAAAAATGGTGAAAATTCATATGGAAAATATCACCAAAATTAGAAAGGCCCTAAAATCATTATTTTGGTAGGAAAACTCACAATATAAGACACTAGATTGTGGAAAATAATCCCCTTCCATTGTGATCGGGATTGAGACCATTGGAGTGCAAGAAAATTGCAATTTCAATGTTTTAGAAACCAAGGTGATTCGACCATTTAAAAGATCTTGTATTTCTCATTTCAAGCAAGCATCTTGACTCGAAATTTATGATTATGCATGCTACGATTTTGTAACGCCCCGACCCCTGGTGGACCGGAACGCTACTTACTTTACTTAACTAACCGGTGGTTTAGTCATAGGAGAATATGTTTTAGCGGAAGTTTAATTTTTACAATGAAAATTTTAACAATAACCTTTCGAATACTTTAAATAAAACACTGAATAAAAAAAGGAATGTAATTTATTTGAAGAAAATACAACTTGTTCTCGCATTCAACGTTATTCAAATACTTTAAATAAATAACATTGAAAACGTTCACAAAAATTTCATCGGGTTTTCCATGGGCTCGTTGCACCACTCTCCATCTTTTCCATCATCCAAGTCCAAGGTAGAATCATATCAATCTGTAGAGAAGGGGTTAAACCCGTGAGTAAAAAAAATTCAATAGATATCGTTGGTGCATTCGTGATCAAGCTATACATTTCAAAGCTGTAACTTTAGAAACCTTTTCATAGTAGATTTTTGGTAGAATCTCAAACACATAGAGTCATGACTTAACACGACGCCTCGACCGGAAGTACATGCCGTACCCGGAGGTACCATTAGACATGGAGGTGTATGCCGTACCGGAGGTACTATTAGACATACAAATATTAACATAAATCTTCATTTGCTAGAAACTTATAACTTAACACGAATTAATACTTTGCACCTCTACCTACCTTGATTGATGCTTTGAACCTTGTTGAAAAATGCACTCCTTTGATGTTTCAGAAAAAACACTCCGTTGAGAATTGATGCTTGGAAAACACTTCTTGATAGCACCAAAACTTCTAGGAAAAAACTAATTTTCCTCCCTCTCATTTCTCTTTTTTCTAGATTTGAAAACTCTCTCTTTCATGGTTAGAAGCTTTTGTCTTGGTGTGAAAAATATGTATGCATTGGAGCCTATTTATAGGTGAAAATCTCACAACTTAAGGGCAAGTGAAGGGCCTAATATCATTAATACGGGTGCCATTTATGTGGGAGTTATAGGTTTAAGAAGGTGCTAGAAAATCGTGTAAGAATTTGACTTTTCATATTCCACGTACTTCGGTTGATAGCCTTTAGTATTTCTATCATAACTTCTTCTCCCGATATCCGATTGAGGTAATTCAAAGTGCGTTGGAAAGCTAACTCAAAGAGCTACAACTTTTCTCTATATATCATTTTCCAAATTGAATGTTTTCTATGTCGTAAATGGGTCTCAAATGAGACTAAAAATCTGAAGTATACTTTAGCCATCCAATATTCATATCTTAGTGCCACTAAGGTGTTTAAAATTATTTGGAATTTTACAGATTTATTGCATGGGTATCAGAGCCATAAAAGTTGTTTCACTTACATACTGTCTTACTGTAAATGGAATTATTATGTTGAAAAATATATATATGTCTTTTTTGTTGAAACTTGAAGTATTGTTAATGGCATGTCATGAAATATGCAACATAAATTCATGAATTTTTTTACAGCATATTCCTTATATGATGTAGATCATATATGCAAAATTTCGCATTTTTTGGTTTTATAATTTTGGAGAAAAACAAAACCCTAGATAAAATTATAGAAACTTTAAATATTTACTGCTAATGGTCATTCATCTTCATGCAATAAAATCAGTATGGTTAAAAGGTCTTCTCATAAGCTTTCTAACCATTTAAAGAACTAAAATTTTGGTCTCAAAATGTAGAAGTTATGAGGTTATAAAGTTTGGATGAAAATCTGTTTCTTTTTTTTCTTTTTTCTTTTTTCTTTTTTTTTTTGTGTGAAAATTTGTAAAATCCGAAACCTCATCTCATGATAACTTCTTCTACACTTCATTTCATACTTTCCATTTGGTATGGTTGGATAGATCTACTCTTGACCTTTCCAATGATATAAAGATCATTAATTTTGGCCATGAAATAAAGAAGTTATGCCTTCTCGAAATTTGGATGAAAATCTTTTCTTTTTTCTTTCTTTTTTTTTTTTTTGTGAAAATCGATAAAATTTGAAATTTTATTACATGATAACTTCTTTTATATTGCATTTCATGCTTTTCATTTGATATGGTTGGATAGATCTTCTCGAGACCTTTTCAACAATATAAAGATCATTAATTTTGGCCTTAAAATGAAGAAGACTTCTCAAAGTTTGGTAAAAAATGTGAAAATTTTCATAATTTGTTGTTATTTTCATTATCGGATAGATCTATTGATGTCCCAAACACGGCCTTGAAATGAAGAAGACTTCTCAAAGTGGTGTTTATAATGGTTCTGAATATTTGTGCAATGATTTGAAGTTTTGAGTTGAGAAAACCATTCAAAACTGTAATAGTTAAACTTTCATAGAGTAAACCCTTTTGAATTTCTTTACGGGCTATGATTAAGAGAGATAGAGATGAAACTTCATTTTTTTGTTAAATCCATTGATGAATTTATGCATTTCAGTTGTACCTCTGATTTTCTTAAGTTGAAGATATTGTGTTTACTAAAGACTATTTTAAAGTGGAATAGAAAATCAGATAATGGAAGTGAAGACTTGAAAAGTGTTTGAGAGCGTGAATCTCTATCACGAGAGTTCAGTGATCTATTTAATGAAAGAGAAATTCTTATTGGATTAACTATTCCTTAATCACCAGTAATTATATGGTCTATTGGTTTGAAGGATTGGATTATTACTGAATGTGATGAGGCTTGAGATAATACAGTCCAATTTACCTGTTTGGTTAACTACAACCTATCACTTAATGTAGTTCTCTCAATGTTGGTACTTTCAATACATATAAGCTTTGGACATGTAGATAACCAAATATGGATTATCCTAGACTCACAATCGACTATATATGTTCTTAATAATAAGTTTGGGAACATGAGCCTATTAAGAATGAAATGTATCTCAGAGATACACATAACAGTAAAAAAAGTATACTTAAGTGAGATTTTGAATGGATTTTGGGTTACAAGTTGTGATATTTGACATTTTTTTCAGTGAGGAAGAAAAATTTGGAGAATAATATTGATATTGATATTATGTATACTGGTAAATTATTAATTTTGAATACATGAGTTGTTTTAAGCTTCTAATTCAAGTGGGAGTAATATGTCTTCAAATGGAAGCAATCTATTTTCAATAATTCAATCCCTTACCTATATGAGTATAAAGAGGAATATTGATAACATTGATGGAAGTATATATATGGAGTATAGAATTTCAACCTAATCTGAGATATGGTGAAAGTTTTATTTGGACATTATGTTTGTTGAGAACATTCAGCTTCTTGAAAACAAAGTGGAAAACTAATGAGTTTTTGACAAATAAAGCTCATCTTATTTTTGAAAAAAAGGTATACTCAATATGAGTGTATTGAGTTAGATATTTTTTTCATAACAATGGGATTCATTCTATACCTTGATGCTAGCCATGATAGTATGTCTAAATTTGAAGTTATACCAAATAGACCTAGGGACTGTATTTTTTATTCTCAATTGAAAAATGATTAAAGAGATCAACATGAATCAACCAGTAAATTTCATATTAAAGGCCTTTTTAGTATTGTGGTAGCTTTATAATTGCACTCATGACGTAATACAGTCATCTTGACACTCGTACTTGAGTTTTTAACAGGATTTAAATCTTGTACAAAAATTTCATCATATGGATGAAAATTACTTCATTTATGTAAAAGTCTGATGGTAAGTTGTAATTCTAATTTTGATATTGATGACATTAGATTAGCTAAGCATGATAACGAGTGTATAGATACCATTTTTGAAATGGTTGTCCTTGATCTTTGAGACGAAGGACATGTGTTTAACAAATTGTACACTTTACATTAAAAAGATTATTCTACTCTTCTTACTCTATCACAAGATTTGTATGCTATAAAGACTCTAAAATATTTTTAACTAGGGTGCTACACCATTAATGTCTAAATCGGAAGGTGACCGTATAAGTCTTTATATATGTTCAAAGACTCCAAAAGTGCACAAAAAAAATCCAGAGAACCATATCTAGTACAATTAGAAGTTAGAAGTATGCTATGATATATGCTTGTCATAACATTTATCATGCCATGGATTTAGTCAACAAGTATCAATGTTATACTTAGAAAGGATATTATGATATCTAAATGGTGTTGCCGTCAGTTATTCAATTTTGTCATTGAACAAATAAGTTGTGATTGGAATAGATATACAAATGTCGACTAATGATGAGAGTTAATCAAGCACAAATAGTTATTAGACTTATGCAATCTTGATCTATAGAGTAGCAAGAAGCATATCTTGTATTATATATTTTGGCAGCTAAAGAAATTGTTTGTTATAGATATATTGGGCATCTAATAATACTAGTTGAAGATACAAGATCCATGATGGTAAAACAATTATCTTATGTATTAAGGATCTTGAGTATCAAGATGAACTAAACACTTGAAGGTATTTTCATGAGGTACATTAACAAAGAAGTGTCTTTGCGATATATCTACGTAAATGATGTTATGTAATCATGATACTTTGAAGATGTCTAGAGATATACTTGTTGGTAATATCGAATATCTAGAATTGTGTAGAATATGATACTCCATGTATCGGAAAACTTTTGATTAAGTTTTGCATCCCATAGATGAACAAGTTTGACTTCATGTGTAATCTAATATTGAGATTACGAGATAATGATTTGTATGCACATATAAAATATGTCGAACAGGTTGAGATTAGTTCACTCACATGGACCTCAGACGCTTTGGGGTGTGCTGAGATGAGATAAAGTGATCATGTTGTGTACATGATTCAGTCGCTTTAATGAGATAACAAGATGAGATTACAATAAGTAATCTAAAAGAATTTTGCTATCCATTAAACCTGTTTAGTAAGCAGATTGAGTTCTCGATTTGAGATTGCCTAGAGGAATGAACATAAGAAGAACTCAAGTTAGGTATCGGGAAATACCTAAACTAAGATTTGTACAATGTTATTTGTTTGTAAAGAATATGACATACACCCTAAGAAAGGAAAAAAATATCATAGCACGTGTGCTTTACGACCAATAGTAAATAAGCAAATGAATCCTTGCTTCCTCATTGTGTGAGACCTTGAGGTTTATATAACCTCATATATGCATTTATGACTTTTGACTGTTTCTTGAGATTTTATTTTAGTGTTGCTACTTTAGCATGTTATCAATAATTATGATTAATTTGGTTTGATGGGACATGTCTAGGAAAGCAGTTGATTTAAAGTCGAAGGATTCAAGTAGGAAAGGAAAACTATTTTGACCAACATTTATTTTTGTATTCACCAGCCAGACAATTATATTTAACCATTTAGGGAATAGAACGCAGTTGTGAATACAATAATATGATGTGTGGTTTAAGTATCTTCCATAAATACTCAAGGGATCGGAAATACTGTAATTAATGTTGGAAAATGAGTTTGGAGTATAGCGAGATATGATGTTCCTCTAGTAGAGCTATTATATATCCCTGATAAGTTTATAGTACCAGAGCTCTAATATTACTTGTTGGTTTCACGATCTATTTGTCGTATAAATTTTTGTGAGATAGATTTTGAAAATGATCTAAGTTGCGAGTCACTTGTGATTCGAGCCAACCCCATTATTTGCGAGTGGGAGATGTTAGAAAATACGATTCGTGGGTCGCCAATGTAAGGTGATCCAACCCACAAGATATTAAAGTTCTGTTTGAGTCGCATTCTTTCAAAATATATATTTCTTAACAGTGATTTGACATCATTTCAACCACATATTTTTCAATAAAATAATATTACACTCAAATCCAAAACTTTTTCTCATTTTTTAACCACACATTCTCCATTAATCTACTATTTCAAATACATTCTTCCAAAATAATGTGGCTCAAACACACTAAAAAGGTTGGGATGAGTGGTTTAAACTTGAAATTCAAACCTATAACTCCCTATAACCACCCTTAACTCTCATACAACCTCCAAGTTTTTGTCTAACATTTTGAGAGAGAATGATGGAAAGACAAATTGTGAAAATTCATATGGAAAATATCACCAAAATTAGAAATATTATAAAATCACTATTTTCGTAGGAAAAGTCACAAAATATGGCACTTAGATTGTGGATAATAATCTCATTCCATTATAATCAGGTTTGGGACCATTGGAGTGCAAGAAAATTGCAGATTTCAAAGTTTTGGAAAGGAAGGTGATTCAACCATTTAAAAGATCTTGGAATTCATCATTTTAACTTTTTTAAGTAAGCATCTTGACCTGGAGTTTATGATTATGAATGCTGCGATTTATTACAGTACGGTTGGTCTGTGGGAAGGTCTCGAAAGTATGAAAACCCTAAGCTACCCTGAGTGTTTTCACCTGGAAACCTTAATTCTTATTCCTGATATATGTGCATTTTTTTTTTTTTTTTTTGAAGAAATGTTCTCTAAATGATTGAAAGTTTGGATAGCTCTTATAATTGGGTTAGATTTGATTCATTAACTTGATATCTGAGCACATTTGATTCATCTTCTGTAATCTAATGCCAGGTAGAGATTAGAGCTCCCGATGAAGTTGCAGAAGGGTGTCCACTGAAGTCTTTCAGGTTCTATAAGAACAAAAAAGTTCAAACTGGTTCGCCTAAGCCAGAGATTGGGTTTCTGAATTCAAGGACTCCATGGTGGTGAGTGCTTGTAACAATAGCTTTCAACAAAACTGAGGTATACAGCAGAACAAATATTAATGGTAAAGAAACTAGATAATTTTGAGTTATGCAACAGGTGCCACTTTAATAGAAAATGCAGTGTCCTATGAATCCTAGATGATATTGGAAAATGACAAGCAAAGTCGAACTTAAAGCAACTTTTTCACCCTTCCAAGAGAACTTCATTTTTGAGTTATACCTGTTACCGTTATTGTATTCCTGGATAACCAATAGAGCTGCTTAAAGGTCAGAAAAAGAAAAAAGATTAATTTTTTATCAGAGATTCAGAAGAGTTACTGTTGGAAGCTTGTTTTATGTTGTTTTTAATATTATATATTCTGAATTGTGAAAGAAATAAGCTTCAGAAATTTATAAGTGAAAACAATTAAAGATATAGTGTACCCAAACATATGTTCACTTCAGTATTTCCTACTTACGTATCTCTGACTTGATCAGGGACGGGAGTGTTATTTATGGAAACAACAACGATGGCATGATTAAAGTGAGAACATTTAAAGATGGGAAGCTAAAAATTTCAGGGGATGGACTTCTTGAACATGATGAGAAGGGCATTCCAATCTCCGGAGATGTTCGAAACTGTTGGGCAGGCTTCTCCCTTTTGCAGGCCTTGTTTGTTAAAGAGCATAACGTTGTTTGTGATATGCTCAAAGTAAGTTCTAACTTTCTTGTTGGTAGAACATTAAGCTTGTGTGTGTGTGTGTGTGTGTGAGAGAGAGAGAGAGAGAGAGAGAGAGAGAGAGCTGTTACAAATTAGTAGGGAAACAAATTTAGCTAAATATTAAAGAACTATATTACTGAGCACTTACTACATGGTGATAAATATCCATGAGTATTCTAGAAGTGCTCTCTGGATCTACTGAGAAAGCTCGACACCATATATTTTCTGTCTGTTTATGTTATTCTTATATATTTCTCTCACATTGAATTTGAGATTAGAGTCTCTCCATTTTTAAGTATCTAAATTTGCATAATGTTTTGAGAATGACATTAAATGAAGAGATACATAAGCCATTGGAAAGGAAAAAGATGTGTGTAAAAATCTGAAAAGTTCATGTTTTAGGAATTAGTGAATTTTTTTATGTATACGCCAAATTATTTGGATTCCTCGAATCTGTAACTGATCCTCACGTCTTCATGAAATGGCTGTATAACTAATTCTATGTCCTTGTTCTTACGAGCATAATTTCTTTCTTTCTTTAACAGGGTCCATTTATCATCTAATGATGTAGCCCAGTGTATTTAACAATTTTGTCCTATAAAGATCTTCATCTTGTTTATAAGGAAACTCCTAAATGATGATCTACAGAAAGGTTGACAAGAAAAGGCCTGTATAACCATTAGAGAAAACTTTCTCATGTACTTTTGAAGAAGATATCTTCAAGAAACTATAGATTATTCCTTTTGATTGATGCTGTTGGGGTAACTTCTAAATATACTCCAGGAACATTGCCCCGACCTTGATGATGAGAAGCTCTACCGACATGCAAGATTGGTGACTTCAGCTGTTATTGCTAAAATACATACAATTGATTGGACAGTTGAACTCCTCAAGACTGATACTCTGTTGGCAGGAATGAGGATAAACTGGTAATACAGTTCAATGCATGCATTAGTTTTAGCACCGGATCTGGTCCCGAGCACACATAAATTATCTATAAGCTATCAGTAACATCATGTCTTAGCATCGAATCAGAAAATTTCAGAGCTTATGTATTAAGTTCGATCTTCTTTGAAACACAATTAACAAATAAAATTTTCTGCAGGTATGGGTTTTTCGGGAAGAAAATCAAGGACTTAATTGGGCATAAGTTTGGACCAGTTTGTAGTGGACTAGTTGGTCTAAGAAGGCCTAGAGATCATGGAATTCCTTACTCATTGACTGAAGAATTTGTTGGTGTATATAGAATGCACTCACTTCTACCGGACAAAGTCATCCTCTTGGACATAAAATCAGCAACATCAGAGAACAGAAGTACACCAGTTCAGGAAGAGTATGATTCTCTCTTAATTGTCTATACAACTGTCGTATAATACTTTGAGCTGGTGTATAAATATTTTGTTTAAAATATTCTTTCACACATAGGAAAATGTTAATCTGCAACGGCTATATATTTGTCAGTGATGGCAAAACATAAACTGAACAAATTGGGAAATTTTAGTAGTTGGCTATGCATGGAGAAATAAAGAGGACAAACACAAAAAATAACTGGTGACATCAGTTATTGGTAGTGATTTCCCATTATCTACCAGTTGGTAAATGATGTGGTGATGCTAGAAAGAGCTCGTAGAAAGAGATTTTTAAGCAGGCGAAAAATTTATATGCAGGCAAAAGAAGTCTTTACTTATGGGGGATGATAGTTGCTTACTAGTCATGTAGAGTAAATTATTATCAAGATGATAGTAGAAAAGATTTGTTATGCCAAAGGTCATGGTGTTTATGTGAGTGTACATAGGATCATTGGGTTACATATGCTTTTGCAGTGATTTTGTAAACAAAATAACTGTTTACACTTTATCATAACTTCATCTTAAACTGAAATACAACTTCAACCTTTATACTTCTTTGAACAGACTTGAAAGTATCATCTTCGCACCTCCGGATTTTGGGTAGACAGTAAATTTCAAATTAACAATAACAACATAAACCTCAAACCTAATAGCTTAAGTTCGATTATTTCTAAAGCTGCTTCTGCTGAAAGGTCTAATGAAACTAATTCTTTACAGCAAGCTTAATCATATTAATTTTGATCACCTCTTCATATATGAACCTATTCTGAATGAAATAAATACTAATTTAGAATGCTTGCATAATTTCTAACATGGAGGGTTTGATCAGGGTGCCTATGTGGGAAATGATTGGGAAACAAGGAGAGAGACGATTGGCCAAAATTGGAATGGAGCAGATGCTCATATCAATGGGCCATCAGTCATGTGGGGCCGTCACATTATGGAATTATCCATCATGGATGAGAAACCTTGTAGCTCATGATGCTGATGGAGAAGATAGACCTGATCGAGTTGACATGGCTGCCTTAGAAAGTATGCTTAGTAGCTCTAATAAATCTTTCAATTACTTGCAGTGTCAATCTGTTTACTACATATAATGTGCCAGTATATTTCCTTCGCTTCTAATGGAGAAGTAAAAGTTCATTTGATGTTTGATTAGTTTATAGAGATAGAGAAAGGAACGTTGCACGGTACAATGAGTTCAGAAGGAATATGCTGATGATTCCAATTAGCACGTGGGAAGATTTGACTGATGATGAAGAAGTAATTGAAGCGTTACACGAAATCTATGGAGATGATGTTGAGAAGCTGGATCTCCAGGTGGGTTTACATGCAGAGAAGAAAATTAAAGGCTTTGCCATCAGTGAAACAGCTTTCTCTATATTTCTACTTATTGCATCAAGGTAAGCTTAAAAATGCAGTCTTAATATATGATGCCTATTACATGTTAAGCAGGATTATTCCATACGAAATTGGTTTATTGAATATTCTGATTTTTGGATTCAATACTAACCAACATTCAAAATCCAGTTCAGTGTGGATTTTAACAATATCTGTTCATCTTCCTTACAATACAATATGATGTACCAGGAGGCTGGAGGCTGATCGCTTCTTCACAACAAATTTTAACTCGAGCACCTACACAGATAAAGGCTTAGAATGGGTTAACAAGACAGAAACACTGAAAGATGTCATTGATCGACACTTTCCCAAAATGACAGGAAAATGGATGAGATGCTCGAGCGCATTCTCCTTGTGGAGTTCGGATCCAACCCCAAGAAACTGTATACCTCTATATCTGAGACCAGCATCAGCATGTTATGTCCTTGTGAGCATTTTGGCATGTTTTTTCCTCATTAGCTGTTTCCAGTAAAAGCTTCCTCTGTAAATTTATCCATGTGTAAGACGATGTCTTAAATACTGTGGCAAGAGTTTTATGAGCCAATGTGTCTATAAATAATCAAGTCACTTTTCATCTACACATTATGAGGAGTCCATAACTACTATTCACTTATTTATCACTCATTTCTATCTACTTACGGTAAAACCTTGATAAAGAAATGTTTGATAAATTAATAACCTCATTTAAATAATAAAATTCTTCGGTCCCGACTTAGGGCAGTTTACTAAATTAATAATCTCGCTAAATGCATAGGATAATAATTTTTTGAGGGCCAATGAATATGTAAAATAATAACTACTTAAATTCGCAAAAGTTCATACTAATACAAATTAAAAAACTTTTAATTTGACCAAAAAAAATTTCAATTTGCCTCTTTTAATTTAACAAACTTTTAATTTGACAGTGGAAATTATGTTTCATGTATCCATGAAATAACTTGAACAATTAATCTTCCAAGATATTAAACTTTGAAGCCAATGTATATATATTAATGTATTCTCTTTAATGGATGTATGTGTACACCTTTTGTGTGCTAAATAAACAATCAGAGTTCAGATTGTTAGAATTCGCAGCATTCTTGAACGTAAATTTCGGTTTAAAAATTCTTACTTGAAATTATGAATTCCAAGATTTTTGAATGGTTGAATCACTTTACTTTTTAAACTTAAAAATCTGAATTTTCTAGCGCTCTAATTGTCTCCATTCCGATCACAATGGAAGGGGATTATTGTACACAATCTAAATGCCAATTTTGTGAGTTTTAATGCCATATATATGGTTCTAGGCACTTTTCGATTTATATGTATTTTTCCATACGAATTTCACATTTTCTTGCCATCTTTCTCTATCTTTTTATAGGCAATTACTATTAGATGTTGTATGGGAGTTAATGCTGGTTAGGGAGTTGTAGGTGTTAATTTCAAATTCAAACCACTCCCTCCATTGTGGGTAGGGTCACCGCACATGGGCGACCCATAACCCATATTTTCTAACATCTTCCACTCACACGTGATGGGCTTAACTTGAACCACTAGTAACAAATGAATATCAAACGTTAGATCATTCTCAATATCTATCTCACAAAGATTCGTACAGCAAATAAATTGTACGACCAACATGTACATATTAGAACTCGCAGTACTATAAACCTGTTAGAGATATATAGTAGATCTACTAGAGGAACATTACATCTCGCTACACCCAAACTCTTTTTTCCAACATTAATTCAAGTATTTCTGATCCTTCGAATATTTATGGAACACACTTGAACCAACATCATATCATCATATTTACAATTGTGTATAATACTTTAAATGGTTAAACACAATTATCCGATGAATACTAACATAAATATTGGTCAAGATAGTTATCATTTCCTACTCGAATCCTTCAACTTTAAATCAGCTGCTTTTATAAACATTTCCCATCGAACCGAATCAATTATATTCATTGGCAACATGCTAAAGTAGCAATACTGAAATAAAATATCAAGAAATGGTCAAAAGTCATAAATGTATTTATGAGGTTATATAAACATCAAGATCTCACACAATGAACAAGTAGGGATCCATTCACTCATTTACATAATATTGATCGTAAAAGCACACGTAGTATGTAGTGATGGCAACGAGGCGGGTTCGGGACGGGGCGTTCCCACCCCCATCTCGTCCCAACCCTGCCCCACCCCGCGGGGCGGGCAGGGCAAGGTCGGGGCAGTTTTTTGCCCTGTTTACTGCCCCATTTAATTTAATTTTATTATTTTTGTTACACATTTTCAAAATTTCGAGTTATACTATTAAATTATAAAATACAAATTCAAAATTTAAAAATTCAAAACAAATAATGCTCAAATTAACTTCAATATTCAAAGAAATACTTGAAAAAACAATAACGAATTCACGGGACAGGTTCGGGGCGGGGAATTATGCCCCGCCTCGCCCCATCAACCCATCAGGGTGGGGCGGGGTAAATTGCCATCTCTAGTAGTATGAAACACGTGCTATAATGTTTTCTTTTTTTCTCAGGGTGTATGTCATATTATTTATAAATAAATAATACTATATAGATCCTAGTTCAAGTATTCTCCGACACCTAAATTGAGTTTTTCTTATATTTATTCCTCTAGAAAATCTCCAATCGAGAAATCAATCTAACTATAAAATAGGACTAAAGGATAGATTACTTGTTGTAATATCATCTTAGGGCATGTTCGATGGTGATTATGAGAATTGAATTTTTCATCGTTAGAAAGAAAAGTAGGTATCACCTGCGAGTGAAGAAGTAAAAAATGATGGCTGAAATAGTAAAATAACGGTCAAAAATCGATTTTTTGAAAAGAAAAATTGCTACCAAACGGGAACTTAATATCTCATTGAGGAGACTGGATCATGTACAGAACATGATTACTTTATCTCATCTCAACACACCCCAAAGTGCTTTAAGCGATTGTTCGTATGAGTGAACAAATCTCAACCTATTCGAGATACTATACGTGCATGTAAATTATTATCTTATAATCACAACATTAGATTACACATGAACTCAAAATTGTTTATCTATGAGCATACAAAACTCAATCAAGAGTTTTCTTATACACTATGTATCATATTCTTAGCAATTCTAGATATTCGATATTACCAACAAATATATTTCTAGACATCTTTAGAGTATGATGATTACATATCATTCTTTTACGTAGATATATTACAAGTATATCTCTTGAAGTGAAAATTAATAACATATAATTGGTTAGGCTTTCAACTCGTCCCGATTTTACCCGTTGAGCCGATAGGGGCAGGGCCGATTTTAATAATATTGCATATAAATGATTCTAGACACTTTTCAATTTATGTATATTTTTTTCATATGAATTTCACGCATTTTATTGCCATTTTTCTCTCTTTTTTTAGAGATTGTATGTGAGTTACTGATAGTTACAACGTGTTCAATGTTTGAATTTCAAATCCAAACCACTCCCCTCTAATCCTTTTATAGTCTTGTGGGTTGGGTCACCCCACTTGGATCACCTACGATCCATATTTTCTAATACAAATAAACTCTATAGAAAGATGGTAAGACTCAACATTTTCTGGGAAATACATATTGATGGCCTTGTCATTGATATAGTCCAAGTAATTTATAGTACTCTATTTTTTTTGCTATGCTCATCTCAACAGTAATGATTGTACGAATAACTTTTATCATGTGTTTGCGTCTTTTTTCTTGATACATCATCATCGTTTGAGAAGTGTTGCCATTTTTTTATATTGCAAATATACGATATCGTAACAAGTAACGTAGCGGACCTTTAACTCCGAATTATTGTACCCACTATGACTATATTTTAATGTTTAATTTATTATTTCAAACTTCTATTTGATGAAAAACAAATAATTGTGATTTGGTGATTATTTTTCTAAATATATCTAATAATTGAAAATAGAGATCAATTGAAAATTTAAATGTGGAATAGATATTAGGGTATAACAATTTCATCTATTGATTACCTTGACGTCTTAATTTAAGATTTATATTTAATGTCGTGTTTGATCGAATTCTTCTATAATATTCAGTTTACCCTCCCGAGTTCTTATTGAGCCTATTTAACTAATTCATTCCCATATCTCTATTGAATCAAACTTAGTCAAATGCACTTTGTATTAAGAATCATATAAGACCGCAATAATTAGCATATGTATCTCTACGCATTATATTAAATTACCAAATCTTAATATGTGGTTTAACTCTAAAACTCACATCTTGATTCGTAAAATATTTACAAAATGATTGAATTATTGATCAAGTAATTCAAGGTATTAAATACATAACTAAAATTAACACATATATGTAAGGACATAAATCTTAGTAAATAAGTAATAACGAATTTGCATCTCATATTTAAATACAGGAAATCGTAACATACATATGGAGATACGAGAATTAAAATTCGAACTTCGTGACTATAATTCCCGTGTGTAGTGCTACTAAACTCCGGTCATTTGAACTTACATATATAGGAAATATTATCATAATTATAACTTGGATTTCCGTATCATCATATTCATGACATAAATTTCCAAAATTTAAATATTGAAAGAACAATTCGTACTACTATACTTACCTTTCACTTAACAATTCAAAATGATAGAAGAAGTGATTGTTGGAGAGGCATCCTTGAGCCGCGTTTGGGGTTGTTTGATTGTGTAAATGTTTAACTATATTTAATATGAAAAGGACAAGAGAAATAGTAAGAGTAAGAGTATAGAGACAAATTGATAGAGATAGAGAGGAATAGTGTAAATAGTTGGTAAGGGGTAGTCCAACGTTAGTTTATCTTCTATTTATAATGCAAATTCTTGGACCATATGTAGAACATCGAAAGGAAATGGCTAAATGTTAGACATGGTCAATGCATAATTGGTGCATTGTCTTGAAAGTTGTCAAATCAATTACTTGTATTTATGTGGTTAGATCAAATTACATTGCTTAAAATGTGGTGAATAATGCATGTGGTCAAATAAATCATCTTTTATCATGGCTAATTGTCATATTTACATGTATTTTACACATGATTTCATTTAATTTCCAAATTAACTTTTCATTTAAGTCTTTATTAAACTATTGGCTGGTAATCAATAAGGCCATTTAACTAGGTCAATAACTAATAAGAACACACTTAAGTTCTAATTTTTAATCTAACAACTAGCAATAAAAATTTAGGACATTACAACCTACATCCCTTAAATTGAATTTCACCCCGCAAATTTTCCTTACAACTCCTCAAAAAGTTGTGGGTACTTGGCTCTCATTTCCACTTCTTGTTCCCAAATAGCTTTTTCTACTGAATGATGCTGCCATAACACTTTAACTAGCGATATTTCTTTGCTACAAAACTTCTGTACTTTCTAAGCTATGATGCATATTAGTGCTTCTTCTTAACCCAGGTTCAACTGAATATCTAATGGCTAATGTCTCACCGCATGAGTTAGGTCAAGGACATACTTTTAAGATTGAAAAAATCAGTCATTCACAATCACTGATGAAGGATTTCTCGAAATGCTATGGAACTTGGGTGTGGGTCTTTGGAATGGCTTAATTATCTACTTCTAGAAGAAATCGAAG
Organism: Olea europaea var. sylvestris; assembly: GCF_002742605.1. NCBI lineage: Eukaryota > Viridiplantae > Streptophyta > Magnoliopsida > Lamiales > Oleaceae > Olea > Olea europaea. The sequence continues at coordinate 17,667,665 of NC_036246.1, forward strand.
AATTTCTTGGAATCCTGCAAGATCTATTCGTTCTTTGTGAAAAAATATGGTAGACGCGCTCAATTGGATGGAGTTCATGCAATTTATTATTTATTAATATTTTCTTTTGGTTAATTGTTGAATAAAATATACTGAACTTAAAATCTTTTCTGGAGATATCCATTTTCTTGGAGAGACCAATAAGAATGAACGGATCTTGTAAGATTCCCAAGAAATTCTTCGATTTCTTTTGGACAAAATTATCAACGATTGGAATCCCGTATTTCTATTTAACAACGTATGAATAGTTCCTTGATTTTGGTTAAGGGATTGTTGAATTCTTACCTTGGGAGTTAGCACTCGATTTCGTTGGTACCATTTAATCGAATCCAGCTCAATTGTTTACTTATTCATCCACTTGAAATTTTTCTAAGCATCGATACATGAAAGACAACGTATACAGCTGAAAGCTCTTGTAGTAAAACTAACTGGTATGCAACATTTTCAATTCACTTTAAAATTTCGAAAAGACCAATGTATCTCGGACTGAGCTTACCCCTCTTACCAAATCATAGTACTTCTTCATGGGTGTAATCACAAATTTCAAGTTCTTTCTCCTTTTATCTGCATAATTTTTCTATCTATCTTCTGCCTTCTTCATGCTAACTCTAATCTTTTCAATTGGTTGTACTATCAACTCCACAATCTCTGGGTCCAAGATCTTATGTTCACCAACCTCATCCTAATGAATAGGCAATCTACATTTCTTCCCATATAAAGCTTCATAGAGTGCCATGCCAATAGAGGCATGGTAGCTATTGTTGTATGCAAACTCAATTAAAGGTAGATAATTTTCCCAATGTCCACCAAACTCTATGATACACGATTATAGCATATCCTCTAATGTTTGGATTGTCTGCTCAGACCGTCCGTCAGTGTGAGGGTAAAAGTTTGTACTAAAGTTCAATTTAGTTCCCATAGCCCAATGTAAACCTTAGGATGCTATCAGATAAAATTGAAACTAGGGTACCATGCAGCCTCACTTCTCCTTTAATATATAACTGTGCAAATTGGTCCATAGAAAAATGTCATGCGAACAAGTTAGAAATGGGCAAACTTGGTTAAACAATCAACAATTACCCAAATAGCCTCGTGTCCTTTTACTGACTTCGAAAAATCCACAACAAAATCCATCGTTACATGTTTCCATTTCCATTCTGGAACTTCCAACAACACCAACAACCCAGCTAGTCATTGATGTTCGGCTTTCACCTATTGATATATCAATCATTTCTCCACATATTTAGCTAAATCTTCCTTCATATTTTTCCACCAAAACATAGCTCTTAGGTCGTGATACATCTTTTTACTTCATGGATGTACAGAATAAAAAGTAGAGTGGGCTTCATCCAAGATTTCAGTTTTCAATTCTTCAAGATATGGTACACATAGGTGTCCCTGATAATAAGTGCCTTATCTTCAGCTATGGTGAAATCTTTCCTCTTATCTATGTTAATCTAAGCTTTGATAAACTTAAAGGATTTTTTTTCTTTGCATTCTCTCATCTTATGATTTGCATTGTGTGTCTATGTGCATAGTTTTTCACTGTTATTCATGACAAAAAGGGGATAATGTATTTATTTTACAAAGAGGATGGTAGTATATGAGTTAGGAAGATTAGTTGTTTGTTTTGTTTTTGATATTTGAGTTAGGGAGAGTAATAATTTTTGATGATTGATGATCTGACTATCAAGGACTTGATGTTTTGCCATATTGATATTATGTATAATATCAATATCATATTTTCAGTTGATAGTTAGGCTATTGATATATTTATCACAAATTGTCATGTTTAGATTCTAAATTATTGATGCAAGTAGTGTTACATATTTTGGTATTGCAAATGTTTTACTTGCGTTGTTCATATAAAATAGTTACGTGCTTGATTATTTGTTTTCTCTTGCTTTTACACTTGGTACTATTTTATTTCATTTGTTTTAGGAAACAGTTATGACAAGATGTTGGGTTAAAGTTTGGGTATTGAGTCTTCAGGTTATTAGATGCTACGTTGTGTTGATTGTATTGTTGAAATAAATGATTGTTACGGATTGTCAAAGAGAGAGCTTGTTAGGTTCAAAGATTGTTGACAATTTCTAAGTCATAAAATCACTCGTCGCCGTCATTGGAATGCTTGAGCGAGAATTCAATGAAACCACGCTTGCCAACCATGTGCCCAATACTCGAGTGATCGTGTGACTACTTGCTACCCGCGAGGCCACCACTTGAATGGTGGTGTCATCTGACGAAACCTTAGTTTGCTATTTCAACAAATTTTACAATCCCATATAAACCGCAAACACTTCATACTACATATACCAAACCATAATTTGTCCCAAACATCTTTTGTAATTGGTTGAGCTTTTAATTCTGTCAAGAAAACTTCCTATAGAGATCAAATATATATTCCATAAATCTCTTACCTCAATCACAAGATCAAAACACAAAAGATTAAACACCATAAACAAATCCCTTACCAATAATCATTCAGAGTTCTGAAGTTGGGAGAAAGGCATCTGGAGTTCTAAAATGCACAAATATTAGAGTTGATAATATTGCAAATCCTCTAACAAAGAGTTGTTACAGTATAAATATGACCGTCGTGTAGACTTTTATGATATTAGATACATAAGTGACTAGACATAGTACAAGTGGGAGTTTGTAAGTATTATGTACAAGTCCAATTGATTTTGGACATAAACACTTTTAATATATAATTGATGTAATTTAATGGCAGATCTATTATTTAATTAATGCTAAATAAAATAAAATAATTGGGTACGTAGATTCATGTTTCAGTAATTTATTAATCACATGGAATTGTAATTGTGAGATATAAATTACATATGATTGAATTTTAAATTATACGTGGTCGTACGCAATAACGAGATACGAATATCATTATTATGGATCCATCAAGTGTGGCATTTCTTACTCATGAAATAATTAGCAGATCTCGTCAGCTAAAGTGTGGTGACACTCAAATGAACACATTGATATTTTGTTATAGAACAAAATGCTGGAGACTAGCTAGAGAGATTTCAAGTGGATGACTATCTGAGTGTGAGTGATTAATCTTTAACTTTCGGTAGTAGAATTGGTCTTTTGACTCGAGTAATAATAGTACCTTATATGAGGACAGTCATATTTTGGTGATGTTGGATATTGCTCTGTCAATGGTCACTAATATGGCACCATTCAGTGTCAAGAATCATATGAAAGCTATGAATGATTAATAGAGGATTCGTCACTCTTAGATATTAAGAGATTATGATATACATTTTATTTAGTTAAGTTGATAACGAAAATCCTTGATCAATGTATACTCAAAAGTCGAAAAAGAGTTTTCGATTTACACTAACTTAATAGTGGAATGAAAGAAATGATCAATAATTAAGATCGACACATATTCATATCTCGTAATTGATTAGATCACGAAAATAATTATAGTTTCATGATAAACGTACAAGTTTGGTTTTGTCATACCACGTAATACTTTCGTCACATGTATTACCTTGACACATTGCTAGATGTCAATCTGGAACGATGGATGTGAATTGACATTAAATTAAAAAGAGATATTTTAATTTATCGATTTTAATTAGATTATTAAAGTTATTAGCAACAAGGCAATAATTTCAAATGGTACAAAACAAACGAAAATAGCATATCCAAAAGAGCATAAAGAATGTTGCTTTAGATGTTGAATGAAATGATGTTGAGTGTATACATATCGTACGGCAAAATATCTTATAGATCTCTATCAAAAATCAATCTAGAGAAAGGAAAATGTGAAAACAAATTTTTCTTGATTATGATGATCCATTTAATGTGACTGATTTGGATGTTTATGATTTTTTTTACTGATCCAAATGGTAATATTGACCATTTGATTGGGATAGATTAGTTTATTATCTATATTTTTAGTATTTTCCTTTATTTTATAATTTTAGCTTGAATATTTTTTTTCCCGCAAAATTTGAAACTTTATCATTTATCGTTAATTTCTTAATATTGAATTATATTTATTTCGTTTGAATGCAAATTCAAGTTTTTTAAGGTCAAGATACCTGTTTGATTTATAGTGCAACACACATACTATTCTTCAAGATAAAAAATAATTTTTTGAATTTAACATTAGTAGAAAAATAATGTTAATATTATATCAGGTGCATCAAATATCGTTGAAAGCTCTGAAAATGTTGTACTTTTTACCAAATAATAGAAAATTATATATTAACGATACACTTTTGTTCTATCAAATCCAGAAGATATTTGCTTTATTTTAAAGATATTCGCTGCAATGAATATTACATTTGGATGTTGTAAGAAAATAATATTAAATATTTTTGCATAATTTCTTTTATATCTGGTTAGAAGTAGATAAAAAAATTCATCCACACCCATCTGACATGTATTATAGATTAATAAAAATGGTTGAATCAAATATTATTTTCGAAACAAAATTTTGTTGATAAAATTTTTTTTATACTTTGACATGATCGACTTAGACATCTAGGAGTCATAATGATGTGTTGAATAATCAACAACTCACATGAATATCTTTTAAAGAACCAGAATATTCTTTTATCCACGTATAGTTTGTTTGCAAAGTAAGTTAGTTAATAGACCTTCAATTACAAATGTCAATATTGAATCTCCAACTTTCTTGAAAAGAATTCATGAAAATATATGTAGGCTAATACACTCCTCAGATGGACCATTTCATTATTTTATGGTATAATAGATTTTTCTACTAGATGGTCCCATGTCTGCATACTTTCCACTGGAATGGAGCTTTTGCTAGACTGTTTCTCAAATTATAAAATCATGAGCTCAATTTTTGATTACTTAATGAAGATAATTCGTCTTGATAATGTTGGTGAATTTAGATCACAAGCAATCGATAATTATGATATATCAGTTAGAATGATTATTGAACATTCAATTGCACACATCCTTACACAAAATGGTTTAGTGGAGTCGTTTATTAAATTTCTACAACTTATTGCTAAACCTAATATTAATGAAAAGAAAACTCCCAACTTCTGTTTGGGTCCTTTGGGATCAAGCCATATTATATGCTACACTATTAATTCGTATAAAGACAATTGCTCATTACTATTATTCACATTTGCAACTTGTATTTGTTCATGAACCTAATATTTCTCACTTACGAATTTTCAATTATGTTGTCGAAGTCCCTATTTCACCTCGCAACGTACTAAAATGGGTCTATAACAAAGACTTGAAATTTATGTTGGTTTTGATTCATCATCTATTATTAAGTATCTTGATCCTTTAACGGGTTATTTTATTTACTGCGTATTTTGTAGATTGTTATTTTGATGAAATAACTTTTTCAACTTTGTGAGGGATAAAACTACATCTTAAAAAATATGGTAAAAATTATTGGAATGAAACAATTCTACCTCACTTTTATCCTCACAGCAATCAATGTGAAGAAGAGGTTGAAAAAATAATTCATTTGCAAAAAGTTGCAAATCCGTTACTTGATGTATTTGTTAACACGAGAAAACTAATAAAGTCATATATACCGGTAGAAAATATTTCAACGAAAATTGATATCACCGAAAGAAAATATATTACAAAAAATAAATATTAAATACTTTAGCAGTGTGATCGACTAGTTGGTTCAAAAACTCGTACCTCGAAAAAAGAAAGTATGAGAAAAAAAATCAACCAAAAACTTCGAAAGAAGTAACATAGAAAATATTGATAAATCAAATATTGATGGTAAAAAATAACGAGATTTCAATAAACTATCTGTTATCTTATAAATTATGGAAATGAAATAATATTGTTATAGACAATAATTTTGTTTTTAACGTGACTCTTAATACTATGCAAAATAGGGCTATTGAATCACAGTCCGTTAAAAAACTATTTAAATAGAAATGATGGCGATAAATGGAAAGAAGTCATTCAGGCAGAATTAGAGATACAAAAATGTTTGGACTTATAGTTCGAACATCTAAAAATATAATTTTTATAAGATACAAATGCGTTTTTGTACAGAAAAGAAATAAAAAGAATGAAATTATAAGATACAAAACTCAACTCGTAGCTTAAGGCTTCTCATAAAGATTTGGAATTTATTATGAGGAAATATACTCTCCTATAATAGACACTATTACTTTCAGATTCTTAATTAGTTTAATTATGTCACAAAAACTCGATATGCGTTTTATGGATGTAATAACTACTTATTTCTATAGTTCACTTGATAGTGACATATATATGAAAGTCCTCGAAGGACTTAAAGTGCCAAGAATAAATGATACATGTTGAGAATTATGTTTTAGTTAAATTGTAAAGATCATTATATAGATTGAACCAACCCAGATGCATGCGATATAATCACTTTAGCGAATATGTGTTGAATGAAGGTTATAAAAATAACGATATTTGCTTATATGTTTTCATAAAGAAACAAATATGGGATTTGCATTTGCAATTTATGTTCATGATTTAATTATTATTGAAACTCTTAAAGAACTCAACAAAACTGCGCCCCTGTTTGGAGGACATTTTTTGGGCAGAAAAAAGCAGGTTTTTTTTTTTTTTT
>NC_036246.1:17674339-17723159 GCF_002742605.1 Olea europaea var. sylvestris
TTTTTATTATAACTAGCACACTCTTATGTGGGTCCTAGGTGACCAAAAAGGGTCAAAAAATTACTTTTCTTCTTCCAAAAAATGTCCTCAGGCTGCAGATTATTTGAAAAATGAATTTGAAATGAAAGATTTAGGAAAAACCAAATTTTATCCCAAGTTACATATTGAACACTTTTCAAAATGATTATTTGTTCATTAATCTAAATATATAGAAGAAGTCTTAAAATGTTTTATATGGATAATACACATCAATTGACATCACTTATGTTATTCCATTACTTGATATGAAAAATAATTCATTTCATCCACTTGAAGATGGATAAAAGGTTCTCGATCCTAAAGTATATTATCTTAGTGCAATTAGAGCGTTAACCTATCTTGCAAACCGCACTCGACTCGACATAACTTTTTCTGTAAACCTCATTGCAAGATATAGCTTCACATCAACTCAAAAACAGTGGAATATTGTTAAACATATTTTTCATTACCTAAAAAAGTACTATTGCTTTGAGATTATTTTATTCTCAAAAGTTGGGATCTGTTTTAGTGGGATATGCAGATATATGTTATCTCTTTGACCTACATAAAGCTAAATCACAATAGGATATGTATTTAGACGTAAAGGAACATTTATATCATTGAAATTTGTGAAGTAAACCTTGACAGCAACATCTTCAAATCATTCCGAAATTATTGCAATGCATGAAATATGCAGAGAATGTATATGGTTGAGAAATAGACTCATTATATCCGAACATTATGCATATTTTGTATAAAGATAATGTAGCTTGTTTGCACAACTCAAAGGAGGCTATATCAAATGTGACGTGACGAAACATATTTCTCTAAAAAATTTTCAAACACATAAGTTTCAGAAGAATGATACATCGATATTTAACAAATCGCTCAACTGACAATATGACCGATTTATTTACAAAAGTATTACTGATATCTACATTCAAAAAAATTGTTTACAAGTTCGAATGCTTCGACTCAAAGATTTTCAATGATTAATATCAAGGAGAGTAATTGTATTATTTTTCTATCACTTATGTTTTATTTCACTGGATTTTCCTAATAAAGTTTTATTGAGGAAAAAATTATTTCTAATACTCTAAAATAACTGTACCCTTCTTCCTTCACTTGATATTTTTGTCTCATTGAATTTTTATCAAACAAGAATTGAACGAAGTAAATATTTTGTAATGCATCATTCCAAGGGGAGTGCTGTAAATGATAATTTATTAGTAAATAACAGTTGTACCCCTATGACTCTAGATATTATTAACATTTTATCTGTAATATTTCTCTATATAAATGGGGCTTTAGTTCTCAACAAAACTCTCATAAGTCTATTGACTTTTTATTTTCTCTCTTTTCATAACTCGTTGCACTAATTTTTCAGTATTTTATAATATAAATATTCCTAGTGCAATAGATTCAAAGGTTCCTTCTTAAATTAGCTACAAAGATGTGACTATATTATTTTTAAAGAAAAAAAATGTAGATCTTAAAAGTTAAAGAACATAGAAATGATGGAATAATTGTAGTTGAGGTCCAAACTTTTCATCTTTTGCAAACTTTACTCAAATATCTCATTTGTATCATCCACAGTTCCAAACCATTCATTTAGTTGCAGCAAAAGGACAAATTGAAGGATTCGTAGTTGCAATAAATGAATAAAGAATAGGAACATACCAAGATTTGAAGAGTTTAAAATCGTTGCTGCAATTATCCGATAAAATGTGCCCTTGTTTGAGCTCCAATTTAGGCAAAAAGTATTTTGGAATAGTGTTTTTGGGAGAATATGTGGTTAAAAATAAAAAAAATATTCGATTTATATGTAAAATTATTTTATTGGAGAATGTATGATTAAAAATGAATTTTGAAAAAAAATGATTTTTTGATAAAATGGCACTCAAACAAGGGCATACTATTATCTAACAAGCGAGATCCGTATTGGAAACAAACTATGGAGAAGATTTCTGAAATTTTTAAAACAAGATGGGATATTTCTGAAATTATCAAAACTTCAGGGAGTTTCTGAAATTTACCTTAGAATTGAGCAAATTGTTGTCCAGTAAATGAGAGCACGCGCTTGATACGAGCGTAATAGATTAAAATATAAATTGATACCCTGGTTCAACATTTGGTCTTCTTCCCGCCAATTTCTGACTCTCCCTCCAATCTCCAATCTCCATATTAAAAATTTCAATCAACCCTCTCCCATTCCCAAATTAATAAACTCACAAATAATTTGCAGGAAAGTAGAAAATGGGTATCAATAATCTTCTAAAATTCATGAAGCCTTATGTTGAATCCGTTCACATCAAGAAATATGCTGGAAAACGAGTTAGAACATATTTATTTTTTCTTCTTTTTCTTTATTTTCAATCTGCATTTCCTCGTATGAATCTCGTACAGTCTTATATAATAGTATTTATTTATTATTATTGTTTTTTGATGCAGGTCGGTATTGATGCATATTCATGGCTTCACAAGGGAGGTAATTTTTTTTGCAGGGGTTTTGCATTTATTTTTTGCCGAGTGACGTTGATTCTTTTGACCTCACTCTTTTTGCCCCTTTCTCGCTGATATGATATTACCAAAAAAATGTGATTTTTTTCAGCTTATTCATGTAGCATGGAGCTGTGCCTCAACATGGAAGGTGACAAGAAATTCCAGTACTTAAATTATTTTACGCATCGAATTAATCTGCTACGCCACCATAAGATTACTCCAGTAGTTGTTTTCGATGGTGGCAATATTCCCTGTAAGGCTGCAACTGAAGAAGAGAGGCACAGGCATGTTACTGCACTATCTTCTGCTCTTATCAGTCATTTGATTCATATGGATAGGCTCATTGCGAGTGAATTTTATAGAATGCCTCGATTGATATTTGCTTTTCTGCTGATTTAGGAGAAGAAAGGCTAATCGAGATATGGCAATGGAAAAGCTGAAGGCAGGGGATGCAAATGCAGCCTCTGAGATTTTTCAGGAACTAATTATTTGCCTTATTGCTTTCTCTCTTATTGCATTAGATTTTCATTTTAAATTTCATCTTCCACTCTTTGCTGCAGGCTACACTATATATATGAGCCATTTCAAACAAATTATCATTGAAGTTAAATAAACTGGCCGTACTATATTCGTACATTGCAAAATTCTAGTTAGACTGTTGAAATCTTTAGCTGAGAACCCTTTAGCTCACTTTAATTGATATCCTCTTTTTAGCTCACTTTATGATTAAAATATTTCTTGTACAGGTATCCTCTTTTCCTGTACCATACTCTGATTTAATTCTATTTTGTTCTTCAGATAATACCTCAACAAGAGCATAAATGTTTTTTAAGTACACTTTGGATTGCCTATTTTTATTAAAGCTTCTAGAAAGGCACATTTTTTATGCTGAGTTCTCAGCTTCAAAACTTCAATATCACTCATATCATTCTGTGTTCTCGTGATATGAAACTGTGCTTCAACGTTACGATATGACCTTTGGCTTTGCTGAGAAATCTATTTCTAATTCTGCTATCGTGCATGTTCTTTCATACTACGAAATTTTAAACCTTACTTAATGACCTCATTTCATCTGTAGAGGGCCGTGAGTATTACTCCACTGATGGCACATCAACTGGTACAGGTAATTATCAATGGTTTTGTTTCGTATTCTTACCTTCAAAAACTATTAGCACACAACATAATTTCTTGTCATTAAATCTAGTACTCCAGTAAAATTAATAATTAGCATGAATTTTTTGATCTAACGTGTTAAGAAATGCAATTTTGATGCTTTTCTACAGTTCCATATGTGAGCGATTGAATCTTTCATTTACAGATTCTGAGGTCAGAGAATATTGAATTTGTCGTAGCTCCATATGAGGCTGATGCCCAATTAGCATACCTGTCCACCCTTAAGGCTGAAGAGGGTGGGATTGCTGCTGTAATTTCAGAGGATAGTGATTTACTGGCTTATAGTTGCCCAGCAGTAAGAACTTGTAATAGATTTTGAAGTAGGCAGATGTGCCTTAAACATCTAGAGTATTCCAGCTGAACTTTACTTGCATTGGTTTAAGCAGATAATCTTTAAGATGGACCGGTATGGAAATGGTGAAGAGATAATCCTTGATAAGGTTCTTAATGCTGTTGGTTGTGTACCTTCTTTTCAGAAATTCGATGAAAGCTTATTCACAGGTTAGTTTGTAACGATCTCAAGCTGTTTAAATTTTCATTTGTGACCTAAAATTTGCATCACTCCGAAGACATCTTCCAGGCTGAAACAAGGAGTGTTCCATGAACATAATAAATATATTAGATTCAGTCATTAAGAGGGCAGAACCTTGTTAAGTTCACTTACTGCAGCTAAACTTTACTGTGAATTACGTATTGCAGTCTTTTCCAAATGGCTTGCCAATGGGGTTGTGCCTCATTAAGTTCACTTGCTTCTATGTGAATTACCTATTGTAGTCTTTTTTCAATTTTCTAATAAGTTATTTAGGATACCATTTGTCAAACAGTTGTTTCTTGATTTACATATGTACACACAAAAACTAACTTGTCCTAAATGGTTTGCAAAATCTTATCAGTCCATCTTTAATACTTTTTTTTCCCATGGTGGACTACCATTATGAATCGACTGGACGTGTTTTGTCTCGTATGAGCAGACTTAAATTGATTTGTTAGAAGACAGAAAGCACCAAGTCTCTCTGTTTTTTGTGCGCTCATTCAGTTATAATGGATTATTCCCCGACATTTTCAGGTATGTGCATTTTAGCTGGATGTGATTTCCTTCCATCAGTTCCTGGGATTGGAATTGCAAAGGCCTATAATTTGGTTTCCAAGTTTCATAATTTGGACCGCGTAAGAATAATCTTTGATCAAGCGAAAGCTGCATAAGTTTATTATGTATTCATGGTGAAATAGATGCATAATAGAGATACTTTAATAATGCAAAATATCCATATTTCTCTGTGAAGATTTAGATTATAACTTAAGAATTTCTGCTTACACTGAATAATCCTAAACCAATTACTGGGTCATATATCGACTTCTTTTGTTGCTGATATGCTGAAACTTGGGAAAAAAAAAAATGCAACTTGTGATCTTAAAACTCTCTGATTCAAATTGAGAAGAATCTGTTAGTCTTAAACGATTCAGCGTTGAGAGAAGGGTAAGGAGAAAAGACTGGAGTCATTGTGACAGTGTTTTGATCACTTCGTCCAGATATTCATTGGCAAAGAAATTGCTTCTCTCACTCAAATCCATCTTCGATTGGTGCATCGTGGATTGCGGAGAGCATCTTTAGCAAATTTCGTTGGAATTTGGTTTGAAGATTAAAAAAATAGTTAAGTATAAAGTTGAAAGTGATTTTGTGTCAACTTCAACCAAATATTCGGACTTGATACGATAGTCAAATTATAAAAATATATATACTACTTGTTCTATTTGACGAGTAGATTGTCGTAGTATAATTACAAAACCAATTTCAGATGAAAGAGAAATTGTGGTCTTAATTTGGAAAGGAAAAAAAAGAAGAAAAATCATATAGCACTATCGCTCAAGCGATAGGCTAGCGCTAAGCAAGTGGCGAAGTTGTCGCTCGAGTGACAGGCTAGTGATAGGCGGGCAAAAAGTTTTTGTTGAAAATATGTCACTTGCGCTCGAGCGAGAGGCCAACGACAGCAAGCGATACATCCTTTCTTGAAGGTTAAGTTTTGGGATGTGTTTCTTCACTCACAATCTCCCATCTTCTATAAATAGGATCCTTTGAACGTCTATTATGCATTGATCCAAAATTGAATTCTTGAAGTGAGAAAAAATTTCGTTCGAGTTCACTGTTGCTTAAAGTGCTTCTACCAAAAGTTGTATTCATTGTATCTTAGGAGACAAGTGCCTTATTTCGTTAGCACCATTGCGGGGCATTTTTATCGTACAAAAAAAGTGTTAATCACTTGTCTGGGATTTCTTTTCCTCACTTTCTTTTCATTCTCCTTTCTTTTCATTTTTAAGTTACATATAGTTTAATTATGCTATTACGAATTAAACTTAACTAGCATTTTGTATATTGACAAACAATCATTTCCTTGTACATCTTTCCAACAATTTTAAGACAAAATTTTGTTGTTGGTTCTTGAAAAACAAACCCTTATCTTCATCTTTAGAATAAGCCTTTGCGTGCTTTTCCTTTCATTCATTCTGTGTGTCGAATTTCTGTTTATGTAACAGAAGTAAATACCTTTAGACTATTTGGTATAAGGTGTAGTAAAAGGCCTAGAACATCTACTTCGTTTGGCCTATATTATCTAACCTGCATGGTAGAAAATGATCCAAAGACTTTTGATGAAGTAATGTCTACACCGGAAGCACCACATTGAAAAGAAGCTATTAATAGTGAAATAAATTCTATAATGCAAACCATACTTAGGAGTTGGTTAATTTACCTCCTGGAAATAAGTCTTTAGGGTGCAAATGGATTTTGAAAAGGAAGCTAAAATCGGATGGGTCTATTGACAAATGTAAGGTTAGATTGGTTGTCAAGAATATAGCCAAAGGAAGGACTTAACTTCTTTAATACCTACTCACTCATAACTAAAATCACTTCGATGAGGTTGTTAATTGCAATTGCGGAATTACACAATCTTGAGATTCATCAAATGGATGTAAAAACGACATTCCTAAATAGTGAGTTAGAATATGAGATATACAAGGAACAACCGAAGGGTTTGTCTCTCCTAATCATAGAAAAAAAGCTTTTAAACTCGTTAAGTCATTGTATGGATTGAAATAAGTTCCTAACAATGGTAGCAAAAGTTTCATAAAATAATGTTATCAAATAGATTTAAGATAAATGAGTGTGACAAGTATGTATATATAAAAAACAATGAAAGCCTATGTGATTGTATGTCTATATGTAGCTGGCATGTTAATAATCGGCAATAGTTATGAAATAATACTAAACACCAAGAGAATGTTAAAGAAATATTTTGATATGAAAGACTTGGGTGTGGTTGATGTGATATTAGGGATTAAGATTTCTAGAAGATCGGAAAGAATTGTACTTTCCCAAATTCATTACATTGAGAATGTACTTTAAAGGTATAATGTACTTGAGAAAAGTATTGCGAAAATTCCTATTGACATAAGTTTACACTTAGTAAAAATACAGGTGAATGTGGGTCACAACTAAAGTATTCATAGGTTATAGATAGTTTAATGTAAATTACAAATTGAACTCGACTGGATATAGCATTTGTTGTGAATAAATTTAATAGATTCACAAGTAATCCAAGCCATGATCATTAGAAGACGTTGATAAAGGTTCTTAGGTATTTGAAGTATTCCTCAACTTAAATATTACACTTCACAAAAAATCCCACGGTATTAAAAGGATATTGTGATAAGTATTGGATTTCAGCATGAAAGACTCCAAGTCTACAAGTAGTTATGTATTTACCATTGGTGGAGCTGCTGTGTTATGGAAGTCAACAAAGGAAATGTGTATAACTTGATCAACTATGGAATTGGTGTTTATTATTTTGGACAAAGTTGGAGAAGAAGCAAAATGACTTCATAACTTCATGGAAGATATTCCATGTTGGCCTAAGCCGGTACCTGCAATATGTATACATTGTGAGTCAATCGGCGATTGGAAGGACACAAAGTAACATGTACAATGGTAAGTCTAGACATATACGTCGTAGATACAATACCATTAAACAACTTATCTCAAATGGTATTATCTCTATAGATTATGTGAAATTAAAGGAGAACATCACGGATCCACTTATGAAAGGTCTATCAAGAGATTAAGTACGTTGCCTATCGAAAGGTATGAGATTAAAGCCTACTACTTAAGATCTTTTTAATGGTGTCCCTACTTTATTGACTGGAGATTCCAAGATCTTGATTCAATAGGACAACTAAGTTAGAAAGATTTCGAAGAAGCACTTAGGGAAATACATCCCAACTTATTCCTATTATAATTGAAGTGTTTTTTGCAGAATGTTAAAGGTTAAGATATGCTTTTAATGATTCCTATATCTTAACTAAGTAAGTGAAGTAAGGTAAAATACTCTAATAGGAGATCATATATATAAGTGTGAAGTAGGCCGCTTTAAAAAATAAAAATAAAAATTGGGGCTAAAAGTTTCTAGACACTTACAAAACCCAAGAGTGATTTAGGATCAAGAAAATTAATCTAGTGATGAGAACCATGAACGATTTAGGGAAGACATTTGTTTTAATACTATTTTCTTTGTTTACACCAATGACTAAATGGTTCAAGACATCATGGCCGCCAATTAGCCAAGTAAATTCGATAGAATACACTAAGGAAGGTTTAAAGTCGGAACTTACCTTACTTGATGTAGTGTTTTTTTGCTCTTTCTCTACGATGTATCATATTTTTATTTCATAAACATATTTATATTTTCATTCATGTGGGGGATTGTTGGAATTTGATTTAAAGATTAAAAAATTTAGTTAATATAAACTTGAAAGTGATGTCGTGTCAACTTCGACTTAATATTCAGATTTGATTCGATCGTCAAATTATAAAAATAAATAGATTGACTTCTTTTACTTGTTGAGTAGATTGTCGTAATATATGTGGAATCTCAAAACTAATTCTGTATGAATGAAAAATTGTGGTCCGAAATTGGAAGGAAAAAAGAGAAAAAAAATCATATAGCACTGTCGCTCGAGCGGCAGACTAGGGCCAAGTGAGTTGTGAAGCTGTCGCTCAAATAACAAGAGGGGCGAAAAGTTTCTATCGAAAGTATGTCACTGGCGCTCAAGCAAGAGGTCAGCAATAGTAAGGGATGCGTCCCTTAGGTTGCTGAGTTTTGGAGCATGCTTCTTTTCTTACAACCTTTCATCTTCTATAAATAGGACCCATTGGACGTCATATGCATTCAATATCATTTTGCATTGAGCATTACATTAAAATCTCCTGCAAAAGCTCTCCAAAAATCATTCCAAAATTAATTTCTTGTGGGGAAAAAATTTCGTTTGAGTTCGTTGTTGCTTATGGTTTAAAGTGCTTCTACCAAGTTGCATTCATTGTATTTTGAGAGACAAGTGCCGTAATCTGTTGGCACCATTGCACGGCAATTTCATCTTAAGGAAAAAGTGTTAATTACTTGTCTCAGATTTCTTTTCCTCACTCTCTTTTTATTCTCCATTTTTCTTTTCATATCTAAGTTACATAGAGTTTAATTATGCTCTTGCTGATTAAACATAACCAGTATTTTGTATAGTGACAAACAACCATTTTCCTACACATCTCCCCAACAGATTTCTTACTTCAATATATTATCAGTGCATTGAAGAGAGCATCTTAGCGGACTCTTTACATTGGCGATTCATTAATAATCAATTCTCTGTAGGGCCGGTAGAAAGGTAAAAGTTCACAATCATACTTACTGTGTTTGTCAAAAGAAATAATGAGAAGTAGAAGGAAATACTGCAGAAATTAGGATCCAGGCAATCTCCCAATGATGATCAACTGCAAATTCAATATTCTAATATTTGAGGAGAATTGGTTGCTGTTAGTTTTATTTGGCATACGAGTATTGTCTCTTTTAATGAATCTAAAGTTTAATTGCATATATTTGTACACCAGGAGATAATTTGTATAGCCAACCAATTCCATCTGTGAATTGGATGATTCTCTGGCTTAATATGTGCTAATGTGAATTGCATCTGCGATTTTGCTCTAAATACTCACTGGAGTTTTGGGTTAAATTTGGAATCCCTGCTTTTATCAGAATCTTTTGAAACTTACGAACATTACTTCGTTTCGCTGTGAACTCTAAGCGACGAGGCGTTTAAAAGCAGCTGAACAGACGAGAGCTTTATTTTTTGTGTAATGACAGTGGGCGCACCATTTTGGAATATACGAGATTCTCATGCTGAAAAATCTATTCTTACTAGTGTTTCACTGATTTTTTATTTTTTATATTTTTTGCATGTACAACTGTACGTACCATAACTATCAGTGCAACGTCTTAATATTACTCAAAAGCCTCTTGAATTATATTTTATTCAGATAGATGTGACATTTGCAGGTTTTATCTACCTTGAAGTTTGAAAAGGGACGACAAATGCCTGAAGATTACCCGAAGGCATTCAAAGAAGCAGTCGCAGTCTTCCGGCACGCTAGAATGTACGTATTAAGCATCTCGAAGGAACTGCCGTTTATGATTTGTTGTTGAAATAAAGTATATAATATTTCAACGCTATGGCAGATATGATGCAAACTTAAAGAGACTCAAACATCTCAAACCTCTTACACCAGAGCTTTTGCAGCGACAAGATGAGGAGCTCGATTTCCTCGGCCCGTATCCTTGTCACTTTTCAGATATTTCCGAAACATAATCTTTATACATTTTTACCTGAGAGGTCTAATCTTTGGTCTCACCAGAACCAATAACCTAAGGGAGTTTGAAATCTGCATCATTCGCATCTTCAAAGCCGTGTTCATTCATCTTCATATTTTTTTCTTTGAAGTGCATGAACTTGTGGGAGTCAGAAGATAGACATCCATACTCTTTATTTTAGAAAGCTACTTGGCCAACTTTTGCGATGATAAGTTCCTGTTTTCACTCCTTAACTGCAATTAGAGATTTACCCCCTTCACTAGCAACTGCAATTGCTGAAGGAAATATAGACCCTAGTACAATGGAGGCTTTTGATCACATCCCACAATTTAGAAATCACCACCCCACCATTTTAGGGTCTCCTAATCGACACTTGAGACAAGATGCAACGGCTTTATCTCCACAAGAAAGCTGCTTTACTGTAATTTCCTGTCACAAAATCAGCAAACAAAGAATCAAAGGTAAGTCATATAACTCCATCTAGCGTATAATTTATACGTTGAGCATTATAAAGCTTACCCTGTCATAGGAAATCTTTCAGGGGTTCCATCGACCAGGAGGGTTCTGACCAATACATTGGAGAAAAGGAAGCTGAAGCCTACTACTGAGGAAGTGCTGCACTCAAACGAAACTTTAGCTCTAGAAAAGTTGGCTTTTCCTATAAGCAATGAAGCTTCCAAAGAAAACAAAAAGGTTACAAATGGAATCTTTCTTGATATTCCTAACAACAACCCATTCAAGAAACGAAAACTAGGCGAAGTCATATTGGGTCAGGCAGATGAAGTTGTTCAACAATCTTCTGAAGTGATTGAGATTGAAAACTCGGAAATCATGTTTGTCACAACCGAATCACAGGAAAGTGTTAAATCTAAACCCTTCAATATTTCTCAAAGGCACAGTAGAAACAAAAGTGAGAAAAAACTGAACAAAGACCATAGCCAGTGTTCAGAAACTAAGAAAAACAGTATATTAAATTTCTTTTCTAGAGTGTAATCTTTTTCTTGTTAAATTTTATATAATTCTTATGCATCAACCAATTTTTATTTAATAATTAACGTGATGCATTGATACTGCACTATCAAAATGAAGAATCCATCAGTTTTTATTTCAAGTTTGTCTCATGCAGGTTTTTTATGTATCAGACTGTCTGGGCGTGGGTAGCCATTTATACACCTCTAGGCTGATCTTACTCTGACCATTTAGAATGTTAAATCAATGAACAAAATATAGAGAAAATAAACAAAAAGAATGAAAATATAAGAGAGAAGTTTTAAATAGTCTTGTTAGAAGATAAGTTAAAAAATTAATCTACCCTTAAGATAAATAATTAATATATTTAATATCTGTCAAACTCGTGATGTTGTTGCAAGATGCATTGAGAATTTGTCAAACAAAAAACAAAATTGTGAAGTGGAACGTGACTTTGTAAACAACTAAGCAATTTACATGGGGGAAGGAGCAAAAATTAATGTGATAGTTTCAAGTTGATGATGTCGAATGAGATGACAATAAATCTCAATATGTTTGGTCCGCTCATGGAATACTAAGATGTGCACAATCTGAATAGTACTTTTATTGTCACAATACAATGAAGTAGATCAACAAAGTAATACACCAACATTTGCAAGCAATCAACGTAACCAAATTATCTCATAATTAATAGAAGCCATGGCATGATACTCTACTTTTGTGGATGATCTAGAAACAAATCTTTCTTATTGCTCTTCCAAGAAATAAGAGAATCGCTAAAAAAGATAGAAAAGCTAGTGATAGACCAACGATCTATAGGATCACTAACCTAATTAGAATCATAATATGCTCGCAACTCTAAGGATGAAGTAGATGAAAGTAAAAACTCTAAAACTGAGTGCCTCGAAGATACGTCAAAATGTAATAGGTCAGATACAAACAAACGAACTATACGAACAACATGTGCATATTTGCATGAGTGATGGTGAGATAAACCAAGCTACCAACAACAGTATCATATAGACTAGGATCCGACAATGGAGAACCATCAGAAGGAAAATATCAAGCATTAAGCTCAAGAGGTGTATCAACTGTCTTATTAATAGTACGATGAGAATGCTCAAATGTATCATCTATATACTTAGATGAGAAAAATTATAATATTTCGAAGAGAATGTGACATCAATAACCAAAAAGTAAAGTAATGAATCCAAATCTTTCACTGCAAAAGAGCTAACTCTGACTTTAATGTTGTAATCCCATCAACATCATCACCAATAATAATCATGTCCTCAACATATAAAGAGAGAAAACATGATCGTTGACTATACATCCGTGAAATAAAGCTGAATCATGATGGCTAGGACGGAAACTAAATAAAGTAATCAAGATAGAAAACTTCTCAAACCAAACTCTAGGTGATTGTTAGAGACCGTAAATAGCTTTTTTGAGTTTGCAAGCTTCACTAGGTTGGTGAGTGACACTAGTAAGTATAACCATGTAGACTTCTTCCTGTAGATCGCCTATAAAAGGCATTTTTAACACCCATTTGAGATATACTCCATCGACGAACATGGGCAACAGCTATAAAGATGTAAACTAATCGGGCATTGTATCTTTCAACATATCCACTTGATTTTGATTTTACAGACCTAACAAGAACTAATTGCTCATTTTCTTTGCTATAGAGTACAAAGCCCCAAGTGTGTATTTGATATAGAGGAGTAAGTTCCTCAGCCAGAGCCTTCTGCCAAAATAGGTTACAAACTACCTCTCTATAGGAAAAAGGCTTAGAAAGACTATGAACAGAAGCTACAAAGAAACAAAAGAGCTAGAGTAACAAGAGAGAAAATTTTGGTAACTTAGTAGATTTACGCGTATGCATAAGGTAATGAAGAGGAAGATCCACATTTTTAGGAGGTGATTGGGCAACCATACGAAGAGGAGGAGGGAACAACTAGTGTATTGAGAACATATCACCAATATCCGTAGAATTATCAATGGAAAACCTTGCAATAATCATGATTTGAAGTGGGAGTAAATGAGTGTAGAATAAGTTGTGGGACAATATCAGTATCAATAATGAATTGCAATATGTAGAAGATAGACTGTCATATTATGAGAACTAACAATTATACTACCAAAAATCATACCTGTTGATTTCAGAACTTGATGACTGAAACTGAGCAGGAACAGGATCTTCCAATACCTGAAATAAAGGAATCGAGCTGTGTTCTCGTTGTCCCTGTGATGCTTAAGTAAAAGATAGAATTTATGCGTGAGGCTACAAATTGGAAATAATGAAAAATGTACTTGAATAATGAGCTTTGGTCATGTATCTGTAGATGTTAGTGGTAAAGTTTAGATCGATTCAACCAATAGTAATCTTTATCCTTATCATGTAAGGAGTTTGTGTTATGTTATGAGTATTCCGTTTGAGTTTGAATAAGACAATATAAGTAAACTATGATGATAAAGGTCATGAAAAATTATAGTCGAAGTAGGATTAACGTCTTCTAGAAGGTGGGGAAGAAATTACGTTAAAGGACATACAGCCCGATCTTGATGTGGAGGCCTGACTAAATATAGGCCCGACCTTAATTGTGGAGAAAGTGCCAAAGGGTAAGATCATGTCGAACGAGTTCAAGTTCGGGTGACGTGGTTTTCGTGATCGTCACAAGCCCTCGTGTATCCATGTCGCAGCTTGTGGCGCATGCTCGGGTGAGATGCAATGAGGTGTAATAGCCTAAAGTCGAACTTCGTCCCCGACTGTAATTTAAAACAATTGTTTGATACGTGTTGAGCTGGTAGGACTCGATCTCATATGGTTGCTACGTGTCATGATCCAAAGGCTAAGATTAGATACTCCTACTTTTTACTCTCACTTTTCACTCTTTTGCTCTCAACTATCAATAAAAGAAGTTTGAGTTTGGGGATAAGTGGATTTGTGAGCGAACCTCTAAAGAGGTTAGAATTCGAGCTTTTAAGATATTAATTATTATTTGAAAATTAATGTTGAGTAGCAGTAGTACTAAGGGGTCAAGTGGTTGTAGCCATCCTTCTAGGAGCTCGAACACTAGTAGCCTCGAGTGTTTAGGTACGTCCCTTATCCTAATAGTCGTTCCTCTTAGCTCACATCTTGTGGATGAGACTATCTTGACCTATCCTAAGGAGCTGACCAAATATAAGGAACACGTAATTATTAAGATTGTTAGGGAGTTCGGGGTCATGCCTTTATGTGATATAAGGGCCCCCAAGCCTACTGAGACCATACTAGATGCTTGTGAGGGCGAGATGGCATTTTTTAGGGATGCCCTTAAGGTCGGGTTTAGGTGGCCTCTTTACCTTTTATCCACTTCTTGACTTCCTACTTTATGCGCATTGGCCAATTAGCCCCTAATGGATAGAGCTACTGATCTACTTTTTTTTTTTTTTTTTTTTTTTTTTTTTAAGATGACTCGGGGTCAAGCATAGACTCGACCTCTTGAGGATGGTTTTTGACATGAAATTCTCCCAAGGTATAACTGTTTTGTTTATCTATCCACTCAAGGGTGAGGATGCCAGATACCCTGAGCTCATTGAAAGGTTAGAAAGAACATTTTCTTTTCGTAACACCTTAGGACCTTAACCACCCTTTCAACCTAAACTGGGAAATCCTCGATAATTATAGATTCAACGAGGGTTAGGCGTACTTCTTGGTTCTAGAGAGGGATAGATTGAGGCTAGTAAATCACAACCCTCTTGCAGGAAAATTAATTATCTACTGTTTAACGGCACCCTTGACCTTGCAAACGTGAGAGGCCTTGAGGGTATGATCTTTACCTACTTGTGCTTTCTTGTATTAATCTTGAACTTGAGATTAAGCTAATGTTTTTTTTTTTTTTTGCAGATCTAGAAATGTCTTTCGACCCTTCAAAGCTCCTTGAAAACGTCAACCATATAGTAAAAGGCCCAAAATCAAAGGTGTCTGCCCTGTCCAAGGGAAAGAAGAGGGCGAGGAAGGCCATACCGACGAGACAGACCTCGAGGACAAAAAGCTAGATCCTTACACTTTAGGCAACTCCAAGGTTGCAAAGCTCAGGCATCAACTCCTTGAGCCACGCCCAAGATCGTGGATTTGGACGACAATGTCGTCCCGTAGAGTTCGCTAGAGGAGTATGCTGAATGCTCATTGGTCTCGAGCATTGTAAACAAGCACGAGAATGAGGTCGATCTCCATGAAGGGGTTAAAACCCTTGCGATCCTGACTTTGAAGTTATATCTCGATTCTACACATTGCTTCTTTTTCTTTCTTTTATGAACAATTTGATGTCGAGTTTACTATCAATTTTGTAGACTTTAAGCATTGCTCGATGCCTGACTCTGAATGACCTGAATATCTCGAGCAATCTAGAGGAGCTCGAGGCAAAGAATGAACAAAATAGAAAATGATTTCTCGAGCTTGAGATGGAGTAGGACAATTTACACATGTAATGTTAGACTTAGAGATGAAAAATGTAGAGATGAAAGAATTTATAGCCCCAAAGTCAACAAGTACTGAATTAGGTACATCAGATAATAACAGAATACATTTTTTTTTTGTAATTATAATGTTAGACTTAGCAATGGAGGATACAAAATCAACAACGTAAATAGGTAATTCAAATAATAATAAAATACCTGCTATCACATTTGGATTCTGCTCTACCTCCTGCTAATTTAGTGTGAAAACTTGAGCATTCCATTTTTTTTCTTTTTCTAATCATCTTCCTTCTTTTTTGAAGGCTTTGTACAGTTAAGAGCAAAGTGTTCCGATTTACGACACCGAAAACACACGTTCTTCCAAAGTAAGTATTAACCCATGTGTAGTTTATTATACTTAGGGCAATGTGTAATACTCTTACTCATCCCACCAATACAAACTCCTGTACTTGGTCTTTTATTCGGCTAGTTATGTCTGTCTTATTCTAATTATTCTACTTTCTTTTTCCAATGACTCCTTATTCTATTGAGAATACTATTCAAATGTAGTCATTTGATAAGAAATAGTATGAGCCCTCTCCAATATTTCACGATATGAAGTGAAACAATGGGACATAATGATCATATCGATCTCCGAGCGTAGTCTATTTTCGAACCTCTTGATCATCTTAACTTTGTATCTACCAAATGCGGAGCATACCTTGAGAGCACTTAAATTACCTATCGTAATTAGTAAGCGACATGTTTCCCTATCCGAGTTGTAGACACTTTGATTCCCTAATGTCTCTCAAAGTCAAGTTACGTTATTGCTCTTCAATCCTAGTGGATGAGACGGACTCCCATTAGCGACTGATTGCTCCAACAAACATAAACTTTGGGCATAGTACCTTCTGTACATCAGTATAAACAATGTATCAAAAGATGTGTTCTAGACCTCTAATCCATTCTTCAACAACCAGTGAATCGAAAATACCGTAGTTCAACAACCAGTGAATCGAAAATACCGTAGAAAGTAGGAGGCTACCAACGAAATTGCTCAACCACTGAGATAGCTCCAGAGACAAATGGAGGTGCATTTTCCTGTAGCGATGCATTTTTGGGTGAAGGTACTTGATTTTGCCTGCTCAACTCTAGTATTGCTCACAATAAGTCACGCATCAAATTCGTGTGGATATGTGGTGCCATTTCCTAAAAATTAATATGCAAGTCACCCGTCACATACCAGTAACAAGTCTAAATGTTATACTTATATTATCGTAATACATATAATGAATTTAACGAGAAAACGTTCATGTCTTAAAAATTTAAAAGTAGGCAATTTAAAAGACTAAGTTATGCAAAAAAATTTAAATAATTTCATCTTCTTACCTCTTTACATACCTTAAAAGTCGTTGGAGGGTGGACGATTGATGGTTTTTTAGTGCCAATGGTCTTTCAAATTCTTATATATTTAGGGACTTAAATAGGTAAAATTTTCAGCATATCTTTAAATTTATATATCAATAATTTTTTTTTTTTTAACAAATACACCGCATAATTAGAGTTAACAAATAAATATTTATTTCTCATAACAATTTAAATTAATCCAATTCTAATATAAATAATCATTTGAAATAATAATTTAAAATAACCAATTATTTAAATTTTTTTATCACTGTTCACGATGAACAGTGACCCATTACTTTTTATCGGGAACAGTGCACAATTTTTTTTTAACACAATTGTTTGAAATTTTAGAATTTATATAAGTCTAAAAAAAGTAAAAGCTAAGCTCTGATTCGAAATTGTAACAACTTAATTTTTTATGAATTCAAATTGCTACTTAAAATTTCTTTTAAAAAATTTAAAGTGAAAAATATATATTTATAAATTTATTTAAAGATGGTTTACTCAAAGTAAAATTTTAACGCCCCTTATTAATAGAAAGGAAAGAGCAAAAGTTAACTACGTCATATCTTATTCCTATATATTTGGAAAGATACAATAAATTTATATCTAAAATTCATGAATTAAAGCATAATTAAACACAAACTAATGTTTATAACCAACCATTTCAAGATTCAGAGTCCTAATTCGAATACGTATAATAATTATTCTCCCGATTTAATATAGTCATATACTCCATTAATTTACTGAAAAACATAATTAATAAAAAATTGGATTTATAACAATGTTATCTCTTGACTGAAGTATAATTAACATATAACACCTTATTTGATATGATACAGTAAGCACATGGAAACCAACGAGCACAAATTAATTACTAAAAGGTGTTGGAAAAATAATTAGTTGCAGCAGTGATCGGAACAATATAATGCAGAAATATAAAACTTATCGATCGAGTCTCGTGACAGCACGATGTCCTAAAGTGAAATTGCCCGTCAATAATTGCTGTGACCTCCGTGGACAATCACTCCCAGGATACAACGATCGTAAACCACTTATGCAGCAATCACGAATGGTTTTTCTAGAACTCTCAATTGTACTCCAGAATAGGTATAAAAACCCGAATATAAGAAATTCACAATATGAAAAGAGTGATTGATTCTATTTTCTTTTTGTGTGTCTTTTCCCAAAACAAGATATGGGTTTATATAGGCAAGATGGTAGTAACAGTCTTCACCATGTTAATGCAGAATTTTAATGACTGAGTAGTGAGTGTTTTAATGGCAGTTATGGGTTGTTACAAAAACAAACAGACATAAAATACTGGCTAGTTTTACCCATTAAATAATGAAGAAAAAAATATTTATTTTAGTCAAGGAAGCCCAAGAGCCCAACCCCCCAAGGCCCAAATCAAGACATTTTAATATTTACGTGGGGAGTGATTCGAACCCCTGACGTCCCACACAAATGTCACATTTCCCACCACTTTGGCACTTTATCTAATTTGATTATTTCTTTCATATTTTATATTTATACCATAAATATATAACAAAAGGAACCATCAACTTTTGTCACAAATTTTCCGTAAGTAATAATTTGGTGAGAAATTTCACTAATATCAACTTAGATTTTCAGTGACCCATTTCCCCAGCCAACTTCCAAAAAAAATCTCAATTCATGCGATAAAATTAAATATACTATATTATGTTTTATTCTGCATAATTGATTGTAAATAAAAATTTGGTTCAACCAATATAAAATAACACCTAAGGGAATACATAATCAAATAATCATTTTTCTTATACATATATAGAAGTTCATATAATAATAAAACTACAGTAAATGCTGGAAATTAAATTTTTGGTCACGTTACACCAGATTTGATTTATTAAGTCCAAAGAGTCCAGGCACCACGATTGCAACTCATCATCTGCTAACCAACGACCCGTTCTAACCTATGATGAGTAAGGGAAATGATGAGTACATGTGAATACTCAATAGGGCACGAAAATAATTGTGCAATCCTGAATAAAATATTTAAAATATGCGTAAAAAATATGTTGTCATTACATCTTTAGGGACTGTTAAGAGCTCAATACATATTATATCTTTTATACCGGATGGTCATATCATTATATCATATCGTATCTTTCCCTTTCATTAGCATGATAATTCAACAACATGAAAAAGAATAATTTAAACGAGAGAAAAACAACTGAACCTTGTTATCCTACCTCGTTAGATCAAACGAATTTTTGAAATGAAATTCAAAATCATTTTCTCAAATCATTTGTATGTGTAGGCCGAAAATAATGATTATTAGCTGTGAATTCTACTTTGAAAAGACGTGTATCGGAATTTGGTTCTCACCCTGTATATATAATGCTTTTGTAGTGAAGAGTTTCTGACTTCATTGTGTTATATATATATACATATGTATGTATGTATGTATGTATGTATTAGGTTAAAAGACAAATTCTATTGAAAGTGGGTCATCTAATGCAACAGCAAAACAATATGAAATTCTAATTGAATTACAACAAAACTTGTCATAATGAAATAAAAAGGATGCTTTTCTTCTATCTAGATACCGACGAGGCTACCGAACTTTCTTTAAAGTCCATGACCAATTTAAAAATCAAATATTAGTTAGTGACAAATTTTTTAAACTTTAATAACTTAAACTTTGTTATCCGAATTAACTTTTTCTCAAGCCTAATATACATGATTAATTACGAGCTATCCAATGAGCCCAATATTGTTATACTTATTTTCACCCTATCGAATTGTAAATATTTGACCCAAATAAAACTGAACTAATCCTAGTACATCAACTTTTCAAAACTATAAAAATATAGCAAGTAGAACAAATAGTTTTATTATATAAAATTTTCGGGACTTTACATGCAAGAACTAGAGTTGACTTAATAGATTGGCTATTGCGGAGAATGACCACATCAATCAATCATAGGAGATCTTGTAAAGAAGATCTCCTAGGGGACATCCCTCATGTGCATGAAGGCTTAGCTCCTTGAATCGCGTCACCTCATCCTTGGGGGCTTGACCTCTAATGAGGGTTGAACTTTCATAGGGGTTCAATGGAATTCTCAGATAGGCAAAGTGATGTGAAGTGTGGGTCTCGCTCATTCTGTGGCTATCAAGTGGTCATTCTTGAAGCCTCTCTAGATGAGGCATAACAGAGTGGATTTGCATGTGTAAATGATTTTTCATAATAAAATACATATAAATATTGAGTTTAAACTCAACAAAAATGAGTGAGAGATGTTTTTTGGTCATCCATGATTCATAATGAGTTAATGACCGACCAATCTACTTCTCACTTTGCTTAAACGAGGCCACGGTTTTATGAATGCTTCGAGTAGTAAATCATCCCATTTTTTGCCCCGCAATGGTAGCATAATCTTGTGGTGGAGGTGAGCGAAAAATGTGAATTTTAAGTGGGTGGTTTTTGGATTTTAGCTCCAATAGCATCGACTAGAACAATCCCTTTTTCGAGAACATCTGTAAATTTATTCCTTTTTTATTATCAATTTAGTCTTTTGTCTAGTCTTGTTTAATTCGTTTCAAGAAATAGCAGTACCTTGCACCTTAATTGTTTATTTCCAATTTTGGCATTTTCTACATTTTTTTCTTGCTTTCTGAAATTGTAAAATTTGTTCTGAATCACCTATCTCATGTTTTGCTATTGGAATTTCTGAATGGCTACATTGTGTTTGAATTTCATTGTCCTAATGTTTCTTTTAAATGATATAAATCCAATTTTAGAAGCCAAAGATGAAATTCCAATCTAGAGTGAAACTCAAGATATGAAAATGGATAAGATGGATCAAAAGGGAAGCAAAAAGTCTCTAGCGTGGACTCATTTTAAACTACGCAGAGATGTGAAAGCATAACATAATTATTGTGAATAATTGTATAACCATGATAATACTAAAAATGGGACTAGTACATTTCGGAATCATATCATGCCGTTGAGCATAAAATATAGATTTGAGACAGAAAGCAAAAGACAATAAATTGCTCTAGTATGTATAAAACTGATGATGTTTCTGAAGATATTGATACCCATGAACTACCTGTCAAGTTTGTTGATAATATCATAAACTGTTAAGTAATTCATCCATATATACTTGTGTTATCGTAATAAATTAACACCTAAATGCACTAAGCATCTCTATATCTTGAATTAGGTTGCAAATGGATGAATACGGTGGAAATTTGAAGAAACGAGTGAAAAAGGACCAAAGTGGAAGAAACTGAAAGTTTGGGGACTAAAGTGCAGATACTATAAACTTGTGTCTAACCTTATGATGAAGATTCAAGAGTATTTGAGGCCAAGCGGATGAGAAAAGAAGTCCAAGGGATTAAATATCGTCAAAGTATGATCACACATCAATTCCCAATCGAAAAAGTTATGCACCGATTTTCAACCTCATGTTGGGACCCGCTCTTGACAAGTCAAACGATTGAATTGGAAGATGATATGATGTGATCTAGGATGTGCCGTAAATGACGAAAGAATTGTTGATTGTTGGGATAAAGTCGAGACCGGGATTTAAGCTAAATTTGGTGCCAATTGGGTGATAAAGTCAATCAATTCAAAGTAGTTGAAGTTGGTGTGCCTAAGGTCAAGATCCATGTTGGTCATGAAGGGCAAAATCGGTTGGTAAAACTTGGTTGCTAGCGATGGAAGAACCGAGCCAAGTCGAGACTTCGAAGGAGCTAATAAAATTGGTCGCTTATATATTCGATCAATGGGATCCAAAACTATGAAGTTCACATGTTATGTAGTTAGTTTGATGTTGGGGCCGAGGTCCAAATCATTTTGGAGCAGCTTGTTAATTGCAACTGAAGTTGGAGCCAAAGTGAACAACAATGCGACCACAAGGCATTAAATTCATGCGGCCGTAAGGAACTCAGCAGTGAAGAATTGGACGCCAGGCAGTTGAACCATGTGATCGCATTTGGTTCAATAGTGCGTTCGCATAGTAATTTCGCGAAGCCGAATTTTCAAATTTTGGCCAGTTTCCTATTTTAATTAGAAATCTAATCTTTTGCCATATTTAAGTTAATTTGGACGGTAATTTGTAATCTTCTGGTATTAGTTCCTTTTTGAACTAGGATTCTAGATTTTTTTATTTTTTTAATAATTTTATTCCTTTTTAATTATTTCTAGGTTTCTAGTATAAAGATGAATATTTTCTTCCATTGTAGGAGAAGACTTTTCTCATGGATTACTAAATGAAATTATCTCTCGAAGCTTTAAGCTTCAAAATAATCTTGTGGCATTCAAATCAATCGGGTGAGATTCATATAATTTTGCGTAGTCAAGAGGTCCGTACATCGTCGGCGATTCGGGTTGCTCGGTCCCAATTTTATTGAATTGAATCCAAAACATTGTTTTGACTTTCTTGGGGGCGATCTCAATCTTGATTGTAGGTTTGGTAGTGATTGACTATGAGAGTTCACATAATGATATCTAAAGAAAAGTTGTAGCATTTTGAGTTAGCTTTCCAACACATTTTGAATCATCTCAATTGGACATCGATGGATGAAGATATGATCAAAATACTAAAAATTGTCTGGCTGGAAGACATTATAACTATGTGGTCGCATAGTTTAAAATGTACGCGACCGCATGGTTATTTTTAAAGAATCACAGGGCCATTTTTTGGTGAAGTATGCGGCCGCATGTGATTGTACCTTGCGATTGCATAGTACAATCCTGGCGCAAATTTTCTTGTTTCCTTGTTTCCTTATTATGTCCAACCACTTACGGTAACTTAACCTCTCACGACTTTTAAGTCCTAAATCAACCCAGAATGCGGAGGATGCCTCCAGATACTCATTCCTCTCATCTTATTTCTCAAGAAACTCCATGAAGAATTAAAATCGAGGTGAAGCTAAGAATGAACTCTTTGGATTTGGTGATTTCACATCCATTATTTCATGTATTTTGTTTGTCATTGTAAACAATTCTAGTCTTTAGATTTTCATTATTATGAATTTACATTAAAATTAGTTTAACATTTACAAGATTTTTCATGGATTCAGTCATGCTTTTTCCATTGTTAAATTAAATTATTTGTTGAGTTTCAATTTCAGTTACTTATTGTTGAGATTGGTTTAACTTTTATCACATTCTTTATACCTATCGTTTCATCATCATTTTCATAGCTTATTTAAAACCCTTGTTCAATATGTAGGATCCTGTTTGGCTGATGCATTTTAATTTAGAGCGTCATTTAAGTTGGGAATGGATACATTCGTTATCAAAAATGGCAAGGAAAAAGATGCTAAAATGTTGCCTTCACCTCCAAATATGCCCCCATGTTGATGCTAAGGCACATCGCAAGTTTCATATTCTATCAATGAAATTTATGCATCCAGTGTAGCTGAAATGCTTGTACTATATGTTGAAGATGTAAAACATCGCATGAAGAGTTCACTTGTAATTTGTTTGGAATTGTATACGATTTGTAAGGACGAATTGTTAGTTTAATTAGTGCAATTAATTCGAAAAATAAACTTATGTAGCTTAAATTCTAGAAATTTATTTAGGAGAATTTAATGTGGACTTTTTCAAGTCTATGAATAAATGTTAAGATCTAAAACTAGTACTTTTTGGATTTCTACATCCTGGTTTGTTCACTTTAATAAGAATTTGGCTTTCCGAAAATAGTACTCCATATACTGTAAAGCCTTCATTATTCTTCTATACTTCATCGTCTTCAGATTTTTCTTTGTCAATTTTCTTGCAATCATTTTTGACAATGCATCAAAAAGTTTGTTATTATGAGATATAGGAGTATACTTTTATCTGCATTTCGCTAGCTATCATGTTATAGAAGACAAAACGCGAAACACTATTTAGCTATTAAATTTATTATTTGGAGTTAGCAAAATTGGTTTTAAGACAACTAATACATACCATTGTAATTAATTTTCATGTATTAAGAGTAAAATCTCATTAAATATGTAACGACTTGAGTTACCCCTCATAAGAGCGTGAACTTTTTAAGATGAAAGTCTAATAATCAATGCTCATACCGGCAATTAAATCAATTAAATAAACGAGTTACCATCTTAATCAAAATATAAAAATTTTGGCGGTTCCTCTATATAAGGTTGGACTTTTAAAATGGAACCTCGGTTATATATATACTTGGCATGGATTGCTTGTGTGGCACCAAGGAATTCCCATGCGTGATGCAGTCGACCCTAGGCTATCCTTCCCTCGAAAGGCCAATAAGCTGATATAAGTCAAAAAGTAATACTTTTAAGTGTGATACAAAGACAATGGCTGCATATATTAGGGAAATACATGAAAAATAGCCTAAATAAAAAGGCTACTTTTCCATTTTGGGCTTTGACTAATTCAACTAATAGAAAGTACCTAGAATACCCTAATAAAAATATTTCATACAAATCACTACAATATAAAAATCTTCCATTCTAGTCCCTAAAATTAATCATTATTTGGTTTTAGATAGATTTATTCCTTATACAGATTTATTTAATTTATACGGATTTATTTAATTTTTGTTCGCTCAAAGTAGCACACCCTAAATTGGTATCAGTGTCATAGAAATCATGGAAATTAAAATAAAAAAATAGATAATTATTATAAATTAGAAGAAGAAAAAGGAAGTTATATATTTTTGAAACCTATTCCTAATAGATTAAAAATAATGACATTAATAATGATCAAAGAGTTACCTAAAGAAATAAAAGAACAAATATTAGAAGTATGAGTCTAAATAATAATAAGATTCAAAATTGAATAGATTGCTAGCAAATATTAATAAAATACAAGATATAATATTAATACTAGATGAAATAAAGATAACAAAAGAAAAACAGATAATAAAATTAAAATGTGAAAAATTAAGACTACAAAGTAAATGCTTTAAGATAGTAAAAGAAGAATTAGTAAATGCAGATATAGCTAAAGAAAGATTTGGAAAAATAATAGAAGAAAAAGAAGATAAAATATGTAAATTAACTTATAAGTTAGAAAGATTATTAGAAAAATTTAATATGTCAATAAGTGAATATATGGAAGAATTAAAATTATTAATAAAAATGTTAATAAACGATGTTCAAAATTTAAGAAATGAAGTAAAAGAAACAAGAAATGATATAAATATATTAAAAATTGAAATGAGAGAATTAAAAGAAAATAATAAAAACAAGGAAAAGAAAATAGATAAAAAAAATTTATAGAGAAAGAAATGACCCGAATAGGAAAGAAACATATTGAAAAAGAAAATATAGTAATAGAAACAAGAAGTATGGATGATGAATTTAGAAAAAAAACATATTACCTAAAATATTAAAAGAAGAAGAATCCAGAGAAAAAATGTTAGGAAAATTAAAAATAGAAGAAAAACAAGAAAATAAATATGAATGAGAAATCATATTTACTTAAAGAAAATTTTGATCAATTGAGTTGAGATGATATAAGTGAATACCAAATTTTAATGAATACTGGAGGAGGACCTAATACAATATGACTCTCTAAACAAGAATTACAAGAATCAGATGAAAATTATGCACACATATATTTAATAAATCATATAGACAATTTTATGATAAAGTAAGAGATAGACAACCATTTAAAGGAAATAAAAATAGATATAGGTTTGAATTAAATATAATTATGATAAATATATTAACCATGGAGGAAAAAAATTAGATTTAAATTGTAAAATAGATAATAAAAAAATCTTATTAATTTGGGCAGATTCAATGATATTATTTCTTTTATATAATAAAGATGACACACGGGAAAATATTAAAAGAAAAATAGATTTTTTAATAGTATCATTTGAAGGAGATGTTAGAAATTGGTGAGAAGGAATAAGTAATGATACAAAAACATTAATCAAAAGAAATGTACAAACAGAAACAATAAAATCAGATAAAACAAGGTATAGAAAAGTTAGTAGAATATATTTCAGATGAATTTTTAGGAGAAAATTGGATAAGAAATGCTAAAGGATAATCAATAAGAGAAAAAGACAATACCATAATTAAATTAATAAATTTAACAACATGTGATATGTGTAAAATTAAAGAATATACTTGTGGATTCAGAAATTATTATCATGTTCAATTTTATTGTAATGAAAATTAAGAAATATACCAAGACATATACCAAGACATGTACTATAATAAGTTACTAGGTTCATGTGGAATATATTTTAAAATAGATTTTAAAAAATATATTAGATATAATATTGGAATACCTAGAACTTTAGGTTCAAGAATAAAAATTTTATTTGAAAAACTTGCATATATATGTCAACAAAGACAATTATTGAAAAAATCAGAAAAGCTAACTAGAATATGTTGTGAAGATATGGAAAACCCTATATAATGGGAATGTAATTCTGGAAGAATGGTTAATAAAAGAAAATATAAAAATAAAAAGTTTAAAAATTTTAGAAATTTTAATAAAAAAATATATAAAGCCTAGAAGAAGATATTATAAAAGAAAAAAATAATCCATATGGTCAACAGAAAAATAAAAATTATAAGAAAAATGAAAGCCCATGTAAATGTTAGAATTGTAGGAAAATGGGTCATATAAACCCTGATTGTAATAAAAAGAAAGTTAAAATATTACAAAAAGAATATTTGGAAATAAAAGATGAATTAAGTGAAATATCAAATATTGAACAATATTATAATCAAGAAGTATATATAAGTGAAATAGAGGATAATGAATCAGAATCTGAATAAAGAAATTGAGAAAATAAAAAATAATAATATAAATATACAAGAATATGAAGGAATAGAAGGTTATGGATTAAAAGTTACCTTTGATAATAATAAATTTAGGAAAATGCAAAATTATATTTAGATTTAAAAATAGGAAAATGGGAAGTTTTAGATAGAATTTGGAAAAGAGAAAGAATAGCAATAAATGAATATTATAAAATTGAAAAAACTATATATGTAAGAACAACTTATGGAAAACATAACTTAAATCTTTTAACCAAAAATACAGTTGAAAAAACTATCAACAAAGATTAATAAAAAACAAAGTGAAAAAATCCAATATGTCTATTCAGTAAGAATACAAATAATGTTTAAATCATTATTCAGAGAAGAGATAGACTCACCCTTAACTATAACCTTATATGATGGAAGAATAATAAATCTAAAAAATAGTCATTTATGAACAATAGAAGGAAATTTGATATATCAAAAAATAATGTTTACATGCTACCCAAAATATTGTGTCTCATTAAAAGATAAAAACTTTAATGAAATTTTAGGATTATATTTTAAGCTAGATAGAGATGATATTATGCAACTAGGTGATCAAAATATGACTATAGAATATAGAGTTTTATACACACTTACCAATTCTAATTATGGAAATATTTATTTCAATAAACCATATATTGAAGTACATAAATAATGTAAGGCTATTAGCAAAATAATATAACCAAATAAACAGATAAGTTTCATCCTAAAAAAATATGAATTTAGTATAACAAGAAATAAACCTAAAATAACATAATCAAATAAAGAAGAATACTCTAGTAATATAACATTTAAAGATCAAAAATTGATTAAAAGATCAAAAGGTCTTAGAGTACCTAATAAAAACCAGGCAGGAGAATTTAGTAATATAAGAAAAATAAAATTTTACAGAAATGTTGGAAAAATGAAAATAGTAGGAGAATATTTTAATGGAAGAAAATATATAAATGTAACAAACATACGAATAGATACATAAATTAGTGAATGTCATATAACTTCAATCAAACATAAAAGTTTAATAACTCATAAAACTGAACCATACAGATATGTAAATTTTGACAGACAAGTACATATTACAAATTTAGAAGTTAAAGTACCAATAAAAATAGGATGAATAAACCTTTTAGTACCATATTATATAGATAAGAGTATGGATGTAAACCCTCATATACTTTTAGGAATGGGTTTTCTGAATAGATTAGAAGATTACAGTATAAAAAGAGAAGGATTATTCATAATTCATAATAGACAAACTATATTCTGAAAAAAAAAATTAAATGAATAATCAAATAAATTTTCCATTAGTTGTATATATACAAGTTACTATTATAGAACAAATGTAACAACATGTTCTTTAATAAATATAGGAAGTGATATAATAATATTTAATTTTTTTTGATAAAATCATGGAATAGTGATAGTAATATAAAAAAAAAAAAAAAAAAAACTGGAGTCATAGGAGAAAACACTCAAATAATTAATAGTGCTGATAAAGTTAATATAATTTTTGATAGTAAATAAAATATATAAATATGATAAATTAGAGTGTGATATATTGTTAGGAAATAACTATATACAACAATTTCAATATAATAAAAAAAATTATATGATAATGTTACAAACACTTTGTTCACACTTAATAAAAATTCCAAGAGAATTTAGATTTTATAGAGTTCAGCCAGCCCAGTATGGTGATAAATGAGAGAAAAAACCAATCATATATAATGAAATAAAAAAATAAAAGAATATTGTATAAAAAAGTCCTAAAAGTAGGAATAAAAATGAGTATAGAAAAAATTATTGAACAATTAGAAAAAGTTTATGGAGAAAATCCATTATTATTTTGGAAATTACATCACCCTAAAGCCAAAATAAAATTAATAGAAAATGTTATAATAAGAGTTAGACAAATGATGTATACTATAGAAGATACTCAAGAATTCAGAAATCAAATAAAAGAATTAGTAGAACAGAAATTTATTAAACCTAGTAATGAACCTCAAGTAGTCCAACCTTTATTGTTATGAAATATCTGAACTGGTTAGAGAAAAAGTTAGAATTGTTATAAATTATAAAGAATTAAATAAATATACTAAATTTGATTGATATTTTTTACCAAATGATGAAGTTTTAATAAACCTTGTAAAAGGAAAACAATAGTATTCTAAATTTGATTTTAATTCAGGATTTTGGCAAGTAAAAATGAAAGAAAATAGTATACAATATACTGCATTTAGTATACCTTAAGGGAAATATTAATAGTTAGTGATGCCATTTGGTTTAAAAAATGCACCACAAATATATAAAAAAATGGATAATATACTTAACATGTTTAATATATTTCTAATTCTTTATATAGATGACACACTAATATGTTCTAATAGTAAAGAAGAACATAGAAATCATTTATTATAATTCATAAATGAATGTAAAAATGAAGGAATTGTACTTTTAAAAAAGAAATCTATAATAGAAAAGCAAGAAATAGAATTTCTTGGATTATCAATAGATAAAAGAGGAATAAAATTGTAAACTCATATATCTAAAAAAATAGAAAGTTTTTCAGATAAATTAGAATCCAAAGAACAAATACAAAAATTCTTGGGATGTTTAAATTATGCAAAAAGATTTATTGAAAATCTTTTTAAAAAAACATAAAATACAAATTTCACTTAAAAAAACAAATGCTAAAGGATGGAATGAAGAACATACGGAAATAATTAAATCATTGAAAGAAGAATGTAAAAATTTACCAAAATTAAGATTACCAGATAAAAAAGATAATTTGATTGTTAATATGATGCCTCAGATAAATATTGAGCAGCAATATTAAAACAGATCTAAATGAGATTTGTAAATATTCAAGTGGAACTTTTAATTAAGTAGAAATAAATTATACCACTCATGAAAAAGAATTATTAGCAATTATTAGAGGAATAAAATAATTTTCATTATTTTTATTATCCAAGAAATTTACTGTTGAAACTGATAATTCTCAAGTTACAGGATTAGTCAGGAATAAATTACCATCAGAACCTCAATACAGAAGGCTTCATGATGACAAGCTTATTTAGCATTTTATAATTTTGATATAATTCATATTAAAAGAGTCAATAATTTTCTTTTTCTTAGCAGAAACATAGAATTTGCTGATAGAAAAAGTTAAGGTCATGGATTTATATCAATCTATCTTGCATATACAAAAAAAGATAGATTTTCTTAAAGAAAAAGCTAAAAACATAGATACTGGAGCAACACAGCTCTCAGAGATGTTCAACCCAAATATAAAAGTATTGTTGAATATCACAACTGAGCAGCATAAAAAAATCATAGAACTCAAAAATGAAGTTGATGCTATTGCAGCACAACTAAAAAATATACTGTCTGAGACAGATATACTAGAGAGCTCAGAAATGAGTTTTTCAAATCAATACCAAACAAGGACAGTTGGAAGCAGCAGTCAGACGTGACATCATACCAATTGATAAAAAAGGAGATTCGATTCCGATAACATCAACTAAAAAAGTGACGATATATGGAGATAAAAATGATTTCAAAACTCAAGATGATATGATCCCTTTTGATCGAAAAGAAGAAGAATATATCAAAATAGTCAGGATTGTCTCTGAAATAAAAATAAGTGATTCATATTTCATCTCTTTAGGAAATAATATTTTTTATCCTAGAGTGACAGCAATGAAAGGAGGAGACTCTTCATTCATAAAGATAATTGCAGACTATGAATTTCTGGATTTAATATATCCAGGAAAGAATTTGATTGAAATATTAAAATTTGATGATATGTTCATAAAAGAAGTGTCAAAATTTACCGAAGGACGAAGAATATATCTGAAATTTTATTCAATAAGTCCTGAATATGATGAAATTGTTTATTATCCAGTTGAACATATAATATCAATTGGGTATGTAGCAACCAATTTCCAAATAGATGTTATAGAAAATGATAGAAAAGCTCCATTGGTAACAAAGTCATGGATCAAGTATAGAAGAGCATTTGGAATCAAAGCTATATACAATATTGCCAAAATTTTGTATGATAAAAAATTCTCATATTTATGTCAATATAAAAATTGGATGCTAGTTACAAATGGAGGACATGGAAAATCAGAAATCTTGAAGGACTACATCATAAAATTCGACATATATCAATTTCCAAGATGTCCTAACACTATCAAGGAATCTTGCCAACTAAGAGATTGTCTCAACTGCATGCAAAGACACAGAGATAAAAGGACAATAATAGAAAGGAAGATGCTCTTTTGATAAAAAGCAGAAGCTGTATGTGAAAATGTAGGTCCAAGAAGGACAATAATGGAAAGGCAAGTGTGCCTTTTGATATTACTGATGTATGCAATGATGTAAATAGATTAATAATAGAGCTCCATATGCATGTATAAATAGAGGAATTAGGGAAGAAATGAGATATGTTGAGTTGTAGTTGAAAATCAAAATCTATTCTCAAGCTATCTTCAGTTCAAAACCAGTTTTTCTGGAAACCCTTTTGTACCAAATAGAAGTTTTGTACAAATTTTTATAGAAATAAAATTCCAATATTTTGATATCGATATGAGTTTTTAAATTTTTAAGATCTTAAAGAATCGTAGGGATTATTTATGATTGAATGCCAGGATATACAATTAAAGGATTAGATAATTTATTAGAAAGAATGTTAGAAGAAATAAAAAATATTATTTCTCAATTAAAAAATATAAATGCATCTTCTGAAGAATATAATAGACTTAATAAAAAATATGAACAATATATTGCAGATTATTTTAACATATTAGATCATAGAATGGACATATATGCTGAAATTCAGAATAAAATAAATATAAGATAAAAATAATTTAAAAGATCGGGATATATATTGCAATATAAGAAGAATTATTTCATTAAGAGCAATATAGACTTTTCAATGAATAAATTAAAAAGGAATAAAACTTGACCAAATAGAAAAATCTCCCCATATATTATGTCATTGTTAGTGCACATTTGGCACTATTGGTCACATATATAGGAAATAATCCACCATCCAATTCTTCCAAAGGCATTCATAGAGGATGTGTCTCTCTTCCAAGAGCAACCTCTATATTTCATTCTCCTACAATGTCTAAGAAAACTTCTCGACATTTGTAGGCTATAGCAACATGTCAAGACATACAAGTTCTTTTCATTAAGCTCCCGCAACACTAGCTTGTATTACCTCTAGAGGCGGACACAGACATTTTACATTAGGGGGTTAAATCATATTTTTTAAAAAAAAGCGACGAAATTTTTTTATTACTTTATATGAGTTATAAACTATTATACTACTTTTTTCATCTTGATTATTTTTACATCTAAATTTTTTTTATATATAAAAGAAATTCGATCATTTTTAGGATTTTTTTTATTATTATTACTTTTTCCTCTCAAATTGATTAAATTTTTTTTAAAAAAAAATTATCTAATAAATTTCCTAATAAAATTTTTGACGTCATTTGAAAAAAAAAATTTAATTGATCGAGAGGAAAAAGTAACAATAATAAAAAAAATTCTAAAAATGAGTGAATTTTTTTATATATAAACTTTTTTCAGATATTAAAATAATTAAGATGAAAAAATAGTATAACAATTTATAACGCCAATGAAGTAATAAAAATTTTATTAAGAATTTTTACGTCCAAAAAAAATAAATTTTGACGTCATACCGCATAAAAAAATTTCTAATAAAATGATGTAAATTATAGTGAGAAATTTTTCGCTAAAAAATAATAAACATTAATAAAATAATTGATTTTTCTTTTTTAAAAAAAGACGAGTTATACGTCTCTTTTTAGCATACACATTTGATGTAGGTTTAACTATTTTCGATATTCATTTAGATCATTCGATATATTTATGATATAGTTCTTGTAATGAGTTTCGAGAGAATATAAAAGATTTATGGATATGGTTAGCGTATAATCGTCGCAGAATTTTTAAAGTTAGATTGTTATCGAAATTCTCAAAATATTAGTTTGGAACGACCTATTTTGAAGCGTCATAACAATTGCTACGACTGGCCATTTCACAAACATTAACGATATGAAATATTAGGTCGTGAGTACTTCAAAATGATATTAAGAATATAATATTTCAATTTCGTTTGATATTCATAGTGAGCTCGAAAATTAAGACAAGAAAAACGAAAAAACTGGAGGGTCAAGTGACCCTAGGGGACCTCCTTTGGTCCGCCCCTAATTACCTCCATATATACATTCTAATTCCGACACCAATCGCCCCCAAGATATAACCCAGTGGTGCAAAAGACTGGAGTGAGGTAGTCTCAGCCTTACTGGCAGCCGCAGTGTAAGTGTTCGATTCCCGATATATGGAATTTGACTCTTTGTGGGTATCAGTGTACGGACAAACTCTTGTTACCTGGCCTATTGGGACACATCCCATAATTTACCTCCCTCACGATACTTCAGAGACAGGGCGGTGACGACCCTTAAGGTTGGAGTTCAACCTTTTTTTTTTTTTTAAATTTCGACACCAACCTTCATCCTATACCCATAGGCTATTAGTCACTTGATTGTTGTCCACTGGCACACCGCCATTGTGCATGCCAAAGCACCAACACAAGACGTCCATCAGAGTGATTTCCAATGTAATACGCCATGCACTCCCTTAAATAAACTGCATCTAGATAGGGCCAATCAATACAATGCAATGCAATGCATTCTTGTTGCATCCACCAATTCCAAATCTTTCCCTCTATTATTGAAACTTTGGATCTATTCTAAAAAGAAAAGCTTATTAGAATGAGTGGTACAAGTCATTAATATTTTTATCTACAATGTGAAACTAATCCCTTAATATGTTCCTACGAGATGGTGAATAATTTGAAAACACCAATCTTAAAATTTATGTGCTTGTTTGAGTATTAATAGAATGAATTGATCATTTGAATTAAAATAACTCAGATATCATATTAAGATTTAAAGGCCAATCTTATTATTAAAAAGAAACAGAAGGTAGCCAAAGCCCTTACATTTTATAATTCAACCAAAGTGGAGAATACTATTTAAGCCCCTGTTTTGTGTAGATTAAAATTATATTTTGGTAGATTTTGGTAAAAGGTGATGAAACATTTGTTTACCAAGTCGTGGAATCAATTAAATATGTGGCTAAATTAGTTGTTGACATTAACTTGATTTTTTTTTAATCAATTTTAAATTTACAACAGACAAGGGCTAAATTAAACCAAACATGGGCTAAATGATGAAGATTGACTAAAGTGATCTATTGCTTTTAATTTTATTTTAGTTGTCGTCATTTGTTAATTACTAGTCAAAATTGAAAGAACATTGCACATTGTTCTTGAATACTTTATAAGTGTTGTAAAAGTAATATTTAATATCAATTTGTTGGAAGGATTTGAAGAGTCACAAACGAACTAAAAAAAATAAAATTCAGGATAGAAATTTAAGATAAAAAAATTTTACTCTCAAAACTCAACTTCTATGATTCAAATTTTTTATTCATTTATTTTTTATTATTATTATTTTTTTTTAGTAAAATACTAAAAATGAGCAAAGTTTGTATACTATAATGTGATACATAGAATTAATTGCTAATGCATGCATTTGAAAACCCATTAAATTTCTAGATACGTGAATAGAAATAAATTCATCTCTAATACTCTAGATTCATGTAGATTAAGATTCATTGAGTTTGATTAAGGTGAAACTCAATTAATTGAGAATTAATAACATGAAATTCATATATGACAAGGATTTGTAGCATTTATTACATATTGAAAAATGAAAAAAAATTATTATTGAAATAATTGAATTATAGTGGGATTAAAATCGACCAAAAAATGCTTCTCACTTGATGTTATTTTTATATATTATTATAGATCATGGGTGCATTTTAGTCTTTTTTTATTTAAACACTCATAATAACTTAGTTCTCGATCGATATATGATACTTCAAATCAACGAGTCCAAATTCTCGGTATTAATCGTTGAATTGAAGCTTTGATTCTTAGTTTTGTAATATTCTTAGAAATCAAGAGATACTAAACAGTGGGAATGTCATGATAGTCAATTGGAATAAC
Source organism: Olea europaea var. sylvestris (assembly GCF_002742605.1). NCBI lineage: Eukaryota > Viridiplantae > Streptophyta > Magnoliopsida > Lamiales > Oleaceae > Olea > Olea europaea. The sequence continues at coordinate 17,709,440 of NC_036246.1, forward strand.
GAGATCTCGATCAAGTGCTCATTCATTTATTTATTCTATTCTTCCCTCATTAATCATGAAGGATCAAATGATCGATGCTAGAGCCATCCAAACAAATTTCAAACAATAGTTAGAGTTCTACAGCAGCGCTTTAACTTTATAGACTATTTGAGTTACTGAATATCATGGAAGCCCTCAAATGGCAGCTTGACTTCCCTATTTATCGTACGACTTTATCTTTTTGACCGTTATGATATCAAATTGAATACGTTCTTGTGTTTAATGCGTTGAAGATTGAAGTTAATAATAAAAAATTCTCTCCAAGAATTAAATTATTTAAGTGACATGGTTCAACATTTATATATGAAGCAAAATTAAGGTCCTCAACTAGTCTCTTCATTAATTATTTATAAAAATTGTATATGTAATGCCTATGTTAGAGAATGAATTTGAGTGAGACTACCTATAGAATATTAAATTTAAATAAATAAATATACTATTTTTTAAGCATTTAATTTTTTAAATATTTTTACTCGTAGTTAATTTATAGAAGCATGCGTCCAAATATGGGTTCGTTAAATCTGAATTCACACAATTTGTAGTAAATTCTGTAACAAATTAGACACTAATTTCAATTATGGTATTTGCCATTATCGAATAGAGTTTTGCTACAACAATAGGGCGGGGACATGGTTATTTGACAGGGGGCTGTCAACTCCACTGTTCGTTTAGCAAAATACTAACGAATAAGATCAAAAGATTGACCTAATCGTGAGCTGAATTTGTACCGCCCTAGGATTTTGCTTTTGCCTTAATAACACTGCAGGAACTTTTGATTATCCATAAGCGATATTTTCCGAATTGTGAGTTTTAAAAGAAAATTCTTTAAAAGAAAATTACAGTATTAATTGGTCTAGTCATTCTATATTAAAACATTAACCTTGTCAAGACAACTAATCTAAACCATTTTATGTTAATAATATTTTTCGTATCTAAGCAAAGAGAGATGTTACCTTAACATGTCCTTGCAAGATCTCGGATTTGAAAAAATTAACAATCTAGAAATTCAAATGTTGGTCTGTGATTTACAAACAAAACGATTTTTCACTTCAGCTTTTGAGCTCTATTAAGCTTTGGAGTTCCATTTTTGAAGATCGACCTATCTTGTTAAGGAGAATAGCGAAATACTCAAATATTGATTATTTTGTATTTTGAGATGTGCAAGTAAGGTAATACTTCCTAACAATGTATTTTTAAAATTAGCTTAGTCAAACCTCATAGTTTCTGGTTCAGATTTTCAACAATTGCCTTTTGGGTGTTAAAAGACAAAGATGCCCTTAAATACGTTGTAAAATTACAAAAAAAAAAATGTTTTGTTTAAAAGACAACACTACCCTTTTAGTTAACAAGTACAAATCAAACACTTTTTACTTAAAATTTTAAAGTAGCTAACTTGTCTTATCTATTTACTCCAACATAGATAAAAATTCTCTTATTTTTTATCTGCTTCAATCTCAAAATCTCAGAAATTTTTCAAACGCTGAATAAGAATTTTATTTATTTATTATTTATTTATTTATTTATTTTTTTAAACTTCGAATTAGGAAGTATATTGACGTATGGGGCTAAAGATGATGAAATAATATATCTGTATTTCATGTGACATGCTACATGAGAAACTTCTAATACATATAATCGAAAGAAGAAAGAGAGAAACCATTCGAATGAGTCTCAAGTAAAACTCACTATTGCTAAAATAAGGCTAATCCATTTGCATTATGTTTCTCAAATCCGCGATAAAAGTACATAAGACTTAACATTATAGCTGCGGGCAATGGCTGGCATGATTTCCCGTCGAAGAAAGAATCATTCTTCGCTCCCATGTCGCCATGGAAGAGGGCCATAGCAAAGGGGATCACTCCTTCATTGGTTCACTGAGAGGGCTAAGGGGAAACCGGTCTGTTGGTCAAGGAAGAATACCCAGCTAAATATATACTAAGATTCTAGTGAATGATTTTCAAACACAATAAACTATTTCTTATTTTACACAGCTTATCATTTGTGAAGATCAATGAAAATTGACCCGGACATTAAATCGAAAAAAGCAAAGAGTCAAGGATCAAGAAATTCAACGGGGTCGCACAGGAAATTAAGTGTGTATATATCTATCACTGCTTCAAAACACATATTTTGCTTCAAAATGGGGCTCAAACAAGGGCTTTGTTAATGCAAAAGATTTTAACAACAGCCACATAATCTTGCTAAAGAGTATGTTTTCACAATAGTGAACGAACGTTGCAAAAGAGCTTATACTAATTGTTCTGCAATATGTAAGAAAACGTTTTTATAGGAAGAGCTTTTAATAATGTTCATTAAACACTGTAAAACATGCGAAATATATAAACTTTTTAGCAACATGCATTTTAAAAAAATTGACAATCTCAATTATTTAAACTAATGGCAATATACATTTATTTGAATGTTGTGATACATTCATTTAGCAACATTAAATTAACGAATGTTGTCTTTTGCATGTTGCAAAAATGTCATTTTTATTGTATTGAATATTTTAAAAAACCATTTATGTATCTTGAATATTTTTTTTAAAAATTGTACGTTTATGCCATAAAAGTTTTGAATGAGAAATGGGGCATGGAGGACCGACGTATCCAACCAATATTGAATGATTAATGTGTAATATTTAATATTAGTTGTTTTACAGTACTATCAATAGATTTAATGAGTACCAGTCCACTACATTCTTATAGACTAATATCAATGTTAAGGTTTTTTTTTAAAAACTTTAAAAAAAATAAAATGGGCATATATATTGGGAAAAAATATTTATCTTAAAATAACAGATATATATTTATTAAGAATATATTATATGCATGGAATTTGTTTATTGGACGATAGCTTATTCCACATTATCCATCATCATTTTCCAATGATGAAAATAAGATGATTTGAGATGATTACTTGTGATAAAATAGACTTAGCACTAACACATTTATAAATTAACTTTATTTTGAAATAAAGTCAACCTTAATTTAATTATCTTATATTTCTATTAAATACAAAATTTTAAAAAATTCTTTTCATAAATAAAAGTCATTAATGTTTATTATATTTAAAAAAAAAAATCTAATCACTTTTCCGATTTATGATTTTCAACGAAATTAAATGCTAGCAGTTTTGAGTCTAAGGTTTTTGGATTTGGGGTGCTATAATTTGTTATCAGAGTTAAGTATTTTAATTTTTATTTATACAAATTAAATTAGTATTGAATCATACACAAGAAGCCCTCTCCCATTCATCGGGTAAGATATGGGATTTACTTTTTTGAATAAATTATCATTATTTGATTGGTTATTGTGCAATTACAATATGAAGTTTCATAACGATTAATTATGTTAGATATATCTTTGACTATGTTAATGAAAAAGTAGTTGGGGCAAAGGATTTTATAAATGACTATTTTAAAACACATTTTCCAACAAATATTCTAAAATTCATATTCTTTTTCTTAAATTTCCATTTAAATGGAACCCCAAAGACTTTAGTAAACGAGCTATTCTTGGGTGACAACTCCCTGGACGTCTAGGGGGTTGTTATAGTGGCTTTTGCGTTAGTAAACTTATGAATGTTCTAGTATGGTCCTGATTACGTACATATCCTCATAATCATGAAGAAAAATATAAGTAAATTATACTAATGGTTCGGACAATATAGCTAGAACAATATGTACAGCTATGACGATACATATGATATCAACAATTGTCAAAAAACTAGAAACACCCGCTTACTCATGGATATGCGACTTAGTGTATCCATGACTCGAAATCTGCAATTATTTCAAGTTATATAGAGGGAGGCTTCTCAACAGTGGTAGATGGGAAAGTGATACAAGCATATTTTTTAACCTTAGAAGCTCTCGACATTGAAGTCATATTAGGGATGGACTAGCAACCAAAATATCATGTTGTGATTGACTTGATATAGATATAGTGAGAGTTAAACCCCTAAGCGTGCCCTATTATTTTTGGGTTTATTTTTCTTCTACTCTTACAATCATTACAATGAAGATTCCCAAAATGTTGATTAAGAGTTTTATAATTTAGTTTGCTTAAAGTAATAGAGTACTTGTTAGGCAATTTGTTGTCAAACAACCTCCTCTGGACTATGATGTTACTCTGTTTAATTTTTCAGTGACTGAATGAGAATCCAACACCACATTCAAGATGATACGATCCAAATGTTAATTGGGCCACTCGAAGCAACCTAAATATTTTAGTGTTGCTCGTAGCTCAATCCACTTCCTTGGATGGTCATTAATAGAGAGAGCAACTTGTGAGCCCGTTTAACTATCTCTTGAACCTCTAACTTGACCCATTGGTTAACCTACCTACACTTACCTTATTTGGGCCATTTGGTTACAAGATAAATTAGTCTCTTTCTCTCTAAGTGAGAGACGGCTCACTGCCTCTCTCTCACGGCCGCTTTCACGTGTTTTCTTTTACTCTTTTTGCCTCTTTGTGACTACTACCTAGTGGTGATATTGTGCGAGATTTCTTGCACCTTCGTGGTCTCCTAAGTGAAATATCTCATTGGCAACCGGAAGTGGAAGCTTGGCATTGTCTTGGGTCGTTGTTGTCGGCTTGTGGTTGTTGGAAGTGGGTAAAAACTGAGCTTGGGTTATCTTTGGTATTCAATACATCTGGTATCAGAGCGTAGATTACCATTACCTTGCGAAAATCGGATCAAAATTGGAAGAAATCAACATCTCCTTCAATCTGACCGGATCTGAAATCTTCAATTACTTCCAAACTGGACCTCCGTTGGACGAACGGAGGCCAGACCCACGACCAACAGGTCGAGGCGCCTCTGGTGGTGGCGTGTGGCAGAGGTCACGGCACGTGGGCTGTCCTGCAGCATGATTTTTTCTGCCATTTCATTTATTTAATTCTCCTGAACGTTTTGATGTGTTTGGTTTAGTGTTTCAGGTTACGCAGAAAAAGTTGGACGATTTTGCCCTGACTTCAATTTGCATTGTTGTTGATCGAAACTGTTATATTTGCTGAATCTTTAGGGTGAATAGTGGTGGTCCTAAAGCAGCAAATTCGCATCTCTCCATGTTACAGATTCAGATAGGTTCGCTTTGATAAATTGGCTGAAACGTTTAAAATTTCGAACTAGTAGATCATCGTGTGGGGTGATCATTAGGATTGGGGGTTGTCATTGCTTGGTAACCATTGCTTGTGCTAGAAATTTAAAGTTACTTGCACTTAATTATTTGATTGAGTATCTGCTTTTTGGTTAAATCAGTATTTAGTTCTTAGTGATATAATTTCTGTGAAACTAATTATTTGTTAGACGTAACTTTTGTTGCTTTGTTATTTTCAGTGCTTGTTAATTCGTTAGAATTATTGTGATCTTACCCGTTCGAGCATTCCCTTGATCTAAGATCGTGAGTTTTACGAAACCCTGGGAATCTAGAACAGTGTATACTGTCTGTGACCCTAGGACTACTTTGTGTGGTTTTATTGTGTTTTGTGCATTCTTTGACTGTTGTGTGAAGATGACAATTCACAACTTTGACTTGGGGATTTTTAACGGAAAATATGATTTTTCTATCTGGCAATAAAAAATGAAAGGTATTTTGATCCAACAAAAAGTTTCAAAAGTCATCGAAAGCAAGTTTTCAACTGATTTTTCAAAAGAACAAAGAGAAGAGCCGATGAACTTGCTTATTCCTCAATTATTTTACACTTGTCTAACGTTGTTTTAAGAAAGGTGGGTAAACTGAAAATCACTAAAGAAATTTGGAAAAAGTTGGAAGACTTGTATTTGCTTAAATCTACACTAAACAAACTTTACCTACTTGAATGTTTTTTCAATTTTAAAATGGATTATTCAAAGAATCTCGATGACAATTTATATGTGTTTAACAAATTGGTGCAAGATATAGTTAATTATGATAATGTTGTGTCCGAAACTTATAAGGATATAATTTTGCTCAATGCGATTCCTAATTCTTGTAAGGAAGTTAAAAATGTCATTAAGTATGGTAGGGATACATTGACACCTTAAATTGTCATAGATTTCCTTAGGAGTAAAGATATGGAAATTAGGGCTGAAAAACACGATAAGAGGAACGGTGAGTTACATATGATGCGGGGACTCAATTTAGGCAAAATAGTCATGATGAATACCAAAGTAGTGGTGAGTCAAGTGGCAATGGGTGGAAAAAGAAGAGCAATGGTAGGTCTAGATCAAAATCTAGGACTAAGGCTAGAAAATGCTATGGTTGTGAAACACGGGGCATTTTATAAAGGATTGCAATAAGGAGAAGGGTAAGTTAAAGATTAAGGAGAGAGATGAGGTAAATGTGTTATCCTCTATGTCTGAGATAGATAACGGTGAGGTCTATATGATTACAAGTCCTGCTGCATACACTGTTGAATTGAATCTAACTGCTAATTCCTGCATGCATGAGTGGATACTCAACTTTGGTGCATCTTTTCATGTGACGTCTGAAAAGAATTGGTTTGATAAATTGCATGAATCTAATGATGGGTATGTTGTACTGTGTGATAACTTTGCCTATACTATTGCTGGAATTGGTGACATAAATATAAAATTTGACACTAATTTTGTGTACAGGTTAAAGAATGTTAGACATGTTCCTGAGTTTTCTAGGAATTTGATCTCAGTAGGGAGACTTGAAAATGATGACGTCACTGGTAAAGTTGGAAATAGTATACTAAAGATGATTAAGGGTGCATTAGTTTCTATTAAGGGAACTGAGAAAAACGACATCTATATTACTACTTGGGAAGTAATTAGAGGTTTGAATTCATTTATCTCTTTTGCCAAAATTGATCTCACAAACACATGCATAATAGACTTCTTCACGTAGGCATTAAGGGACTCAAGCTAATTAATAAAAAATGTGCATTTGGTAATGACTGTGTGTTAGATTTGTCATTTTGTGATCACCGTGTGCTTGGTAAGTATCATAAAACTTCACTCTCCACGAGTGTTCATAAAGCTAAAGGCATGCTTGAATATATGCATTTTGATTTGTGAGGTCCTACTAATAATCTCATATCAGGTGGGAATATGTATTTTCTATCTATTATCTATGACTATACTAGAAAAGTGTGGGTCTATCTATTGAAAGATAAATATGAGACTTTTCATAATTTTAATAACTGGAAGAGACAAGTGGAAAACCAAACTAGCAAGAAGATCAAATTTTTAAGGACAGACAACGGCCTAGAATTTTGCAATACGGAATTTGATAGTATGTGTAAAGAAAATGGCATAACTAGACATAAGACAGTTTCTTACACTCCCAGCAAAATGGGGTAGCGGAAAGGATGAATAGGACCATACTTTATAAAGTACGTTGCATGATGTTAAGTTTCGGTATCCCAAGTCGTTTTGGGGTGAGGCTTTTTTAACTGCCTATTATTTGATTAATTTAACTCCATCTGCTGCATTAAATGGTGATATTCCACATGAGAGATGGCCGGGTAAACTGAGTGATTACTCTATTCTTAGAACTTTAGGCTGTGTTACCTTTTCTCATCAGAATGAGGGAAAGCTGGAACCTAGAGTTAGAAAGTATGTCTTTCTAGGATATCCCGAGGGTGTTAAGGGTTATAGATAATGGGATAGAAGTTAAAAAGGGGGTTAAGATCTTGTGAGTAGGGATGTCACATTTAACGAGAATGAGATGCCGTGTATTAAAGGAAAAATCGAACCTGTGAATGAAACTGAACCAGGTAAAGAGAGAGATTGGTTTAAGGTGGAGTTAGGAAAACTTAATACACCTGTCCCTACTACTCCTAATGAGGTGGAGATTCAGGTTCAGGAACCTGAGGTGGAGAACAGTAACGAAGTAGTGAGAACGGCCTGAGGGAGAAAATCCCTTAGCTAATTACAACCTAGTTAGGGATAGAGAGAGGAGACAAATGAGAGAACCTAGAAGGTTTGGTTTTGAGTCTGAGTTAGCTTTCGCCCATGCTAGTTACCAAGAACTAGTCGATAGAGAACCAAAAACTTTTAAAGAGGTGATGAGTAGTGATCAATCTAAGGAATGGCTTAAGGCGATGAAATAAAAGATGAGTTCTTTAAAAAATAAATTAGACTTTGGAACAAGTACATAGGCCTAAGAATAAATTGATCGTCGATTGCAAATGGATTTTTAAGGTTAAGAAAGGTAATAGTAGCTCGGAACCCTTAAGATTTAAGGCCAGGTTAGTGGCTAAGGATTACATACAGAAGGAGGGCGTTGATTATAATGAGATTTGTCACCAGTTGTTATGTGTAGTACTATTCGGGTCATGTTTGCATTGGTTGTGCATTTTGATTGAGAATTTGAACAACTTGATGTAAAAACTTCTTTTTTACATGGTGAGCTTGACGAACAAATTTTCATGAACCAACCTAAAGGTTTTTAGGACAAGTTAAAACCTAATTATGTGTGTTTCCTAAATAGATCCCTGTATGGTTTAAAGCAGTCACCTAGACAGTGGTATAAGAGATTTGATTCCTTTGTACTATAGGGTTCCAAAGAAGCAAATTTGATCACTGTTTATATTTTCAACACAACGAGACTGATAATAACTATTTGTTTTTGTTGCTCTATGTGGACGACATGCTTTTGATTGGTTCTTCTTCTAAGTGGATAAATAATATAAAAACAAAACTAAGTGATGAATTTGACATGAAAGACCTAGATAAGGTTAAGCGAATTCTAGGAATGGAAATAGAAAGAGATAGGTTAAATTTTATTTTGTTTTTACATCAGTCTCCATATATATCTAAGGTGTTGAAAAAATTTAATATGAGTGATTGCAAACCTGTCACGTTACCTCTTCCTAATCATTTTGTTTTGTTTAAAGAACAATCTCCTTGCAATGAACGTGAAGTAGAATACATGAGTAGAGTTTCACATTCTAGTGTGATTGGTTCAATAATGTACTCGATGGTTTGCACTAGACCGGATTTAGGTTTTGCTGTTAGTACTCTCAGTAGGTACATGGCCAATCCGAATCCTGAATATTGGGAAGCATTAAAGTGGCTATTAAGATACTTGAAGGGTACGGTTGACATATGTTTAAAGTTTAGTGCTAATAAGGAAGGTGTGAAATTAAAAGGTTTTGTTGATGTTGATTATGCAAGAGATAGGGATGGTAGGAAATCGACTTCCTCTTACGTGTTTACCTTATATAATTCATGTGTTAGTTGGAAATCACAATTACAACACATTGTTGCACTATCCACTACCGAGTCTGAATATATTGCTACAACTGAAGCAATTAAAGAGGCTCTATGACTTAGAGGTCTACTTTATGAATTATGTATCCTAAATGATTATGAGATAGTGTACTTTGATAGTCAGTTATCTATACATTTATGCAAGAATCCTATTTTTCATGAACGCACTAAACATATTGACATTAGACTTCATTTTATTAGAGATATAGTATCTCAAGAGGTGATAAGACTTGAAAAAGTTCACGCACAATACAACCCTTCAGATATGGGAACGAAAGTGCTGCCACTGGTAAAGTTTAGAAGTTACCAGGATCTTTTAAACATTGGTGCAGGTAAATGATTTCCAATTTTATCGGTTTTCTATTAGAAGTGTCACTAATGAAAGACGTTTTCTTTTTGTAGGTCCTTTGACGCCAAGGTAGATGTTGTTAGACAATTTGTTGTCAAATGAACTCTCCCGAACTATGATGTTACTCGGTTTAATTTTTTAGTCGGCTTAGCAAAATGACTGAACGGGAATCCAACACCATATTCAAGACGATACAACCTAAATATTAATTGGGCCACTCGAACCAACCTAAATATTTTAGTGTTGCTCGTGGCCCAATCCACTTCCTTGGATGGCCATTAATTGAGAGAACAACTTGTGAGCCCGTTTAACTATCTCTTAGACCTCTAACTTGACCCATTGGTTAACCTACCTATACTTACCTTATTTGGGCCATTTGGTTACAAGATAAATTGGTCTCTTTCTCTCTAAGTGAGAGACGCCTCACGGCCTCTCTCTCTTGGCTGCTTTCACGTGTTCTTCTTTTTCTATTCTTTCTGCCTCTTTGTGACTATTACCTAGTGGTGATATTGTATGAGATTTCTTGCACCTTTATGGTCTCCTATGTAAAATATCTTATTGGCAATTGGAAGTGGAAGCTTGGCATTGTCTTAGGTCATCGTTGTTGTTGGCATGTGGTTGTTGGAAGTGGGTAAAAATTGAGCATGTGTTATCTTTGGTGTTCAATACATCTTTTACAGTACTAAGACAAATATCTCTATTGAAAGAGTCTCAATATTTATAGATTTGATTAGCCTTTATATCTTTATTTTTACTTGTACTCTGAAGAAAATATGCACCTTTATTTGAAGAAGTCAATTTCTATTTTTTAACATGTGAAAATTCTCTATAATACCTTATCTAATATCTTAGGTGGGTTCTTCTTTAAATTGGTCACAAGACTGCAACAAGAATGTTTTCCCCTTGTAATCAATGTTATTCGTATATAAAGAAAACCCAACAACTAAAGCACATAAAAACTCGCTCATCATCATTTTTTTTTATCTTTTTGAGCAAGATATTGAAGCTATCTCCCTGCAGCTGGGTCAAGCGAATGCTAACAACAATAAGTCCATTTTGATCCTACAGTTGTTTTCACTTGTTCAATAATTAGTTAACTAATCGATTGTGGAAATTTATAATGACATTAGCGTCCAAATTCTGGTCTTAAAAGAATGATTTTTCTAATGACTCACTGTTTGCCTTGTAGACCATTACACCATAGTGTTGACTTCTGCATGTATATATATGCATTTATCACATACAACCATACACACTCAGGAACTGAGAGAGAGAGAGAGAGAGAGAGATGGTGGCAGAGAATAGCTATCATTCCTTGACTGGACATGCAATGACCGGTGGAAATGGCCTTAAAAGCTACACCAGAAACTCATCATACCAGGCGTGTATATATATGTGTGTGTGTGTGTGTGTGTGAACGTGTTTAATTCCTCATTTTACTATGTGTTTGTGTTGTGTAGAGAGGTGTTATTGATGCAACCAAATCCTCTATTCAAAGTGCCTGTTGTGGAAGCTTTCTTGAAAGATCTTTAAATCGATGATTTTCGGGCTCAGTCGAACGCACCTTTCTCAACTAACAACTAGTTCAATCAGCTCCAAATCACAACCAATTGATTCACCTCAGTTACTATTCAATCTTACCCACGTACGATAAGAAAAGATGATGATTTGTGGCCATAAAGGCTAGGAGAAGACACCACAAATGTATACTATGAAGGAACCACCAATTGCACACGTTAAACAAGCGTTTTGGACACTTCTAGAGGCTATTTTTCACACACAAAGGAAAGGTAGCCAGGATTCCTTAATCTTTTCTCTCAAAACCACACAGAACATCATTAGAAAGTGGCTAGGGTTATAGCCATATATATACTCTAGGGTTAGGCTTTAAATTGGATATTTAAAGTGGTAAACGGGCCAAGATTCAAGCCTTCCAAGAGGGAATACAATTGGGTCGGGTGTAACTCATGGACTTGGTTGTTGGACTTATTTCATTCTTCGTCCCATGCCTATGAAATAATATTAACCCACGTTAACATCATAGCCCGGAATTTATTGGGTATCAAAAACCCAACAGTGCCATTGCTAATAAGCTTCAACCTAAAAACTTAACAACATTAGACACATTTTCAGTTGCTGATTTAGGTTGTTCAATTGGACCTAACACTTTCTTTGTTGTTCAAAACATTCTTGAATCTGTTAAACTCAAGTATAAAACCCACGATCCCAATTCCAAAGTCCCAGGGTTTCAAGTTTTCTTCAATGACCATTCAATGAATGATTTCAATACCCTCTTCAAATGTCTCCTTCCGGATAGGGAATATTATGCTTTAGGTCTTCTAGGATCTTTCTATTCTTGCTTGTTTCTACGAAGATCTCTCCACATTGTGCACTCTTCGTATTCTTTCCATTGGCTATCTCAAGTGCCCAAAGAGGTTACAAATAGAAAGTCGCTTGGAATAAGGGGAGAATTTACGACATTCATGCTAGAGAAGAAGTAACAAAGGCATACTCAATTCAGCATGCCATGGATATGACCAACTTTTTGAGTGCAAGAGCTGAAGAGGTAGTACCCGGTGGCCTGATGGCCATTGTTGTCCCAACTCGCCCAAATGGAACCCCTCATGCTCAAGTCATTTTTAACATGATGTTTGATCTCTTGCGATCTTCTCTCACGGAACTCTCCAAAAAGGTTAGAAATATTCATCCATACCATCATTATACCTTCCATGTTTTTCTCATACCAAATGTTACAAAATGCCTTACTTTGTGGTGTGAATTGTATATAACAAAAATTGAATTTTGTGGAGGGATTAATTGATAAAGAGAAGGTGGATTCATTTAACGTACCAGCTTACTGCACATGTCCTCAAGAACTAGAAGTAGTAATAGAGAAAATGGATGTTTTAGCATAGAAAAAATGGAGAGTTTGTCCACGGTGATAGCACCGGACACTCGCCACAGGCCCCAAGACGTGTCATTGAGTATTCGAGCTATTACTAAGGAACTAATCAGGGAACAATTTTTAGCTGAGATTTTAGATGAACTTTTCCACCTCTTCACAAAGAAAGTTGGGGAGGTACATCAGGATAGAGCATCACGAATAGCTCCCAACTTGTTTTTGTTGCTTAAACATAAAACATACATAAACTGATTATGCAAATTAGATCGTATTAACTCATTTTTTATGGATTTTTGTTGTGTGATCTATATTACCAGTTTGCTCATATTATTGTAGTGTATTGTAAAGTTCACTTGTTAGTTTTATGCAGGGTTCATTTTCTCTCAAGTAAAGAGTACATTACTTCATTCTATTTTCTTTTTGTTAACCTCTCTTATAAGGAAAAAGGCTTTTAGTCAAAGGCGGTTCACTGATTTTTAATCAGTGCTACTCACTGATTTGCCTGCACTGGACTCCAATTTTTATCTTCTAGTTTTATTATTTTTTTTCAAGTATTGGGTTTTATATTTATTTATAGTCCAGCCTATACACTAATTTACCCCAACTCTAAGTGCACGGTGACATTTTCTATCTCTTTTCCCTCGACAAGAAATTAAAAATTTTCTTTTAATCTACCTCATTTTGAAATATTTTCAAAGTTCATTTCTTTCCTAAAACACATATTTCCTTAGGCCCTCAGATTTGCAGCAAAAACTTTCTTGATCATATAATTTTTCTGTTTAACATTAGTGATTATGATTATGTTGTTGGGTAATTGCCTCAATAGTCAAAGTTGGAGAACTTCTAGTGCAAATAATATAAAGTTAGTTATTGTATAGAAGACTTCTAATTAAAGTTGAGAGCAAAATTCTTGTAGAATTTGGTCTCCAATTTACAGCCGATTTTGAGTCTTGCACATGAAAGAATTCTTATTGAGTTAAAGGAGTCTTGTTTGAATTTAAATTAAACTCTTCTACTTGGTTATTGATCCTATAAATAACGATTGTATTTTATTATTTTGGGTGTGGCCAGAGAGTCAAATTTGAGAAAAAAATATTGTGAACCTAGCATCTTGAGACTTTTCGTACATTGGGTAGAAAAGTAGGTGTGGTAAACTCAAGTTTTTTTTTTTTTTTTTTTTTTTTTTTTTTTTTTTTTTTGGG
>NC_036246.1:17723495-17798033 GCF_002742605.1 Olea europaea var. sylvestris
TTTTTTTTTTTTTGTAATACTTGGGGATTGGGTTAGTAAATGAAATTCTATATGATTGTAACAATTTTTCATATAGTGAAAATTTTTTACGGTCCGTTTAATTTGTGCGTTATATTCTTTCTTTTTCTTGTTTGCTAATATTCTTCTGAACAACAAAAGATCCTGTAGGTAAATAGAAATATAGGAAATTGGCATAAAATTTCCCAACAAGTGGTATCAGAGCATTAGGTGGTTCGGAATATTGGAGCAACAAAAAAGATATGTCATCGTTGAAATATGACGTAGAGAAATTTGAGGGAAGAATCAATTTTGGCTTGTGGCAAATACAAGTTAGAGATTTATTGATTCAAATTGGACTGCACAAGCCTTTGAAAAGAAAACCAACCAAGAGTTCTAGCAAGGATGTTGAATCCCATATGAGCGATGAGGATTGGGAATAATTGGATTTGAAGGCTAGAAGAATGATACGTCTCTGTCTGGCTAAAAGCGTTCTTGAAAATATTCATAGAATAGCTGCGGCAAAGGAACTATGGGGGAAGTTAGAAGAACTATATCAAACGAAAAGCCTCTTAAATTGATTGTACCTGAAGGAACAATTTCATTCATTGTGCATGGAGGCAGATACGAAAATCTCAGACCATCTGAGTGTTCTCAATGGGATTATTTCAAAACTGGAGGCTATTGGAGTTAAGATAGATGATAAGGATAAGGCACTACGGCTCATTTGGTCTCTTCCATCTACCTATGAACATATCAAGCCAATCTTGATGTATGAAAAGGAAACTGTGAATTTCACAAAAGTGACAAGCAACTTAATCTCAGAAGAAAGAAGATTAGGGGGCTAGAATAATCCATCTGACAATCTGGTGCTTGTGACTGAAAGGGGGAAGAACGACAACTCCATGAGAAAGAAAGTAACTTGTTGGAACTGCGGTCAAACTAGTCACGTGAAGAGAAATTGTCCAAAAGGTGTAGCAGGGTCGGTTAACTTCTTGGAGTCGGACAATGATTCTATCCTGATGGAGGAAGACGCGGATGTGGTACTGTAAAGTAAGATGGGAACATCCTCATGGCAAGTTGTTAGTTGCCATGATAGAGGAAGTGTTCTTACTGGGGCGAGTTAGCATATCTGCACATAGCATTGACTGAAATTTGACGCAAGGTGTGTAGGTATATGGTGTTATTGTGATGTCGATGGCTGATGAGCTCTCTAAAAAAGTTAGTGGGAGAGTTGCACCATAACTATCAGTAAGGTTGTTTCGACATGTAGCTAATGAAATGCTCGGAGTTTTCAGATAATTTTGAGTGGTTATACTCATATCGTGGAGTATGGGACCGTTAAAGTGTGTCAAAGGCTTACCTATTTTTTTCAAGTATTGTAATTAAAAGTTGTAGAAGAGATGACAAGATTTTGACTAGTTTTTAGCAAGGTGGAGATAGTTGGGTAATTGCCTCAAAAGTCAAAAGCTGGAAGATTTCTATTGCAAATAATAAAAAGTTAGTTATTGTATGAAAGACTTCTAATTAAAGTTGAGAGTAGAATCTTTGCAGAATTTGGTCTCCAATTTACAGTCGATTTTGGCGTCTTGGACATGAAGAAATTCTTGTTGAGCTAAAGGAGTCTTTTTTGAGTTTATTGATCCTATAAATAATGGACGTATTTCATTATTTTGAGTGTGGCCAGAGAGTTGATTTGAGAGAAAAATATTGTGAGCCTAGCACCTTCAGAACTTTCGTATATTGGATAGAAAAGTATGTGTGGTAAAACTCAAGTTTATTTTTTCTTTGTAATACTTGGGAATTGGGTTGGTGAGTGAAATTCTATATGATTGTAATAATTTTTCATGTAGTAAAAAGGTTTGACGGTCCGTTTAATTTGTGTATTATATTCTTTATTTTTCTTATTTGCTAATATTTTTCTGAACAACAAAAGATCCTGCCAGTAAATAGAAATAAAGGGAATTGGCTTAAAATTTTCCAACATATGTAAATGTTGAATATTGGTAATATTTGTGATTGATTCTTGAAATCTTGATTTCTATCAATTAGTTAAACAATTAGTGATGATTTTCTTGTATTCCACCAAATTTGTAAAAATTAGTAGTTATTTTCTTAGCAATTCGTATTTAACTGTCAATTGTGGTTTATTTTAGTGTGAAATGCAATGAAGAGATTCTTTAAAAGAAAATATTTCTTAGATAATGTTGATGAGGAGATATCGAATAAAATGAATTTTGATATTGCACAACTTGCTATTGATATTAAAATAAGGAAGAAGATGATCATTTTATCAATGTTGTCACTATGTCATTTTTAGCATTATCGTAATATCATTAAATTTATAAACGAAAAGTTCGACCTTGACTAAATTTTGTCCGCACTGGACAAAATTCCTGCTCCACTCCTGCTTTTAGTCAATGTGTACTTTGAATGAGTACACTTTATACAAGAGTAAAGCATATTTAGCAACGGAAAATGATCAGTCGCCAATTCCGACAAGAATCAGCTATAAATTTGGAATCGAATGGCTTTTAATAAAACTGAAATAAGTTATGGCATTGGTAAGGGATTTTTTTTTTTTTTTTTTTTGGTGTTGCTCAGTCACTCTTGGCTTCAGATGTTACAACAAAATACTCCAAAAAATACCAATAGTTGCTTCATTGTATGCTATTTAATTGATTAATACCAAGGAAATTTCTGGTTCGATAAAGGGAGTTTAATTAGTAGGATAGATAGGGGTGTAATTAACTAATTATAATACCAATACCGCTAGAGAAAATAATCTTTCGTGCAGTCTACTTTAAGCGTACATGTTGTTGCCTTTACTAATGATCCCAATGGACAGCTGGTTAGATCTCGCAACTAAATATGATAAGGTAAGAGAAGCAATGTATCTTTATTGTCTATATGACTGATTAGTATTTTACTAGTTTTCAATTGGTGGTTAATATTTTGGTTTAGAATACTGGGATTATTTTATCTACGAAAGTAAATCTCACCAATAAAATCATTATAATTACCGGAGT
Source organism: Olea europaea var. sylvestris (assembly GCF_002742605.1). Lineage (NCBI taxonomy): Eukaryota > Viridiplantae > Streptophyta > Magnoliopsida > Lamiales > Oleaceae > Olea > Olea europaea. The sequence continues at coordinate 17,726,522 of NC_036246.1, forward strand.
AGTTCTACTTAATTAATAAGCAACCGCTGCAAATCATGATAGGCAAATGTACTCATGAAATAGTCCTGAATATTTTCTGGCCAAAGTGAGATCTCGAGGAAACTAAACTAAAAGTGTTAGTGATTATATAGCATCTCTTCATCGATTATTATTATTTCTTAGAAAAGGAATTTTTTTATTTTACACATTAATTTTTTTATTTACTTATAGTTAAGGTGTGATCATATTAAATAATCGTTAATATTGATTGATACTAGCTATCCTATATAGAACCATTTAAAGGTGCATATATTTGGTGTACTTAGTAAGTAATATAGTTCAACGTTTAAATTTTAATTCACGTTAAGTGTATATTCATGAATTATGTTAATAGTTTACTTTGAAGTAAATTTAAAGAATATCGTAACAACAAAGCCATGGTGGATTATGTTGACCTCGTTTCCACCTAGGTGTCGAGGCCAATAGATTTTGACTTCACCTACATCCATGCATAAAGCTCGTGTCACTTGGACAAATCGTTAGAAGTACATGGCCTTCTCTGGTAATGAGGAAGGCTACCACGAACACTCTAACGATCAAGTTGATCACCATATATATTTGTGTGAAGGATGAGCAGAAGACATGAGCCAAATGCGTATGAACACTAGGTTGTATAGAAGAAACAATGTAGGAGCTAAGTTTTAAGTTGAGAATGTAATTCAAATGTTACGAAGTATGACTTTTACAGTAGAAGATTTGAGGTGGTTACCGTTGGAATACACGTAACATCATCTTAACGATCAGTGTGTCATTCCCTAAGTATAACTTTTGTAGTCCTAAATTCAGAGAGCATTTGATGATTCTAAAATGTGGCCACTACATATCCTAGGTTTGACATTTGAAAAGTGGGTTGACTAGTTGACTAAAAGATATATGCTATAGAGATGTCACATTAATCAACTCTAGAAGATCTTATACAAAAGATCTCTTAGAGAAGGGAAGCTAGTGAGATGTCTTCGTGAAACCAAAGGCTCATAGCTTCGAAAGATCTACTTGAAGAAGCGAACCTAGGAGATGCCTTTCAGGAATCAAAAGCTCATAGCTTTGCCAATAGGCTACATCAGATCAAGGTACCTCGCTTGGCCATGGAAGTTCGACCTCTAGATTGAGCCTCAATAGGGATGATGCATCACTTCAAATTCTTATTTTAGATGGTCTCGTTTAGGCCAAGTAAGCGATTGATATAGAGTATAGGTTTGAGATAGCTTGTTAGCCGGCTGCAACATGGCTAGTGATTAGAGCCTCATAAGATGAGGCGTGTAGTCTGGTAGAAAAGTGAGAGAGATACAATATGATAGGGAAGGATCATAAACTATCTCTAATGTTTAATTTATCTGAGGTGATGGTGTGATTGTTGTAGGAGAAGGTGATGATGCTTTGGTGTGCATATTTTTGTGTTTTTTGAGGAGTAAAATTATGTTTGCAATGGTTCTCATCAAAGGTGCATCGGGGAAGTGAATAGTTGTTTCATCGTGAAGGAATAAAAAGTTAGTTCCATAAGTCCTAGTATGAAACCCTGTCCCCATGGGCAACGTAAGAGTGTCACTGAGGGAAGAGTTTAGAGTCCTATGCATGGACTTTGGTTAGTGTAATACCACGAACTTCATTTACACACACTTGGCCAATATAATTCATGCATTACTTACTTTTTACATTAACATTGCATTTGCATCAATAGATCGAAATTGCTTTATCTTATTACAGTGCAATTGGTCATTGAGGTTTTTAGATCTCTATATGGTGTTAGTCTTCGACCTCCCGACCTAGATGATGAATCTTACAATGAGTTATGGTAGAAATTTAGGTTAATCAAGATGTTGGATATTTATGTCTTAAACAATTGTAATCTTGAAAGTGTTGAAATTATTATTGGTAAAGTTACAAGCTGTTGATTTGGTCGATCAAGGTTACCCCTGAAACCTAATAAAGTCTCTAACATATTTGGGACATAAGACATGAAGTGACAAGATCACAATACAAATAATATAAGGCTCATGTGATGTTATAAACTCTATAAATTATTTAAGGAATCGAATAAATGATTAAGAAATTAACTCTATAAATTATTTTAGGATCCCATGGCAATTAAATTAGGTTGCAGATATGCTAAGATCGGTCAAAGACGCTTAATTTTCTACTGCAATGATGGGTGTATAATCAGTTTTTCCTACAAAATCACCTCATACTTGAAAATACCTCATGCTTGATGCTACCTGTCCTCTTATAGCCAATTTTTTTCATTCCTAAGCATTATGCATGACTCAAGCTCCTTAAAGATTTCATATCTATCTCCTGCATAAGAAGATAACTTCTTCAACTCATCCCTAAAACAAGAAGCTAGAATTGAAAGTTTTGGACAAGTGAGTTAGCTCAAGGTTTTGATGTATGTCTTTATATTTTTTGACGGTTTTATATCCTCTTGGACCTCTGGAATTGATTGAGATCATGTTGGGGGTGTTTTGATGATTTAATGATGACAAAAGGGGTAATTGGTTGCAAGAACTCGAGTTGACTCAACAAGGATAGAAATTAATGGTTACTGGATTTTAGTAATACAAATTTGAATCTTAAGTTATACTTGGACGGAAACGTACATGTATCACTTTGAATGTTCTCATATAAGGGTTTTAGTTGTGGAAATAAGTTTTAATAGTATAGAAATTGATCTATGGCATCCAAAGACAGGCATAGTAAGCAACAAGATTCAATGGGCTGTAAAAAGGACTTAAGTTGAAGTTGAAAATCCTGTACTTGTGGTGAATTCATGACATGGTTATATTCATATATATGTTATATAAGTGTGGTAAAAGGTTGGGAATGAATGGATGTAGCTAAGGGCGTGAAAAGAGGCTGAAAAAATAACTGGACAGTGATAGAAAATTGAAAACTGGTTTTTCCCAATTTTATAGGTATAGTTTCAACATTTGCATATCCAGCAATCACCTCCAAGGTTAAGAAAATTAATTCTAATAGGTGTTAGGTCGCTAGAAACAATTATATGACATTGACTTTCATACTTAAACTTGGAGAATTGACACTAGGTGAAAAAGGGATTTTATGTACACCCCGTATAGAACAAACACAAAACGGCAAAAGGTAAATAAAAATTCATTTACAGCTACAATGCAAGAATATAGTATTTGTGAAATATTCCCTCTAGAGTATTGTTTTAACATTCATAGAACTTTGATAAAGAGTTCATTGTATATCATATGATGATTATGATGAGTATGTGATTTTGAGATATATTGATATCTATTTTGGCGGAGTATGCCATTTATGAGCATTTGCACGTGCATGCATGACATATTTCAATTGTTAAAAATCTAGCAAGCACGCCATGATTGAAAAAATGAATTTACATTATAAAATATTTTATTGACCGTTATTAGGGCACCGGGGCATGTGAGATACGCTTATGTGATGTTTTGACATCGCGGGTTGAGACTTCTCGATTGATTGCAACCTATGTGCCCTTGGTGATCACGGGAGGTTAGATCACTTGATTGTGCTCATGTTATGATTATTAACGCCATGGGTGGGATACTTATTGGCTGATCAGGCTAGTTAGGGGATGTACCTCTAATGGTTACAAGAGGATGATCCATTCCACTGTGTCAATATCATATTGTTCATTTGATTATTTGTTATTGATATTAATATTGCATAGTGCTCTAATCGGTGCATGGCATGTGGTTTAAAGGCCCAACGAAAAGAAAAGATTTCCAATAAAACTATTTCGAATTAACTTTGACGAATATTTAAATATGATGCACTTTAGCATGATGTTTTAAAGAAACGACATGGCGGGATATACTCATATTACTTATGGAATGCATGATTTTTACTTATTGGACATTAGCTTATGTAGTTCTTTCATTGTAGGGGAACATGAAACTTCATAAATAGACATGGCTAACTTTGAAGCTCTTACGGGATTCCAAAATTCGGTGTACATGATGACGACCTGTAGGGTGTTTTTGAAGGCTGTTGTTTTGGTCTTACAATATGTTGTATTGTATTCTTTAAAATCTTGTATTATATGTGTATAACTTTTGAAATGACATAGAAGATGCTTCCATAACTTTAAAGTAGATATGTAGGAATTTTGATATATAATATTTTGTCATAATATACTATATGAACATCATGGGTGATCAGATGAGAATATACAAGGACTTTATTGTGAAGAAGCTTATTCTATTTTATCATGTCAAAAATAAAATCTGAAATTTTATGTCTAGGGCGAGGTTAACAAATTTTTAATCCTATACATGTTAGTGTATTGTTATCTATATGAATGGGGTATGACATAGAGTAGCATTAGAGCAAGGTTATAATTCTGAAGACTGTCCATGTATATGATCTCTGAATGCGAAAGAGCACAACTATTCTAGTATGTTTATTTTGTTGTATTATCCTATGCATGCTTCATGAATGATATTGTCCAACCTTTATTATGAATATTTTGTAAACAAGTATTGTAGTTATGGTAAGAACCACAGGTGACGTAGTATTGGAGCTGGAATTCTAGGACAATAGGCTCCTATACAAAATATTAGTCGGGATTTTGTTATTGATAAACTTGCAAAACTGATTTAGATCCAATCACAACAAATTCGATAGTTAATACAACAGAGAGAAATGAAATAACAATAAAGGTCTGGACTCTTATAACCACAACAAAAAGCTATACAGATTAAGACAATTGGGAAAAGATTTAGAAAACTAAACCCTTTAATATGTGAGGAGGTATTAGATCCAACAACAACCAAGGATTGATTGAGAATTTTAGAGAATATGTTTAGATACACAAAAGTTTCAGTGGTAGAAAAAGTAGTTTGCTATCATTCATGCTTCTAAGCAGTGCTGGACATTGGTACAACAATATGAATATAATTAATGATGTTGATGTTATAACTTCGGATAGATTTAAAGAGTCATTTCGTAATAAATATTTTACAACCCCATTTTGAGCTATGAAGATAAATAATTTATAGAGCTTAGACAAGGAAAAATGAGTGTAGGAGACTATTTTCACAAGTTCGAGCAACTATCAAGATTTGCTACCCATGTGGTTGATACTGACACACTTAAAGTGGAAATATTTCTTGAGGGATTGAAGCCAAAATTATATAGAGATGTAAACATGGTAGGAGTCTAAGGGATATCATATTCACAAATAGCAAAAAGGGCATTAGTTGCAGAGCAAGTCGAACAAAGAATTAGTTGTGTTCAAGAGACTGGAAGGCAGTTTAGATAGGATTATGAACAGCGTTTGGCCTAAAAATGACAAGAAAAGAACATTTAAGGGCTAGAGCCAAAAAAACTTATTTTCAAACGAGACAAGGACAACAACAATGGAATTAGAGTAAGCGTCTAAAGATAGATCAAGGTAAAACCTCGACATCACAATCATCTTGTCCCGAATGTGTTAGACTGAATAGGACATGTTATATTTGTGGGAATGTAAGACATCATCCTAAAGCATACATAGGTAATTCAAATCCTACAAAGCAAAAGAAAGTGCTAGCTAGGTTATTTACTATTACCAGAACAGATGCTGAGACAAACCTATCAGTTGTAATAGGTAAATTCTATATCTTTGGAATCCAACACTTGTACTATTTAATTCTGGAGCTACGAATTCATTTGTGTCTACTGAGTATGTAAAGAGATTGGGTAGGATACCTAATATACAAAAGGTCAATTATAGTGTGACTATTCCATATAGAGATGTACACTAAACTAATCTGATTTTAAGAGCATGTATGATCTTTATAGAAAATTGAGAACTATATACAGATGAAATTATGTTGTAAATAAGAGATTATGATATAATTTTGAGTTTTGATTGACTATCAATATATCAAGCTATTATAAATTGTAAAAAGAAGTCAGTAACTTTTCAACCTTTGGAGGATGAACCATTCATATTCAGTAGGGATTGGAAAAGGTTTAGATTCCTTATTATATCGACATTTAAATCCCAAAGGTTACTAGATAGTGCTGTGTAGCATACTTATTTAGTGTTATGGTTATGGAAACACAACATATTTTGGATCTTAGTAACGTACTAGTGGCACAAGAGTTTCAAGAGGTATTTCGGGATGATTTACTTGGAATACCACGATATCATGAGATAGAGTTTGTGATTGATTTAATTCCTAGAACACATCAATTTCCAAAACTCCATATAGGATGGTCCTAACTGAATTGAAAGAGTTGAAGTTGCAAGTACAAGAGTTGTTGGATAAAGGTTTTATTAGACCTAGCCTTTTACTATGGAGTGCATCAGTATTATTTGTTCATAAGAATGATGGTAAAATGAGATTGTATATCGATTATCGAGTGTTGGATAGGGTGACAATTAAAAATAAATACCCATCGCCGAGGATAGATGACTTGTTTGATCAACTTCAGGATGTAGCTATATTGTCGAAAATTGATTTGCAATCAGGATATCATCAACTAAAGACAATGGAATAAGACATTCCTAAGACAATATTTAGTATGAGATATGGTCATTATGAGTTTTTAGTGATACCATTTGAGTTAACAAATGCCTCGGTAGCTTTTATGGATTTGATGAATCGGTTATTTAAGGATTATCTCAATAAGTTTGTAATTGTATTTATTGACCTTATTTATTCTCATACTAGAGAAGAACATGTTTAACACTTGAGGATAATACTTCGGGTCTTAAAGGAAAAGTAGTTATATGCCAAATTTAAGGAATGTGAATTTTGGTTAGATAGGGTTTTATTTTTGGGACAAGTAATATTAAGTGAGGGTGTATCAATTGATCCAAGTAAAGTAGAGGCTATTAATAATTGGTTACGACCTACAAACCCTTCAAAAGTTCGAAGTTTTATGAATTTAGCTAGGTATTATCATAGATTAGTGGAAGAATTCTCAACGATAACTTCTTCTTTAACAAAATTAACCAAAATGATCATAAAGTTTGAGTGGACGGATGCTTGTGAGCAAAGTTTGTAGGAATTAAAGAAAAGACTGACTTTGGTCCTATTCTTTTGATTCCATCTGGTACTAGAGGCTTTGTGGTTTATATTAATGCTTCTAAGAATGGTTTGGTATATGTATCTAGGAAATTTAAAGAGTACGGAAAGAATTATCCTACACTTGACTTGAAGTTTGCCGTAGTTATATTTGCTCTAAAATGTGGAGGCATTATTTGTATGGGAAACGGTGTAGGATTTATACCGATAAAAAAGTTTAAAATATTTATTCACAAAGAATGAATTGAATATGAGATAATAAAGGTAGCTAGAGTTGGTAAAAGATTATGATTTTGTTATCAATTATCACCTTGGTAAGGCTAACGTTTTAGCTGATGCATTGAGTAGAAAATCGATATGTAGTATTGCAACTATGATTGTGACTCAAAAATCAGAATTGGTAAATTTGTAGAAAATGGATATTGAAATCGTATCGCAAAGATATGTGGAGGCTTCAACCAACTTTATTTAATAGAATTCAATAAGGACAACAAGAAGATGATTATTGTTTCAATGTAAATAATGATATAGATGCTGGGAAAGTTTCAAACTTTAATTAATTGGAAAATGATATCTTGTGGTTTAGATGGTGGTTGTATGTACCTAAAGCAAAAAAAATATTCGAGGTAATATTTTATCTAAAGCACATGTAACACGATATTTAGTTTATCCAGGAGCTACTAAAATGTATAAAGATTTGAAGTTGCATTTATTTTGGTGGCTGAACATAAAAGGTAAAATAGTTGAATCTATAGGACAATGTTTAACATGTCAACTAATAAAGGCAAATTTCACAGGTTAGTAAGAACCTTACAACTATTACCTATCCCAGAGTGGGAATGAGAAAGAATCATAATGGATTTTGTGGTGAAAATTACCAAAAACAACTAAAAGATACTGTTCGCTAAAAGTGCAAACCGCAAGTGCATGGATCGCGTTCAAGTAACAAAGTGGATATTTTGAGTCTGGATTGTCGATCACTCGAGGAATGTTTACTTTCAGTTACACAACTTTAATTAATTTAATTCTAACAATAAAAGGAACACACAATAAAGATTTGGTTTTGAAAATTAATTTAAAATCTACAAAATAAGAAAATATAAAGTTCTTGGAAATTTTGAAAGAAAATGTGATTAGAATTCATGGTTTCGCTTAACCGTCGTCTAGTTAATTTCTCCACAAATCAATTTGTTTACTCATTTATGATGTAAGACCCGATTTACAGATTTTAGTTATTTGTCTATTTCGAGCGAAATTAACCTTAATTGATTGGTTTAACCTACTATATCTCTATGTCGATTAAAACCAAACAATTGTATTAAATATTTGTAAAAGTAGCAATTGGGTCACCTAGGGTAAATGGTATATTTCTATCCTCTACACAAACCTCGGATTTCTAGTATTTGGTCTAAAATGCACAATTTTCTCTCAAACGATGTACAAATCACTAAATATAATCATTTATAGACCACAAAAGTGAATATACAATAAAAACAATCGTAAAAACACATGAAAGTAAATAACTTAATATTAAAGGGCAAATATTAAAATTAGGTTAAACTAATACTACAAATCCCAAAACAAGGAATTAGCCCATATTATATATATGATAACAAAGGAGAATATTCATCCAATACATCACAATTGATAGAAAAATAATAAAGAAATACAAGATTTAAGATAAAAAACCCTTTTTGGTTGAATTTACTTGAATCTTGAGTTCCTCAATTAATGTCCACCTTCATTTAATTTATTCTCCTTCTTGTGCTCTTGATTTGCTCCAAAATACCAAGAGATAATGGAAAGAAAAAGAAGAAGTGGCAGATGGAGCCCAGGATGAAAGAAAAAACTAAAATTCCAGCCGCTAGTTATTGGTTTCAACCCTTGTTTGAGTCCCATTCTTTCCAAGAGAATAAATTTTTGAATAGTACATTGATGGGAAATGTGTGGTTAAAACGGCGCCTAGGCTCTAGTTCCAGCGCCTAGTTTTAAGCAAGAAAAATGATTTTTTTTTTTTGCCATTTTCCAATTAAGTCTCCAAGATAATTGCATGCCAAGTCCCTCAACTTTGATCTTGTAGATTTGGTCATCAGATTTTGACTTTGGAAATGGAAGATGAAATGCGTGTTAAGAATCCTAAACTTTTTGAGTAAACAAATTTGAAGGATGAAGATTTTATAAGGAGGAAGGATGTAATACGCTGAACTTCACTTTTCACACTTGGGCAATATAATTCATGCATTACTTGCTATTTACTTTAACATTACATTTCCATCAATAGTTTGAAATTGCATTACTTTATTACAGTGTAGTTTGATCATTCAAGTTTTAAGATCTCTATATGGTGTTAGTCTTCGACCTCCCGACCTAGATGGTGAATCTTACATTAGTTATGGCGGAAATTTAGGTTAATTTAGATGTTGGATATTGATATGTTAAACAATTGTAATCTTGAAAGTGTCAAAATTATTATCGGTAAAGTTACAAGCTTTTGATTCTATTGATCAAGGTTACCTTAAACCCTAATTAAGTCTTTAATATCTTTGGGACATAAGGCATGAAGTGACATGTCACAATACAATAATATAAGGTTCATGTGACGTTATAAATATTGAGATGCAAATTATTAAAGTAGGTTGAGAATCAGGCTTAATCGGGTAAAGAATCGAATGAATGGTTAAGGAATCAACTCCATAAATTACTTTAGGATTCTACGGAAATTAAATTAGGTTGTAAACACACTAAGATTTGTCAAAGACACTTAAGTTTCTACTACAATGATGGGTTTAAAAACCAGATTTTTACTACAAAACTATTTCATGCTTGGAAACACCTCATTTTGATGCTATTTATCCTTTTATAGCCATTTTCTTCATTCCTAGGCATTATGCAGGACTCAAGCTCCTTAAAGACTTCATATCTATCTCCGACATAAGAAAATAATGCCTTCAACTCATCCCCAATTGATTTCAAGTGAAAAAGAAAGCCAAGAGTCAAAGAGAAATAGGAAACAAGAAGTCGGAATTTAAAGTTTTGGGCAGGTGAGTTAGCTCAAGGTTCTGAGGTTTGTCTTTATATTTTTCGAGGGTTTTATATCCTCCTGAACCTCTGGACTTGATTGAGATCATTTTGAAGGTGTTTTGATGATTTAATGATGACAAAAGAGGGGTAATTGGTTGCAAGAACATGAGCCAACTTAACATGGACAGAAATTTATGGTTGATGGATTTTAGTAATACAACTTTGAATCTCATGTTATACTTTTAAAGAGAACGTGTATATATCACTTTAAATATTCTCATATAAGGTTTATACTTGTGGAAATAAGTTTTAATAGGTTAGAAATTGATTTTTGGCATGATAATGTAATGGAAATCAAAGACATTCATGGTAAGCTGCCTGATACAATGTGTTGTAAAAGGAACTTGAGGCTGAAAGTCTGTACTTACGGTGAATTCATGACATTGTTATATTCATATATATGATATATAAGTGTGATATAAGGTTGGGAATGAATGGATGTAGTTAAGGGTATGAAAAGAGGCTGGAGAAATAAGTGGACAGCAATAGAAAACTGAAAACGGATTCTGTCCAATTTTATAGGTGCATAGTTTCATCCTTCGTATGTCAAATATTCACCTCTAAGGCTTAGAAAATTAATTTTAATAAGTTTTAGGTCATTAGAAACAATAAGATGACGTTGATGTTCATAATTAGACTTAGAGAACCAACATTAGGTGAAAATGGGACTTGACCTACACTATGTAGAGAACACTCACAAAGGCGAAATGTAAGTAAAAATCCATTTACAACTACTATGCAAGAATATAGTATACGTGAAATATTCTCTTTAGAATATTGTTTTAACATTCATATAACTTTGATAAGGAATTCATTGTATAACATATGAAGGTTATGATGAGTGTGGTTTTGAAACATATTGACATCTATTTTGGTGGAGTATGCCATTCACAAGCGTAAACAAGTGCATGCATGACATATATCCATTGTTAAAATGTAGTATGGACGACATGATTTGAAAACTGAATTTACATTATAAAACATTTTATTGACTACTATTAGGGCACCGATACATGTGAGGTATGCTTATGTGATATGTTTTGGCATCACGAGTAAGACTTCCCAATTGATCGCAGGGATAGATAGGGAATGTGTCATTAGTGATCACGGAAGGGTGGACAACTTAACTATACTTTTGTGATATTATGATTAGTGATGTCATGGGTGGGATACTTATTAGGTGATCGTTGGGACAGTTAGGGGATGTACTTTTAGTGATCACAAGAGGATGGTCCACTCAACTGTGTTGATATCATATTGGCCATTTGATTATTAGTTATTGATATTGATATTGTGAAGAGCTCTATCTAGTGTGTGGCAAGTGGGCTAAAGGCCAACGAAAAGAAAAGATTTCAAATGAAACTATTTAACTTTGACGAATATTTGAATATGACACATTAAAGCATGATATTTTAAAGAAACGACATGGCGGCATATACTCGTATTACTTATACTCATGGCATGCATGTTTTTATATATTAGGCATTAGCTTATGTAGTTCTTTCATTATATGTGAGCATAGAACTTCATAAAAAAAATGGCTAGCTGTGAAGCTCTTATGGGGATTCTGAAGTTTGGTGTACATGGATGACGACTTGTAGGGTTATTTTGAGGGCTGTTGTTTTGGTCTTACAGTATGTTGTATTATATTTTGGAAATACTGTACCGTATAAGTATGACTTCTGTTATGGCATAGTAGATACTTCCATAACCTAAAAGTAAATATGTTGGAATTTGTATATATAGTATTTTGTCATAATATACTATCATGGGTGATTGGATGAGAATATACAAAGACCTTATTGTGAAGATGCTTATTCGATTTTATCATGTCAAACATAAAATGTGGAATCGTACGTCTAGGTCAGGTTACTAAATTTTTATTCCTACACAGGTTAGTGTATTGTTATCTATATGAATTTGGTGTTATAGTTGGGACAAAGCATTTGAAAATAGATTCTACTTTAATACAGAGGCGAAGTCCAATGTCGGTGTAAAGCCGTTGAAAACAGATGCAGCTTTGAAGCAAATTCGAAGTCCCATTTTGGTGATGAGGTGTTCTAAGATATATGATACTAGATGAATAACTGAAATCCCAAGTTTAAATGAGGCCTTTGAAGATACGTACAGCGGTCATGTAGAAGCTGAGTCCCATATAGAGATGATGCCTATGAAGATAGATACAGCTAGACACAAAGGGAAGTCCCATATTGAGATGAAGACTCTGAAGATAGATGTAGATGTAATGTAGAGATGAAGTCTCATATTGGGATGAAGTCTCTGAAGATGGATGCAAAGAGGTAAAGACCCATGTGGGAATAAGGTCTCTGAAGATTACAAAGACCCATGTTGGGGTAAGGCCTCTTAGATAGATGCAGCTTTGATGCAGAGGAGCTTCAGAGGCGAAGTCCCATATTGGGATGAGGCTTCTGAATATAGATATAGTTATGGAAGCCTTGGGTAAGAATAATTTTCCATGTCTTATAGATAGCTTGGATAGGCATTTGAGGTAAGTCTACTTTTAAGAGAGTTAGCCTACCTTGCTTTGAAAAGTGAAGTAAAACAATATGTTGAAGGTAGCTATTTTATTGAATAGGAATCTATGAAGATGGGTATACCATACCCCGTTGTTGCATCAACAGATAGTCGATCCGAGATAAAAAAAAATATATATATATATTATTGGGACATGCTTGATTTGTTTGGAAAAGTCTATGCCGACCATTTGCTTGCCATTATTCTACAATCAAGGACATGACTGGAGATCCATTGAGGATAATTGGCCTCTCTAATGAAGCTATTTGCTACAACTTCTTGACTTTTTTTCTAGTTGAGGGGCTCCGTCCTTGTTTATAAGCTTTGAATTTTAGGTCAATCTTAAGGTGATGACAACTGAATTTTATTTTATTGCCAACCATATTTTTATGCCTCAAAGAGATGTTTTTGCACAAAAATCTTTTAAGGGTAGCCTTTGCCTCCCTTAACAAGTTCTTTAGGGTCTATGGGTCTATTGAAAAGCTTTCAAGCTCTTTCACCTAGGAATCAGATTTCGAGATGTAGAAGTCCAATTCATCAAATATAAAACCTTCGTCAGTTGTCCTTCCTTTTTCAAGGATTGTTCCATTCATGGCTTCTTCTTTAAAGGCCTTCCATGCTTTAGGGGCTTTGATTATTTCGATGTCTTCCCCTTGTTCAAGGATATTCTTCCCTTATTCAACGATAGTGATCATCTTTGTATCAACTATCACCATATTTACATCACATTTGGTTTCCTTCCATATGAATTTCATATGGCATTTTTGGCCTCAATTTGGTTGCCTTTGATTATGGTAATGTCATTATCCATGAGGAACTTCATGAATAGAAGTGGATGAAGGTGATAGCCCATAATTCCTCCAGGGCGGGTTTTCCTATCATTCTATGATAGGCAAATATGTTACATACTACTTCAAACTCCATAAAGTCATGCAGTACAATTGGTTTTTTCTTTAATTGAGATCTCGAATACAAGAGTAATTTACATCTTGAAATGATGTTATCACCTGTGAACCCAAAGAGTGAAGAAGTCATATATTTGGACAAATGCATACTCGCTTGTGCTTGCATTTGTTGGAGAAGGAGTTACACATGGCAAAATTTTCCTCTGAGATTCTCCTCATATTGGCCGTTGTGGTTGTCCATCTTTGGTGAAGCATGTATCGACTTTTCTACCTCTACATTGATGAGGTCAATGATGTTGGCTTTGTCAGGACGGACCTCTTCTTTAGAGACATCCTGCATCACTGTGGATTTTCATCTTCTTTTCTAGCGCTTTTCTTCGTATGAGGTCTTCTTGAACAGCTTCAAAGCATTTTTTAAGTGAGAAGTTAATGTTTTTTTTATAAGCTTTTTCAAAAAGTTTGCGTGAGAACTCTAACGATCAGGTAAATCAACTTACATATTTGAGAGTGGAATGAATGAAAGATGTGAGTTACAAGTGTATATATGGTCACTATGTTGTATATAGAAAATAATAAGAGAGCTAATAAAGTAGCATTAGCTTCAAATGACACTAAGTGAGAGATTTTATAGTAGAAGATATAAAGTGGTTACCACTGGACCGAAGACATGTGGCCTCATCTTTACGATCGATGCGTCTTTTCCAATGTCACTTTGCAATCTTAGGTTTATAGAGCATTTAATGATTCTAGAAAGTAGCCACCATATAGCCTAGGTCTGACATGTGAAAATTAGGCTAGCAAGTTGATGCTTGCTGTAGAGAGATCACATCAATCAATTGCAGAAGATCTTATATGAAATATCTATTGGAGAAAATAAAGCTAAGAAAATGCCTTCGTGGAATTAAATGTTCATTGCTTGGATAGATCTACTGTGTAGTGGAAATCTCTCGATAAATCTTGATTTTGGGCTCAAAAAACAATCAAACGAACATCGGTTTACCTTGACTCGACCCAAGACTTTCGCCTTCACTTTGGACTGCCTAAACTCTCTCAAACCCCACGAAGGAGAAGGGTGGTGGTGTTAGCAATCCACAAAGGTATGGAGAGGAAGAAGAAGATATCACAATGGTTGAATCTTACTCACAACCTCACATGGCTTCCCTCTCTCTCGGTTGTCTCTCTTCTCTCAACTCTCCTCTCCATTGCTACAACACAGACACACACCCAAAAACGGCTGGGAGATAATACATATATATAGGTTAGTTTAGGTCACTCCAATTGGGCCTAGAGTTCACTAAGAGAGCTACCAATTAACCTAAACTAATGGGCCAATATTCAACTCCATATTAATCACTAAATGGTCCAACTAACCAAATAATCATCCAACCCAAACTCGAGCCATCCAAAAGTGTAGTTCGTCTCCGAGCTGAGCAAAGTCCATGGCGTCGATAAATAATTCGACAACTGTTTTAAATCATCGCCCATATTATTGGGTATCAAAAAACCCAACAATCTCCACATTGATGCCCAATAATCTGCAAGCAACCAAAACACACAGTTTATACTTGCACAATCAAGGTAATCCAATAAAATTGGAATAACAGACCTTACCTCATGTTTCCAACCTGAAACACATACGATACTTGCTCCATGTACTCACCAGGGCTAAGGTCAAGAATACCCAAGTAGAAACAAGTATTCACAGTGAACAAATAATCATGCGATGAAGATATATAGGATAACACACACATAGATCTTTTCAAAATCACGTTCACACAGAACCACATATTAACACCTAGTTAATCAAACCACGGTCAACCACATAAGCAACACATGCATAAATGACCCTAAGAAAAGATCTCACCACACTTATCCTATCCCATTCCGTGTTGCTCACACCTCGAGAACACATAGCTCCTCTCATCGCCCACCATGCTCACTAAACAGATCACTCAACTCATGTCTAACTGGCAAGTCACAATAGATCCTAAGCTCTCGGGATAATCCTCTATCACCACATCACTTCTCCCAACCTACGTGGATAATGGGACTCCACTTTACAGAAGTGATAGAAGTGTCTTTCTCACACTCCACCTATATAGGGTCTCTTTCACAAATAAAGGATTCTACACATTTGATCACATCTCCACTTGTGATCCAAATGTCACACTCTACATCCCTCGTGCATAACACCAATGCACCTCTGGGCATCTATACTCCACCTTACCAAAAGACATCCAACTCACTGCTAATGCATCTCAAACTCACTATGGCAAAGCAACACCTTTCGGTCACCACAAAGGTTAATCCACTCACCAATGCTCCCAAAAAATTCACAAAAAAAATAGTGAAGGTGGCACTCTCAAAGAAAATCGAAGAAAGAGTCGGTTACTTCACAACACTCACAAAGGAGGCTCACAAAGAGGAAGAATATAACCCTAACATGGCTGCCTCACAAAATCTCACAAACCACACAGGCTCACAAAGATAAAGAAGAAAAACGGCTGCCTAACTTTCTTCTCACTATCACGCTCTCACACCACTCATAGAGCAAATAGAGTACGCCACAAAACTTAACCTACTATGCATGTAAACATATTACACAAAGTAATAAGTCATTCTAATTCATGCAATTACACACATCAAACATATTGAAAGTGTAACATCAACATTGCAACAGAATTAAGTGACCACATACATGCAGAAAGTATTACATACAGATGCAATGCAAGAACCAGGTTTATTCTCTCAATAAACCTCACTAGGATCACTACTCGACCCTAAAGTCACATTCGCCTTGTCTCTATCCTCATCTTTCCTTTTATTATCATCTTAGGACAATCTCTTTCAACTATGTCAAAATTTTACCACAGTTAAAATATATATTATTTTTCGTACTTACCTTAGACCTACATTTACCACCAATGTCAAATAATGACCACAAGTAAAGTATGAACATAATTCACATAGAATAGTCCAGTAAACATTCCTAAGGCCACATGCAATTCTAATAATGTAGAAAAATTGACAGCATATTCACAAAGAATTTAAGGCAAATAATTAACAAATAATTCCTAGGTCTAGCAACAGGCAATGGTTATCCCTTCATGGTAACCCCAAACCTAATGTCACCCCACGCGATGACCTCTAATGCAAAAAATAAATTACTCTACACATTTATTTCAACTGCAATAATGAAAAGCAAAGAATACGATACCGAGCGGACCATGTCTGAAGGTCCGTAAATATCTCGAGACGTGAATTCACCACTTCAGGACTATTACTATTCATCCTAAAGTCATCAGCAACCACAGCAACACGAAAACAGCACCCGACACCCAAATGTCCAAGGGCAAAATCGTCCAACTTTCACTGTATTGCTCCAAACTGAAATCTGAAAACATTGCAGGGTCCATCTCGTCATGGGGAAGATTCTGTCTGAAGACCACTTCGCCGGAATAGGACGGACGCGCCCTCAAGCGCCGTCGTCGTCTTCCCCACGCGCCGGTGATCTGTCACCCTTCCGGCTTCTTCTCCGCCTGCACAGTCCACTGGTGGTATCCGTTTTGCCAAACTCCTTTTGGTTTCACCAGAAAACGCCAAAACAGATCCGGCAGAAAATTGAAAAAACCGAACAGTTTCTGCCTCTGATTTTCAGATCCGTTTCTGACCACTTTCAGCCTGTTTTTAGCCCCAAAAATCACAGATTTATTAACAACACAAGCTCTGATACAATTTGTAGCGGAAATCCCTCGATAAATCTTGATTTCGGGCTCAGAAAACAATCAAACGAATACCGATTTACCTTGACTCGACCCATGACTTCCGCCTTCACTTTGAACTGCCTAAACTCTCTCAAACCTCACGAAGGAGAAGGATGGTGGTGTTAGCAATCCACAAAGATATGGAAAGGAAGAAGAAGATATCACAATGGTTGAATCTTACTCACAATCTCACATGGCTTCCCTCTCTCTCGGTTGCCTCTCTTCTCTCAACTCTCCTCTCCATTGCTACAATACACACACACACCCAAAAACGGCTAGGAGATAAATACATATATATAGGTTAGTTTAGGTCACTCCAATTGGGCCTAGGGTTCACTAAGAGGGCTACCAATTAACCTAAACTAATGGGCCAATATTCAACCCCATATTAATCACTAAATGGTCCAACTAACCAAATAATCATCCAACCCAAACCCGAGCCATCCAAAAGTGTAGTTTGTCTCCGAGCCGAGCCGAGCCAAGTCCATGGCATCAATAAATAATCCGACAACTGTTTTAAATCATCGTCCGAATTATTGGGTATCAAAAAACCCAACATCCTGGAAGTAGTGAAGCTAAGGTGATGCCTTTTTGGAATCAAAGCTCAAACCTTTATCAATAGGCTACAACATATCATGGTATTTCGCCTCGGCCATGGAGGTTTGGCTTGTACATGACGCCTCGGGAAAGGTGATGCATCAGTTTAGCTATCTCTTTTTTATGGCCTTAGTTGGCCATGTATGATGTGAAGTGTGGGCTTGAAGTGACTTGTTAGTTGATTGCCACGTGGCAAGTGATTGGAGTCTTGTAGGATGAGGCGTAACATATTCTTTTTGCATTTTTAATTATCATTCTTATTCCTTCTTTCACATTATTCATTCAAGCGCTAAACCCTAAGGTGGTTACTCATTTCTCCGTAAGAGATCTACCAGAAATATATTTACAGGTGTACGCCACTTGGAAACCCACAAGTGCGCACTTGAACAAATAATGGAAAAAATGGAACTTCAATATGGGATAAATAATAGTTACAAATGGACACTAGTACCTCGAAATTGCCAAACATTTCCTATGGCCAAGTCGACAAGTTTGCAGCCATGTTTAGGGAATACAGAAACTTCTAATTTTGTTGTTTTAACTTGCCATTTGTATAAAGAAGCCTTGAAATGTAACTGGAATAGCCTAAGTTGCTTTAACAAAGCAATATACAACGGATTCCAAATTATAGGATAAAGACAAAAAATAGTTGTTAGTTCAAGGATAAACTCGTTTGCTTGTTGCTTATGATCTTCCTTCTTCCTTCCTTATCTATTTTGTGGGGAAAAAAAAGTGAAGACAATAATTGGATGGGAGTTGAAGAGAAAAATGAAATTACAATGAAAGGGTGGAAACTTGTCTCGAAAGGAATGAGATACTCTAAACTTGTGGTATGCTTTTCCATGGTTTTATTTGTTTGAGTAAAAAATTGATATTCATGTTTGTTTCTTTCCAGTTGATTTATTCGTGCTATTTCCTATAATACATGTTTTTGGAATGATGTATCATTTATTGAAGTTAAGAATAACTAAACATTTTGGGTTTAATCTCTTCATAACTCGCTCCTCTAAATTAATATAAGGGAGTATCTCCATGATGCTTACATGGAGTTATTGCGCGCTATTAGAGTATAATTTTATGTTTCAGATGAATACTACATTAATTTAGAACAGTGTTTGGTTTTAATATTTGAATATGTTCCAATTTTAATTTTAATTAATTAATTTATTTTGTGGCTAGTGTATGATACTAATTGGCAGTTGAAAATGTAGACATTATTAATTCTATGTGAATCTATTGGGAAATCCGTATCTAGAATACGTATAATCATTCGACTTGTAGTCTCTTTTTCCATATTTTGTACTACTGCTTCGTGTAATGTTCAATTGAGCTACACACCTAGAGACTAACAATTAGCTTTGTAAAAAGAAATAGTTTTGATTAATTTAATATCGAACTCTATGTATTTCAAATACTCGTTATCACTAGAAAAACCAACATGCTACCAATCATTGATCGGGTACATTTTCGTCCATTAGCTACAATAAAACCAGTCGCTATTGTTGTTGCAGATCGATGTTCTACGCTGTTAAAAATTTGACAATTCCATGATTGTTTCCGTTTCAATTATCCATTCCAGAAGGCCATTTTTTTGTACAGGCTATAATAATTTCAATTTTAAGATCAAGTAATTTAATATGAAATGAAAGAAGGCAAATGTCTTGAATTCAACTCTTGTCAACACCCTTTCATTAGATAGTAGGTGGGCTGAACTTTGAAAGGAAAAATGAACACAGCCTGCACATGAGGTTTGTACATATTAAAATAAAATATTTAAAATTTTATATCTGTAGTGATCAGGTGAGGGATGTTATTATTGTAACTAAGAGCCGTCTTCAGATTTAGGGTAGAAGAAGAAGGTGTGAGTTTGGCGAAATAGAAAAACTGTCCTACAACAATTCTGACCAGCCTGCTTCTTGCAATCAGTTGCCCTATGTCCCTGTTCACCACATTTAAAACATTTAATACTTGAGTTAGAATTGTCCCGTGATGGCTGATGGGTAGGACAAAATTCTTGAGGGGGGAACGGCTGACTGCTTTCGCCCCTTACCACTGCCTTTTGTTCTGCTGCCTTTTCACAGCAAGTGCAATTGGTATGCTTCAAAAATGATCCACAGCGAGTGAAGGCTGAGGACATCCTGCAGGGGCTACATTAATCTTCTCAAATAACATGCCACCATTTGCTCTTCCATCTCAGATAAATCATTCCGAGCTACCAATTGATAGAACTCCTCCGTATAATCATCAATCAATCTCGTGCCTTGCCTTAATAAATGGAGCCGCTGAAACAGGGTTTGACTATAGCCGAAAGGAAGGAAGTTCCATTTGATCTTCTTCTTCATCTTCTCCCAATAAGTGATCTTGGATTTGCCTAGCTGCTCTCGTGAACGCCTTAACTATTCCTACCATGCCGATGCTCTACCCTTAAGTTTGATGGTGACAAGTTTCACCTTGACACGATCTGGGACTCGTTATACTCAAAAATACGCTTCACTTCATTTAACAAATCAATAAATCCTTCAGCATGTAACGTACCAGAAAAATTGTATAGTTCCACTTTGAAATTGAGGTCTCGATGGTTATCCTCTCGTCCGCGATTTTTGAAACTGGAATTGAAATCGTGACCCTCCACTTCATAATTACCGAATTCCTATTCCGCTAGATGTTGGGTAAACTCTACAACTTACCTCAATAAATCCTCAATCGTCACATCTTGAATGTTATAATCATGGTGTGGGACTTCTTCAATCGGTACTTTCCCGCGACAACCTCGACCACGTCCACCAACTATTGAAACTGATGGAAACTCACCTAGGAAGATATTGATTACTTTGAAACTTTTTGACACCAGGCAGGATAGCGATTATTTTGTAGGCTAGTTGTAATAGATAATTCATTGGAAAGAACACGAACCAAAACGCCAGAGACAGAGAACATTCTCTGAAATTCAATTCAACTTTATCAAACTACAAAATGACGAAAAATAAACCACAAGTCGGGTTATATACGTGAAAAAATTCGAAGTTATCGAAATTTTACGAAAAATAACAAAATCCCAATAATCATACCAAAATAAAATACATTATAAACAAAATATGGCTCAAATCGAGTTCATAATTATCTCAAAAACGGCAAATGAAATATTACAATAAATGAAAAAAATAACAAAAATTGAAATTTGGAAGGGAAAACAGCAGATTTTGCCTCAAAATTGACCCCCATCAAGCATACCATGACGTGCAAGCCCAAAAGAGCTTTTCGAATTAGGGTCATAATTGCGATTCTGATAACCAAAACCAAAGTTATGGCCAAATTACCAATAATGTATTCAAAACGATCCCCAATTAAGAAAAGATCACGATCACTTGCCATCTTTGTGCCGATCTGCCAACTTATGGAATTTTAGTGACATCAACGTGCTATCTGACAACTCGGCATCACTTGACTCGGAACCTCCTGCATCAGTCGTCCCGAGTTGGAAAGAACTCGCCCTCCAGTTCACAATAACTTCTTCTGAATCCACAAATTAAGGGCTTAGGTGCTTCACATTGAAGACATCAGAAGTCTTCAAATGGTTAGGGAGGCGCAACATGTAGATATGATCATTGATCTTTTGTAGTACCTCACAGGCTCTAATCTTTCGTTCCTAAGGCTTATTATACTCTCCGACAGAAAACCGATCATGGGTTAACACTGCCCAAGCAAAATCACCACCATCAAAAAGCACCTGACGATGATGGCTATCGTCCTAAACATTGAACTTGGCATTACTCTCTTGAATGACCAGCTTCACCTGTTCATGGATACCCCAAAGATGTTCTATCATTTCATCGGTCTTATGATTGAAACGACCCACATGTGGGATAGGGGCTAAGTCAACCACTTCGGATAGATTCCGACCATAGATAATCTCAAAATGGCCCATTCTAGTGGTTTTATTCTTTGATCGGTTATAGGCAAATTTTGCCTAATGCAATGTTAAATCCTATTGCTTCGGTTTAGTCTCTGCCGAACTTCTCAAAAGGTTACCCAAACTCCAATTCACCCCCTCAATCTGACCATCAGTCTGGGAGAGATAGGTGCTGTTAAAATTCAACCTCGTTCCTAATTTCTCCCAAAGCTTTTCCAAAAATGACTCATGAACTTGGTGTCATGATCTGAAGTAATGGACTAAGGAATACCATGTAAATGGACAATCTCCTTGAAGTAAAGATGGGAAATCCGAATAGCATCCATTGTCTTCAGACAAACTACAAAATAAGCCATCTTGAAAAACTTGTCAACCACAACAAAAATAGAATCCATCACCCATTAAGTACGAGGTAAGCCCAGTACAAAATCATTACTGACATCAATCTAAGGGGCTTCAGGAATAGGTATAGGTAAAGGCATGTATAGTCTCACATTAGTGAGAGCTCCTTTAGATTGCTGAGACACAAAACATCGCCCTACATAATGCGCCACGTCACTGCTTAATTTGGGCCAATAATAGTAAAAAAAAAAAAAAAACCAAAGCTAATATCTTGTCCCGCCCAAAATGTCCTTCGTTATGAAGTTCACCAATAATCTATTACCTCAATGAGCAATCTAGAATGCACAACTATAATCCACAAAACAGATAGCCATTGTGCAAAATAAAATAATATCATTGATTATCAGTTACCTCCTAAATTATCTTTTCGAAGGAAGGGTCTGCAGCATAAATATCAAGAAATGCCTCAAATCATACAACTCTGGTCCTCATGGTGGTAAGAAGTAGTGTTCGACAACTCAATACATCTGTAACACGATTCAGGCTACCAGTTTGGTGCCTAGTGAAAATGTGAACTCTGCAAGTACGCCACCCACTTTGCATGCCGTCTACTCAGTTTGTGTTCATCGTTGATGTACTTCATGGCATCATGATCAGTGACAAGAATGAACTCCCTTTGTACTAGGTAATGACGCCAATGCTTCATGGATTGAACTATGGCATAAAACTCTGGATCATATGTGGAATTCTTCTTTGATCCTGATAACATCTCAATGAAAAAGTTTAATAGGCCTTCTCTTGACTATGAACACCTCTAATGCCAACTTCAGATGCATCAGCATTTACTTTAAACACATTTTCAAAGTTAGGAAATGCCAAAACTGGAGCTTCTGTTATCTTCTGCTCAACCAATTGAAAGCTGGTCTCTAGCTCCTCGATCTACTAAAAATCACATCCCTTAAGGCACTCTATGATAGGGGCAATTAGAGTGCTAAAATTTTTTATGAACCAGCAGTAGAATCTCTGAGTGCAAAGTCTTTGGATTGGGCCAATTCAAGATCACCTCTATTTTTGATTGATCTGCAAGAACAGCATCAGTAGAGATAATAAAACTCCAAAAAGTTATAGAAGCTATGAAGAAAGAACACTTATTCTAATTGATGAATGGGCGCTCCGTCCTCAGCATATCAAACACAATATGGAGGTGATCAAAATGTGACGCCCATGTCGAACTATAAATAAAGATGTCATCAAAACAGATTACCACGAACTTCTCCATGAAAGGTCGTAAAACCTGATGTATAAACCTCATAAAGGTGCTAGGCGCATTGGATAGCCCAAAGGGCCATTCATTCAACCCATGCTACATCCTAAACGCCGTCTTCCATTCATCTCTAAGCCTTATTCTGATTTAGTCGTATCCGCTTTTAAGATCAATTTTTTAAAAGACCTTAGAACCGGACACCTGATCTAACATATCATCCTGGTGGGGAATTGGAACCTGTACTTCACTATAATCCTGTTGATTGCTCTGTTATCAACACACGTACACCAAGAACCATCTTTCTTCGACACTAATAGAGCAGAAACTACACATGGACTTATACTATCACGGATGTAGCCCCCTCCAATAATTATAACACCTATCGCTATAACTCTTCAGCTTCCTTGGGACTGAGAGGTCGATCTAAAGTTGAATATCCCTGATAGGTAAAAACCCCAGAGAAAGATCCTCTGACATCAGGTCAGAAAACTTTGTTAGCAGTTGCTGAACTCTGCTGGTAAATATGGTTCTCGTTCATTGTACTATTCTCACGAGCCAGTAGGGTATAAATTACGTCTTCGCACCCAATCTCAACCAAAAACCTGGACATAGAAAGTAAGTTGGTATTATTAACTGCTGGGACAAGGATAGTTTCTTCTCGGTGAGGTGCCAACACAATCTTTTTCCTTCAATACTAAGCGAATATGTATTCTTCTACCCATAATGAATAACACTGCCATCATACTACCAAGGTTGGCCCAACAAAACATGACAAGTATCCATAGATACAACATCACACGAAGCATTATCAAAATATTTCTTACCGATAGAAAAAGACACTAGACATCGCCTATCCACTATTACCTCACTACCTTTATTCAGCCACGATAATTTATACGGCTTGGGATGACAATCTATCTTTAGTTGTAGTTTATGGACAGCCTCTTCAGATACTACATTCTCACAACTGCAACTATTAATGATCATTTTGCAGACTCTTGCGAACGAGTACAATTTCTTAGCTATCTCCATACAGCACGTCTTCATCTTCAGTATCATTTACAAGTTCTCCAACCTCCTCGAATTTACCTATCATGTCCTCCTGTAGTCAGTCACCATATGTCTCTATTCACCACATCTGAAAAATATTTAATACTTGAGTTAGAATTATCCCACGGTGGTTGATGGGTAGGATGGGATTCTTAAGGATGAACTGGTTGACTACTTTCGCCCCTGACCACTGGCCTTCTGTTCTGCTACCTTTCCATGGCAAGTGCAGGCTGGTATGCTTAAGATACGGTCCACATCGAGTGAAGGCTGAAGAAATCTTATAAGGGGTGCCTTAATCCCCCCAAATACCATGCCATCATTGCTTTCAGTCTCAGATAAATAATTTCGAGCTACCAATTGATAGAACTCTTTCGTATAATCATCAACTGATCTCATGCCTTGCCTAAGTGAATGGAGTAGCTGAAATAAGGTTTGAGTGTAGCCAAAAGAAAGGAAGTGCCCTTTCATCTTTATCTTCATCTTCTCCCAATCAGTGATCGTAGATTTACCTTGCCACCCTCGAAAATGCCTTAGCTGTTCCCACCATGCAGACGCTCTATCCTTGAGTTTGATGGTGACCAATTTCACTTTGACACGATCTGGGACCTTCTTATACTAAAAAATACACTCCACTTTATTCAACCAATCAACAAATCCTTCAGACTGTAACGTACCAAAAAACTCGAGTAGATCCATTTCGAAATCGAGGTCTTCATGACGATCTTCCCATCCACAATGCTCCCAGACTCGAGCACGATTGTGATACGAGTTTTCGAAATTGGTACCAAAATCGTGACCCTTCACTGCATGATTACCAATTTCTGGTTCCGCAAGATGTTGTGTTAACTCCGCAACTTACCTCTATAAATCCTCAATCTTCACATCCTAAATGTTACAATCATAGTGTATTACTTCCTCAATCAGAACTTGCTCGCATGACCATGACCACGTCTGCCAACTATTGAAACTGATATAAACTCACCTAGGAAGATGCTGGTTGCTTTGAAACTTTTTGACGTTAGGCGGGACAGCAATTATCATGCAGGCTAGTTGCAACAGATAATTCACACGAAAGAACACGAACCAAAATGCCCAGAGACAAAGAAAAGTCTCTAAAATTCAATTCAACTTTATTAAATTGCAGAATGATGAAAATAATCCACAAATCGGGTTATATAGCTAAGAAAATTCGAAGTTATCGAAATTTTAACAAAAATAGTAAAATCCCAATAATCATACCAAAATAAAATACGTAATAAAAGAAGTATTTGCCAGCTCAAATCGAGTTCATAATCATCTCGAAAATGGCAAATGAAATATTATCATAAACAAAAAAAAAAAAACTAAAAATGGAAATTCTGAAGGGAAAATAACAAACTTTAGCCTCTAAATTAACGTGACAACAATGTGCGCGTCGAAAGAGCTTTTTGAATTGGGTCATAATTGCGATTCTGAAAACCGTAACCAAAGTTAAGGTCAAATTACCAAAAACATGTTCAAAACTGTCCTAATTAAGAAAAGATCATGATCACTTGCTATCTTTGTGTCGGTCTGCCAACTCATGGAATCTTAGTGCCATCAACGTGTTATCTAACAACTTGGCATCACTTGACTCGAAACCTCCTGCATCGATTTCAGATTCCTATTTTGACCTTATACCTTAGTTAAATAAGAACTCACTTTCACATTTATTAGAAAAGCTAAAACATTTAGTAGCTTACCCTAACCGCATTTCCTTTGGAATGTGCTAAAAGAAGTCTCCGCGTGTGCCTTCATATAGTAATAAAATTCTCCAGAGAGTGAGTTACTCATCATAATGTTATTTCATAAATGGCACAATAAGTAAAAACCCTCATTAGTAAACCACGAGCAAGTTGTATTTTTATCTCCAAATACAAGTGATTCTTTAGAGCATATTTCCTAGTATCATCTTAATGTTTATTACTATACCGTCATTTGTCTATTATATTCAATGGATGAGGTCGTAGTAGATCCAGCTATTACTATCTCGACAAGGATAAGAAGATAAGTAATATGAATTTCGAGGTTCCTTCCTTTAACGCTTTCATTTTAGCTATAAGACACCCTCCTTGAAAAAAGCCCTCAGTCATCCTCAGTAGAAGAAAACGATAGAAGAAATGGAGTCTCTGAAGAAGAATTAACCTTGTCTAGAAAAACTCAAGGGAATAATTTCGTTACAAATAAAATTGGCCCTTTACTCTCTTCCTAATGTAAGAAAAAGTTCTTAATTAAAGGAGTGTTGAGATATGACGAGCTATTTGATTATGACATAGAGCCAACTTAATCGTGCTTCTAGGTTTAAAAGAAAAAACTTCCACTCTCCCTTTCGAATAAGGATAACCATCTTTATTTATAGAATCGTTGGGGACCTACAATAATTCATTCTAAATTAAAGCTAGAAAACCTTTTTCTTTTATTGGAAACTTTTAATCTCGTATAGGTTTGAATTTTTCTCACTATGTGAAATTAAGGAAAAGATAAAGTGGCAGACATGTAGCGAGGTGTGCCTACAAATTGGATTTCATTGGCAGGGAAAACTTACCTTATTATATAGGCAAAACCAAGCTAAAGAAAAATGGAGATTGGTAGGAGCGGCATATCAATGTACATATTCCAAGTTAGTTTCCACCAACCCTTCAAATTTGGATCTTACCACTCGGCTAAAAGCTCTAGAATGAAGATCATGAACTTAAAAATGCAAAAATCTATGCATCTTAGCGATCTACAGGCATTTGTAGCGTGTTGTACCAGAGGCTTATTTGGATTGTGTTTAATTCTTGATATAGAATATAAGAAAGAAGACCATTTCTCCATCAAAAGAAATGAGATTATTGCGGATATAACACATAAAAAATTAGCCATATTTCTAAGATAGTAGGTATTCCCTTAACACGTATGTGTCCCATGTGAAAGTTCTTAAAATATAATGGGCGTGATTGGTTATGTAAGTGTTATGCCCTTAACACGTATGTGTCCCATGTGAAAGTTCTTAAAATATAATGGACGTGATTGGTTATGTAAGTGTTATGCCCTATGTTCAATCGATTTATGTTGTAAACACTTTTAATATGTTTAATGCATTTATTTTTTGGCAAAATCTATTATTTATTGAAATCGATATTCTGATGAATGATATTAAATAATAAAGTCCGTAGATTTAAGTTTCAGTAATTTGTTAATCACAATGAGTTGTAATTATAAGATACAAATTAACTATGATTGGATCTTAAATAATCCATGGCCGTAAGTAATAATGAGATACGGATATCATTATTACGGATAGGCCACTACGTGTGACATTTTTTTACTTGTGAACTAAATAGCTGATTTCACAAGATAAAGTGTGGTGACACTTAAATGAACACGTGGTAGTTTTGTTATAGAAAAAATATTGGAGACCTGCTGAAAGATTCCACATGGATAACTATCTGACTATCAGTGGTTAATCTCAAACATTTGATAGTGGAATTGGTCCCTTAACTTGAAGTCATCATGGTGCCTTATATGAGAACAATCATACTTTAACAGTGTTGGATGTTGCTCTATCAAAGATCGCTAATACTGCACCATTCGAGTATTTCAAGAATCGTATGAAAGTTGTAAATGACCAATAGAGAATTCTTCTTTCATTCAGTTAAATCAATAATGAAAGCATTGGCCAAGATGTATTCAGAAGTCGGAAATGAGTTTTCGATTTATGTTGACTTAATAGTAGAATGAAAGATATGATCAATAATCGGGATTGACACACTTCCATATCTCGTAATTGATCGGATTATATTGACGAAGGGATTATAGTTTCACAATAAACGAGCGAGTTTGCTTTCGTCATACCATATGACATTTTCCGTCACATGTATTGCCCAGACACATTACTAGATATCAATTTGGGATGGCGAATGTGAATTGGTGATAAATTAAAAAGGTGTCTTAATTTATTAATTTTGATTAGATCAAAAATAATGATTCACATTGTTAGACATCGTGATTGGGAATCTGATAGGTCGCACACGAAAGGAGAACTAAAAGATTGTGAGTTGTCAATTAATTAATTTAATGAGCGTTGAATAAATTAATTAATTTGGCTGCTTATTTATGGGCCCGAATTAATTAATTCATTGACCGAATTTAATAAAATAGATTAATTAAATATTGGATCGGGTCAGAAGACAGGCCAAGTCTGTTTGTACTTATATAAATAAGTAGCTAGGGTTTACAATTTTGTAGAGATTTTTATTTTCTTGTTAGCACAAAAGGAGAAAGCTCTGGTTCCTACAATCTTGTTCTCTGTGTAAAATTCCATTGGAGTTTGCACAATTGGACAGCTGTGGGTGGTAGATCAAGGTTGATGAATGAAAGAAAAGCAAAGGAGTTTGCAGATATAGAAAAAAGTATAACTTCTATCACAATTTCTACCTAAACACAAAGCAGATTGTTGGTAGGAATTGTAATTTGTTTTATTTTCCATTGTGCATAATAAGTAAATTTCCAACAGTGGTATCAGAGCCTATTTAGTGTTTGTTATGAATTGATTTACATGTTAATGAAATCAAAAGTGGATTTACTCATGTTTTTCTTGAATTTAGCAATTATAGTATTTATTTTATCTTCAAAAATTAGTTTAAAAAAAGAAAAAAGAAAAAGAATGGATCTTGATGCTTGCTGCCGTCGCCACCTCAAATGGCGACTGTAGGAGGACAGTTGCCGCTGCAATCAACATCGTGAAATCGCTGCTGTAGGGGCTCTTGCTGTTGATGGGCATGCGGCGCGGCCCAGTGAAGGAGTAAAAAATAAAAAATAAAATAAAATAAAATTCTTTAGGGTTAAGGTTTGAGGAGAGATGGAGGAGGTGGCCTCTCATGCAATTTATGAAATTGCAGGCCCCACATGCAAGTTAACTTGCAAATTTTAAATGAAGTACATATCATGCAAATTTCGGAGTTGAAGGGCTTGTTTTAATTTTAACTTGGGACATGATGCAATTTTAAAAATGGGTTTTGAATTTGAAATTTAAATGGGTTTTAAAATTGTGGTTTTAACTAGGTTTGACCCATGTTTTAATTTGGGCCCAAATTTAAAATTTTATTTAAAATTGGCGACTTTTATATTTTTCTTAAAAATTAGATTTTAACTTAAATATTTAATTTTAACCCTAAATTAAATTTTGTTTTATTTAGGAATTTTGTCCTAAATTAAATATTAATTCAATTTTAATTAGAGTTGGACTCTAATCTAATGTTAATTAAAATTTGATTTTAATTAATATTATTTCCCCAATATATATAATATCTTGAAATTAGAGTTGGACAATAATTTGATATTTAATTAAAATTTGATTTAAATTATCCTACCCTAAAATTTTAAAGGATTCGAGATAGACTCTAATTTAATATTTAATTAAAATTTGAATTTAATTAAATAACTTCACCCTATAATTATGGATTTAGAGTTGGACTCTAATCCAGCATTTAAAGAAAAAAATATTTTAATTAAATAGACCCACCAATTATGTTAATTAATTAATATGATTAATTAATTAATTAATTAATTAATTTGATCGATTTATTTAAATGAGTTTTGACGACTATAATGTCTGCATATAATATTAGATATTATATATGAAAATATTTATGTGATGAATGTCTATTAATTGATGATTATGGACTCAAGCATATGGATCTGTTGAATGATTGATTTAATTATTGTCACTTTATGGGCCTGTAACCTTTTAATTATTTTGGGCCTACGAGTCTGAAACTATTATTGTTATTGGCCGGCGAACTCTTGATTATTTTTTGACTTGCGAGTCTGTTGTTGTTGTTATTATTATTATGGGCCTGTGAGTCTAATTTTATTTAGGCCTGCGTGCCAATTAGTATAGGATACAGGTTGTATCTGTACTAATTGAAGGAGCAAGAAAAAGGACAAAACTGTGGAGATGGTGCATTGATACTGTTTCAATGTTATACCCCCTGGGAATTGACCAACTAGTCTTCCTTTTGACTCGAAAAGACTGGATAGAATAAGTTCATAATCATCCATAATATTAAGTCGGTATTATTATTTTCTTTCCATTATTATAGTGAAAAACAAGAGTCCTAAATCGATCTCAATTGGTGAGTACACTTAAAGCTGGTCTATTAAGGATATATTTGACACTATGAAATATTTGATATTTTTGAATGATAGGTTCAATCTAAAATTTATCTTTTGTTGACTACATTTAAGAAGATAAGTTTTAGAGGCATGTTAGCTAACACATAAGATATGTGAAAACAAAGAGTTGTCAGCTTAATGACCAAGGAGTTGTATGGATATAAAATTGATAATAGTATCTAGCCAAACGTTTTATTAAGGTTTTTTGAGTACACGCAAGATCTTGATATAACATATGAGATCCTAGCCCACTGAGAATCAAATAAGCATTCTAATAATTTATGTACGAGGGTCGTGAATTTATTTTAAACAGTGGGAGTACGTTTAATTAAAGCCCATATTATATTTGGGTAATACATTACAATACATATTGATTCTTTATTTTTCGTCATTTATAGCTCTGAATCATAAGTAATCATATGAATTTAAGAGGCATACTGGATGCCAACAAACTGACCGGACCAAGTTTTCTTAATTGGCACCGCAATTTGATAATCGTTCTCAAACATGAGAAAATTGGGTATGTCCTTGAGTAACCCTTTCCAGGGGTACTTACTGAAAACTCCACTGAGGAAGATGTGGCTACTTACAACAAACACAGTGATGACGATAACACTACAGTATGTGTGATGCTTGTAGTTATGTCACCTAAGTTACAGAAGCAACATGAAGGTATAGATGTCTACACTATGATTCTTCTTTTCAAGGAGTTGTATGATGAACAATCACGTGTGGAGAGATATGAGACCTCCAAGCAACTGTACTAGTGCAAAATGGCAGAAGGATCTTCAGTCTGTGTTCATGTGTTGAAAATGATTGGCTTTATTGAGAAATTGGGCCAATTGAAATTTATCATGAATCACAAACTAAGTATTGACTTGGTTCTACAATCTCTACCTGAAAGTTATTCACAGCTCATCATGAACTTTAACATGAACAAGATAAAATGAACACTCTTTGAGTTGCTTAATATGCTTAAGACTATCAAACCTAATGTCAAGGCTAATACTAGGCATACTTGGCCAGTCAAATCCTCCAAGGGCACTAAGAGGAAGACCAAATGAAGTTTTGAGAAAATATCTAAGAAGGCTAAGAGTAATAACAAAGTGGTCAAAGCGAACAAGGACAATCCCAAGTATGATGACCCATGCTATCACTGCAGAGTGGAAGGTCATTGGAAGAGGAACTATGAGGTTTACCTCGCAAGCTTGAAGGGAAATAAGTCTTCTGAAGTTTCTATTTCAGGTATTTTTGTTATCGAGGTTGATATGTCTACTTCATTAGCTTCTTGTGTGTTAGATACCAGATGCAGATCTCATATTTGTATAAATATGCAAGGACCAAAATGAAGTAGACCACTACAGAAAAGAGAAGTTGACATGCGCATAAGGAATGGAGCAAGAGTTGCTGAATTAACTGTAGGGACATACTTCTTACCATTGCCTTCAAGCTTAGTATTAGAATTAAAAAATTGCTATTTCGTTCTCGCCGTTACTAAAAACATTATTTCTATTTCATGTTTGAACATGAATGATTTTTTAATTAATGTTAAGAAAAATCGTTATTCGTTTTATAAAGATGGAATCTTTTATGATTGTGGTGTGTTGCAAAATGGAATTTATATTCTTAATACTGAGTCATATATTATGAGTATAGAAAATAAAAGGCATAAAAGTCATGATCTAAATAATACTTATCTCTAACATTACAGGCTGGTTTATATCAACGAGAAACGCATTTCCAAATTACATAAAGATGGATACTTGGAGTCAACTGATTTTGAATCATTTGATAAATGCGAGTCGTATCTATTATGTAAGATGACCAAATTCTTTTTTACTAGAAAAGGATAAAGAGCTACAGAGCTTCTGGGTCTAATACATATTGATGTATGTGGACCCATAACAATCACCGCTAGAGATGTTTTCTCTTACTTCATCACATTCACTGATGATCATTCTAGATATGTTTATGTATATCTGATTAAGTTTAAATATGAAGCACTTGAAATGTTCAAGGAACTCAAACTATTGAAGTAGAGAAATAGAGAGGTAAAAATATTCCCACACTGAGATCAAATTGAGGTGGAGAATATTTAAAGGGAAAATTTTTATGTTATCTAAAAGAGAATGTGATTCTCTCGCAGCGGACTCTGTCACATACACCGCAACGTAATGGTGTATTTGAAGAAGGAATCACACATTATTAGATATGGTGCAATCAATGATGAGCCATGCAAACATTCCGAAATTATTTTAGGCTTATTCACTAATTACTGTGTGCTATACACTAAATCGTGTCCCATCTAAATCGATCGACAAAACTCTATACGAGTTGTGAAGAGGAAAAAGACCCAACTTATCTCATATAAAATTTTGGAGCTGTGATGCTTATGTGAAGTATAATAAATCTGATAAGCTTGAGGCTAAATCCGAAAAATGCATATTTGTGGGATATCGAAAAGAACCAATTGAATATCGATTTTATAATCTCATTGAGAAGACGATGTTTATCTCAAGGAATGCCATATTCTTAGAAAAAGAGTTTATTCTATAAGAGGGTAGCATGAACAAATTATAACTTCAAGAAGTTCATGAATCCACAGATATTGTTGACCAATTAGATGAGCTTAAGTCTGACTCCACACTTGCTGAGGGACAGGCTGTTGATTAGGATTTAGAGACTCCCGAGAACACTCCAGCTCAGCGTAAATCAAGTAGGATCATTCAACCTCCTAGAAGGTACAAATTCACGAGTACCAATCAAATATTATTAGTCGAGGATGATGAACCTACTAATTACGCAGAAGCAAAGTCAAGTGTTGACTCAAAGAGATGGTAAGAGACCATGAAATTTGAAATGAACTCAATGTATGAGAACAAGGTTTGGACCTTGGTCGAACTTGTTGGTGGGATAAAACCCATAGGTTGTAAATGGATTTACAAGAAAAATATCGATGTGGATGGGAATGTCCATACATACAAAGCAAGGCTAGTAGCAAAAGGTTATACACAAAGATAAGGTATCGACTTTGATGAAACCTTTTCACCTGTAGCCATGCTGAGTTCATTCAAATTTTGCTTGCAATTGCTGTATACCATGATTATGAAATATGGTAAATGGATGTCAAAACTGCTTTCTTTAATGGAAACTTGCAAGAGAAAGTGTACATGACACGAGCAAAAGGTTTTGAATAAAAAAACCAACAAGTTATGTAAGCTTATTCGATCCATTTATAGATTAAAGTAAGTCTCTAGTAGTTGAAATCTTCGTTTTGATGAGACAATCAAAAAGTTTGATTTTATTAAAAATAAAGATGAACCGTGTGTTTACAAGAAGATAAGTGGAAGCGTGGTTGTATTCCAAATATTATATGTCGATAACATATTATTAATGGGAAACAACATCCCAATGCTTAAATCGTTAAAATTATGGTTGTCAAAGAATTTCTCCATGAAAGATGTGGGAGAAGCAATGTATATCTGGGAATCAAGATCTATAGAGATAGATTTAAAAGATTGCTTATTTTATCTCAATCTTTGTACATTGACAAAATCTTGAGAAGATTTAACATGGAATAGTCCAAGAGAGCTTTAACATGGAATAGTCCAAGAAAGCTTTACGTCCTATGTCACATGTGATTTACCTCTTAAAAGATATGTCCTAAAACACATGATGAAAGGAATCATATGGATAAGATTCCTTATACTTCAGTGATATGATTTGTCACGTATGCGATATTATATACGAGACCAGATGTTTCATATGCTCTAAGTGTTACAAGTAGGTTTCAAGCAAACCTTGGTGAAAAATATTTTATAGCAGTTCAGAACATTTTTAAGTACTTAAGAATTAAAGATGTGTTCTTGATATATGGAGGAGATGAACTAAAGGTTCATAGGTATATTGATGCTAGCTTTCAATCTAACAAGGATGATAGCAAGTCTCAATTTGGATATATGTTTACTCTCAACAACTGAGCGATTGGTTGAAAAAGTTTCAAACATGAGACAATTGCTGATTCAACAACAGAAACCGAGTACATTGCTACTTTTGAAGCAGTGAAGGAAGTTGTCTGAATCAAAAAGTTCATTAATGAACTGGGAATTGTTCTTAACTTTGTTGATCACATGCCTTTGTATTGTGATAATAATGGAGCCATCGCACAAACAAAAAAATCAAGGTCTCATCAACGATCCAAACATGTGTTAAGCACGGTATCATCTCATCAGAGAGATTATACAAAGAAATGACATAAAGATAGAGCAAGTTTCCACAGATAATAATATTACAGATCCATTGACAAAGTCATTGTCACAACAAAAACATTATCATATGCAGGCGCTTATGGTATTAGATACACGAGCGATTGAATTTAGTGCAAGTAGGAGTTTGTAAGTATTATGTCCTAAATCCAATCGATTTTAGTTGTAAACATTTTTAATATGTTTAACACATTTATTTTTTGACAAGATCTATTATTTATTTAAATCAATATTCCGATGAATAATATTAAATAACAGAGTTCGTAAATTCAAGTTTCAGTAATTTGTTAATCACAAGGAGTTGTAATTGTGAAATACAAATTATGTACGCTTGGATCTTAAATAATTCATTGCTCGTAAATAATAATAAGATACGGATATCGTTATTACCGATAAATCACCACGTGTGACATTTCTTACTTGTGAAATAGTAGCTAATCTCACAATCTAAAGTGTGGTAACACTTAAATGAACACATGAATATTTTGTTATAGAACAAAACATTGGAGGCCCGTTAAGAGATTCCACATAAATAACTATCTGAGTGTCAGTGGTTAATCTCTAAAGTTCGGTAGTGGAATTGGTCCTTTGACTTAAGATCGTCATGGTGTCTTATATGAAGACAATCATACTTTGGCAATGTTTCGGGTATGTCAAGAACCGTATGAAGGTTGTAAATGACTAATAGAGGATTCGTCACTTTTAGATAGTAAGAGATTATGATCTTCATTTCATTCAATTATGTCGATAACGAAATCCTTGGCCAAGGTGTATTCAGAAGTCGAAAATGAGTTTTCGACTTATATTAACTTAATAATGGAATGAAAGATATGATCAATAATCGAGATTGACATACTTCCATATCTCGTAATTGATCAGATTATATTGAAAAAAGGGATTATAGTTTCATGATAAATGATCGAGTTTGGTATGGTCACACCACATGACATTTCCCGTCACATATATTGCCTTAATACATTGCTAGATGTCAATCTGGGACGACGAATGTGAATTGGTGATAAATTAAAAGTGTATTTTATTTTATCAATTTTGATTATATTAAAATAATAATTCACGTCATTTGGCATCGTGATTGGAACCTGATGGGTCGCACATAAAAGGAGAGCCAGAAGATTTTGATATTTCAATTAATTAATTGAGAAAACCCTGGTTTCTAAAATCTTATTCTCTATGTGAAATTCCATTGGAGAATGTACAATTAGACAGCTGTAGATGGCAAATCAAGGTTGTCGAAATAAAATAAAAGCAAAGGAGTTTGCAGATTTAGAAAAAGAAATAACTTCGATCACAATTTTTATCTAAACACAAACCAGATCCTTGGTGGGAATTGAAATTTATTTTATTTTCCACTTTATATGATAAGTAAATTCCCAATAGGTTGATCAAAACCCTTCTTTCGGGGTGGATGCGTATGTAGTGGACTCCTCTCATTTGAACTCCAAGGATAAATTAGAAGCTGAATTTACAAGTATGGAACGTCTAGAAGCAAACTGCAAATTTCGAAAAATATGGGGAACAGTTTGACACTTTATGAAATTCTAGACATGATCCTGTGACAGAATATCATGGACTGATTTGCAAAATCAGAATAATTCAAGGACGAGTTTGCAGAACTCAGAATCACAGATGCCCAAATTGCAGAGTCCAAAAAGTGCGGAGAACGAATTGCAAACATTCGAAAATACGGGGACCATCAATCTGTCTACGGTGCTCCACAGAAGCGTACAAAGAGTACACTGCAATGACAATTTATAAATGTTGTTGTCCATCTTGCTTTACCAGCTAACCTCATATTTGAGAGGGCCCAAAATGAGATGAACGCGGTGGCTTAACTTCTTGACCCAGAGCGGTAGCTAGAAGGGATGGAGGACCGAGGTGCCACATAAGCGTAGATGGAACGATGTACCATTAAGGAATGAATCATTAGTCATTTCTAGAAAACTGTCGAATCAAAGTGGGACCTCAATTTCGGAAATCGGTTGAATCTTCATAGCTAAGCGAGAAAGGAGCAGTCGCCCTGTGATCATCTGTATTATCGTATATGCCATACCGCCCAAGCTAATTCCTCAATAAGAGGTTCCACCCAGGGCCGGTCCTGTGATAATGGAGGCCCGAGGCGAGGTCCGTAAATTGGGCCCTCGGACGAAATCAACGTAAAAATTTACGTAAAAATCTAATAACATTTTCAATTATGTACACAAAAATTTGAGCATTACAAGTTTACGAAAACAATACAAAATTAAAATAACATCCAAAATCCAAAACTATTCCCAAAAAAAAAAAAAAAAAAAAAATTTGAAGCAAAATTGGGCCCCCTAAAGGTTTTGGGCCTGAGGCTGAGGCCTCAAATGCCTCAGCCCAGGACCGGCCCTGGTTCCACCAAGTCTCATGAGTCGGCTACTACATTTTTTAGTCTAGACCGTTAATATTTGTGACAAAATTTGAGCAAACATAGAGAGTCATGGATTGTATTCATTGCTGACATTTCTGAGCTGCATATCCTTTTAAGAAAGAAAGATATGGTTGTTGGCCTTTAAATTATTCTCAATATGAAGAAAAAGGAGAAACTAAAAGCGCATTCATGTAAAAATGTCACAAAGGTGTTATACTCATTGCAGTGTCTTATCACAAATTTACAATGCCTCATGTACGGAATGTCTCACTGACAACTTCATACGTATCTGAGCCCCAGAAACAGCAATTTACTAGGGGTTTCAAAAGGCCAAGGCTCGAGGGTTTAAGTAGGATTACTATCTGTAACTTGTTTAACTAGTAGGAAAAAGTTGGGTATAAATCATCCTTGCCAAGCTGAGCTATAAGTGGTAAGTGTAATATCACTAGAATTAGGGAGACCATATACATTTTACCGAAAACTTAATGTCAGTAGCAAAATCTCAGACTTTGTTAGAAATTTGTCGAGTAATTTTCACTCAAATGCTTGCAACCCAAATATTTAACTATGTTACTTAGAGCAATGGTGTGTAGCTTCTTTAAGTGTAGATTGTGTTTTCATTTTCGTTATTGATTAAGTATCTAATATCTAAAAAACCATGTTACTTAGCAAGAAAGAGGAAAAGATTCAATCCCAAACGATCAAAACTATATACAAATTAGTGATGAATTTTGTTGAACTAATATTAAGTTGAATATCATTTAACCCCAAATGATCAAATATTAGTTGAATATTACTTACCAGAGAAAATTGGGACCTTTGATTCAGTCCTCTAAACTCAAGAAAAAGTGAAAACTGGAAGTGATCATTGGTGATTAGTTCATCATTTCCTACCTGCTGATGGTTTTTACAATCTAAAAGTTTTGATAATCTAATCCTTAAAAACTGAAAATGTCAAATGATGTTCGCATTAATTTTACCTTAGATTTGTCTCTTCTTCATGGCCTGTTTGTTGTTATGTAACCAAACCTTGAACACCTCTCTCTTTACACCCACTTCGTTGCAGAACTTCAGCACTTCTTGTTCATCTTGTTTCTGAATCCTCCACCCGAGTTTCGCAGCCAATTCATGCATTTTATCCTTCTGCTCTTGGCTGAATTTTGTTCGAAACCGCTTTTTGGACCCGGAAAATGATGGTTGGACCATTGCATGTCCGCCGGCGCTGGAATCATTTATGTTTAGATCTTCACTAGATGAGTCAGCTGCAGCTCCACCGCTGTTTCTACCAAACGCCACCATCACTGGCGGCGTATGGGAGTATTTGTGCTGCGGCGGCATGGTGGGAGGAGATTGGCTTTGTAGAACTGGAATCCGGTGGTTATTCGTACGGCCTTGGACTTCTTTCCGGTGGAAACTCCGGTGGCAATCACAAGCAGCGCACCTCAAGAATTCTGGGGTGCCCTCCTGACCACTTGGCATGAATTCTCCACAACCATCCACGACATGACCTCCCATCTTTGCTGCATGATTTTTCAGGCATTCTCTATATCTAATTACAGTGGAAGCTCCTGATTCTTGGCCTTGTTGCAGCGGCGGCGGAGGCGATGACTTTGAATTTGATGCGCCACCAGTTACCCCAGAAGGAGAAGTGACTGGATCTAGATCTGGATCTGGAGCTGGATTTGAGTCTTTCTGTGCACGTGGTGGTAGTAGTGGTGGTGGAGGAAGAGGACGATGGTGATCTAGGGTTTGTATAGGGCTGAAAATAGCACTTCCACGGCGCGTCGAAACAGTTGCATTTCCTCTTCTATCTGGTGGAGTAGAAACTATAGGAGCAAGCGGCAGTTTGACTGGTGATTCTTGATTGAGTTGTGAAGGATTATAACCCATAAAATTTGGAATCCCCATATCCCTTTCTTGACCCCTTTTTTCCATAATTAAAATCTACTTACTAAACTCACTTTAATCAAACAAGATAATCCTCCTCTTAATCCTTCTTCCTAAACCATCTTCATCAAAATCTATGATCGTAATTTCTCTGTTGTAAACTCCCTCTCTCTCTCTCTCCACCCCCTTCTCGCAAAATATCTACCCTAATCTCAGAACAATTCTTGATAATTAATCAACAAAGTAATCTTGAATTGAGCTTTATTTTCTTTTGACTAGTACTTTTGGGTGCTAACCCCACTACCCCCATTTCGCTAATTCTTAACCTTATTCCTAATATGTTAAATCAATAAAATGTCGAAACGAATAGACGTTAAGGACGTGACTACTTAATTGGGACTTCCAGTGCCCGAGTAATTCTTATTTTTATCAATTTTAGGTGGGAAAAAAAAAATCATAATAACTTACTCGCAAGAGAGAGAGAGTACAAATTCTTCAATTTTAAGAAGTAAGATACTACTGGACAAACGACTTGACTGAAGGAATGGGGGACCCCCTTAAGCAGCAGAAATAGTAAAAATTTACCTAATTACAGTAAACTGCGACAGTAGCAGAGTCGGGTGATTTTGCAGGAAACGATGTGAAGTCATAGAAAATGCAGCTGCTTTTAGCACTGATTCATGGATAATGGGGTTTTAATTTAAAAAACATTAATCCGAGAAAGGAGAAGTTTGTGTGTCTCCCATGTCCGAACAGCCATACAAGATTCTCGTAACCATAGCAAGCAAATTTCAGTCATCCAAGAAAAGGGATGCAAATGCGTTTGGCACACAGAGTGAATTAATCTGGAAAACAACCGACAGGGCCATGTTGGTTCTTTTCCACAGCCTGCAATACTGTCTGGTCTTTTATTATTGTGATTTCTCCATCTACAATACACCAAAACCCTAAAAACTGAGAGAGAGGGTGATGGGACGTAAATCTGGAATCTTCCTGCAAATGATCTTAAACCTGTTGTTTGCTTTAAAGAATCCAACATACGATTACAATTAAACTCTAGTTAAAAGTAATCAGAAAGGCTATGAAACAACTGATCAGGGTTCTTAAGCAGTAACTCGATTGCAATTAATATTGAGAAAGAGAACACTTTTGGTTTGTGGGGGGTAGATTAAAGTGAAAATGAAGGTCCACCGCACAGTATTTTGGTCCCTGACAACGTGTGTGTCAGATTCTCTTCTATCTTCTTTATTTACCGTACCCAGTCCTACCCACGCCATCCCCATCTCTAAAAACCAGTTATAGTGCAGCTGGTGCAAAATCTCTTTAGACTCCTCATGTGGTTCTAACAGGTGTCCTTTATCATCTTCGCCGATTCTTTATTGGCAATGATAAACTAATAATTCTACTCCTACAAAGTTGGTGTACAAAAATGGAGTGTTGGCAAAACTGAACCCTTGATTTCAAATGATTTAAAAATCTATTTTTGAAATGATTAATGTAAATTTGATTTTGTAACTTAACTTTGTAAACTCCTTTTGTCATTGTAGCATAGCTCATGATAAATAGGCACTTGTGCATATTTCTTTGCATCATTGTCCTAGTAGGTTAAACCCACGAGTAAGAGTGTGTTTGGTATAAATTATGAGAATCAATTTTTTGACAAAAATGGATCCATCTATAAGTGAAAAGATAAAAAATGACGACTGACTCTGTCAAGTAACGATCATAGCTTGAAAAATCAGAACCAAACGGGACTAAATATACGAGTTATTTAAATTTACTTTTAATTATTACTTGCTCACAAAACCAAAAATAAAATAAAAAAATAAATAATAATAATAATAATAATAATAATAATAATAATAATAATAATAATAATAATAATAATATTGGTTTATCTATTACTTATTCCTCTATTTAAATAGTTAAATTTATAATTGGAGTGAAATCCATTAATTTCAATTACGAAAATTATCACATGTCCGATGAAAATCAGACGTATATCATTGACGACGTTGAATTGTCAAGCTTATTAAACTTATCATTAAATTACT
Source organism: Olea europaea var. sylvestris (assembly GCF_002742605.1). NCBI lineage: Eukaryota > Viridiplantae > Streptophyta > Magnoliopsida > Lamiales > Oleaceae > Olea > Olea europaea. Next base: position 17,767,824 of record NC_036246.1, read on the forward strand.
AATTGATCATTGAATATAAAAATTAGTACTCATTGTTCACTCATCTAGCCAAATTGTTATATATACTTGAGTGAAATCTTGTGGCACCCCATAAATAGCGAAATTTTTGTAAACCTGGAATAAATACCTTAAACTATGGATACATATGTTAGAGCAGGGGCGGAGCCAGGATTTTAGTTCAGTGCGGGCAAAATTTTTTTGACGACGAATGTCGAGGTTTTGGTCGGGGATTTAATGATGATAAAAAAATAAAACAATAGTACATCAATACTAAAAACGACATAATTTATATATTACACTTGTTTTTTGCGAGTTTTCATACTTTGATATCATTGTATAATAACTTCATTATTGAACCTGAAAAATATATCTTTCTCCACATAAACAATTGTGCTATCATTCATTCACTGATCACCCAATTACTACTAGGAGTGGGTGTAATTCGAGATGTCAAATGAATCACAAATACTGGAAGCAACTCAAAAAACTAGTGCAATTCACAATTTCACAAAATCAATTCACAATCTCACAATGCAATATATACTATTTCCAAATACTTGGCAACTTGAACTTGCAATCACAGATTCCCAGAGAGCCAGAGCCCAGAGGCGACAATGAACTGGTGGTCCACTGGAAGTTTGTGCCGCTTCGAGCAATTAAAGAACAAAGTGCTAATTTAATATGTTAAAAACAAAAAAACAAAAAAATTTATTACAATTTACACAAATTGAAATAACCAAAAAAAAAAATAAGGGAAAAAAAATTTGGGGATTTGCCTTTTGCTTTCTGGAATCTGGCTTCTTCTTTTGTCGGCTCGACTGGTTGGCGTTGGCACTTGGTGCCTTGGCGGAGCTGAGGATGTAACGTCGGAGTCAGAGATGTGAGATGTCAAGATGAGAGCCTAGAGTAGGAGATATACAATAATGAATTGTCGGAGAGGGAAAGGGAACGACGGTTGTACTGTGACGACTGTCAAAGACGACAGTTGACGGAGAGGGAAGGGAACGGCGGGCTTTGTCACCAGTGGAGAGGGAAGTGGGTGGCGAAGTGTGAAATCGTCACAGACAAAGTCATGAAGGGTAGAAATTTTGAAATGAATGAATGGGTTTGGGTCAATAATTGATTCAATTGAATTTTGATATGAATGAGTCTAAAATGGGTCATGACCTTGCACAATTGGGCTTCTCTCTCTATGCTAGATCGAGAATTGAGTTATTTGGTTAAACAAACAAAGAAACCTTAATAAAAAAAAAAAAAAATTTTTTTTTTTTAAGGTTTCTTTGTTTGTTTAACCAAGTAACTCAATTCTCGATCCANNNNAAAAAAAAAAAAAAATTTTTTTTTTTTTTTTGCCCAAAAATCCAGTGCGGACATCTGCCTGCACTGGACGTATGGTGGATCCGCCCCTGTGTTAGAGTATAAGTGATCATACAATCTTGTATGGATATTAGGATATACACATACTAAATTATAGGTATTCACATCTAACATAGTGGGTATAGATACTCATACCATAATTGCTGAGGTCACATAATGCTAAGCAAAGCATAAATTGTTTTTGATCATTTTTCAGTTGGTCTCTTGGAATCTTTGAGAATGTGTCATTTTGCAACCCAAACAATAGAAAGCTAATTTATAATTCAACATTAGTAATAGTTTGTATAGATGAGTGAGCAATATATAAATTATTAAATTTTATTCAGAGAGCAATTAATAACTTAAAAATAAGTTTAATGTGCATTCATTTAATTAATTTAACAATTTCGTATCATTAAGATGTCAAGTCTGATTTTCATCATATATGCGGCAATTTCGTCATGTAGAGTCTTTCACTCTAAAAATGAATGTGTAACTATTTAAATAGATGAATGACTATGAAAAGCCTTTTATTTTAGTGAGTAAATAATGATATAGGGTAAAGTGTTCATTTAATTAACTCTTAATAGAGTTAGAGTTGGCAACCAGGCCACGCTCTTACCCTTCACCTGATCGAGAATTATCGAGAGTGAAAATTAAAATATTCTTTTTTTTTTCATTTACTTATTTTTTCACATTAATTTAAATTTTAACATATAAAAATATAATAAAATAAACATAAGGCCTGTTAAATTCATTGATTAGTCACTTTCGTTCAATTTTTTTTCTTTTTTTTTTCCCAAAAATCTTTCCTAATAGTAGACTTAACAAAAGTGTCATCTTAACGGCATTGTACTGATCTCAAGTTTTTATGATGTCAACAAGTTGTTTGCCATATCATCAAATTCTTTATTTTTTCAAACAGAAATAGACGAGTTGAATGATGGGATAACAGTTTTGTTAAGTAATTATTGAAAAAAGAAAAAATTAAAAAACTTTGTCACCAAATGAGAAATAATGCTGGAAGTACATTATAATTTAATTTTAGTTCATATGTTATAAGTTTGAATATGGGAAATAACATTTTAACTTTAATATTATGAAATGGTATAATATAGAAAGACTAAATTCAATAATTTAAATTTAGATTAACAATTTGGAAAAGATATTATGCATAAGTTTTTATAAATACATGCATTACAAAATTTAAGAAATTATAAGTTCTAATTCTATTATTCTAAAATATTATTATTACAGTAATAAAAATTTAAAAAAATATATGTTAAATTGATACTAAAAATAAGTTGTTATATTCCAAAGTTTTAATAAGTTTCATTGGGAAAATTGGTATTCTATTAGTATGTTAAATTGTGTGAAAACTGCTTTAAAAAAAAATGTTTAATTACTCTATTTAAATTACACAATAACGACAACGACATCAGTATTTTCTTTTCTGGAAATGATACACAGCTAGTTTATCAAAGTATTAATATTTGTAACTGTACTAAAGATATCCTATACATTAAAATTAATAATTTTAAAATTATTTTGATATATTGTTTATTAATTGCATAATAAATAAAAATTAGTGATAAAATAAGTAAGTTATACTTGTGAATACCAAATAATGAGTGGATAAAAAATAATTTGAGTGTTAATAAATATGAGACAAACATATACTCTTTCATCACATAAAAATAGTAAATCTCATCAGGATTTATTATTTGGCAGTTCAACTGCATTTATTAAAAGTCAATCACTAAGAAAGTTACTTAAATAAAACGATACATATGTGGAAAGTCCTTTTTTTCGCGGGAAAGTTGGCTAGAGATTTTATGAAAAAACACTAGATGTGTTCATTTCATAATGAGAATACTTTTGTCTTTTTTAATAATTAGAGGTTTTAGTATACTGTGATGTGTGATTTGATCCAAATTCTGATTATAATTTAACTGAGAGTCCATTTGATTGTAACAATAGAATTTAGGTGGAAATAAAACGAATTTCAGAGAATTGAATTACCTAAAACTTGTTTTACTGGAATTGTTAATTAAATGTGTTTGATTGGTATAATTTTTCACCTGAAAATTTTTGACATTTTGGATCTTTTGACATTTGTTTGACTTTATTTTTCACGAAAATTGTTAATTAAATCGATAGATATTTTTAATTAATTAATTAATTAATTATTATTTTTTTTCCAATTATGAATAGAATTTGTTTTCATTGCCAAAAAAACAAATAAAAAAAACCTAGAAAATCCAATTCTCACCAAAACCGAAGGAATCGGAATTCCTTAAAATCAAAGAAAATGGCATCATGTGAGGAAGAAGTGGAAAAATAATTCCATAGAAAATTTTGGTCATCAAACAACATAAATTGGGTGAAAAATGAAAAATTGAGGTATTAAATAGGCCCTAAATGTACTTTCAACTTTTCTTAAAAGTAATGTACTTTCAAAATTAAATAACTATTAATATCTAAAAAAAATTTATTTTTTTTATTTTTTTTATTTTTCCTTTTGAAGTGTCGCCGGCCGGTATGGGCATAATGAGGGCAGTCTTGACTGTGGGCTACAGCACTTTAAATTTTTTATGAAGTTTGAGCATGCAATGTTTAACTTTGATCCACACGATAGGAGACTCGACCTATTTTGAGGTACCTAGTTTTGGATTTTGTGTTCAAAAAAATCTGTTTAGAGTGGCGGACTACCTCGGAGTAACCATCCAAATCTCTTCAACTTACTAGGATTGAGATGAATGTGCGTGTCGTCTGTCATAATTTACTTATGAGCAATAATATTTAGCATCAACGGTGTTTAACTAATTATTTAACTTTTCTTTTAGCTATTTTATAGGAACATACCCATAAGATCTCCGATGAATGGTGCCTTTAAAAATAATATACTAAGATAATAATATTGTGGACGTGTGTTTTTCTCTTGAATCAGATCGTCAAATTCTTTTCAATTTTTTTTTTTTTGGGTCTAAAAAATATAAGAAAATCTCTCTATATGCTTACAAGTAATTGAATTTATTATTTAATGTCACAAGTAATTGAATTTATTATTTAATGTTACATATTCTTTATTCATGGATGCTCAAATATATAGCTTATGATTATTGGTTTCAAATACAATTTCTTTTTTGATTGATTCTTGCTCAAGCACTTCAACCATGTTCCCATCATATTCATAGCAAAACACTGCTTAAAAGTTTCATTTTATTATATGAATTTGTAAATGATTGTGTTGATGCGATTAGTAGAGATAGAATGTAAAGTGGATTGCTTGGAACATCTCAATTGTTCATAAATAATCAAGTTTTGCACTATCAAAATTTTCTTACTTTGTCACAGTTCAACTACAATAGCCCCTCATATTGGCAAACGTGGACGAATCACTTCACCTAGTGATCGAGTGCTAAGTTTGTATGAAAAAGTTGGACATATTGGTCTACTTTATTATATTCTCAAATAGTTACTCAATATTTAGAGATATCAAAGAAAGAAAAATTCCCTTTTAACAAAAGGTAAGCTAATCTTTTTTAAACATCGAATATATATCTCAAGATTAAATTTGGAAGCAGTCAAAACCATAATTCAATATTATTTTTCCTAAAATTATAAATATATAGTTTTAGATAAGAGAATAATGCGACTTGAATTGATGATTAATAAATGATTCTGGATGATTATTGTCTCTTTCGCTTCCTAAAGAAAGGACAACTAGTTGAAATTCTTCCAAATATTGTTACAAATTCCAAAACAAAAAATAGAATCCTGAATCTCAATGGCTTGATGATCCAAAATATATGAAGAAATTGGCCACAAATTTCAAACGTAATTTCTCCAAAATAATTTATCCACAATTTCCCCACCAAAATTGGCCAAATTTTCAGTATTTTTTTTTATCAATTGTTGAAGCACATAATTGAACAATTGCTTATAAACAGCTATTCCGTCTATAGGAAATGAGCTTAATATTTTTATTTTGTGTGAATATTTTGGTAGTGACCTAATACCTTGTGTGATTGGGACTCCCGATCGAAAAGACCATGACAATCTATAATTTCAAGTTTTCGTATAGACTTTAAGAGCGTGACTATGACTTAAGACATGTATTTTGAAATTATCGTTCCGTGCAAAGATTGTCATCACGTCTTGTGATTGTGTTCTGATATATTCGTAGCACATTATGTGACTATAACTTATTACGTTGTTTGATTATGACTAAAATGTTGAAACTAGGAATAGTCTAAAATGTTTATTTACTCATATTGGCAAACAGGTATGCTTTACATACACCTTAAGCCATAAGCAATGTTTTGAATGGATAGTTATATTGGTGTTGTTGATCAATTAATTAGGATATAAATACCTGTTTGGTGAATACGAATGTATAAACAATATAAGGATAAAAAGTATTATTGAGAGCAAAATAAATTTAGCATTTAAATAGTCTACTTGGTAGAATTATGAAGATGAACATGTTACTTGTACATAATGCGGTATTCATAATGATGTCTACTCCCCTTACATGAAAAATGATCCAATTCAGATAAATTATATTTTATTCGAAATGGGTCCCCTTCCATGTGAGGGATAAATACAGTTACGGACACCCTAATGCACATCTAGCTTAACTAGAATGAAGATGATTATTAAAGTGAAATATACATTAACTTGATGGATCACATCTAGAACCCTTTTTGGTACTAAAATTTGATTATTTGATTTAACACATTTCTTAATCCTACTATTCAATAGTTTGGCAGTGTTATGGATATAATTAATCAAATTAATGATGGAAGATGTCATGGAAAAAGTAACATTCAAGAATCTAAGTTCAATGCATGTTCAATTGCCTGCTCTTTTTGTTGTCTCTTCCGACACCCTGGATTTGTTAACTTGACAAATCTAATCTAAAAACCAAAAATGCACTTACAATTTTGTGAATATTTTTCTATAAAGCATGTTACTAGGAAATGAGTGCATGTGTTGCCTGTGCTTAAAATTTAACAGAAGCAGCTTCGAAGGGACTTTTTCGACAATGTTACAAAAAATAAATAAATAAATAAAAATAAAAAATGCATAACGAATCTGAGAATGTTTTGCGTTGCTTAAAATATTAAGTAACATTTTTTCTGAACATTTTCGATGGCAATGACTACTGAAAAAAGACAAAGAAACTACTACGTTTCATTTTCTAACCTAAGACAAGTATGGTTTTAATGCTACTGCTAGAGCACATTTGATATGCTTAGGAATTAGACAAGAGATGCATGTATGAAAGATTTTCAATTATTCAATTAGTTCTACTAAATTCCACGTACTATGGGCTCCTTAGAAATAACTTCTACTTTTCTACTTTTCTACTTTTCAATAGTAGAATAAGAAAAGTAGAAGTTAGAGCTTTTGAATTGAATAATACTACTTAGCCCTATTGAAGTTATAATTTCAGTTTACATGGTGACATTAAATAATATATGAAATTAAATAAGTCATTTAATTTCACATTTCATTCAGTCTATTCTTAAGCACTACCTAAACTTGGGTTGTAACCCTAGTAGAGCCGGATGACATTATTCTTTTGAATTAGTTTTCTAAAGAAGTAACGAGAATTGAGAGTGATGTGATTTTTTAGGACAGAGATTAATTTTTATTGTGTTATTTACCAATGTAAGGACAACATTGAAATTTTAAAAATTCATTAAACTAGAAAAATGGCTTCCAATCTTTTTGTGAAAAAATTTCCAATTAGTGGAAATACCTTTATAAAACTAATTAATCAAGTTCAAAAATAATTTTTGAATCTCAAAAACTCATTTCTTGTCTTTGATTTGATCATATGAATCCGTGGGGTTCTCAACACTCATGCTAAATGGACCCTACATTTTTATTACGTAGTGCTAGATGATCATGCAATTCACAACAATTAAAATTTTAACACTTCTTTTCATTAACATTGTTAAATTTTTGTCTGGTTCAAATATATCATTCGAATATAAAAGTTAGGAATTAAAAGGTCTATTTCATGAAAATTAGTTTTAAATTAGTCCGTCGGCCTGGCTTTGACTATTAAGGGAACAAGTTCCAAGCCGTTAATGGTTTAAATAAAATATCAAATTACAGGCCAATTATTAAAATAATAAAGTACTGATAATCCTTTTAACAAATATATAATATAATATAATGTGATGATCAGTATCTAGGAATTAATACACGTGGTTAGAATCCGACCATATCTATATAATATTTTACCAAATATATAATATAATATTGTCCAATACAGAAGAAAATCAAATTTTAAGACATACCATCAACACCTAAGATACCCTCCATTTTTCAAATTCTTTATTTTCCACCCAAATATGTTGTTTGATAGCCAAAAATTTCCATAAAATTGGTTTTTCATATACCCTTCACTTGATGCCATTTTCCACGTTTTTTAGGAATTAAATTTCCTTTGGTTCTGATAAGAATTGGGTTTTTCCAGCTTTATTATTATTATTATTATTATTATTATTATTATTATTATTATTATTTTGCAATGGAAGTAAATTCTATCCACAACTGTAACAAATTGTATCCCATTAATTGACAATTTTCATAAAAATTAAAGCCAAACTAACATCAAAAGATCCAAAATTTCAATATTTTTCAGGTGAAAAATTATACCAATCAGATACATTTACTTGACAATTTTCAGTAAAACAAGGTTTAGACAATTTAATCCCCTGGAATTCGTTTTCCTTTTACCCAAATTTCATTCTTACAATAAAATGGACCCTTAGCTCTTGTTTGATTCCATTATTTTCAAAATATATTTTTCTCTCTCTTATTTTTTTCATCATATATTTTTCAATTAAATAATATTACATGCAAATTCAAAACTTTTTTTTTAATATCTTTAACCACACATTTTTCGTCAAAATGATATTTCAAAATACATTTTGAACAAAAAATTAGGCTAAAACAAGTTCTAAGTGTCCTCAAATGTAAATATTAGTTCAATAATTTATGTTTTGTTTATTTATTCTATATTTGTAAAGTGTTTCTGAACTATCATTGACAAGAAAAGAAGGATATTTTCACGGAATGAGTTTGTCATTTTAAAGTGGAACGCCTTCTTTGTAGTTAGAAGTGTAATGGCAGACGAGTCGCGGGCGCGAGTTGAACAGCGAAAACTGTGTATGAATTAATTGACTTTTGAGATGAGCGATCCACTATGCTTAACTAGCCATGCACCTAGCTATATTTTGTATTCGGATTATGAAATATATTTGGTTTTTTCTAACTTTGATGAAGAAAATTACATCTGTTAACCCGTGTTACCTAACCTAACATCTCAAAATAGCATTCTGTAAAAATTAAGCGTTGAGGAATGCACAATGTTTTGAGGTTAAAGTGAAAATATTCTGATAATTTTGTCTATTAGATAAAATATATTAATGTAACATAATATTTTAAATATATCTTTGAAACAAATATATCTTCGCTATGAGAAATAATTATATAATTGTGTAAAAGAAACAATTATATAATTGTGTAATTCATGCATTGGTTTGAACTATTTAGATTTAACTTGTCTCGAATTCAACATGTATGAAACTTACATGCTTAGAGAGCCTACATGGAACGAGATATTAGAAGGGGTTGCCTTCTTCAATGCATAGCAGTATCAATATCCGAGATTATCTAGTATGTCAACATTAGAAACGTAAGGTCTATTATGGGATACCATATGTTAGACTGGATGCATCATGTGATTTTGAGCAATATTACTACATGAATCAAAGCACATGTTTGTATGCATCAATGACTTCAATAAAATGAATGAGACATTCCAACAACTTCTTAGATGTACAATTGCATACTGTTAAGGTAGTATTGTAACAGTATTTCGTTCTTTTATTTGTAATTATCTTGTATGTTTTATTTTTTGTACAAAAAAAAAAAATGTATACAAAATTATAATTCATGTACAATTTTAACTTCACCATGTAGTTGTCCCTAAATCTAGATGACCGAGGAGATTACAACTTTGTAATTCTTTTGACAAAATAGAACCCCCTCTTTTTTTTTTTAACAAATTTATGTCTTCATTATATTTCGAGGGTGAAGATGTCAATTTTTAGATTTAAAAAAAAAAAAAAGGTATTGGGCCAAAATTGGCTCGCGAGCCGAGACGGAGTACTTGGAAATGAGCTAGCTCGTGCTTGGCTCGCCCAATATGCAAGCACGAGCTGGCTTACTTGGTGGATAATTATCGAATTTAGCATCCTAAAATTTATTTGATTAATAATTATTAGATAGTTATTATAGGTCAGGTTGACTAAACTGGATTGACACGATAGAGTTTGACTCTTGGGAACCCGTCTCCATCACTTATTTGAATGGGTTAACATTTAAATTCTAATTGGAAATATATACAAACTTCAAATTTTTAAGGGTATTGATTTGATATTATATTCGAATAATCAATCACTTATCCAGAGAATAATTTTGAACAATTACAAGTGGCTTGGTTGAGGTTGAAACTCCAACAGCAGACCAAAAGAGATGCAAATTGTCTAATATTCACCCTTTCTTCAAGACTATGGACTTGTCACATCACCATTTGCACGCTTGAGTTAAACTGGTGCGCTCTCACTTTGAGAAATTGAACGAATCCACCTTTCACGTTCAACTAAACCTCGTGTTTCTCTGCACCTAATCGTTTATCTCCTCAATATTCTTCTTGCTTGGAACTTACGGTTGACCAAATACCTTGTCCGGTGTGTGAAATGGATCCAACTGTGTTTCAGACGTTTCGATATAATTTATTTATAAACTTGACACGGTTTTAATTAAGGCGCGCCATGCCTAACATATATAAAAAATGCAAGGCCGAACTCAGACTCGGGTACATAGGCCATACTATTTTGTCATTTTTATTGTTTTTCTTGTTACGCATGACGATTCTAAGTATGTCTATTAGTTTTATTGAACATGTTAATATCGAAAATTTACTTAATCATGCACAGTAAAAAATAAAAATAATTTTAGTGCGTGTTTGTCTCCCTTTAAAATTGTAAATTATTTGTTGCAGTATCATTTTCCACTACACATTTACATGATAAAATATTATACATACAAAATAATAAAGTTTCTTTACTTTTTAACTACATTCTCCAAAAAATTCGAAACTCTTTAATTTTCCAAGAAATGCGTGACAAACAGGGACTTAATTTCCACTAATGATCTGCTTTGTGTTTAGATGAAAACAGTGATATGAATTATGCATTTGTTCTGCAAACTCCTTTGCTTTTCTTGAACTCGAATATTCACGACCTGCTATACACAGTTGTCCAATTATCCAACTTTTAATGAAAATTTATACAGATAACAAGATTGAGAGAATTATGGTTTTCTTTTATTGTGCTAACAAAAATATAACTATGTGGTGTTTTTATTTCTGTTGTTATTTCTCAAACCTAGCAATCAATTAAAAAAAGCCCAAGTGGACTACGCCCCTCTCTTAAATTTAACCCAGTCCAATATTTTATTAATCAAATTAATTAAATTTGGTCCATGAGTAAATTAATCCAATTAACTAATTTGGACATATTAATAAGCAACCCAATTAATTAATTGTCTAACACTTATCAATTAATCAATTTGTAAATATCATTCTTCTATTTTCTCCTTTTGTGTGTGATCCATTAGGTTCTCGATCACGATACCTAAAGACGTTAATTATTATTTTGATCTAATTAAAACAAGATAAATTAAAACACAATTTTAATTTATCATTAATTCACCTAGATTAAGTAATTAACATTCGTTATCCCAATGTGTGAGGGCAACACATGTGACGAAAAATGTCATGTTGTATGACAAAATCAAACTTTTTCATTCACCATAAACTATAATCCCTTTGTCTATCTGATCTGATCAGCTATGAGATATGAAGCATATTAATCTCGATTATCGATCATATATTTCATCACACTGTTAAGTAAATGTAAATTGAAAATTCTTTTCAACTTATGAGTACATTTTGGCTAAAGATTTCATTATGAACTTAACTTGAGGAAATATAGATAATAATCACTTATTATCTAAGAGTGACAATCTCCTATTAATCATTAGCAACCTTCATATGATTCTTGATATAAACAATGTCGTATTAGCCACTCTTGATAGAGCAACATCTAACATCACCAAAGTATGACTGTCCCCATATAAACACTATGATGATTTCAAGTCTAAAGACCAATTTTACTATCAAACTTTAGGGATTAACCAATGACACTCAGATAGTTATTCACTTGAAATCTCTTCAGCGAGTCTCCAATGCTTTTATTTTTAACAAAATATCCACGTGTTCATTTAAGTATCACTACACTTTAGCATGTGAGATCAACTACTTACTTTATTAGTAATAAATATCATACATGATGGTTTATCCGTAATAACGATATCTATATCTCGTTATTATTTATGACCACGGATGATTTAAAATTCAGTCATACAAAATTTGTATCTCACAATCACAAATTCTTGTGATTAACAAGTTACTAAGACATGATCTACAGACTCTATTATTTAATTTCTTGTAAAATTAATTGATTAAATAATAGATCTACCATAAATAGAATGTATCAATTATATATTAAAAGTATTTCTGACAAAAAATGATTGGACCTAGGATATAACACTTACAAACTCTAACTTACACTAGATCCAATTACTTACATATTTTATACCATAAGAGTCTATACGACTATCATATTTATGTTACAATTCTTTGTCATTGGATATAATAATTTGTGGGAATTCGTTCTTTCTTTGCGTCATTTCTTTTTATTATTTCTACGATGAGATGATACCTCCTTAATACATGCTCAGATCATTGATGAGACCTTAGTTCCCTTGCTTGCTCAATGCAGGGTATGGAATCAACAATGTAGGGAATTACTCTAAGTTCATTAGAGAAATTCTTGATCCAGACTGCAATTCTTTGCTGCTTCTAAAGTAATGTTGTATTAGGTTTCTACTATTGAATTAACAGTTATTTCCTTTTTAGAACCTTACATTTTGATTGAATTTTGCTATCATTCAAGTCTCACTAGAAGTTAGTATCAATAATTCATTTTCTTCACATAAAATTTTCTTAAAATTTTATCCTTGTAGATTGGGATAGGTAAACCAGTTTTCTGGATCCATCTCTATAAATCAAGTTGCTTCTCCCATGTATTTATGAAAAAATTATTTGACAACCTTAATTCCAATTACTGTAATGTAGAGATATCATTTCCTATTAATAATATATCATCTATGTATAATAACAGGAATACAATAAGGGTCCCACTGTCTTCTCGTAAACACATAGCGCATATTCATTTTTGATAAAATCAAACTTTTTGATTGTCATATCAAATCAAAGATTCCATTTCCTAGAGGATTCTTTCAATCCATATATAGATCGATCAAACTTGTATACCTTGTAAGGATATTTGTATTCAAAACCTTCAAATTGTGTCATGTATACTTTCTCTTGCAAGTTCCTATTAAGGAAAGCAGTTTTGACATCCATTTGTCATATTTCTTAATCATGATATACATCTATTATAAGCAAAATCTAAATGAAAGGTTCTATCAAAGTCAACTATTTATCTTTGTTTGTAATCTTTTTGCTACTAACCTTATTTTGTATATATGAATGTTTCTATCCATATCGACCTCTTTCTTGTAAGTCCATTTACAACCTATTGATTTTATCACATTAAGCGATTCGACCAAGGTCCAAACCTTGTTTACATACATTAAGTTCACTTTGGATTCCATGGCCCCTTGCCATCTCTTTAAGTCAACACTTGATTTTACTTTTTGCGTAATTAGTAGGTTCATCATCTTACATTAGTAATGTTTGATTAGTAATCATGAACTTGTATCTTCTAGGAGGTTGAATGATCCTACTAGATCTACACGGAGCTGACGTGTCATCAGGAATCTCTACTTCCTGATCAAGAATTTGCCCCTTTGTAAGTGTAGGATTAGACTCATGTTCATCTACTTGATCATCTATATCTGTGAACTCTTGAACTACTTTAAGTTTGATTTTCCTCCCACTGTCCTCTCCTAGAATGAATTATTTCTCTAGAAAGGCAGTATGCCTTGAGACAAAGACTTTTTTCTCAATGGTATTATATAACTGATATCCAAATATATATTTTAGATCCCACAAATATGCGTTTATTGAATTTAACCTCAAGTTTATCCAATTAGGTGCACTTTATATAAGCTTTATAGTGCCACATTTTAATATGAGACAAGTTGTGCCTTCACCTGTCCATAATTCATATGAAATTTTGTCAACAGATTTAGATGGGACAACATTGAGTGTGTAGCGCGTAGCATTTAGTATGACCCCAAAACAATTTTTGGGAAGTTTACATGGCTTGTTACTAATCGCACTATATTTAATAGTGTATGATTTCCCCTTTTAGATACACCATTGTGCTATGATGTATGCTAGGGAGTCCACTGCGAGATAATCTCATTCTTTTTTAGAAAATCTAAAATTCAACTTCAAGATATTTTTCACATCGATCATATCTTAGTGTGAGAATATCGTTACTTAATTGTTTTTGTATTTCTAATTTGAATCCCTTGTACCTCTCAACATATTCATGCTTGAGTTTCATCAAGTATACAGACCATTTCTGATATAGTCATTAGTAAATGTGATGAAATAAGAGAAATCTCATCTCATCTAACATTGATTGAAATAAATCCATATACATCACTATGTGTTAGGCCCTGTAATTGCTTAGCTCTTTCTTATTTTAAAGTAAAATGGAATTTGTTCATTTTGCCTACCAAACATGACTTATATTTGTCAAATAATTCAAAATCAATTGACCCCAAATACCTAACTCTACATAATTTTGAAATATGCTTATGTGACAAAGTCTTCAATGCCAGATACAGGTAATATTTTGATTATCACTTTTTATGCCTTTGGTTTCTGTACTCATTACAGAATACTCAGTATTTAGAACATAAATGTCATTTCATAATTTTCTATAGCCACTAAGATCTCATCAAGATTAAGGAAACAACAATGGTCATCAACATAAAATAATTTATTTCTAAATATTAAATTCAAATAATGTTCTTGGTAATGGTGTGAATAGAACAACATTTCTCTAATTACAATACTAATCCTATAGGCAATGGAAAAAGAATGCTCCTACAGGTAATGTAGCAACATTTGCCCATTTTCAATATGCATGTCAACATCTCCCTTTTATAGTGGTTTAGATTTATATATTTTCTTCATATTTATACAAATACGAAATCTATATATGGTATCTAATACTCAAGAAGCTAATGATGTAGACATAAGCCTTGTGGTTTCTCTTCTAATGATCTTTCAATTCACAATGAGATCAAGGGTCATCAGGCTTGATAATGGCTTATTTGCTTGGATTGCTTTAGCCATCTTAGATGCTTTACCACATTTAGACTCCTCTTAGTGCCCTTATAATAATCAATGGCCAAGACTTACCCACTCCATATTTTGATGTTAGGCTTAACAGTCTTACGTATGTTCAGCAACTCAATAAGTGTGCATTCGAGCTTATTCATACTAAAATTCATAATTAGTTATGAATAGCTCTCTAACAGAAATTGTAGAACCAAGTCAATACTTAGTTCATAGTCCGTGACTGAACTTAATTGAGACAACTTCTCAATATAGCCAAACATCTTCAATAAATGAGCACTGGTTGAAGATCATTCTGTTATTTTGCATCCGTATCATTGCTTGGAAGTCTCATATCCTTGTACACGTGATTATTTATCATTCAACTCCTTGAAATGAAAAATTATTGTGTTAGTATTTATACCTTCATATTGTTAGTATTTATACCTTCATATTACTTTTATAACTCTGGTGATTTAGTTGCAAGCATCACACATGTTCTAATACTATCATCATCACTCTATTTATTATACCAGCCACCTCTTCCTTAGTTGAGTC
Source organism: Olea europaea var. sylvestris (assembly GCF_002742605.1). NCBI lineage: Eukaryota > Viridiplantae > Streptophyta > Magnoliopsida > Lamiales > Oleaceae > Olea > Olea europaea. The sequence goes on from NC_036246.1 coordinate 17,783,212, forward strand.
ATCAATAGGTGTTTCTAGAAAGGGCTACTAAAGGACATAACTAACTTTTCATGCTTGAGAACAATTCTTAGATTGCAGTTCCAATCAAGAAAATTTGATTTGGTTGTTGGCATCTAGTATGCTTCTCAAATAATACGATTACTCATGATTCGATAAATATAAATGACGAAAAGTAAAAGAATAGCATATAAAATGTATCAATTAATTTAACTTGATCTTTTGTTAAACTAATTTTGCTTCTCACTGTATAATTCAAATTTATGGTCCTCTCACATAAATTTATGAAATCTATACTTGACTCCTAGTGGGCTAGAATTTCATTTGTTATTCTAAGATATTAAGTGTACTCAACAAGCCTTAATAAAATATTTGGGTAGATACTTTTATTATTTGTATCTCCATGCAACTCTTGCATTATTTATAGTTAAAATTCTCAATTGAGTTTGTACAAAATTAGAATTGGGAAACCGTGTAATACAAGGAAGTTGAGTAAGAATTGATTTTAAAAAGTAGAACTAATATAGGAATGGGTTTCAATCTATAGAGTATACTAATCAATCCTTTCTAATCATATAGTTATTTTAAAAAAGAACATGTGGAAGAATTGGAATTTAGTTGCATTTGACTTGGAATACCATTATTAGAATTTAAGAAAGAGTAATTGAGTTTTAGTCAAATTAAGATTATAATTAAATTTTATCAAAATCAAAATATGATTAATATTAACCTTTATCAAAATTAAAATAGGAGATTAACTTATCAAAATCAACATTTATCTTATACACAAGTGGTTACCATAAAAATTTAATCATAAACCAACTTAATTAATTTCAAATTAAAGATAATTCTTTTTTGAACTTTAATAACTTGGGCTTAAATTATCCTAATTAACTTTTTTTCTCGAGTTCATAATGAGTTATTTAATACGACCTACAAAACGAGTCCAATAATGATATACTAAATCTTATTCTACCAAAATCTAATATAAAATTAAAATTAATACTATTTCACTTTAGTTCCCTCAAAGTTTTAATATTATCAAAATATGCTTTGGTCAAGATTCTTACCAGTAAACAATTCTATACTATAAGATTTTTGGATGTTATATAAAGTGATAAGGCCTCACCAACTTTCAGTTTGGAAAGGAAGGGAGCTTGTTGAGATACTTCTCCAGTTCCTGAAAAGCTTATTCGTTCTCGTCTGTCCATCGAAATTTCTTCCCTTTTTTGAAAACTTTGAAAAAGAGAATGCATTTGTTAATGGCTTCAGAGACAAAACGGCTTATGGCTGCGCATCGCCCAATAAGGCTCTATGCCTCCTTAAGCTTTTGAGGGACCTCATTTCTATTAATGCCTTGATCTTCTCTGGGTTGGCCTATTGACCTCTTTGGTTGACTCTCTAGCCTTGGAACTTTTCGAAGGCGATGCCAAGCGTACAATTAAAGGGGTTTGACATCATTTTGTAATTCATTAGAATTTGGACAGTAGAATCTATATAATACCCGCATCCGAACTTCCGGGTCTAATTATCAAAATTGAAAATTTAGGGCCTCATTTGAAGGTTAATCCACCTTCTAGGACCTTGTAGCAAACTTATCATAAGTGCTAATTCCCACGTGTTTTTGATTAAATTCTTGGTCAAACACTTACAAAGAAAATTCTTGATTTATGCTTGATTGACCAAACACAAGGTAAAATTCTTGATTTATGCTTGATTGACCAAACATAAGGCAATTTGTAGTGTCAATGCATAAATGTAGGAATGATAGAGAGATTCTTGCTCATTTCACAAATTTCAAGGAAGAATTTCTACCATCATGAAAATTTCCTTAAAGATACATGCCAATTTTGTCCTTTTTAAACCCCTCATTCACATTCACATTCACATGCTACCACTCACTATTATGATTTTTGGTCCAAATAATATACACATACACATTCATAAGCCGAGGTGGAAATTTTAGAGGGATCAAGTCTCTATTATTCTTTCATTCAAATTTCACTATAAGTACGCTGCCTATGTTGAATTATTGTTATGTTATGAATTTCAAGAAAATTATTATGGGTCCCATATGCTATGATATGATTATGATTATGTTAAGGGGACCAGAGTTTAGTAGCACTACACATAAGAATTTTTACCACCTATGTTCGGTAAAATTCTTACATTTCCATTATGCTGATTATGATTATTATACTCTTTTAAGTTATACACAATAATAATTCATGGAGTACTTATTGAGAATTTATAAATCACACTCTATGATAATTCCCCATTTCAGACAACTGATGGTTCGAGGCAGTCAACGTGGAGATGGCAATAAGGCTAGGATTAATAAATTGTGTTGTGTTTAAAAAACAACTTTGAATTTCAAATTTAATTGTTATGTTGGAATTATTTTCTTTCTTTCATTTTTCGCAGCTATATGATAAAACCAAAATTTATTTACTTAATGAAGAAAAATAAAAAATTTATTTCATGTTCTTATTTTAGTTCGTATGAAAGAATTAAGTTTTATTTAGCGACTCTCGAATAGTCAAGGATTCGGGTTGTCAAAGTTGATATCAGAGCTAAGAGTTTTCAAATCGGTCATGTAGACTTAACATATATATTTTCCAAATTTTGAGCTTTAAAAATTTTCTGAAAAAAAATATTTTGATAAGAATGCATTTTAAAATTGATTTATTTAGTTGGGCTTTATTATAAATAGACTAATACTATCTAAAAGCTTTAGTCCAAGAATCGGTTTGGATTCAATGATTAAGATGAATTTTTTTGAAAACAAGTTGATATTTAAAATGAAATTTTAAGTTGTTCTAAGTCACTAGCCACTATGGCATCCTTCATGTCTTGACTTCCGTGAACCAGGTTTGTATGTACTTTAAATATTCATGTCATCTCACGTATGAAATTATGCTTAAAATAGCAATCATGAATATCATGACAAAATAAGAATATAGTTTCAATTTATTTAGACTTGTTATGCATAAAAGTCAATAAAAATATAAAATTTTGTATGTTGTAAGTGTTTACTATTATGCTATTGATTGAAGACCTCAATCTTAGATTTTATACTCATGTAGAAACCATGAAATAATGGTAGCTATGTGATTTTAAATGCATGTTAAGTTTAATGGAAATGATTCAACTAGAGGTTAAGTTTGCGATAATATAGAATCACATATTATATGAATAAGATTAATAATGAATCCATGTACGATAATTCATCCCTTTATCACTGCCATTGTTAAAACAAGGGAAAAACTATGGATGTTTATTAATATGTTTTCTTAAAAAATTTCAACTCTTGGTACAATAATTCATCCCTTTATCACTACCTTTGTAAAAAAATAAGGGAAAAATGGTGGATAATTATTGATACATTCCCTTAGAAGTTCCAACTCTGGTATAATAACTAATTCTTTTACCACCACCTATGTGTAAATAAATAAATAAAAATAAAAAAATTGAAAAGTTCTTTTGGGAAGAAAAGTAATTACGTTCATTTCTTTCTGATAGATGGTGAGTGGACAAGGTCAAACCAGTCAAACTAAGAGGCGCAATCATTTTACTTGGTTGCATAGGAATTACAAGAGAACCCGCACCATAGTTTGATACAACACTTAGATGCCATGGAAATAATTTACCGAGGACCAAAGGCGAATGGATATCAATTTCATAGGGATGAAATCGTGTATCACGTTGACCGAACCCTTACTCCTTATTAAAGGCAATTTATCAAGGGAATCAAAGAGACCTTCGACTACCAGACCTCTCTCGATTTACTATTTCAATGCATGAGGAAAATGTGGAGGGTGAATTGTGAAGACGTTAGAGATACCAATAAGATGCCAGACTATGAAGCTAATCCAGGCAATGTGATAACAAACTCGAAGTTGACTATGAGGGAAATTATGTTGAAGAAGACCCGAGTGAAGAATACAACCCCGCGTCGTATTCCGCGATTGATCCGAAACCAAATCTTGAGGAAAAAAAGGGAGGGTACTGGGAAGAACTATTAGATAATGCCCTAGTTGACTTTACCTTTTTCAATTTTTGAATTTTTGTTGTTTGGACATTGAATATGCTCGGTGGTTGGTTATTTATGTGAACTTATAAATATTTATGAATAAAAGCATGCCATTTCTTTATGTTTCATATCCTTAATTTAACTTAACTCTAAATAATTACTATCATTTAATTAAGGCTATGGCATCCCGAAGCAGAAGGACTAACAATAACAATGACCAAAATCAAGAGTCCACACAACCTGCTCAGCCTCAGTCCAATACGATTGACCCACAGTTTGCCCAGTAGTTTCTTGCTATGACACAAACTTTTGTGTAAGTTGCGATGCCGCCACCACCTCCTCAACAACCAACATCATCATCTTTTTTGCCACCCCAACCAGAACAACACGAAGTTGCCCTCAACACTAGGACCATTATTGCTATGGTTAAGCAATTTAGGAAACAGCATCCCTCTATCTTTCATGGTAGCATGGACCCCTTGGAAGCAGAAGATTGGTTGGTGGGGATGGAGAGAATTTTTGAACTCATTAATTGCCCGAGACCTTGAAGGGTAATATGTGCTACCTTTATTCTACGTAGAAGCTCTAGGTGTTGGTGGGACACCACTACCAGATCAAGGGCTCCTAGTCATGTTTGGATGTGGGACGAATTCAAGGAGGCCTTTCTGAAAAAGTACTACCCATGAGTATTCGAAATCGGAAGGAGGCTGAGTTCGTCATTTTGACTCAGGGCTCAATGACGTTAATCGAGTACGAGCAGAAGTTTGAAGAGTTGGCTCATTATGCTCCTGAGTTTATGGATACAGAGGACACGAAGGCAAGACATTTTGAGCAAGGTCTAAGAGATGATTTGAAATGGATTGTCATAGTGCTTTAGCTTGAAAACTATCATGATGTGTTGGCAGGGCACAATTGGTAGATTTCGAGAATCGTACTAGTGGGGAGGAAAATCAGCTTAAAGACAGTCAAAGAAGCGAAAGTGGGTGGATAACAAGGGTAAAGAGAAACAATATTATGCCAAAAAGAGCAGAGGAAATTCAGTGCAAGATGGTAACAAGAGTTACCCACACTGTGGAAAATGTCAGAAGCATCATCAGGGAGCTTGCCTTTTGGGGACAAATTCATGTTTTCGGTATGGAGGACAAGGACACATGGCTCAGTATTTCCCTAAGTATGGGAGCAACTAGCAGAGACCATAGGGGAACAACCAACATAGACAAGGCCATGTACCAGGAGGACAGGATAGGGTTTATACACTAGCAGGGCAGGAGAAGGATGAAAATCGAAATGTCTTGGCAGGTAAAGTCCTCATATCCGACTTTCTAGCCTAGGTATTAATAGATTCTTGTGTAACTCACTCCTTTATAGCCCTTAAGTTTCTATGTAAACTGGTTGTTATGGTTGAATATGCAGAATTTCCTTTAGTAGTAACGATGTCCACTTGGGATATAGTGAATATTAATCACATAGTTGGAACAACAATAGTAGAAATTGATGGTAAATCATTGGAGATAGAATTGTATGTATTAGCTATGGACGAGTTCGATGTGTTTTGTAGAATGGATTGGCTATCCAGGAATCACGCGATAATTCATTGTTTCCAAAAAGAGGTGATTTTTCAAAGACGGGGAAAAGGGAGATTTCGATTATCTATGGCTAGAGGTGAAATCTTACCCCGCACCTTGTCTACATTGAAAGTCCGATAGATCGTACCATTAGAAATCACTATGGGATTCCTGATGTCAGTAATAAGTAAGGAAGAGAACAATAGATTAACAGTTGACAAGGTTAGGGTGGTGTATGAATATCCAGAAGTTTTTCCCGAGGAGTTATAGGGTATGACGCTAGAACGAGAGGTAGAATTCACAATTGACCTTACTCCCGGATCAACACCATCTCTAAAGCTCCATATAGAATGGCACCCAAAGAATTATAAGAATTGAAGGCATAGTTGGAGGAACTATTGGACAGAGGTTTCATCCGACCCAGTGTATCTTCATAGGGGGGTGTCAGTGCTATTTATTAAAAAGAAGGATGGATCGATGATGATGTGCATCGATTATAGAGAATTGAATAGAATCACTATCAAGAATATGTATCATCTTCCCAAAATTGAGGATTTGTTTGATCAACTCAGAGGTTCAGTGGTATTTTCCAAAATCGATTTAAGATATGGTTATCATCAATTGAGAATCAAAGCTAGTGATATTTCTAAGACAACTTTTAAAACTCGATACGGACACTACGAGTTCTTAGTTATTCCATTTGGACTAACTAATGCTCCTAAAGTATTTATGGATTTGATGAACTGTGTTTTCCACAAGTATTTTGATCAGTTTGTTATCGTATTCATCGATGATATCCTGATCTACTCAAGGAGTAATGAGGAACATGAAGAACATTTAAAGATTGTGTTGGAGGTTTTGAAGAAGGAGAAACTCTATGGCAAGTTCAAAAAGTGTGAGTTTTGGCTGGAGCGGGTAGCATTCTTTGGACACTTGTCACGGCCCGAGGGATAGAGGTAGACCCTAGTAAAGTGGAGACAATGTCGAATTGGTCAAGGCCAACCAATGTAGGAGAAATTCGCAGTTTCTTAAGCTTAGTAGGATACTATCGGAGGTTTATTGAAAGACTCTCCAAAATATCAGGACCATTGACACAATTAACTTGCAAGGGTGTGAAGTTTGACTGGACAGAGAAGTCTGAATAGAGCTTTAAGAAATTAAAACAAAAGCTAGTAAATGCCTCAGTCTTAACCATACCCAATGGGTCAGATGGTTTTGTAATCTATAGTGATGCTTCGAAACAAGGTTTGGGATATGTCTTAATGCAGTATGGAAAAGTGATTGCCTAAGTATCGAGACAATTAAAACTACATGAACAAAGTTATCCCACGCATGACCTAGAACTTGCCCGGTGATTCATGCATTAAAAATTTGGAGGCATTATCTTTACGGAGGTAAATGTGACATTTATATGGACCACAAAAGCCTCAAGTACATCTTCACCCAGAAAGAATTGAACATGAGATAGAGAATATGGCTTGAGTTAGTTAAGGATTACGATTGTGAAATTCATTATCGCCCAGGCAAGGCGAATGTGGTAGCTGATGCCTTGAGTTGGAAAACGGCAGGTCAATTAGCTATGTTGACTACGCAAGAACCACTATGGGAAGAATTTGAGAGATTGAATCTCAAAGTTGTCACCACTCAACCAGGTGTGGTCGCTCGAGTAACAGATCTCTCTGTCCGACCCACACTTCGTGACAGAATTAATGGACATCAAAAGGGTGATCAGTCCTTTGAGTACATCAAGTCTGAGATTAACTCAAAAAAGTGGAAGGATTTCACCATAGCTGAAGATGAAGCATTATATTATCAAAGGCGGATGTGTGTACCGAATTTCAAAGAATTGAAAAGAGAGATTCCAGAGGAGGCTCACTCCTATTCTTATTTAGTGCACCTAGGAAGCACAAAGATGTATAAGGATTTGAAGGCAATATAAGGGATATAGCTGAGTATGTCTAGAAATGTTTGGTGTGTCAGCAAGTGAAGATCAAACACCAGCGACCGTCAGGGTTACTTGAACCATTGGAGGTCCCAGAGTGGAAGTGGGAGCATGTGACTATGGACTTCGTGATTGATTTTCTAAGGTCAACAAGAGGTCACGATGCTATTTGGGTTATAGTGGATCGACTTACCAAATTAGCTCATTTCTTACCAGTTTAGATGACGTTTACTATGGACCAGTTTGCGTAATTATATGTGAATAAGATAGTAAGGTTACATGGTGTGCCTGTTTCTTTTGTATCGGATAGAGACCCAAGGTTCACATTGAACTTTGGAAAAGTCTACACTGAGCTATGGGAACTAAACTAAAGTTTAGTACGGCATTCCATCCTCAGACGGATGGGCAGTCTGAGGGGACAATTGCATTGGAGGACATGCTTCAGACATGTATCCTCGAGTTTGGGGGACAATGGAAGAAGCATTTACCTTTAGTTGAATTCTCATACAACAGTAGTTACCACACTTCAATTAACATGGCACCATATGAGGCATTGTATGGAAGAAAGTGTAGATCACCAGTTTATAGGGATGAAGTTGGTGAGCGAAAGATTTTGGGGCCAGAAATTATTGAGCAGACGGTACATGCAATTGAAAAGATTCATTCCAGCATGAAAAGTGGTCAAGATAGACAAAAGAGTTATTCTGATAGAAAGAGAAAGAGTCTGGAATTTTTAGTTGGTGATAAGGTATTTCTCAAAGTGGCACCGATGAAAGGAGTGCTACGTTTTGGCAAGAAGGGTAAGTTGCGACCAAAGTTTATTCGCCGGTTCGAGATCTTACAATGTATTGGGAACGTCGCATATCAACTAGCATTATCTCCCGAACTTTCAGCTGTACATGATGTCTTCCACATTTCAATGCTTGGAAAGTACGTCCCTGATCCAAGTCATGTGGTCAACCATCAGCCTATTGAATTACAGAGAGGTTTAAACTATGAAGAAGTACTAATAAGAGTTGTTAATCAGAAATTTCAAGCCCTCCGGAACAAAGTGATCTCACTAGTGAAAGTACAATGGCAAAATCACTCAGCTGAAGAGGCCACGTGGGAGTGAGAGGTGGAGATGCGGGCAAAGTACCCACAACTCTTCGACGAATTCCAAGGTCAATTTCAAGGATGAAATTTATTTTGAGGAGGGTAGATTATAATACCCACATCCGAACTTCTGGGTTTAATTATCAAAATTGAAAATTTGGGGCCTCATTTGAAGGTTAATCCACCTTCGAGGACCTTGTAGCAAACTTACCATAAGTGTTAATTCCCACATGTTTTTGATTAAATTCTTGGTCAAACACTTACATAGAAAATTCTTGATTTATGCTTGATTGAACAAACATATGGTAATGTGTAGTGTGAATGCGTAAATGTAGGAAAGATAGAGAGATTCCTGCTCATTTCACAAATTTCAACGAACAATTTCCACCATTATGAAATTTTCCTTAAAGATGCATGCCTAATCTCGTCCTATTTAAATCCCTCATTCATATTCACATGCTACCACTCACTATTATAATTTTTGCTCCAAATAATATACACATATACATTCATAAGCCGAGGTGGAAATTATAGAGGGATCAAGTCTCTATTATTCTTTCATTCAAATTTCACTGTAAGTACGCTGCCTATGTTGAATTATTGTTATGTTATGAATTTCAAGAAAATTATTATGGGTCCCATATGCTATGATATGATTATGATTATGTTAAGGGGACCAGAGTTTAGTAGCACTACACATAAGAATTCTTACTACCTATGTTCGGTAAAATTCTTACATTTCCATTATGCTGATTATGATTATTATGCTCTTTTAAGTTATACACAATAATAATTCATGGAGTACTTATTGAGATTTTATAAATCTCAATCTATGATAATTCTCCCTTTCAGGCAACTGATGGTTCGATGCAGTCAACATGGAAATGGCAATGAGGCTAGGATTAATAAATTGTGTTGTGTTTAAAACACAACTTTGAATTTCAAATTTAATTGTTATGTTGGAATTATTTTCTTTCTTTCATTTTTCGCAGTTACATGATAAAACCAAAATTTATTTATTTTTTGAAGAAAAATAAAAAAATTATTTCATATTCTTATTTTAGTTCTTTTGAAAGAATTAAGTTTTATTTAGTGACACTCAAATAGTCAAGGATTTGGGTCATCACAATCTAAGTGCTTAATATTATCTTTCGTTTGAAGGCTCTTCACCATCATGTCATCTACATAGATCTCCATAATTTTGCCAATAAGGTAAAAAAACATTTTATTAACAAGTTTTTGGTAGGTGGCTCCTAAATATTTCAGCTTGAATGGCATCATCTTGTAACAATAGAGACATTCATCAGCGATAAAAGAAGTGTTCTCATCTACTAGGTGTATAGAGATTTTATTGTGGCTCGAGTGTGCATCCATAAAGCTCAACAACTCATGTCCCTGTGGTAAAATCAACGAGCTGATCTATCATTGGAAATGGAAGACCCTTTAGGCAAGCTTGGTTGAGGTTGAAGAAATTTATGCAAACTCTCCACTTGCTATTATGTCTTTTTACCAGAACCAGATTAGAAATCCACTTAGGATAAGTGATTTCCCTGATGAAGCCATTAAAAATCAATTTCTCCACTTCTTTTATCAACACCTCATACCTCTCGAGCTTGAAGACCATCTCTTTTACCTGTACGGGGCATACTTAGGATCAATTTTCACTTGATGATAGCTCACCCCATCCTCATGCCTCCAAACAAAGACATCTAAATTCTTGCCTAAGAAGCTTTAAGCTTCTCTTTCGCTTCAACTGATAACATAATTCCCACTTGTAATACCTTGGTGGGGTCTGGGAATCTACAAAAAAGCTCTCTACGTTTTCTACAAGAGTTGTTTAGGATTTAAGCTCGATAACTCAAACGTCCAGATCGTCACACATAATCCCTTCTTTAGGGGTATCTATCATTTTGACATATTTCCCTTGTTAAAGGGTCCATCCTTCTTCAAGTACGTTAGTCGTCTAAGTGTCATGAAACACCATGCTGATAGTACGGGGGTTTGGCCTTCCATAGGAAGTTAAGAAAGCACTCCTTAGACCCCTTTTTGTTATCTATAACAGTTGTAATGCCATTTTTCATGGAAAAATTCATGCATAGTATGGTGGTGTCAGGCTACAATTTTTTCAATATGGGCCTACCTAGGACCCCATGGTAGGTAGATCTATTATCCACCACAAGATAAATTGGCGAGCTATTTGAGAATATGTCTCCACTTCTACAGTAAGGGATTTTTGCTCTCGGAATGATACTGCCACCAGTAAAGCTATATAGCAAAGAAGTAATGGGGGTCTGCTTGTGATCTACTAGCATTTTATCATAAGTGGAATCGAATAAAATTTTAACTGAGCTTCTACTATCCACCGTATGTGCTTCAACCCTTTGCAAGTTACCACAGTCTCTACCACTAGGGTATATCACGATATAGGTAGTGTACGCCTGCTACATCCTCCTACTTAAAAGTAATAGGTGGCTTATTTTCATTCCCATGGGGATTGTTGTTGATTGTAACTTGGCATTGGACAATCTTTGGCTTTCCTAGTATAGTTACTTTGCACGTTCCGAGAGTACTTCCTACACATGGACTTTCGATGATCGTGTCGATCTCTTAGATAGATTTTTGTCTACTTTGGTTAGAGGGTCCCTTATTTGTCTTTGCCCATTTCAGGGCCTATAGCTATCTTCTTCCATTCTATGCCTAGAAAAATGGTCATTAGGAGGTCGCCTCACATCGTCTCGCCTAGGCTACTGAACTTGCCTAAGTGAAGGCGGATTTCCTTATGTGAGCGATTCTCTCTTCTTGGCTCACAAGATTGTTTCACTCTGTGGACTAAGGTATGTATCTACAATCACTTATATCATGGTCATGAAGATGGTAGGTGTAATAGGGTTGCCCCTCATTGTAAAACCTACTGCTAGGTCTATTTCCTTTTCTTTTATCCCTTCGATAGATGGGTCTCCTTAGAACAACTCTTAGTTTTGCATGACCTCTTCATGGGCTAGGGTTTGCACAACATTAAAGATGGAGAGAGCTTGTGCTTCAACTGAGATGGGGACGACTACATACCTAACTTGAGTCCATTGTTAATTCACCAAGCGAGAAATGGGTCATTTTTCCATATATCTTTAGGAAGTGGGTGCCTTTTTATTGCTCTACTTTAATGATCAATCATCACCTCATGATGATTTTAAGCCTCATTATCTCACTAATTCATCATAAGGATGGGGTTTTTATTTTGAACATCTCTCCAGAATAAGGTGTTCAAGTTAAGGCTCACTGTTAAGGCTGAGAGGCTTCTCTATTAGTAACCTTTTCACAATAGGTCATTTCATCAATAAAATGAGCCAAATAGCTTTTGAATGTTTTTCCAACTACTTGCCTCATGTCTTGGAAACGTTAAAATAGGAGCTTCTCCATCATTCTAAGCTATAAATTGATTTAAGAAATTTTTTAAAGGTTCGACCAACTTCTGATGCAAGAATCATGCTATACTAAACCTCAACTAATCCATTAAAAGTTAGGCAAAAAGCTCTACACTTTAGCATTGGAGAGGTACATCTCAAGTTAATGCAAGTTTTATAATTATTGAGTTGCTTTTCTGTATCAACTTTTTCCTCGTACAAAGGATTTTTTAGAGGTACGAAGTAGCATAGCTTGTGGATACTTTGAAGCTCTTGGGAGAAAGGAAAATTGTCAACATCGTCATCAAGTTCATATGACCTACACGGTCTATCAAAGTCCTCGTCAGCCTGATACCGAAGTTGTGATTGAGATAGACCCTCCTGGTTTCTCAAGTTTGCTACATGTTTACTCTTATGCCTATTTCTAGGCAAGAAGAGTTGATGCGTATCTTGGCGTTGCGCTTGCTCATAAGGCCTTGCTATGAAAGGTGGTGGCTGAAGCTCATTTCTAGGCACATTGGGGACAATTCTATCAAAGACACTAGTGGACCTTTGAGGTTTTCACTCTAACTCGTAATCAGTAAGGAAATTACCTTATCTAGAGAGCTAGTCATTTGAAAGTCAACCAAAAAGCGTAATTCGAAGACACATCCACTCTTACCTCTCTTTCATCAAGGCTGGCATATCTCCCGTTTTGCTAGAATATGCTCTTTGACTCTATCCCTCTTTTTCCTCTTGTTGTCAAAGATGCCTAGTTAGGGTATGTTTTGAGGTATTGATAATTTCATTGTCCCTGCATTTGCATGAGAAGCTCTTACATGGAAACATTTTGTGTCATGATACTTCTCATTTCGACGAACATTTGGGCCACTTTGACAATTAGACATACGACTATCCTACCATCTTGGCCGTGATGGTGGTGTGGCCTTTGGTGGTTGATATGGGTTCGAAGGACCTCTTCTTCAGAGATTTCTCTATACTTTTTGATTTGTATCTTCACTAGCACAGATTGTGGATAAGTGTGTCCTTTGTTAATGTTTCTTGAGTGAATTTTCACCTCAAAATACTCGTTTTTCAAGAAATACGAACATCCCAACCAACCGAGAATACCTAGGGACACTTATTCCTTTTGAAACTTCCACTTCTTCTTTCTTCAAGAACAAAACATTTATTTAATGGAAAGCTAAGATACTTTTCCAATAATATTTTCCACATCGGATTATATAGTAGTATGGCTAAAGTGATGAAGAATATATATGAGTATTGAGATAGAGAAAGAGCAATCTTACAATGTTTAGGAGTAAAAATTGCATTACTCCTCTCTTGATTGGTCATGGGATTATATAGTAGTATGGCTAAAGTGATGAAGAAGCATGTAGCTTCATACTAACGATCGAAGCGTCCCTTCATAGGTGATCACATCAAATGTCCAAGGCCCATAGCATTTAATATTATCTAAAAAGGCAACCACAGTATGGCTTAAGTTTGGATACTTATACAGTAGGTTGACATGACTTGACATGTGTTGTTGTAGAAGATCACATCAATCACTTCCATTGGATCTTGTATGTAAGAGATCTCATGGGTGAAGTTATATTACTTGGGAGAAGTGATAAAAGATGCTCCTCAAAATAGGTGGCTTCCACTTTGCTTATGTGAGCTTCAGCCTTGTACGAAGCTTTGGCTACAACACGTGTGGATAGCTTTCCATGATCTAACTTCGATAGCGTTACTTTAGGTACTAGTGGATTTGACTGAGGTGTACGCTTCACCTTCCCTAGAGATGTGGGCCGCCACGTGCATCTCTTATTTAGCTTCGGTGGAATTCGATTTGGAACTCAATAAGGTGCCATGTGAACTTCTTCTTAAGCCCCAGTGGGTAGGTGTAACAATTATATCTAGCATCAATGGTGCTAAAGAACCAATTTAGGTGACTATTTTTTATATTTTCAATTAAATGAGTCATGTGACTTTGCATTTAAATAGATCTATAATTTAAGGCCACATAGCTGTCACTTAGACTAGCATTCCTTTTTCTTGCTAAATCTAGAAAAGTAAAAAATTTCTGCAAATTCAATTTTCATAATTTTTATCATTAATCTTTGGGTAAACATTGATTTCCTTAATACTAAAGATAAAATTTAACGCTCTTAGCCAAGTTCATAATTAAGTTCATTTAGCAATACTGAAGACAACTTTAAGTTGAGATTAAGATCTGCTTGAACCACTAAAAAACGCAAATGAAATCCCCAATGATGAAACAACATTAATGATGTCAATTTTTGTAACATCTCTCTGATGAGACCAATGGGGATATATGTCAATCTTCTCTTCTTACTCGTCAAAGTGGGCCGTTTAATTGGGCATTCAATCAATCCTAACATCTAAAAAGACGAATAAGGCTTTGTTCCTCATTTGTCCCTCGATCATCTAGTTCGTAGACAACTGAGGTTTGTGCTCTAGCTAGTAAGCTAGCACTGGTGTTGCTTCCATACCTACAATGAAGGAAAATGTTAATTCATCATTCTTTCTCCAACGTGAAAATTAGTTTTTTGAGTAATATATTAGAGAAAGAACCTATTAAAATGGAATAAGAATAAAAATCTCTTAAAGATGTGAAGTTAAATTATCTTGAGTAAATTGAGCATAAGATCCTTTATACAGATATGACATTCAACATGAGTTTGACTAAAAAATTACAATCAACAAATTTCTCTCATCTAGTTAAGGTTTTCTCCTCATATATTCTTTGATTTTGATGCTTAAACAGGAGTAAAAGGGGAAGTTAA
>NC_036246.1:17798116-17861094 GCF_002742605.1 Olea europaea var. sylvestris
GAGGGGGGGGGAGGAGGGGGGGGGGGGGGGGAGAGAGAGATTTAAATTTGCTTGTGCTCCTATTATGTGGGACTATTTATAGATTTCCTTGACAGTTTTGAGAAATTGGGTCATTCTAGATTATATCAAGTAGGGTCGCTTAGAGATGGATTTATAACCGATAATTAATTACGTTATGCCTTCACGTATTAATCATTGGTTTAAAAGTCATGTTTTTTATATTTATTCATGTGCATTTTAGTAATGACTTTTGCCATCATAGTGGGGAATATTTTGTCACTTTATTCTACGAGCCTTCTACATTTTAGATATGCTCACATACTTTTAGTCTTCGCCTAAAGGGGTAGAGCTACAAACTTATAGGGACATTTTTCTAAAAAAAAAAATTTTTTTTTTTTTGTTTATTGTGGTTGATATATATTATTTGAGAAGAAGTGTTATGATTACAACAATTTTTTGCATACAGTATTGGGCAAGTTTGCATATTTCTAGGATAATGGCCTATGTACATTTAATGAGCATATTGACTACGTGCCATCTCATTCTTTTATTTTGAATTGTAATCAGGCTACCTTTAGTATTCAATGATTGCGATTGCCTGAAATAATTTGGACAATTTTGATTATCGTCAACACAATTTGACGGTTCACACCCTCTGTTAGAACTTATAAATATGTCATTAGTATTGTTGTAATATACTTATTTTTCAATAATTCTATCTCTTGCCTTCCTTTGTCCTACAAAAGCATCCCTTAAGCATGTTTTCCTATTTCATCTTGCTTTCATTTGTGAATGACCAATAGATGATTCATTACTCTTAGATAGTAAGAGATTATGATCTACAATTCATTCAATTAAGTCGATAACAAAATTCTTGGCCAAGGTGTACACAGAAGTCGAAAAGGAGTTTTCGACTTATATTGACTTAATAGTGGAATGAAAAATATGATCGATAATCGGGATTGACACACTTCCATATTTTGGAATTGATCGGATTATATTGACAAAAGGATTATAGTTTCACGATAAACGAACAAGTTTGATTTTATCATACCACATGACATTTTTCGTTAGATGTATTGTCCTGACACATTGCTAGATGTCCATTTGAGACGGTGAGTGTGAATTGGTGATAAATTAAAATGGTGTTTTAATTTATCAATTTTGATTAGATCAAAATAATATTTCATGTCGTTAGGCATCATGATCAGAAACCTTATGGGTCGCACAAAAAAAGAGAATTGGTATATTGTAATTTGTCAATTAATTAATTTAACAAGCATTGAATACATTAATTAATGAATCAAATTTAATCAAATGGGTTAATTAAATATCGAACTGGGTCAGGCCAAGCCCAATTGGGCTTATATAAATACGTGACTAGGGTTTTCAATTTGCAGATGTTACCATATATAATTAAATTTATATTTGGGAAGAAAGCTGATTTTTAGCAATTATGTTTATTAAATTTCCTTGTATATTCAATGATTGTAATATATATGTATGCAATAGAGACAACAATGAAAACGCACGTTTTACAGAAATTTCTCTCAATTATTCATCCTTCTTGACATGGTATGAAAGCTAGGGTTCTAACTTCTTACCGAGTGTGATTGTTTTTTCACGTTCTTCCCTGTTGTGGGTTTGTCTTCGCTCGGATATTCCTGTTCAGGTGTTTGGGCTGGTTGTTGGTATATTTGACGTGTGATTTCCCTGCCTTCTTCGACGTATTCCAAATTTCGGTGTAAAATTTGATCTTCTTCTACAGCTTTCCGATTTCGACGAGTGATCTTTCTCTTGAAATCTTCGTCGGGATCTACCTTCGGTTGTCTCTCTCTCAAAATCTTGGTCGGTCCTACCTTCGGTTGCCTCGGTTGAAGCTTCTCAATGTCTGTGGCTAGTATTTTAATTGTTTGGACCTTGGGTGTGATTTAATCATTTGGGCCTCTGCTTAATTATTTAATTTTGGGTCACCTCCTAGTTAATTTTTGTGTTACATTGCCGGGCTTTGTAGTTTGTAGTGTGATTGGGTTGCATATTTTATTCTATCATGTAATTTGATAAGTTAGACTCATTCCTGGTTCGTTTTAATAGGAAAAATTACTCGGCTTGGGAGTTCCAATTTCAATTATTTTTCAAAGGAAAAGAGTTATGGGGTCATCTTGATGGAAATGATCCTGCTCCAAAAGATGTCGAGTCTTTGTCGAAATGGGAAATCACGGATGCTCAGGTTATGACCTGGATTTTTAGTTCAGTCGAGCCTGACCTCACCTCATTCTCAATCTGAGGCCTTACAAAATTGCTCCTGATATGTGGGCTTATCTTAGTAAGGTCTACAAACAAGATAATTCTGCTCAACGTTTTCAATTGGAATATGAGATGCCTAACTTTACACATGGAAATTTATCGATTGAAGAATATTTTTTCAGGTTTTCAGAATCTTTGGGCAGAATCTTTAGATATTGTTTATGCTATTGTTCCCGTTAGGGCTCTATCTGCTGTTCTAACAGTGTATGAGACAAGCAAGAGAGATCAAATCTTGATGAAGTTACATCCCGATTTTGAGGCTGCATGATCAAATTTGATGAATCGTCATCCTGTACCATCTCTGGATACTTGTTTGGGCAAACTTCTTCTTGAGGAGCAACGTGTAGTTACCCTGGCTACCATGGAACTGTTACCGTGGCTTATACAGCACAAGGGAGGAATAAGGGTCGAGACATGCGTGCGGTCCAGTGCCACAATAGTAGAAATTTCGGTCACATTGCTCGGGACTGTCCTAAGAAACACTATCATTACTGCAAGAAACCAGAACCTCACATCTCTGTCTACCCCATTCAACTTGAGAAGAAGCATATCGTTGCCTCTGGCTCTGTGACATTGCCTATTGCCACACATGTTCCTACTTCTGCTACTGCATCCACTTTCACCCCTGAAATGGTACAACAAATGATCAATTCTACCTTCTCTGATTTTGGACTCTCAGGTAATACATCATCTTCCAAGCTATGGTTCTTTGACTCTGGAGCCTCTAACCACATGACCAATACAGTTAGTCCTCTTTCCAATGTAAGAGAATATGATGGTAATCTAAAAATTCACACTGCTAATGGCAGTTTTCTGCCTATCAAGGCTATTGGTGATCTTTCCTCTTCCTTTACTAATGTTTTTGTGTTTCCTAACCTCTTTACAAATTCAATTTCAGTTGGTCAATTAGTTGATAACAATTATGATGTTCATTTCTCTCGCTCTGGTTGTGTTGTACAAGATCTAGTGTCCGGGAAGATGATCGCGAAGGGGCATAAAGTGGGACGACTCTTTCTCTTGCATATTTCTCCTTTCCCTAGTTCTCCTTTACTTTCATTTGCATGAAATGCTGTTAGTATCGAAATTATGGCATAAATGTTTAGGCCACCCAAACTCAGATGTACTTCTACTTTATTTCATTCTGATTTATTGGGTAATAAAGCATGTTCTTCTGATCTTTCTTTTGATTGTACTACATGTAAAATTGGCAAAAGCAAAGTTTTACCTTTTCCTTCTCATGGATCTCGTGCCTCACAATGTTTCGATATTATTCATACTAATGTTTAGGGGATTTCATGATTTTAGTCACTTTACTTGGGTTTATTTTTTAAGAGCCAAGGCCGATGTCTTTTTAGTTTTTAAGCGTTTCCTTGCTTTTCTTGAGACTCAATTTTATAGCGGCATAAAGATCTTGCGATCTAATTCTGGAGGGGAATATATATCCAATGAGTTTTAGGACTTTCTCTAAAACAAGGGTATCATCTCTCAGCGTTCTTATCCTTCGACGCAGCAACAAAACAGTGTTGCTGAGAGAAAGAATCGTCACCTTCTGGATATGGTGCGAACTCTTTTACTTGACTCATCTGTGCCTTCTAGATTCTAGTGTGAAGCACTTTCCACTTCTGTGCATTTAATTAATCGTTTACCCTTTCCCTCTTTAAATCATGCTTCTCCATTCTTTAAGTTATATGGATACTTACAATCAAACTCTGATCTACGTACATTTGGTTGTGTTTGTTTTGTGCATCTTTCTCCTCATGATCAACATAAACTTCTGTTCAATCTATTAAGTATGCTTTCCTTGGTTATGCTATCTCTCAAAAGGGTTATGTTTGTTATGATCCTCTAACTCGATGCATCCGTATCTCTAGGAATATGGTTTTCCTTGAAAACCAATATTTTTCTCAGTCTCATGTTGACCTACGATCTATGTCTTTATCTATCCTGCCTACCTTCTCTGATTTCCCTCCTCCTATGGTGTGATTTAAATCGGGACTTGTATATGAACGACGTATCCGTGAGTCTGGTAGCGTTCATTTTGTGCCCCCTCCCGATCTCACCTCGGCACCTGATCCTACTATAGCCCCCACCTGTCTTCGTTGGTCTATGCATCTTTCTCGACCACCTAATTGGTATGGTTTTTCATTTCATGTCTCTCTTGTAGCTACTTTATCTATTATTTCCATTCTCTCTTCTTATAAACAGGCCGTGAAATTTGAATGTTGGCAAAATGCAATGAAGGCAGAACTTGAGGCACTTGAGGAGAATCACACTTGGGACATTTTTCATTACCCTCCTGCTGTGAGACCTATTGGGAGTAAATGGGTTTTCTCTATGAAACTTCATTCTGACGGCTCTTTGGATCGGTACAAAGCACATCTTGTAGCATTGGGTAACAAGCAGGAATATGAGGTTAACTATGAGGAAATATTTGCTCCTGTTACCAAAATGACCATCGTGTGAATAGTCTTAGTTGTTGCTGCTTCTCAGTCATGGAAACTCCATCAGTTGGATGTGAAGAATGCATTTCTTCACGGCGATCTTCATGAGGTAATTTATATGAAGCTTCCCTTTGGTATGCCTACTTCTTCTCCTCATAACATATGTAGACTACAACGTTCTCTGTATGGGCTCAAGCATGCTCCTCGAGTTTGGTTTGAGAAGTTTCGTAGCACTCTTATTACCTTCAATTTTGCACAGAGTCAGTATGATTCTTCTCTATTCTTTCAAAAATCTGCCTCAAGTATTGTACTTTTTTTGTTTTACGTAGATAACATCATCATTTCTGGCACAGACTATGGTTTCATTTCTAAGCTTCAACAGGTCTTGCATGCCACTTTCACATGAAAGATCTTGGTCAGCTCACATACTTCTTGGGCCTAGAAGTTCATCATCAGGATCAAGGTATTTTCTTAAACCAGCATAAGTATGTTCCGGATCTTATTATGCTAGTTGGATTGGAGGATTCTTCTTCTTTGGATACTTCTATGAAAGTTAATGTCAAGTATAGGAAAGAAGAAGGGGATCTTCTAGAAGACCCTACTTTGAGTCTTATCTATTTGACCACCACTCGTCTAGATATCTCATATGCCGTCCATCAAGTCAGGCAATTTATGTCTTCACCTTGGCATCTTCATCTTGCGGCTGTTTGCCGTATTGTTTGCTATCTTTGTGGATCACCTAGTTGTGGATTGTTCTTTCCCAGACGGTCTTCTCTTCAACTCTTAGCCTACAGTGATGCTGATTGGGCTGAGTGTCGAGATACGCATCGTTCTACTTCGGGTTGGTGTATGTTCTTGGGTGATACATTGATATCTTGAAGATGCAAGAAACAAGATAGTGTTTCTAAAATAAGCTGAGTATCGTGCCATGTCTTCGGCTTGTTCTAAGATTATTTAGTTACATGGTCTCTAGTGGAGCTTAGGTTTTCTCATACTCATCCTACTCCTCTCCATGTTGACAACACTAGTGCTATTTAGATTGCAAGCAATCTCATCTTTCATGAACGCACCAAACACATTGAGGTTGATTGTTACTTTATTCTTAACACTTTAACAGATCAAGTGATATCCCTTCCCTATATTTCATCTGATCTTCAGGTGGTAGACGTTTTCACCAAAGTAATGACTCGACTGCGACATCAATTCCTTGTTGGCAAATTGATGCTAGTTGATCTCCCCACATCAATTTGAGGGAGGATATTACCATATATAATTAAATTTATATTTGGAAAGAAAGCTGATTGTAAGCAATTATGTTTATTTACTTTCTTTGTTTATTCAATGATTGTAATATATATGTATGCATAGAGACAACAATGAAAACAGACGTTTTACAGAAATTTCTCTCAATTATTCATCCTTTTTGACAGTAGAGATTCTCATTCTTGATACACAAAAGGAGAAAATCCCGGTGTCTGCAATCTTGTTCTCTGTGTAGAATTCTATTGGAGGCTGCAATTGAATAGCTATAAGTGGTAGATCAAGGTTATTGAAACAAAGAAGAGCAAATGAGTTTACAGATCTAGAAAAAGATATAACTTTTATCACAATTCCTCTTTAAACACAAAGAAAATTCCAGGTGGGAATTGAAATTCGTTTTTATTTTCACTGTGCATGATAAGTAAATTCTCAGCAGTAATTATCTCTAAGAAATTGCATAATTGAAAAGATAGTTTTTATTCGTTCAAGGTAATTAGGGACTCCAACCCAATAACACCAACCCTTTATTATTATGCCTCGATGTTTTGGTGAATATAGTAAGTATCGACTCTTCATTTGTTCTTTTACTTTTAAGTTTGATGTTTTCTTGCTTTGATATGTTTGTACACGTAAATAGCTAGGCCCTCTCCATGCTCGAGCCATATTGACCTTAGTATTTTTATAACACCTACTCTTAATTTAAATTCTAAGGTTCACAAATAGATCTATATGCCACGAGTTTATTGTAAGCGACCTTCGTGTTGAAAGACTACTCCATCCCTCTAAATTAATTATTTATCTCTTTGGTATTCAAACTACCATGGGTGAGTCTATGCACTAGTTTCTTAATAGGTTTTATTTTTTTTTCTCTCTTTCACAGTGCGAATTGATTTTAAGGTGAATCCTTTAGTGGTCCCAAAAGGCCAGAAACTTCAACTTCTTCCCCTCCTAAAGATTGACTTTCGAAGGATCTAAGAGGTCTAGGAATATACCCTCGTGAGTGGACAAGGGTTGATTAGGTAACCCTTCCTTGTCTAAGGGGTTGAAGGGTCAAATTCCTATGTTGATGCTTCAGTTCTAGGATCCTTGCCTTTCAAGGCTATGCACCCTCCTCGCCATCTCTATTTAGAGATCTCTCCAAATGAAAAAGAAAAATAGCAATTTATTTTGGACCTTAAACTATGAGATCCATGTGTACCTATTTTACTCAATCTTAGGAAAGACTTACTGAGGAGCTTACCCCTATGCAAATGGGGAAAATGATTGCCACCCATCTTATGCAAGCTACTGTACTTCATCGTAATCAACAGACTGAATATGTGATTTGTGTTTTGCTAGTTGATAGCCTGGATAAGAAGGTTAATTCTTTGGAAAATAGATACAATGTTTTTTTAAAAAAAGTTGGGGAAGGTCGAGAACGAGAAGGCCAAATATAAAGAGATGAGCAAAGGTGTTGAAACTTTTACTATAAAGGAAGCTACCCTGGTGGTTAATGTTTGAAGAGTCTCCAAGGATCTGGAGCTGGCTAAAGTTCTCATGAAGCTTATTTCACCATAACTGATTGTAAAGTTTCACATCTTAGGGAGGAGATTCAATTTGTATAGGCTAAGTAGTATGTTAGATCCAAAGATCTTAACAATTCAAGGAATGAAATGGCCTCGCTTCGCAATCAATTGGAGAATATTGAGACTAATTGGCTATTACAAGCCTAGACTCTCTAAAAATAGTGTTCGCGAGGTGAAAGTTGTTGAGGATGCTATACAGGAGGAGGGTAATAAGGTTTAGGATATCATTATAAATTTTTATCTTGAATGGAATATGAACTTCTTGGAGGCTCGCGAAGAAGATGTCTAGGGCATTTATTTCTCGAGGTTCCTCTATTTCTCCCGAAGGCCATGGATGCTTTGTCCATTCCTGTTGAACCTCCTTAACATACGGATTCTCAATCTATTCCTTCAAGCGCTAATGTTGTAGGGAATCTACTTAACGTGTGCAATGGAAATTAAAACAAATTTCGATTCCCATCAGGATTCATCTTTGTGTTTAGATAGAAATTGGGATAAAACTGTACCTTTTACAAGATCAGCAAACTTTTTTGCTTTTCCCTTGTTCCAGCAGTTTTGATCTACCACCCACAGCTGTCCAATTGTCCAGCCTCCAACGGTGATCCACACAGAGAACAGATTGCAGCTACCAGAGTTTTCTCCTCTTGTGCTAGAAAGAAAAATTATAAGAAAACTATCTGGATTGAAAACCCTAGCCATGTATTTATATAAGCCCAAACGGGCCTGGCCTGGTCCAGTCCAATATTTAACTAATTTATTTAATTAAATCTGGTCCATGAATTAATTAATTAAATTAATTAATTCGGGCCTATAAATAACTATTCCAATTAATTAATTTATCCAATGATTGTTAAATTAATTAATTGACAAATTGCAATATTCCAATTCTCTTTTGTGTGTGACCCATCAAGTTCCCGATCACGATGCCTAACGACGTGAAATATTATTTTGATCTAATCAAAATCGATAAATTAAAACACCATTTTAATTTATTATCAATTCACACTCGCCGTTTCAGATTGACATCTAGCAATGTGTCAGGGCAATACATGTGACGGGGAATGTCATGTGGTATGACAAAACCAAACTCGTTCGTTTACTGTGAAACTATAATCCATTGCTCAATATGATTCGATCAATTACGAGATATGAAAGTGTGTCAATCCCGAATATCGATCATATCTTTCACTCCACTATTAAGTCAATATAAGTCGAAAACTCCTTTTTGACTTATGAGTACACCTTGGCCAAGGATTTCGTTATCGACTTAGTTGAATGAAACACAGATCATAATCTCCTACTATCTAAGAGTGACGAATCCTCTATTGGTCATTCACAACCTTCATACTATTCTTGACATACCCAAATGATGCAGTATTAGCGGCCCTTGGCAGAGCAACATCCAACACCGTCAAAGCATGCCCATCCTCATATAAGGTACTATGACGACCTCAAGTCAAAAGGACCAATTCCACTACCGAACGTTAGAGATTAATTATTGACACTCAGATAGTTATCCATATGGAATCTCTCGGTGGGTCTCCAATGTTTTGTTCTATAACAAAACATCCACGTGTTTATTTAAGTGTGTCACCACACTTTAACTTGTGAGATCAACTACTTACTTTACAAGTAAGATATGCCACACGTGATGGTCTATCCGTAATAACGATATCCGTATCTCTACATATGACCACGGACGATTTAAGATTCAATCATATGTAATTCGTATCTCACTATTATACCTCCTTGTGATTAACAAATTATGAAGATTTGAATCTACAAACTCTATTATTTAATTTAATTGTTTATTAATTAAATAATAGATCTGCCATTAAATTGCATTAATTATATATCAAAAGTATTTATGTCCAAGGTTGAAAGGACCTAGGACACTTACAAACTTCCACTTGTACTAGATCCAATCACTTATGTATCCAATATTATAAAAGTCTACACGACGATCATGTTTATGCTACGACAACTCTTTGTCGTTGGATCTGCAATATTGTTAAATGTTGAAATTTGTTCTTCTATTTACGTCATTTTTATGTATTATCTCTCTTATGAGATTATACCACCTTAATACATGTTTAGATCATTGATGAGACCTTAGTTCCTTCGCTTTCACGATGGCTTAATTGTTATGACAATACAATGACATGTGATCAACAATATCAGGAACTACTCTAAGTTCATTTATGAACATCATGATCCACATTGCAACTCTTTATTACTTCTGAAGTAATCATGTATTAGGTTTTTGCTATTGAATCAACGGTTGCTTCACGTTTAGAACATTTCCGACATACCGCTTAAGAGTAAACCAGTTTTTGCATGAGATTTTTCATCTATGTAAATTGGAATGAGTTAAGCAATCTTCTAGATCTACCTTTATAGATCAAGTTGTTTCTCCTATATCGTTCGTGAATAAATCCTTTAACAACTATTATTTCAACGATTGAAACATAGGGATGTCGTTTTTCTATAATATTAGGAATACGACAATGCTCCCACTATCTTCTTGTAAACACACATTTCATCTTCAAATTCGATAAAATCAAAAACTTTGACTTTTCAATCAAATCAAAGATTTCAGCTCCAAGAGACTTGTTTTAACCCATAGTCACGGTATGCAACTATTGTAACCAAAATCTGAATGGACTTCAGCAAAGCTACAAGAGAAAGGTTTCACCAAGGTCAACACTTAACCTTTGCCACTAGTCTTGCTTTGTATGTATGGATATTCCCATCCATGTAGACATTTTCCTTGTAAACACATTTACAACATATGGGTTTTATCCCATCAAAAGGGTAGATCAAGGTCCAAACCTTGTTTTCATACATTTGTTCATCTCGGGTTTCATGGCCTCTAGCCATTTCTTTTAAGTCAACACTTGACTTTATTTTTGTGCAATTAGTAGGTTCATCATCCTGGATCAGTAATACCTGATTAGTAATCGTGGATTCGCACCTTAGCTTCATGTCTTCAGGAATCTCTACTTTCTGATCAAGAGTATGTCCCATATCAGATATGGGATCAAACTCGGATTCATCTACTTGGCTAACTACATCTGTGGACTCTTGAACTCTTTCATGTTCTATTTTGCTCCCACTATCCTCCCCTAGAGTAAACATTTTCTCTAAGAAAACGATATGTCATGAGACGAAGACTTTCTTCACGATAATAGAATTTATATTCAAATATCTGCTTTGAATATTCTACAAATATATATTTATCGGATTTAGACTCAAACATATCCGATTCAATGTGCTTCAAATAAGCGTTACAGTCCCAAACTTTCATATGAGATAAATTGGGACTATTGCCTTTCCATAGCTCGTACGAAATTCTATTAACCAACTTAGATGAGACATAATTTAGTGTGTAGCATACTGTAATCAGTGTATAACTCCAAAATGATTTTGGGAGATTTACATGGCTAATTATTAATCGTACTGTATCTAATAGTTAACGATTCTTCCTTTTAGATACATCATTATGCTGCAGTGTATATGGAGGAGTCCACTACGAGAGAATCTCATTCTCTCTTGGATAATCTAAATTTTATCTTTAAGATACTCTCACTCCGATCGGATCTTAATGTGAGGGTATCTTTACCTATTTGTTTCTCTACTCCTAGCTTGAATCCTTTGAACCTTTCAAGAACTTCACGCTTTAATTTTATCACGATAATTGATGACATAAGAGAAAACTCATCTGACATTAGTTGACATAGGTCCATATACATCACAATGTATTATGCCAATATTTATGCAGACTTATTCCTTTTCAAGTAAAAAGAAATTTGGTCATTGTGCCAAATATGTATGTTTTGCACTTGTCAAACGATTCAAAATCAATTGACTCAACGTATACATCTCTATGTAATTTTGAAATTGCATTTCATCTATATGACCAAGTCTGCAATGCCAGATTTGGGTATTATTCAGATTATCACTTTTATGTCTCTTAACTTCTATACTCATTATAGAATGCTTAGTGTTTAGAATATAAATGTTATCTTGTGGCTTACCATACTATTAAGATCTTAATCAAGATAAGCAAGAACAATAATTGTCCTTAACATTAAAATAGTTCATGCTTGAACGTGAAACTCATTTAATGTTCTAGTTATAGTGGGTACAAAGTAACATTTCTCTAATTCCAATACAAAGTCAAAAGCCAACGGCAAGAAGTATGCTCCTACAGGCAATGCAGCAATTATTGCTCATCTTCAACGTGTAGATTAACTTATCCCACTTGCAGTGGTCTACTTTTATTTAGTTTCTCCATATTTGTATAAATATGAGATCTACATCTGGTATCAAATACCTAAGAAACTCTTGAAGTAGACGTAAGCCACGCAATATTCCTTCCAATGACCTTTCATTCTATAATGAAACCAAAGGTCATTAGATTTGGTATTTTCCTTCGCTCCGACGGTCTTAGCCATATTGGACGCTTTCACAAAGCCCCTTCAGACTTTCTCTTAATATCCTTAAAGGAATCAATGGCTTGCCCACTTGTAACTTTGGTATTGGGTATAACAGTCTTAAGCAGGTTAAGCAACTCAATGAGTGTACATTCGAGCTTATTCAAATCATAATTCATAATTAGTATGAATAACTCTCTGACAGAGATTGAAAAACTAAGTCAATACTTAGTTTGTATTTCATGATTGAACTCAATTGAGACACTTCTCAATGTCAATCATCTTCAGTACATGAGCACTGACTGAAGATTCCTCTGTCATTTTGCATCGGTATTGTTGCTTGGAAATCTCATATTCTCCCACACATTAATAAGTCATACAACTCTTTGGAAAAAAAATGATGTGTTAGCATCTATACTCTCAAGTTGCTTTTATAACTCAGGTGACATAGTTGCAAGCATCACATATGTGTAGTACTATCGTTATCACTGTGTTTATTACAGTAGCCACCTTTTTCTTAATCAAGTCATCAGCAGATGTCTCTAGAAAGGACTACTCAAGGACATAACCAATTTTCTTACGCCTAAGAACAATTCTCAGATTGCAGTGTCAATCAAGAAAATTCAGTTTGGTTGTTGGCATCCAGTATGTTAATCAAAACATATGGTTACTCAGGATTCAATATAAATGTAAATGACGAAAAGAAAAAAGAATACTATATAAAATGCATCAATTAATTTAACATGGATTTTCATTAAATTAATTATGCTCCCACTGTTTAATTCAAATTTATGACCCTCTCACATAAATTTATGGTATCCATACTTGACTCCCAGTGGGTCGGGATCACATCTGTTATATCAAGACCTTGAGTGTACTCAACAAGCCTTAATATAACATTTAAGTAGGTGTTATTATCAATTGTATCTCCATACAACTCCCAGATCGTTAAGCTGACAACTTTTTGTCGTCACACATCTTATGTGTTAGCTTAACATGCCTCTAAAATTTATCTCATTGAGTGTACTCAACAAAAGATAAATTTTAGTTAAATCAAACCCGTCATTCAAAAATATCTGATATTTCATAGTGTCAAACATATCTCTAATAAACCAACCTTGAGTGTACTTAACAAGTTGAGACGATTTGAGACTCTGGTTTTTCACTATAATGATGGAAGGTGATTATAAATGTGACTTAATATTTTATTGAGGGGTTTTGCATTCAAAAGTCTCATCGTAACAATCATATATGTTATATTACACATCTACCATGCAAATAAACACACATATATAATATAATATAATAGTGTGGACGATTATGGATTTTTACTATCTAGTTTTCCCGAACCATAAGGAAGACTAGTTGGTCAATTCTTATGGGGTATCGCATTGATCAGTATCAATGCACCATCTTCATGGTTTCCTCCTCTTCGTGTGTCTTCAATTAGTCCAGTTGCAATATGTATCCTATACTAGTTGGCACGCAGGCCTATATGAAATTGGACTCGAGTCCATTCAATAAATCTGTATGGTCGAATCCGTAATCGTCCACTAATAATACATTCATCACATAAATGTATGCTAATATAATATCAAATATCATATGCAAACACGTTTCAAGTTTCCAGCAATTAAGATCATCTAAACTCTTTTAGACAAATGGATCAGAATAATTAAATAATTAATTAATCATATTAATCAATTATTTAATTAGCAGCCATATTTAATTAAAATCCAATTTTAATTAAATACTGAATTGGAATCAAATTCTAATTCCATAATTATAGGGCGAGCTATTTAATTAAAATCACATTTTAATTAAATATCAAATCAGAGCCCAACTCTAATTTCAAAAGTTAAGGCGATTGAATTTAATCAAAATCAAATTTTGATTAAATAGCAAAATTAGAGTCCAACTCTAATTTTAAGATTTCAAGGTGAACTTATTTAATCAAATTTTAATTAAATAAGATATTAGAGTCCAACCTTAATCTTAAGAAAAAATTAGGGCAAGACAATTTAATTAAAATCCAATTTTAATTAAACACCAAATTAGAGTCCAACTCTAATTTCGAGAAAATTTTAGGGTGAGATAATTTAATTAAAATCAAATTTTAATTAATTATCAAATTAGAATCCAATTCTAATTTCAAAAATGTATTCGGGTGAAAAATTAATTAAAATCAAATTTTAATTAAATACTAAATTAGAGTCTAACTCTAATTTAAATTGAATGAATATTTTAATTGAGGATAAAACTTCTGAAAAAAATAAAAAAAAAATCAATTTAGGGTCATATTTAATATTTAAGCTAAATTCCAATTTTAATGAAAATATAAAAAGTCGTCAATTTTGAATAAAATTTACTTTGGGTCAAAATTAAAATTATGGGTCAAATGCATTTAAAATATAATTTTAAAACCATTTTAAAATTTAAATTCAAAATCCTTTTAATTTTCGAAATTGCAAACAGATCCTTGAATCAAATAATTGCAAAATGACTCATAATATTAAATTGTAGGTAGGGGCTTACAATTTCTAAATTTGCATAACAAGCCCCCGCCTCCAACCAAACTTTCACCCGTTTTGAAAACCCTAGGATTCTCCCCACTTTTCTTACTACGCCGACGACGCCATTGGAAGGAGCAGCTCCCAGCAGCCGACGCTGCTGCGCGACGACTGCTTACGGGTAGGCAGTGGTTACTATACCCGACAGCGACTGCTGCCTTACCTGGCAGCTGCAGCAGCAGCGCGCAGCGCTTCCAAGTTGCCGCTGTGGCGCCAGTTGCTGCGCGCCACGATTCGATCCCACCCTATTATTATTATTATTATTATTATTATTATTATTATTATTATTATTATTATTATTATTATTATTATTATATTCCAATCCAAAAATATTTTCTATTCAAAACAATTTTGAACATAAAAATAAATATTTAATTGTTAGAAACAAGAAAAGAACAACAATCAATTTTTTATTGTTCCCAAAATTCAAAACAATCTCTAACAAATATAAAGTATGCTCTGATACCACTGTAGGGAATCTACTTAACGTGCGCAGTGGAAATTAAAACAAATTTCGATTCCCACAGGATTCATCTTTGTGTTTAGATAGAAATTGGAATAAAACTGTACCTTTTACAAGATCCGCAAACTTCTTTGCTTTTCCCTTGTTCCAACAGCTTTGATCTGTCATCCACAGCTATCCAATTGTCCAGCCTCCAACGGTGATCTACACAGAGAACAGATTATAGCTACCAGAGTTTTCTCCTCTTGTGCTAGCAAGAAAAATTATGAGAAAACTGTCTGGATTGAAAACCCTCGCCATGTATTTATATAAACCCAAACGGGTCTGGCCTGGTCCGGTCCAATATTTAATTAATTCATTTAATTAAATCCTGTCCGTGAATTAATTAATCCAATTAATTAATTCATGCTTATAAATAATCATCCCAATTAATTAATTTATTACAACGATTATTACATTAATTAATTGACAAATTGCAATCTTCCAATTATCTTTTGTGTGCGACCCATTAGGTTCCCGATCACAATGCCTAACGACGTGAAATATTATTTTGATTTATTCAAAATTGATAAATTAAAACACCCTTTTAATTTATCATCAATTCACACTCGTCGTCCCAAATTGACATCTAGCAATGTGTCAAGGCAATACATGTGACGGGGAATCTCATGTGGTATGATAAAACCAAACTTGTTCGTTTACCGTGAAACTATAGTCCTTTGGTCAATATGATCTGATCAATTACAAGATATGGAAGTGTGTCAATCCCGAATATCAATCACATCTTTCACTCCACTATTAAGTCAATATAAGTCGAAAACTCCTTTTCGATTTATGAGTATACTTTGGCCAAGGATTTCGTTATCGATTTAATTGAATGAAACGCAGATCATAATCTCCTACTATCTAAGAGTGACGAATCCTCTATTGGTCATTCACAACCTTCATACGATTCTTGACATACCCAAATGATACCGTATTAGCATCTCTTGGCAGAGTAACATCCGACACTGTCAAAGCATGACCGTCTTCATATAAGGTACTATGAGAACTTCAAGTCAAAAGGACCAATCTCACTACCGAACGTTAGAGATTAACCACTGACACTCAAATAGTTATCCATGTGGAATTTCTTGGTGGATCTCCAATGTTTTTTTGTATAACAAAACATCCACGTGTTCATTTAAGTGTCACCACACTTTAACTTGTGAGATCGACTTCTTACTCCACAAGTAAGAAATGCCACGCATGATGGTCTATCCGTAATAACGATATCCGTATCTCGTTATTACTTACGACCACGGATGATTTAAGATTCAATAATATGTAATTTGTATCTCACAATCACAACTCCTTGTAATTAACAAATTACGAAAATTTGAATCTAAGGAATCTATTATTTAATTTAATTGTTTATTAATTAAATAATAGATCTGCCATTTAATTGCATTAATTATATATCAAAAGTATTTACGTCCAAGGTTGATTGGACCTAAGGCATAGCACTTACAAATGTGAGCCAGCTGACACTCCTATTCTCGCTTTTTTCCCTCTTGATGAAATGATTATACCCGCTAAGAGTAATGTTTGAGTTCTAGTTTTTGAAATTTTCAGCCTTTGGTTAACTCCGAGAAATATCTTGTACTTATCTTGCTTTCTGATTATAATTAAACTTTACTACTAAAAATACATGTAGTAATGCAAGTAAGGATTGTTCCCACATGGAGTATCTAGCCTAGTTTTATGCTAGATGAACAAGGGATGGAGGGGTTGAGTATAATGAAAACAACTTTAAAGAAATAAAAAAGGACTAAGGAATAAGTCAAGTTAATTAAGGTATTGAAATCAATCAAAAGAACAAATCTTGATATAAGTTAACATCCACCATCAGAATTATACAACTGATCATTGATGTAAATATATATCAATTTACACATTGAATATTCACCATTGGAACTATTTTCTTTCTCTCTCCTTAGTTGTAACTAATTAGAAATCAAGCAATCTAGTTAACCCCTAACTGTAATCTAGATGAAACTAAACAATGCAAGCACAAGCGGTTGCATTTAATTTAGTTGATCGTCCTCCCTAAATTCTAATAATTTCCGATGCATCAAATCATTAAATCTTAGTTATTCTACAAATTAGAGGGATCAAACAATTATGGATTTGATATCTACCCTAACAGCAAATTGCAACAAATAATAAACTGGTAGGCCTCCTAGTAATTACATGAAACAATCATAAAAATAGGCACATAAGAACATCCGATACTTAGAGCATAAATTGGAAAAAAAAAATTGAAAAAAAAAAGAAGAAGAAAAAAAACAAATTAGATCTCACAGTTTTATTGATTCCGAACCTTCAGTTTCCTTTGATCAATTATAAAAGATTAGCCACGCACGGCCATGTATGAAAATCGAAGGAGAAAAGGGAGAAGAGAGATGAGAGGGGATGGGAAGTGAGTGTGAAGTCTAATGATTTCTCCCCCTGTAGACGTTACTTATCAGCATTAGAAGCCTCCCAAATCTCCTAAAAATATTCTAAATATTATCCTAATATAACAATATCTAAATCTAACTAATTAAGGAAGTATATTAAAAATAAAACAAAGTCCTAATATAACTACGAAAGTGATATTTTCAGTTTCATGCACAAGATTCAGAAACTTTCGAAAATAAACCGGGTAAGATCCACGTATTAGAATTGCAGGCCAAGGAACGTTCCATCAGCAGTGCCAGTGTAGCAAATTCAAGCCCGATTTCAACCTTGATGCAGCATGTATCTCCCAAAACTCAAAACATGAAAGTTGTATCGCGTTTTCTTGGCTTTCCAGACCATCTTGAGTCATCTCAATCAGAGCTTGGATGAGAAAGTTATGCCCAAATTACCAAGCAATGTTGAAACTGTCCAGAATCCCCCAATTAACTAACGTCTCCACTTGCATCTTAAATCAAAATATAAGAAAAAAAGTATATTTAGGAACCTAATAATTATAAAATCCTCAGCATTAAGGGAGAAAAAATATGACATTTCACATTCTCATCACTAGCTCTTGCTCTTCATCCTCCTGATGAAATGATTATACCCTATAAGAGTAATGATCAAGTTCACCAGGATGATCTAGCTTTTGGAAATTTTTAGCCTTTGATTAACTTAAAGAAAAATCTTGTATTTGTCTTGCTTCTCTGATTGTAATGAAACATTACTGATCCTTTTGCATGAAATAACTTTATTTTATTAATTTATTTGTTTAAGCTCTCATAACTTTAATTCATTTGCCATTAATTATGCTTCGTGTAGGCGTATTTGAATCAATTTTGCATGTCAACAATTCAATTCGAAAAAATGAAATTTTATTCAATATATGTTGCAACGAAAAAGGGGCAAAGAATTATTATCATGACCTTTCGTGGCTTTTCGTTATATGAGTGTTTCGTGCGTAACTACAAATGATTTCTTGTGATGACATTTGACTTCAATGCCGACAAATATGGACTCGCCTTTTGCAATTGACCTTTGTGGGGCGACATTTAATCCCCGTGTTTCTTTAGTGGAATAAACCTCACCTTTTGTTAAGACATCGTTGCAGATGAAAAGACTTATCTCTAGTCAAAGCATTAAGAGTGATGAAGGCTTGCCTTTCATCGTTCCCATGTGTTCATCGCATTTCTCATTAATGAAACCTTATTTTAGGTCCAGTTTTTTTCACCATGTTAATGTTCATGCTTCCTCTAGTATTTTGTATAGTTATATTTACTGGTAGGTAAATTTTTCAACTTACCATTCACAGCATCGGATATTTGCTTTCCTAACCAAGAATTTCAAACATGTATTTCTCGTTTAATACCATCATCATAGTATTAACTGTGAGAACCCTTGGGACAGCTTTTCTCAATGTGCCTTTTTTTTTTTTTTTGCTTTCTTCATGCGCTGAGATAACACTCACGTGCAGTAGCTTCGTTACCTTTGATGTTGATTATTCTTTTCGGAGTTTCAAATTTCATGTACAGGTGATGAAGGGATGTTATTGCTTTCAATTGCTTCAAGGAAGGTCTCCATAGGATCCCGTTCTAAGCGAATCTACTGTCCATGATAAAAAAAATCCATATATCCCCGAATGCAATTGGTGTTTTACCCAGCTCAATTGCTAAAGTGCTCTATGACTAGTGAAGCCACACAAATGTTTGGCCACGGTACCCAGGGTGATCAACTTGCATTTGGTCTACTTCCAAATAGCATGTTTAAACAACCACCATGATTCACTAGCATAAGGTTAAGGTTATTGTGAGCTATTATAGCTTGCACCACTAATGCATCACAATGGGGATATATGATTGCTTGTTCATCATCATCACTAAATGTAATCGAAAGTGATGTAGTTTTAGGTCTAATCCAGAAATTTTCAATGCAGGCTTCTTAGTTGCTTGGGCTTAGTTTCTTTACATAAGGGTCCTAATTATAGTATTAATTTGCTTTACCAAAGGTCAGGAATTTAAGACATTAACTAGTGATCCCGATGTCTTTGCATGCCTTTGTTTTACTTCTCAACCTCGCCTTCTAGCTTGGTAGGGAAGATTTTAGCTTTCAGGTGCTTCATGTATGCTCCCCTACTGGCTTTACAAACCTTACCATTTTAAGTACCTTAAAGCACTCATCCATTTTAAAGTCCTTGGTTGATGGATTTTGCAAAACTTTGCCCTCTGGTTTTCAGAGGGTGGACTTGCTTCTCCTGCGAACTACGAAGGGGTTGGAGAGATCCTATGGACCCTATCCGTAGGCTCGTTGAAGCACTGGTATTGTTGTTTAGAAAATTTGGGTGAAGACGTTGAGGTTTTTCCCATGATCTTTTTCGTGCAGCCTTGTTCTATCTTGTTCTAGTTTTCGATGGTATCTTCTGTTTATATTTTATCCTATATCAAGCTTCCCAACTGATGATAAGAGGTTGGGTTCCTATTGCAGACATCTCACCAGAAAAGGAGTTTTCATTAACAATCCATTATATAAGGTATCCCTAACCTTCTCAGATGATATAGCCTCGTGGGCAATTAACTTAGCATTAAATCATGCTTAGTAGCATTTGAGACTTTGCTTCCTCTTACCTCATATTATTCAATCTCATGGCTAGTGCTTGTCCCATCCTACTTCCAGCAAATACCCCTAAGAATGCCTATTTTCAATTATGGCTAGCTTCTAATCAAGCCTAATGGCGGTATTGATATTTGTTGCCACTTTTGCTGTCACCTTTTGTATTATGACTTTAAGTATTAAAATTAAGTCTATGTAATGTTTATTTTAGTTATCAAAGTGTCTATCAAAGCATGGTATTATTCTATCAAAGTATGGCTGTAGTTGGCAGTCAACAATATGGTTGTAATCCTTTTGTACCTTATATGTATTGGCAGCCGGTTATAATGATCATTGTACCTTATTTTCTTCCTTAAGTTTTCATCTTTTTCTTCCTCTTTGTGATAAAATTCCTTTAGTGGTATCAGAGCTTATAAGATCTTTGAAGAAAAGGCAAGCCTGTGAGATAGGAAAAGAGAGAAGACAAGTGAGGAAACTTCTACCAAAACCCCTGTATCATATCAGCCAAAAAAAAAAAAAAAAAAGATCTGAGTAGGATGGCTTCAAGTGGTTTCTCAGTACCTTTACCTTTGGTTATTACAGGAGAAAATTATGACTTCTTGATAGCAAAGATGAAGGCATACCTAAAAGCTTATGATCTGTGGGAAATCACAGAATCGGGTGTTGAACCACCAGCTTTAAGGGCAAATCCTACAATTGCTCAATTGAAGCAACATAGTAAGGAGGTTGCCAAAAAATTCAAGGCCTTGTCCTGCATACAATCTACTGTTTCTGAAGCTATATTCTCCAGAATAATCACTTGTGAGACAGCCAAGAAAGCTTGGGACAGATTACAAGAGGAGTTCAGAGGAAATGCAAGAACAAGACATGCAAGTTTTGAACTTAAGAAGGGAGTATGAATCCTTGAAGATGAAAGCCACAGAATCTATCAAAGAATACTTAGATAGGCTGAAGAAGGCGGTGAATCAGATAAGGTTGTTAGAAGATGACTTACCTGATAGGAGAGTTGTAGAGAAAATGCTGATCAGTTTACAAGAAAAATTTGAGGCGAAAATCTCATCTCTTGAAGACTCTAGAAACTTGTCCTCCATAACTTTATCTAAATTGGTTAATGCTTTACAAGCCACTGAGCAAAGGAGGCTAATGATGTAAGAAGATTAGGAAAAAGTGCCTTATTTGTTAAAGGAAAACATAAGGTGCAAACCGGCTATAGTGTGAAGAAGCACCAACAAGATAAGAAAAAGGTTAAAGGCAGCAAGGCGGCTGATAAAAGTTGTACCTACCCTCCATGCCCACATTGAAAGAAAACTGGCCATTCTCCAAAATGGTGTTGGTATAGAATCAGAAGGAGAAACAGAGTTAGCAACAGCCACAAGTTGCTGAAAATCAGCAACCAGATCAGCAGAAGGAGCATCTGTTTACTACTGTAAATTACAAAATGTGTAGCAATGTTGGAGGTTGTTGCTAAATAGTGGATGTACCCACCACATGACTTCAGATCCCAGCATTTTTGTTGAACTGAATAACGCTTACATATCAAAGGTCAAGTTTGGAAATGGAGAACATGTGGAAGTGAACGGAATTGGCGTGTTTTCAGTGCAAACTCCAATAGGTACTAAACTTATTTCAGATGTTCTCTAGGTGCTTAATATAGACTAGAATTCAATTACTGTAGGCCAATTAATTGAGAAGAAATACACATTGACTTTCAAAGGCAATGACTGTACTATATTAGATTCAAATAACCATAAATTGATGACCGTGGAGATGAAGTAAAGAAGCTTCCCTTTAGAATGGAAAAATGTGATCACTCACGCATTCTCAAGCTGTAATGCCTCGACCCCTAGTGAACCGGAACGCTACTTACTTTATTTAGCTTAACCAGTGGTTTAGTAACAAGTGTATACGTTTTAGCGGAAGCTTACATCTTCGGATAATAATTTAAATATCTATACTTCAAATACTTTAAACAAAAACACTGAATCATTTTTCAAAACAACAAAATGTAATTTATTTGAAGAAAATATAACTTGTTCTCGCATTCTGCGTTATTCAAAACTTTAAAGAAATAACATTGGAAAACATTTCATAAAAATAAATCCAAATCATTTATTCACCGGATTTCATTGGGCTCGTTGCATCACTCTCCATCTTCTCCTCCATCCATGCCTGAGGTAGAATTCCTTCAATCTGTAGAGATGGGATTAAACTCGTGAGTTGAAAAACTCAATAGGTGTCATAGGTGTATTCGTGATCAAGCTATACATTTCAAAACATTAACTTTATAACTTTTCATACATGTCGTACCCGGATGCACCATTTGACATGAAGGGGTATGCCGTACCTGAGGGCACCATTTGACATACGAACATTTCTTCAACATAGAGGGGTATGTCGTACCGGAGTACCATTTGACATACAACCATTAACATAGAGGGTATGCCGTACCGGAGTACCATTTGACATACAAACATTAACATGAATCGAAACTTATAACTTAACATGATTAAACACATTGCACCTCTACCTACCTTGATTGATGCTTGTGAAACTTTGAAAACTTGGATTGAAAACTTCGATGAAACTTGGACGTTGAAAGAAATGCACTCCTTGGATGTTTGAAAACCGTTGAGAATTGATGCTTGAAAATACTTTTTAAACTTCTAGGAAAAATAGTTTTCCTCCCTCTCTTTTTCTCTCTTGGAAACTCTTTCTTTAGTATGTAAAAGTTCTTGCTTTTGGTGTGAGAAAAAAATGAGTGAAATGAGGTCTCTATTTATAGGTAAATATCCCATAACGTAAAGCAAATAAAGGGTCAAATCTCATTTAAGAGAGAATACATGGGTGCCATTTAAGTTTGAGGTTAAATGCTTCAATTTAGTGGGGTTTTTATTGCCAAAAACGTGGGTGGCCCTTTGAGAAAATAATTGATGAAAATAAATATTTAAATTCTAGAGAAAATCGAGAATTTTCATTTCAGGCAGTTTCGGTCGACCGATTGTAGTCCGGTTGACACTGCACAACTTTCAATGTTTCTATCATAACTTCTTCTCCCGATATCCGACTGAGGTAATTCAAAGTGCATTGGAAAGCTAACTCAAAGAGCTACAACTTTTATTTAGATATCATTTTCCAAATCGAATGTTTCCTATGTCGAAAATGGGTCTCAAATGAGACTAAAAATCTGATGTATACTTTAGTCATCCAATATTCATGTCTTAATGCCACTAAGGTGTCTAAAATTATTTGGGGTTCTACACAAGCACTTGATGATTCATCACTTTGGCATAGAAGGTTTGGTCATACAAATTACACATCACTTAAGCATTTGCACAAGCTTGAACTTGCTGAAAACATGCCTAATATACGTGATGAAGCTTGTGTGTGATATGTGTCAACAAGGAAAACAAACCAGGCTGCCATTTCCAAAAAAACCAGTGAAGAAGAGCCATAGAAAGGCTGGGGTTAATCCACTCTGATGTATGTGGCCCTATGAGAACAACACTGAATGACAGTATGTATTTTGTGCTCTTCATTGATGATTTAACAAGGATGTGTTAGGTGTATTTCTTGAAATTGAAGTTTGAAGTTGCTAGTGTGTTCCAAAAGTTTAATAATCTGGTTGAAAATGAGTGCAATTCCAGAATTAAAGCCATTAGAATAGATAATGGAACTGAATACAAGTGTGATAAGCTTGATAAATTCTGTGAGGCTGTTGGAATCAAACATCAACTGACCATTTCATACACATCTCAGGAAAATGGAGTGTGTGAAAGAAAGAATAGGACTTTGATGGAAACAGCGAGATTTCTGATGATTGAGAAGTCTATTCCAAAAGAGTTCTAGGCAGAAGCTGTAAGTACTGCTTCATATCTTTTCAATAGACCTCCTACAAAGGCTTTGGACAAGAAAACACCTTATGATGCTTGGTATGGAGTCAAGCCTGACGTTGCTCATCTAAAGGTGTTTGGAAGCATTTGTTACACCCACATTCCAAATCAAAAAAGAGATAAACTGAGTCAAAAGGCTGATACTGGTATCTTAGTTGGGTATTGTGGCAATGCTAAAGGTTACAAAGTTTACAATCCACAAACTAGAAAGGTAATATCCACTAGGGACATCAGGAATCCTCATGGAATTGGGAATCTAGCACCTTGAATCAGCCACAAGTTCAAAGAACAGTTCTACAAGAAGAGGAGTCTGTTATCAATGAAGAAGAAGTAGAACCTCATGAAATAGAAGCTGATGAATTAGGAGCTGATAGTGGATTAGATTCAGAGAATCTTATACTAAGAATCAGACATTTGGCTGATGTATATACAAGGTGCAATTCAGCACTTCCAGAGCCATCAAATGTTGCCGAAGTTGTAAGTTCGCAAGACTGGTTAGCTGCAATGAAGGAGGAGTTAAAAATGATTGAAAAGAGTAGAACTTGGGAGCTGGTTGATAGACCAAGGAATAAAAATGTTATTGGAGTCAAATGGGTGATCAAAATCAAGATGAATTTTGATGGATCTGTCAATAAGCTCAAAGTTAGATTAGTTGTAAAGGAGTATGCACAGCAATATGGTATTGATTACACAGACACAATTGCACCTGTGGCAAGGTATGAAACTATCATATTATTGTTGGCTATGCTGCTCAAAAAAGCCAGAAAATCCATCAGTTGGATGTTAAATCAGCTTTCTAAAATTGATGGTTAAATGAGGAAATTTATGTTTGATCAACCGAATGGTTTTCAAATGGATGGAGAAGAAGACAAACGGTATCTATTGAAGAAAGCCTTGTATGGGTTGAAGCAGGCTCCAAGAGCCTGGTACAGCCGGATTGATGAACACCTGAGCTGCCTTGGGTTTGTAAAAAGTGTCAATGAGCAAACATATAAAGAAGATGGAGGAAGTGTCTATCATCATTTTCCTATATGTTGATGACCTAATAATTGACAGTAGTAAGGAGTTAACTGACAATACAAAGGCTGAAATGATGAAGGCATTTGAAATGACTGATTTAGAGAAGATGAAATATTTCCTTGGAATGAAAATAAACCAAACACATAAAGGTATTCTTGTTTGTCAAAAGAGGTATACCAATGAGATATTGAAGAAATTCAACATGCAAGACTACAAGCCAGTAAAAACCCCAATGGTTCAAAACTTGAAACTGGTAAAAGATGATGACAACAAGAAAATTGATGGGAAGATGTATAGAAGTTTGGTTGGACGTCTATTGTATTTAGCAACCACAAGGCTCATCACTTATGCTTCAAATTTGCTCTCTAAGTTCAGGTAAGAACCAAGTGATTTACACTTCCAAGTTGCCAAAAAAGTCTCGAGATATATCAAAGGAAATGCTGATTTGGGAATCCGGTTTAAGAGATTAGAAACTTTGGATTTAATTGGATATGCATTTTATAGGGATCAAACATGGTTTGCTAGAATTCAATGAAACAAAAAACTGTGGCACAGTCAACTTCTAAAGCAGAGTACATAGCTGCATCTAAGGCAACTGTTGGGAATCTACTTAACATACGCAGCGAAAATTAAAATAATTTTTGATTCGCACTAGGATTCATTTTTGTATTTAGATAGAAATTGGGATAAAAGTCATAACTTTTGCTAGATCTGCAAATTCCTTTGCTTTTTCTTTGTTCCAATGATCTTGATTCACCACCCACAGCTGTTAAATTGTCTAGCCTCCAACGATAATCCACACAGAGAAAAAGATTGCAGGATTAGAGTTTTCGTCTTGTGCTAGCAAAAATAATGAATTCTCTATTGATTTGTAAACCCTAATAACTTATTTATATGAGCCTAAACTGGCTTGGCCTGACCCGGTCCAATATTTAATCAATCCATTTAATTAAATTCGATCCGTGAATTAATTAATCCAATTAATTAATTCAGGCCTACAAATAAGTAACCTAATTAATTAATTTATCCAACGCTTGTTAAATTAATTAATTAACAAATCACAATCTTTCAGTTCTCATTTTGTGTGTGACCCATCAGGTTCCCGATCACAATACCTAACGACGTGAAATATTATTTTGATATAATCAAAATTGATAAATTAAAACACCCTTTCAATTTATCACCAATTCACACTCGCCGTCCCAGATTGACATCTAGCAATGTGTCAGGACAATACATGTGACGAAAAATGTCACGTGGTATGACAAAACCAAACTCGTTCGTTTATCGTGAGACTATAATCTTTTCGCCAATATGATCTGATCAATTATGAGGTATGGAAGTGTGTCAATCTCGATTATCGATCATATCTTTCACTCCACTATTAAGTCAATACAAGTCGAAAACTCATTTTCGACTTTTGAGTACACATTGACCAAGGATTTCGTTATCAACTTAATTGAAAGAAATGCGGGTCATAATTTCTTACTATCTAAGAGTGACGAATCCTCTATTGGTCATTCACAACCTTCATACGATTCTTAACATACCCAAACGATGCCGTATTAGCGGCTCTTGTCAAAACAACATCCAACACCGTCAAAGCATGACTGTTCTCATATAAGGTACTATGACGACCTCAAGTCAAAGGACCAGTCCCACTACCGAACGTTTAGAGATTAACCACCGGCACTCAGATAGTTTTCCATGTGGAATCTCTAGGCGGGTCTCCAATGTTTTGTTCTATAACAAAACATCTACATGTTCATTCAAGTGTCACCACACTTTAACTTGTGAGATCAGCTACTTACTTCACAAATAATAAATGTCACACGTGATGGTTTATCCGTAATAACGATATCCGTATCTCGTTATTACATATGACCATGGACGATTTAAGATTCAATCATATGTAATTTGTATCTTACAATCACAACTCCCTGTGATTAACAAATTACGAAGATTTGAATCAATGGACTTTATTATTTAATTTAATTGTATACTAATTAAATGATAGATCTACCATTAAACTGCATTAATTATATATTAAGAGTATTTATGTCCAATGTTGATTGGACCTAGGGCATAATACTTACAAACTCCCACTTGCACTAGATCCAAGCACTCATGTATCCAATATCATAAGAGTCTACATGACGATCATGTTTATGCTGCGAAAACTCTTTGTCAAGGGATCTGTAATTAATTGTGGAAATTTGTTCTTCTCTTCACGTCATTTCTATGTATTATCTCTCTGATAAGATTATACTACCTCAATACGTGTTTGGATAGTTGATGAGACCTTAATTCCTTCGATTGCGCAATGGCTCTATTGTTATCACAATATAATAGCATGTGATCAACAATATTAGGAACTATTCCAAGTTCATTAATGAACATCTTGATCCACATTGCAACTCTTTGCTACTTTTGAAGCAATCATGTATTAGGTTTCTGCAATTGAACCAATGGTTGTTTCACATTCGGAACCTTTCCAACACACCGTTTAAGAGAAAACCAATTTCTCCATATAAAATCTTCTCAAGATTTTATCTATATAGATTGAGATGAGTTAAGCAATCTTCTAGATCTATCTCTATAGATCAAGTTGTTTCCCCATATCGTTCATGAATAAATCCTTTAACAACCATTATTTCAACTATTGAAATACAGGGATGTCGTTTCCTATGTCTTACAAA
Source organism: Olea europaea var. sylvestris (assembly GCF_002742605.1). NCBI lineage: Eukaryota > Viridiplantae > Streptophyta > Magnoliopsida > Lamiales > Oleaceae > Olea > Olea europaea. Next base: position 17,825,856 of record NC_036246.1, read on the forward strand.
TAATATTAGGAATGCGACAATGCTCCATCGTCTTCTTGCAAACACATTTTGTCTTCATATTTGATAAAATCAAACATTTTTATTTTTCTATCAAATTGGAGATTTCAACTCCAAGAGGTTTACTTTAACCCATAATCATGGTATGTAACTATTGCAACCAAAATTGGAATGAACTTTAGCAAGACTACAGGGGAAAGGTTTCGTCACGATTAACACTTAACTTTTGCTACTAGCCTTGCTTTGTATGTATGGATATTCTCATCCGTGTCAACCTTTTATTGTAAACCATTTACAACCTTAGGGTTTTATCCCATTAGGATGGTTGACCAAAGTCCAAATTTTATTCATATACGTCGAGTTCATCTCGGATTTCATGGCATCTTGCTATCTTTTTAAGTCAACACTTGACTTTATTTTTGTGCAATTAGTAGGTTCATCATCCTGGATCAGTAATACCTTATTAGTAATCGTGGATTCGCACCTTCTTCAAGGTTAAATAATCCTACTAGATTTAAATTGAGTTGTCATGTCCTCAGAAGTCTCTACTTCATAATCAAGAGTATGTCTCATATCAGATATGGGATCAAACTCGAATTCATCTACTTGGTTAACTATATCTATGGACTCTTGAACTCCTTCATGTTCTATTTTGCTCCCACTGTCCTTCCCTAGAGTTAATATTTTCTCCAAAAGGACGATATGTCGTGAGATGAAGACTTTCTACATGATAATAGAATTTATATTCAAATATCTGCTTTGAACATCCCACAAATATGTATTTATCGGATTTAGTCTCAAACTTATCCGTTTTAAGGCGCTTCAAATAAGCATCATGGCCTCAAACTTTCATATAAGATAAATTGAGACTATTGCATTTACATAACTCCTATGAAATTCTGTTAACCAACTTAGATGTGACATGGTTTAGTGTGTTGCACACTGCAATTAGTACACGACCCCAAAATGATTTTAGGAGATTTGCATGGCTTGTTATTAATCGCACTATATCTAATAGTTAACGATTCCTCCTTTTAGATACACCGCTATGCTGCAGTGTATATGGAGGTGATGCGAACCCCGTAGCAATGGAAACTACGAAACCCACAAGGAGATTGATGCGGAACCCAAGAACGCCAATACTAACCCGATTTTGGATCTTGAACCCCAAGAATTGAACCAAGAAACCCTAGATTAGCGAAGAACCTAAAACCCCTTGATTACAATTAAAAGAACCCACAATCCGATTGATTGGAACGCCACAAGAAATTGAATCTTGATAAGTTCCAAGGTTGTTCAAGAAGAACAATTCTCTCTCTATAATATTAAGCAAAGTCAAAAGTCCTTACAATGAAAAATATTCTCCTATTTATACTAATCCTCAAATAGAAGTCAAAAGGAAATATAATTTTAATAATCTAACAAAATTCCTAAAATATTCGTCCAATATGGTAGGAGTTTGATTAAGAATGAAATTCTAGTAAAATAAGCAAAAACGCGGAAAAAAGGAAAATCGTGCCCAGAAATGAACCATGTTGTCGCATGGTTATAACTCGTGCTGCCACATGGTAATAAAATTTTGGCCATTGAATTCTCGGTATCATGTCATGCGGTCGCACCGTGCGGCCGCATGGTTATACTGCCCAATCTCTTCTTCAACTGCTTGTAACGCATTGATCCATTTTGTTTCGGCCTTCGACCCGAACACGAAACTTGTCCCATTTTGAGTCCCGAACATGGTTCCATCAATAGTTTCTTGAAGGAACAATCCCATCGCTTGTTTCACTTGTTTTGCTCTCAATCGCGTCATCGGTCCACCTTCGACTATCAACGGGTCTCGTCTCGCACTTGCCTTCTTCTGGCTCGGTTCTTGGATCACATCAGGAGGAGTCCATTACAAGAGAATCTCATTCTCTCTTAGATAATCTAAATTTTATCTTTAAGATACTTTCACTTTGATCGGATCTTAATGTGAGGGTATCTTCTCCTATTTTTTTTTCTCTATTTCTAGCTTGAATCCTTTGAACCTTTCAAGAACTTCATACTTAAATTTCATCAAGTATACATGATAATTAATGACATAAGAGAAACCTCATTTGGTATTTATTGATATAGATCTATATACATCACTATGTATTATGCAAATATTTATGTAGACATTTCTCCCTTTCAAATAAAAGGAGATTTGGTCATTGTACCTAATAGGCATGATATGCACTTGTCAAATGATTCAAAATCAATTGATTCCACAAACACATCTCTATGTAATATTGAATTTCATCTATATAACAAAGTCTGTCATGCCAGATTTAGGTAATAATTAGATTATCGCATTTATGCCTTATAATTTTTATACTCATTATAGAATCTTTAGTATTAAAAATATAAACATCGTTTTGTAATTTACCATAACTATTATGATTTTTATCAAGATAAACAAGAGCAACAATTGTCCTTAACATTAAAATAGTTCATGTCCGAGCATGAAATTCATTTTAATGTTCCAGCTATGGTGGGTACAAAGCGACATTTCTCTAATTCTAATACTAAATATAAAGGCAATAGCAAGAAGTATGCTCCTACAGACAATACAGTAACATTTACTCATCTTCAACGTGTAGGTCAACTTCTCTCTTTCGCGGTGGTCTACTTCTATTTAGTTTCTCCATATTTGTATACATATGAGATCTACATCTGGTATCAAATATCTAAGAAACTCGTGAAGTAGATGTAAGCTATGCAATATTTCTTCCAATGACCTTTCATTTTATAATGAAACAAAAAGTCATTAGATTTGGTATTGTCCTTCGCTTTGACGGTATTAGCCATATTGGAAGCTTTCCCAAAGCTCCTTTAGACTTGTTCTTAATATTCTTAGAGGAATCAATGGCTTGCCCACTTGTAACTTTGATATTGGGCATAACATCCTAAGCAGGTTAAGCAACTTAATAAGTGTGCATTCGAGCTTATTCATATCATAATTCATGACTAGTATGAATAACTCTCTGACAGAGATTGCAGAGCTAAGTCAATACTTAGTTCATATTTCATGATTGAACTCAATTGAGACACTTCTCAATGTCAATCATTTTCAGTACCTGAGCAGTGATTGAAGATTCCTCTGTCATTTCGCATTGGTATAGTTACTTGAAAGTCTCATATCCTTCCACACATGATTATTATCATACAACTCTTTGAAATGAAAAATCATGGTTAGCATCTATATTCTCAAGTTGTTTTTGTAACTCAAGTGACGTAATTGCAAGTATCACATAAGTTGCAGTACTATTGTCATCACTGCGTTTGTTATAGCAGTCACCTCTTCCTTAATCGAGTCATCAGTAGATGTCTTTAGAAAAGACTACTCAAGGACATAACCAATTTTCTCATGCCTAAAAAAATTCTCGGATTGTGGTGCCAATCAAGAAAATTTTGGTTTGGTTGTTGACATCTAGTATGCCTCCCAAATACACATGGTTAATAAATATAAACGACAAAAGGAAAAAGAATAATATATAAAATACATCAATTAATTTAACATGGACTTTTATTAAATTAATTATGCTCCCACTATTTAATTCAAATTTATGACCCTCTCACATAAATTTATGGAGTCCATACTTGACTCCCAGTGGGCTGGGTTCACATCTATTATACCAAGACCTTAAGTGTACTCAACAAGCATTAATATAACATTTGGGTAGATACTATTATCAATTATATCTCCATACAACTCCCAGATCATTAAGCTGACAACTCTTTGTTTTCACACATCTTATGTGTTAGCTTAATATGCTTCTAAAATTTATCTCCTTGACTATACTCAACAAAAGATAAACTTTACTTAAGTCGAACCCATCATTCAAAAATATCCAATATTTCATAGTGTCAAACATATCCCTAATAGACCAGCCTTAAGTATACTCAACAAGCTCAAACGATTTGGGACTCTGATTTTTCACTATAATTATGGAAGGCGATTATAAATGTGACTTAATCTTTTATTGAGGGGTTTTGCATTCAAATGTCTCATTGTAACAATCATAAATATTTTATTACGCATTTACCATGTAAATAAACATATATATAATATCATAGTGTGGTTTGGACGATTATGGACTTTACTATCTAGTCTTCCCGAGCCATAAGGAATACTACTTGGTCAATTCCTAGGGGGTATCGTATTGATCAGTGTTAATGCACTATCTTATGGTTTCCTCCTCTTCGTGTGTCTTCAATTAGTCTAGCTGCAACCTGTATCCTATACTATTTGGCATGCAGGCCTAGATAAAATTGGACTCGCAGGCCGAAAATAAAAATAACAATAACGGACTCGCAGATTCAAAATGAATAAAAGCTCACAGGCTCATAAAACGACAAGAATAAAATTAACCATTCAACACATCCACATGGTCGAATCCATGATCGTCCACTAATAATACATTCATCACATAAATGTATGCATAATATCTAATATTATATGCAAATATGTTTCTAGCTTCTAGCAATGAAGGTTGTCTAAACTCTTTTAGACAAATGGATCGGAACAATTAAATAATTAATTAATCATATTAATCAATTAGTTTAATTAGTGGACATATTTAATTAAAATCAAATTTTAATTAAATGTACCAAATCTGAGTCCAACTCTAATTTCACAATTATAGGGCATGACTATTTAATTAAAATCAAATTTTAATTAAATATCAAATTAGAGTCCAACTCTAATTACAAAATTATAGGGTAGGACTATGTAATTAAAATCAAATCTTAAGTAAATATCAAATTAGAGTCCAACTCTAATTTCAAAACTCAAGGCAATTGAATTTTATTAAAATCAAATTTTAATTAAATAACAAAATTAGAGTCTAACTCTAATTCAAAGGTTTCAGGGCGAATTTATTTAACCAAAATCATATTTTAATTAAATAACAAATTAGAGTCCAACTCTAATTCCAAGAAGAAATTTAGGGCGATACAATTTAATTAAAATCAAGTTTTAATTAAATATGAAGTTAGAATCCAATTCTAATTACAAGAAAAAATTGAGAGCAAGACAATTTAACTAAAATCAAATTTTAATTAAATGTCAAATTAGAATCCAATTCTAATTTCTATAATAGGGTGAACAGTTAATTAAAATCAAATTTTAATTAAATACTAAATTAGAGTCCAACTCTAATTAAATTGAATTAATATTTTAATCTAGATAACACTCCTAAATAAAATAAAATTCAATTGGGGTCAAAGTTCAATACTTAAGTTAAAATCAAATTTTAACAAAAATATAAAATTTTGTCAAATTTGAATAAGATTTTAATTTGGGTAAAAAATAAATTTAGTCAAAATAGGTCAAAACCCATTTAAATCAATTTTAAAACACTTTTCAAAATTGCAATCCAAACCCTTTTGAAACATATTGCATGCTGACACCCCTTTTAAATTTCATAAACAGGCTCCTTCAATTTCGAAAATTGCGAACAGGCCCTCAATTTATAAATTAACATATTGACCCCTATACAATATTGCAGGTGAGGGCCTACAATTTCAAAAATTGCAAATGAGGTCCCCGCCTCCAATCCACTCCCGGCCGAACCCGATAGAAAAAACCCTAGAAATTTCACCCCATTTTGGGAGGTGCCAGCTTGGTATAGATCAGTGCCGTTTCTTGCAACAATAGTCGTTGCTGCAGTAGCTCCAAGCGACAGCCTCTGCCGCTAGTAGTCGCCGCCCATGTCCTCCCCCTTTATTTTTTTTCTTTTTATTTTATTTCAAAATATGAAAATCGAATTTCATTAATTGTTATAAACGAGAAAATGTATAATAATCAACTTTTGATTGCACAAAGTGCTATAAAATTTCTAACAAACACAAAAGAGGCTCTGATACCACTGTTGGGAATCTATTTAACATACACAACGGAAATTAAAACAATTTTCGATTCTCACCAGGATTCTTCTTTGTGTTTAGATAGAAATTGGGATAAAAGTCATACATTTTGCTAGATCTTCAATCCCTTTGCTTTTTCTTTGTTCCAATGATCTTGATTCGTCACTTACAGTTGTCCAATTGTCCAGTCTCCAACGATGATCCACACAGAGAACAAAATTGTAGAATTAGGATTTTTTTCTTGTGCTAGCAAGAATAATGAATTCTCTATTGATTTGTAAACCCTAATAATTTATTTATATGAGTCCAAACTGGCTTGGCCTGACCCGGTCCAATATTTAATTAATCCATTTAATTAAATTCGATCCGTGAATTAATTCAGGCCTATAAATAAGTAACCCAATTAGTTAATTTATTAAACTGCATTAATTATAGATTAAGAGTATTTATGTCCAAGGTTGATTAGACCTAGGGCATAATACTTACAGCAACCAATCAAGCTATTTGGCTGAGAAAATTTTTGGAGGATTTGGATGCTAAACAAGCTAATGCGACTGTGATATTTTGTGATAACCAATATGTTGTAGCCATGGTAAAAAAATCCAGTGTTCCATGGAAGAACAAAACATATCAAAATCAGGTATCATGCAATTAGAAAAGCACAAGAGAATTGTAAAATGAAGCCGGTGCATTGCGAAGCTGAAGACCAATATGCGGACATACTAACCATGTCCTTGTCCAAAGGAAGATTTGAAACACTAAGGAAAAGCCTTGGTATTTCCAACAAAAGTGTCAAGGAGGAGTGTTAATATTTATTGCCACTTTTGCTGTCAAAAGTATGCGACTTTAAATATTAAAATTAAGTCTATGTAATGTTTATTTTAGTTATCAAAGCATGGTATTAATCTGTCAAAGTATGGCTGTAGTTGGTAGTCAACAGCATGGTTGTAATCCTTTTGTATCTTATATGGATTGGCAGCCGGTTATAATGATCATTGTAGCTCATTTTCTTCTTTAAGTTTTCATCTTTTTCTTCCTCTTTGTGATAAAATTCCTTCAAGCGGCTTACTATACATAGTTTAGTAGGTCCATCTAGCGTTGATGGGAACTTTGGCATTTGAGCATGGGACTTGCTTTCTTCAACTTCATTTGCATCATGTAATCAAACAGATGGTACTTTGGATCACTTTTCTACTATATTTTTCTATTATATAAAGGATAAAATTATTCAAAAATGGCATTTTCTTAATTTCCTTTGAGAGCGATAGGTACTTGTCATCATCATCCATCTCGTATAATTTGGTAAATCAGCCTTCATATTCCTCTTCATATAGAGGAATGCTTCATCAAGTGTTGATAAGGTTTTCCTCTCTTCAACCTTCACAAGATAACACCGGTTGTACCTCATATCATGAGACTTTACCTCATCCATAAGCCTCTCCAGGATGGGCTTATTTACAAGTCGCTTATTCCGCGTATTTTTAGTATTCAATCGTAGGTTTTATACATGCAGGTTGCTATTATTTTCATGGAAGAAGCTATTAATAGGTATCATTCCATTCTCATTGAATTCACTCGTAATAGGTTCCATTTCATTCTCATCGAATTCACTAGTAATAGGTTCCATTTTATTCTCATCGAATTCACCCCGAACACTCGTCTTTGAATTTTCAAATTTTACGTTTACAGATGCATTTTTTGCCGTTAGTGCCTTCAGGCTTTTCACCATTTCTTGTATCGTTTTGTAGTGGACATCTTTTTTCTTATCTAATAGAGTTGAGCAGGAGAAATGTCAGCTTGCAATTTTGCTAGTGTTTCTTCTTGTTATCATTTCGGATTCACATCATTGTTCATCGAATCATCAATGTGTTCTTCCAATCCAAGTTCTAACATTTTTGCTTCCTCAGATTCACTTTTGCTTAGCTCATTTTTGGCATGTTTCGATGATTTTTCAACTTTGATGGATAGATTCATGGTTTTCTTCACTCAGTTTCATATAGACGACGTAAATTTGTTCACTAAAAATTACAATCAACAAATTCCTCTCACCTAGTCAGAGTTTTTTCCTATACCCTTTGATTTTGATGCTCAAATGGGAGTAAGAGGAAAAATAATTATTTGAGAGAGAGATATCTGAATTTGTATGCACTCCACTCCTCCTCTTAAACAGGAGTATTTATAGATTTCTTGGCGACTTCGGGACAATTGGGTCATTCTAGAAAGTAACATGTTGATGTCACTTGGTTGTGGATTGATAATTGATAACTGAACCTATTATGCATTAACATATTATTCGTTGGTTTAGAGGTCATTTATGCATGTGTGTTTTAGAAATAGCTTTTTCCGCCATAGAAGTGGATGGTTCGCCCATTTTCTTCTAGAACCTTCAACATTTAGCTACATGTGTGTACTTTTAGACTTCACCTAAATGGGCTTGAGCTCACAGGATAATTTTCTTAATTCAACAATAACATCTAATAGTCTTATAGGAATATGTGGAGAAAGATGATAGGTTCTTCTTGAAGAAAATATGTCTCGGACACTTGTCAAAAGATTAGTTGCCATCTGATAGTATATACAACGAAACATGATGGGTCTTTCCTTGAACAAGATGTAATGTGAGACTCCTCTAGAAAGGGTTGGGTTGAGATTCTTCGAGTTTAATCTTTTGGTTGAAGTAAAATCCAGAAATAGTTGAAGAGTTAACTAAGATGTCAATAGTCATTCCCGATCTCCGTAGATATAGTTTGGGCAAGAAAAGAAGAAGCCTCCTAAGTAGTTAAGTACTAGTGAGATAAATAAATTGTCGCGCTTAGTAGAGTAGCCAAGCACGGGTAACGACCCCTCCCTCTTGCTCGATCGCAAAAGTGGCAGATGGAGAGATCCTCTCCCTCTCACTTTACGATGTGATCGAATGAGAAGAGGTCTATTCCCTTTCTCTCGGCCATGTAATAGAAGGAAAACTAAGAAAGAAAGAGTAAGACGATGGGTCTCCCTGACCTTGACCCGTGCAACCAATGCAATGTGGCTCAAGTTGCTAGATGTCCAACTAATATACATTTGGCTGTGCTTTTGGCGAAGAAGATTGGCCTCACTTGATATTAACTGTGGGCTATTGCTCTTGTCAAGAAGATTGATCAATTAATATTGTTTCAAAAATTGATCATCATCAATACCTCGATATACTAATTAATATAAGTAATAACCCAAGGCGACAATTCAGTTTAATAGTAGCGAAGGGACTAATCAATATATATAAATTGATCATAAGTAGTGCTCTCAACAGAAGCCCTATGTTCACACACATGGTGTTGGATCAAGCTTAAAGAAAGAGAGTTCTCTAATTTCATTAATATCCCAGGTCATTGTATTGGAGTTCTTTGAAGTGGTGTTAGTCCTTGTTCATCCGAAGTCCCTAATGTCCCTTAACATTCAAAGTCCTTGACGCTCAGAAGAGGGTTTGATAGGCATATCTTTAGGAGTGATTGATGTGACGTTCTTATTAAATAGATGTCAGGAATGTTAGCCCAGGGATGTCGGGTGGCTAACCCCTTGTCAAATGGCTGTCAATGTAATTAATGTGAGATAGAATTGATATGATACCAGGGTCTAACAGATCACGCCACGTGGATCGAATTCAACGGTGATCATATCGGCCTAGTCACTATAAATAGCTATTTTTTGTGACATTTTGAATGATGGATCTTTAGACATATAAAAAAGTATTACATGTTTCTCTCTATAAACGACTGGTTCATTATCTTATATTTATTTCTGGATACCTTTTCCATTTATTAACACATATTTTGTTGGCACAATTGAAGAATACGTCCAACGTGCACATCATATCGAACAAGATTTTGTTGGCATGATTTTTGGGATCAACAGATTGTCGCTGTCTGCGGAAAGCTTGGAATGGTTAACAACAAAAATCTCGTGGAGAAAGGCCAAGAATCTTCAGTGCAAGGATCCTAAGCCTTTGAACAAAAGGAAGTATCATTAAAGAAATGATTGCCAAAAAAGAGGAAAAGCTTATTTGAGGGCTCGATTCCCATCCTCTGAAAAAAGAGGGAGTGTCGTTTACGATAAGAGGATACTCGAAAAGTAGTACGAATTCTAGAGAAGAATAACTTGTGCCTCGAAGAACTAGGGAACACCCTGAAGAAGGGGAACCCTCACGCACAGCCCCAATGTCTTTGACATAGACTTCAGCCACCAAGTAGAAGAGGCTGCTTGCTGGGAAAATCACTGGGAGGCTCCGGACTAACTACTGGGTTCACGAAAAAGGTAGCCACAATGGTTGAGAATATAAGAAGTATCAAATAGCAAGATCTTGCCATACAAAAGTAGTTGAGAAACATGCAAGGCTAGGAAGGATATCCAATTTCTCTGTATACCCCTCAGGGGAATGCCTCCCTTTAGGGCAATTACTATGATGATGAAGATGAGATTCAGAGCCAAAGAAAAGGATACCAGCAATATTTGAGAGAAGAAGACCCCTAGGAGAGAGAAGTGGGGTAGACACTTCGACAAATTATGCTTCAGGTCAATACCAAGAGGTCTCGTTCAGTTTTTCACCAGAATATAACACGAAAAATGCACGAAGGCCAATCAACATTTTCAATAGGTTGAGCCCAAGACAGTCTAGAAACTAGCGTAATCGATGTCCTCATGCGCCTAAAAATAGGCAACATGAGGAGACTCAGCTGGAAATGCAAGATGAGCCTGCTGGCCGTAGTATTAACCTTCTGCCTAGAAATAGACAAGAAAGGAGAGGCGAACAAGAAAGGCAACAAGCAAGGCAGTCCCAACCAACTATGGAGGTCCTGAGACCTTGAGATGATGATGACAATTTGCCATTTTCACAAGAAATTAAGAATGCTCTAGTACTGAGCCACTTTACGCTGCCCAAAATACCCAAGTATGATGGGAGGGGAAATCTCGCAAAGAACCTTAATGGCTTCAAAACCCACATGGGATTAAGAGGTGCTACGCCTGCCGTGAAATGCAAAGCCTTCCATTTGACCCGCAGCGAAGAAACAAAAGTATTGATAAATGCATTTTTTACACACTTATTCGGTCCACAAAACATTACTTATTGTTGATAAAAATGATTGAATATGACTTAATTATATGAAATTTTTTTTTGTAGGTTACATTGATGGATATAATGGAATTCACGAGAAAAGACACTAAAAAGGGCCAAAACGAAAGAAAATGGAAGCTCAGGGACCAATATGCATCAAAACAGGACCCTAAAGATGAATCGAGATGCAAACAAGCTAAGCATCATCTTGGTGATAATATGAAATGATAGAAGGAAGAAAATGAAGAAAAAAAAGACCAAAATGGAAAATAATGAAAGTTTAAAGACTAAAATGTAAATAGCCAAAAGATGACCCGAGGGCAAGAACAACGGTGGAAAAGATTCAAGGCCCAACTTGATAAAGATATGAAGTATTGGGAGAAGAAAAAATGAGAAAATAGGTCAAAACACAAGAGATTGGAAGTTGGGGACCTAAATGGTACAATTGGAAGAAAAGTGGCCCCCGCATGGTGGTATTCAGCAAATAAAAAGGGCCATCACACAATACCATACGGTCGTATGGTACATTCAGGTCACGTGATTTTTAGTTTCATTCTTTACTTCAAACTCTTAAAGGTTTTGTGTATTTTGTTGATTTCTCCATGCTAGGCTAGATTTTTATGGAGTAGGAGATCGATGAACCTTGTAATGTGAATTTTTTATTCTTTTTTTACAATATTGACATCAAAACACGTATGGATTTGTTTGAACAATTTATATACAATTAATTACTTCCATGATTATGTACACTTAATTGTGTGAATGCGGTGACTTATTTCATGCATTCGAGAGAATAGAATAAGTTCAACATTGTGCAAATTGTCGTAGGGTCCAATAGGGGATAGAGATATATCTCTATGCCTTACGTGAATCTTTAAGTATTCATAAAGCCACATGCATTCTTGTATATTTGCACCCATCATAGAGATATATGCTAGTGGTGTATGAGAGTAGGTTCATCATTACTCAAGAGAGATTGTTGGATAGATTAAGGAGCATTGATTCTTCAAAAAGTCAACGTGTTGTCAGTTTGTGGAACTAGGGTTAAGAATGAGCATTGCTTGGGGATTCATGATCTTAATGCACTGTACATTCATTATTACATCAATCTTGCATTCAAAATGTCAATTTGCATTATAGTTCGTCAAATTCACATAAAATTGTATAGCTAGTCTAATCAAGTTATAATTATCTTGTTGGATAATTTGGTTTTTGTTAAGGCTAAGATCAATAAAGTTAAACTGCTCAATCTCTGTGGGATGACATTCGAACACTATTTTCCACTGTATTACTTGTTGCGAACCGTATACTTGCAAAGTTAAATCAAAATTTCTATTTTGTGAACAAATTTTTGGCGCCACTGAGGGGATTGAGTGTTAGTTTAATCTTATTTACCTTGGTATTAATTCGAATGTTATTCTTTGTATTTTTTGTTCTATTTTATTTTATTTTATTTTGTTATTCAATTTATTTTAGTGTCTAAGTGCTACTACTGGTATCTCGTAGGTTTGCATGCGAAGATCAACTGGAGGAGACCTGATTTCAGCTGATCCAGAAATTGAGCAAAGTTTTCATTGACTGCAAAGAGAAACTTGAGAAGCACAATAACAACAAATGGCTAACGAGCATAATTATCCTATCATTCCAGCTAATGAAGAAGAGGCGGTGGACAAATGTAACATGCTTGTAGGAGATTTCTTGACTCATCAAATAATCTAAAGCCAGTCTAGCATCGTGTATCCATCGTTTAGGCAGCCTAACTTCCAATTGAAGACTAATTTGATACAGTTGTTTCAAAATGGACATCAGTTTATGGTAAAGTTAAAGAAAACCCACAATAGCATGTCTCTCGACTCTTGGAGATGTGCCCACACTTCAAATATCAGGGGATCTCAGACAATCCTATTAGATTGAGGCTGTTCCCACATACATTATGTGTCAAGGAAATTGAATGGCTGGACTCTCAACCAATAGCTAGCATAACTACATGGGGCGATCTAGCACAGAAGTTATGCACTAAATTATTTCTGCCCCCTAAGATTGTGAAGCCAAAACATGACATATTGTTTTCCGTCAAGGCGACTCAGAGAACTTTCATGAAGCTTGGGATAGGTTAAAAATATTCTGCAAAAGTGTCCATATCATGGGATTAGCAAGGGACCCCAGGTCCAATATTTCTGCGCAAGATTACTTCTAGTTTTCAAAAGCATGGTTGACTCCTCATCTAACAGGTCATTGTCCAGAAAAACTATTGATGAGACATTGAAGCTATTCGAGATAATAGCTAATACATCGGCTATGTAGACATCAAAAACTATTGATGAGACATTGATTCACTATTTTACAAGATGGAGAGCATGTCACAATCAGCACACGTAACACAGACTAAGAAGATCAGTTGTGAGGAATGTGGGACTGAACATATAACAACAGAGTGCTCACTCTTAGCACAAGGAATGGAGCAGGCGAAATTTGCTCTAGATACAATGCCAAAAGAAAAATTCATTTAGATCCGAGCTGAAAAAAGCATCCTAACTTCTCTTGAAGTAACCAAAATCAGAATAGACCAGAAGGTCAGTTCTAACAGTAAGAGAAAAGCCTTAACTGGAAGAGATGTTTGGAAAGTTCATGGAAAAGACCAATCAATACATGGAAGCCAACAATCAATTCATGAGAAAACTTAAGCCAATCTTCAAGATCAAAATGCTGCCATAAAAAATATGGAGACTTAAATAGGATAGATGGCTATTGCTTTGTCTGGTAGAGCACCAGTTAGTTTGTCAAGCAACACAAAAATCAACCTAAAGGAGCATGCAAATGCAATTACAACTCGAAGTGGGGTGTAACTACCTGAAATACACGTCAAGAGGCCGCGTGTAAATAAAGAGATAATACTTCCTGTAGAAGAAGAGACTGTGGAGCAGGATGGACACATAAAAGAATCAACCCTAAAGGAAAATTCAGGGACATCACCAGATAAGGCAACAGTTACAGTCAACCCTTATGAGCCTCCCATTCCATTTTTCCGAAGGTTGAAGAAGCAGAAGATAGAGCAAAAATATAAAAAATATCTCGAAGTTTTCAAGAAGCTCCACATAATTATCCCGTTCATCGATGCGTTATTCCAGATGCCTAGCCAAGTTCTTGAAGGACATCTTATCAAATAGACGTAAGCTAGAGGAACATGAGGCCAACTTTAATGGCCTCGATAAGGTCAGCAGTGTTTGTAATTTTAACCCCCATCTCAACAGCTACCTCACTCAAATCAACCCTCTCCTCGGATGAAGAAAATGCCATGTGAGTTATATAAGTTAGAAAATCTGTAGATACTTACGAAATCACTCGAAAAAGGCAAAATATTTCTGAAAATCACAATTCAAAGAGCTTAACGATCGAAAAAGCAATTAAGAGAAGGAAAATGCAAAGAACACAAGAACCCAGTGAGAAGTTAATGCGAAGGCAAAAAATGATTTTTGCCCAAGGCCCTTGACTTTTATAGGCAATGAAGTTTGATCCGGCCGTTGGATTAAAGATCAAATCCCCCATTCGTTGATTTAGAAATTAAATCCAAACCACTAAACACATCTGTCATTTTGCATTCTAAGGCCCAGATTATTTAGTCACACCCACGCGCGCCCATTCGTCTGGGCAATGGCAGGCACGCCCACGACAACTATCATTGTGCATTAAAAATGTGGCGACGGTTGTGTGTATAGGAATTCGAGCCGTTGTCAGCTATCTTTTCTGGAAATTGCAGACAATAGCTAATCATTTCATAATGGCACTCGATAACGTCTTGCCCTTCCTAACACTAACCTTGTACAACCTCTCCAATCTCTAAACACCTCAACCACATTGCTGAAGTATAGCACTTCAGCATATATGCATAACTACAATCTCAAAATAGATGAGCATTGGTTTAGACAGCTTTTCCTCCTAAATGTTGCCTCCAAGACATCTCAATTGACCAAGAACTCTAATTTCCACATGAATATTCGTAAATTAGACTTGGGGAACTATATTGTTAGACAATTAGGTTTTTTCCCTGCCAAAAATTTTTATTTTAATTTTTCCTTATGAAATATAAATTCTATGTATCACATGAATGACTACACAGACCTGGGAAACTATTGTTATTGATCATAAGTAGTACTCTCAATGTTCACACACACGACGTTGGATCAAGAGTAAAGGAGTTCTCTAATTTCATTAACAGTCAAGGTCGTTGTACTAGAGTTCTGCGAAGTGGTTTTAGTCCTCGTTCATCCGAAGTCCCTAACGTCCCTTAACATCCAAAGTCCTTGACGCCTAGAAGAGAGTTTGATAGGCGTATCTTTAGGATTGATTGATGTGACGTTTTTATTAAATACATATCAGGAAGTCAACCTAGGGATGTAGTGTGGCTAACCCCTTGTCAAATGTCTGTCAATGTAATTAATGTGAAATAGAATTGATGCGTCTAGCAGATCAGGCCACATGGATCGGATCCAACGATGACCAAGTCAGCCTGGTCACTATAAACGGCTGTTTTTGTGACATTTTGAATGATAGATCTTTAGACATATAAAAAAGCATTGCGTGTTTCTCTCTATAAACAACTCGCTCATTATTCCATATTTATATATGGATACCTTGTCCATTTATTAACACATGTTTGACCATTAATCGAACATGTGCCAAAGTTTGTAATTGTTATATTGAAGAATACGTCCACGTGCACATCATGCCTGTTTGGGAGTGATTTTTTCCCCTAAAAAATTGATTTTTTGATCGTTATTTCACTATTTCAGCCATTATATTTGACTTATTCTCTTACAGGTGGACCACACTTTTCTCCTAACGGTCAAAAAATCAATTCTCAAAATCACTCCCAAAATAGGCTCCATATTGAACGAGATTCTGTTGGCACAATTTTTGAGGTCAACATAAGAACTTATCAACTTGTTAACTTTTTTTTCTAACTTGGAACTGAAAACATCACACTAAAAATTAATTCCATTAAATAGATCACAAAAAAATTAAATAATGAGAAAATTTCATAATTATTAATATAGTTTCAAAATTAATAAACTTGTAAAAAAATTTAAAAAATTAGGTGTTATGTGAATTTGATATTTGGTAAATGTTTTGACTTAAAAATTGCAATTAAAATAAGTCACACCTATCCCGTCTCCATTGTAGCAGCTATAGATTGATCCTACATCTACTCTTATCCCAATTACAATGTCGATAACAATGCCTTCACCAACTTCACCTCTAAAGCCACCCCGAAAACTTCTACTCTCTCCACAACCAACACCTCTACCACCTTTTCCAAATCCACCTGCGTGTCCTGACCCACCACCTCTGTTGCTAACATCCCTACCAGTCCCAACACCTCTAGCAACACAAACTACCATGGCATGATCTCCTCAAAGACCCCTAAATCTTCTTTTATCCACCTCCATATGCCCATCCTCCTCTAAGACCACCTTATACTTCAAATTCTCCATGATGATCAGAATCATCCCCAATACAATAGTCGCCTTCTCTTCCTATAACACCACTTCCCCAAGGCCTCATCCTATACCACCAACACCTCTCCCTATTCCAAATCCTACACAATTACCCGAACTACCCCCAACACCACATTCTTCTCATGCACCACCTCCTCCCCTAAGGCCTCATCTTACACTACTATCTCCTTTTTCTCCAAATACCACCCAACACCATCACTTCTTCTTAGCCATCTTCTACACCACCAACCTCTCCTTTTCCTACTCTAGACCTACCACCACCTTCTCCACCCACCAAATTCGCATGTGGTATGTGATTGTGACATCTGATACATGATGTTGCCTATAAATTAAAATTAAAACAAGTCATTAACGTATACCATACAATTTATGGGCCATGATCACATATTAAGTCACAAATCACACCAGGTCATTGTCACATGTATCAAAATTTACAGATCACAATCATATACTAAGTCACAAATCACACATTTATAAGCTATAATCATTTATCAAAAACAGATCCTGATCAGATATGTTATCCATGTATGACTATGATCAGTTACCAAAGGTAACCATATTTGGAATAGGATATAGTCATTGATGACATTGAAGGCTAGCTCATGGCGTGGCTAAATGATAAAAGAATCACACTATAAAATTCAACTAGAGTAGTGGAAGAAATCAATGCTGGAGGTCGAGAAGTGAGTGCCATCACCAGCCTCTCCACCATTGCGGCCATTATAGGTTTTTGACAATGATGAACGTCGAAAGAAGATGATGTCGGAGGCCAAGGAGGGAGGCCTTTATCTACCTCTCCACACAGTAACCACTTGAAAGGCTGGCCGTGGAATTCGTTTTACAGAAATGATACGGGGAAGGATTATGCTACTTGTACATAAAAATGATAAAAAAGGAATGACATAAAATGATGTTGAGTGAAAATATTGGATTGATTGTGTTTTAAATTAATAAATGATAGAGTGATATATGTTATTATGTAACCCATTATGTAAAATTTGATGTAAATGTAACAAGATTCTTTGAGGAAAAATGGAGTAGGATACAATTGGGTGGGTTGGGATGGGAAGGGGTGGAGTATTCTGGGTTTTTGAAAAAAAAAATAATTAGTACCTAATTCATGAAATTGAAATTTGAAAAGTAAGGTTTACGATTATTTTGTTATTTTCTCTTAAATAATACCACAAGGGAAAATTACACTAGAGTAGGAATTTAAATATCACGCTTCAAATTTCAGGTATGAAGTATATTTAATAAAAAATCAAGTACCAATTTAATATTAATAATATTATAAAATTTATCCCCCAACCCACCACAAACCCTAAATTGTTTCCCTCACTGTCACGTACCATAAACCCCTTTTTGCTCCACCACCACTTCTCCCTCCTCCACACAAAATCCATTTCGCCACAACTATCCACCCCTTCCCACAACAACATCATCACATTGTGGAAGTGCAACTCTAAAGCTGCGTGAGGTAGCGCCTCTATAGGGGAAGTCGAGGCAATGATAGGCCTCTACAGGTTCTTCGACGGAAGGGAACATCACGGAGGTTCGGAGTAGGTTCGTAGTGACGAATTGCCTCTATTCACAGTGTATCTTCCGTCGTCACCTCTGTTCACATCACTCCTGTACTACATTTGAGATCAGAATCCAAAATTGGGTCTATGATCTTAGATCTGAACATTTTTTTTCCAAAGTCGATGCTCAGATCAGCGTGTAGTTTTAGTAGCGATAGTTTTGGTGATGTGGTGGTTGTGATTGGATCTGGTGGGTTGTGGTTTTAGTGGCGGTGGTTTTGGATAGTAATGCGGTGGTCTCAATTGATTGGATTGGTTGAGTTGGTGGAGATCTGTGGTTGTGTTTCTAGTGGTGGTGGTTTTGGTGATGTGGTGGTTGTGATTGGATCTTATGGGTTGTCGTTCTAGCGATGGTGGTTTTAGATAGTGTCGTAGGGTTTTAGTCAATGACATTGGTAGTTCTAGCGGAGTTGGTGTTGCTAGAGGTGTTGGTGGTAGAGCGGGATGAAGAGTGTTTGTGACTAACCATTTAGGTGTTTGTGACCAATTATGTGGTTGATTTGTGACAGTATGTGACCAACTATTTGGTTTACTTGTGACTTTAAAATTTGATAATGTGACTAAAAAATAATTTATGATCAACAAATCTGAAAATATGTGATCAATAGATAACTTGTGACCTATATATTTTTATCTGTGACCATTAAAATAAACTGTGACCTATATCTATGTCTGTGACCAATGAAATAAATTGTGACATATAAATTTTTTGATTTGTGACCTCAAAATAACATGTGACTAATTAATTTGATAATATGTAACAAATAAATCAGTTATGACATATAATTATGACCATGTGACGATTTATTGTATAATGTTGATCCTATTATATTTAATTAATTAGCTAAAACCTGAGTTTTGCATTTTGAAACTTGACATCTGAAAATTAAATTGGGTATAGTTAGCACCTCATTTGTGAATTTTTCCCATACCACAATTCAATCATCTGGGCCCAAAAATTCCAAGCAAACCAAGGCAGTGAATCCATGATTGGGTTTTTTTCTTATGATCTCAAAACAGGTTGAGTAATTAATTTCATGAAATGTGAATAATAAGTAAATAGCAATTGTAAATGAGTACCAAAGAGCATGTTTTGCACAACAGTTATTTGAAAAAAGTTTATTTTCCTATTAATAATATATTTTGTTAAAAACACTCCTTTTTGGGACTTTAGACCCTTTAAATTTAAATGTAAGCGGAAATAAATATTTCAAAAAATAAATAAATAAATTTTGAAATGCTCAATTTTGCATTCCAAGCGAGCGTTCGAGCCTAGGCCCAGTCCAGCCTAACTAGGCCCTATAAAATCAGGGCTAAGACTAGGCTTTGAGCATCGGGCCAACAGGCAATCCTTGTCCTTTGGCCCCTCCCTTGAACACCTTTACAAGAAGAATGATGTTTTTATTATTGTGTTTCAGCAATTAAAATAAACATAAATTTATTACATTCTAAAAAGTTTCGGCTTTGCTCTATACATAAAAAATTATTGGTATAATATTTTTCCTCCTTTTGTGCCAGTTTTTCTATTGTTCTTCCATAAGACTAGCATTTTGTCTCCATTTGCATATTGGAGTCATATCCCAAATAAAATATATTGATTGTTAGCCTGGTCAACTAACAGAACAAACAACGTACAATTATCCATTCAGACAAAAACAAGTAAACACAGTTCTAAAAACAGCTATCTATTCGTTCATATAAATTAATAAGACATGCAGAATCGTCGGTTTAACATTAATGCAATGACCACACTGCCTTCAAGCCCTCTAAAGCCTAGGCCATTCAGTGCTCAATATTTATTAGCACTAAAATATTTACATGATAGCAGAAAATACCCTTCAAATATCAAGAATGCTTAGAACTCTTTGAGCCAGAATCTTTGCAACTTTTTTTTAATATGTTGAATTTTCTGTCATACGGAAAAATTTCATCAACCGGACGGTAAAGAAATTTGTTATATAGTGAAATTGGCAACCGGCCGACTCTTATCTCCCAATCATTGGCCCCAGATGCATGCCCTAGAACAAAAACATAAGTGATGAACGATTAATCAACATTCAAGGAATAGTGAACTTCAAAATATCAGTAGAAGCAAATACGTACAAAGTAACCAAATTTACGAAAAAGAAAACAAAATCTACTCAATCTAGAAAAACCTGACGAATTTACATTCTGAATCCAAGGAAAAAGAACGGAGACAGCCAGAAGATAGAAGTAACAATGTGCCCACAAATATAAAAAAGCAAGTATATCACCAGGGTCAAAATGTTTACATCCCTGTGTAATTTACTTTTTAACATTCACATGTGAGAATCATATGACAAAGTAGTTAAGCCATTACAAATAGTAAGCTCCAATTAAGAAACTTGGTGAACCTGAATATGAGCATCTTCTGGATCAAATTTGTTCTAAACGGATCCTTGTGCTAGTATTCTCTATCTCATGATTCTCATCCATTTTAAGGCCATGTTTGAGCCACATTTTTCAAAAATTACATTCTTAAACAGTGATTTGACATCATTTTAACCACACATTCTTCAATAAATAATATTACAAGCAAATCCAAAACTTTTCTTTATTTTTTAACCACACATTTCCCATCCATACACTATTCAAAAATGCATTCTAAGAAAAATAATGTGACTCAAACAAGGGCTAAAGATAAATCACTAACATATATTAATAGAAATATGCACAGAAGAAAATGAAAACCTCTAGCACAGTAGACATTATTCGAATGGCTTACAATTGAATCTCAATGGCAAAAGATCCATTGGATATATGAAGACTCAGCTTTTCAGGGACTGGATTTGCCTTTCTCATGGATAGTTCCTCCATGAATTGATGCATGTCTAGCTAAAGCTTAAAAAATCTACTTGAACTATAAACAAATTTAAAATAATAATAATAATAATAATAATAATAATAACAACAACAACTTTAGAAGTGAAATCTACCTTATTGTCAAAATCTATGATGCTCAACTCGGGTGCAGGTAAGGAATACGAGTACATATTTAGGAGTCGGATCCTCCTCATTATAAAAATTAAGATATGGGAATATGGTTAAAAATTATCCGAATTTCGGATACGGGTATGGGGATACTTCTTACAATTTTTTAATTTTTAAAAATGATAGAACAATGTCAAAATAACAAAGAGAAAAATGGTTCAATTAAAGCAAATAACCACTATATTAAATTAACTTGTAAACATAATTAACCGTTATTGGTTGTTAAAAAATGAACTCGTAGTTTATTTTGTTTATCAACTCCTTCAATAAAATCAATTTAAACAATTGGATAATAATTTGAAATCAATTTAAATTTAAAGTCAAAATAAATTCTTTTCCAAAAAATTAAGAAAAAGAGTCAATTTCAATGTCTTATATATTATTTAAAAACAATTATAGAAATAAATATAAATTTAATACAAAAAAATGATATATCACTAGTTCATTTTAATTACAACATAAAATGATTGTAAAGATAAAATATAAGAAATAAAAAAATTATATAAAAATAAACTTAAATTAAATTATAAATAAATAAACTCATTAACTACATCCATTGGACTTCTCAAGAGCCCATTTAACACACTCTCATTAACGCTATCCGTTGGATTTCTCAAGAGCCCATTTAACCTCTCTAAAACTCATCGGCTTCCCTAATTCATTGTCTTCGCCAAATCTCTCTCTCTCAAATTTTTTTAGTCACCGGAGAAGCAAGACACCTTCCATCATCTTCTCCCTTTTGCTGTCGTGTCCGAGTGTAAAATGAAGAATCTGATCCATATCTCATGGCAGCATCCGTGTCATATCATGTCGACACGGATGCTTCTCGACTTTTGGAGAGTCTGAGCAATATAGGTCAAAATAACTTTTTCCACTTAAAAAGTGAGAAAAAGAGTAACATAATCCAACATGTTCCAAGGGAAAAAAAATCCCTTAAAAATTAAGCAAACACTTTGAGGGTTGAATTCAACAAGATAACATTTTAAGCGAACTCACTTCCACCACACATCTTAGTAATATAGCTCAAAAGCAATTTCCAACCTATTATATAAAAAGAGGAAAAAGGCAAACTACAAGAAAAATTCCCGCTGCTACCATAGTAGCAGCATGTACAAGAGCCAAAATAGTAGTAGGCCCCCTCCATAGCATCAGGTTATACATCAACGGGAACTAGTGCAAATTTAGCAACTACGTAGGTAAATAATAGAGCAACGCACAAAGTAATAAATGAAGAATTGATTTCATTATTATATATCAAGTTATTAATATTTCGAATAGATCCCTAAATTCGAAACTACCTATTCTTCAATAAAAACGTAAAATTCCTAATAATAAACCAAAATCCAATACATGATTTAACTACAAAAGCTTTTTGACAAGCATTTTCACAAGAGGTCCTGTGAAACAAAACCATAGGAACACATTCCAACCAATTCACGTAAAAATATGAATTTGTATCAAATTGGAACTAGTAACTAATCCTTAACATGAAAGTGCTGAAAAAACGCATATAAGCAAGAAAGGGAATAAAGTACTACAAGAGAGATCCGTCAAAGAAGATCCTCCTCTTTTTCCAAAAGAAAAGGACAATCCGAACAAAAATCAATGAAACAAAAGCAAATCGAGTGAATGGAAAGGAAAAAAAGAAAAAAGAAAAGATGAATTCCAATTTCGCTTTATAGAGACAAGCTCTAAAATAGCCCAGTTTATAGATTTTTATCTGATGAATATCAATACAAATCATGACATATTGCAAGCCATATAGTCAATCTAAAAGAAATAACAGTTGTTCTCAAAATCCAAAAAAATAATAATATATGCTGCAGAATCAGGCTTGTAAATTTTTTCTTCAGGAAGGCTGGTAAAAGTTTCTTATGAAACTAAAAATACAGGATCTACTTGTGATAAAAGTGAATCAATATCGTGATAAGCTAAAAGGGAAGCTACCTTATAGTAATGATACAACTCACTTTGTACATATTTCTTCTCGTTTCTAATGTATTAATCTCCCCAAAGTATTCTCTAGGGCAGGTAGACATCATCTTAGACTAGGATCAGGTTAGACTGGAATAAGACACACACCAAACACAGTCCAATTCTATTTCTAGTCTTAATTTGGAAAAATCCACTATCATAAATTTAGTTTTAGAGCTATCCAAAGGACCTAATAGACCTTCACAATACAAGTTTCAATGGCCCAAATCGAGATTCAATCAACTCTTGACCTACAAGGTTTAAGTCAGGAGTTTTTGGCTAGTCCATTCAAAGCTAAAACTGGCCAAGATGTACTCTATAATTTTAAGATAATTAAAGAAGCTTGCAAGCCCAGTATTATAATCAGTTGAGCTAGATCCTAAAATCAATAAAGCTGACAGTTTATACTCGTCAAATATCCATAATTGGAGCTAGGTGAAAAGACAATTTAGTACTTCCAATTAAATTTTTAACCGTAAGTTGCATTTTCTCTTATGGCTAATCAAATTGCTGTAATATTGTATGAATCTGATTATGTAATTTTGTTGTATTTTTAAAGATAGGATTAAAAAAGCTTGAATGGATACATTATTGAGCTTTCAATAGGCTAAATTCTCTCATCAAGACAATACCCAATTTCTGCCTAGTTGAATCCCACTTCACCCCCTTATTATACAATTCTATATAATACTAGAGAAAGCTAATAAAGAATCAATATGCGAAAATAAACAATTGGATAAGCTAAAACAAACTGATAAACTGGAGGGCTAAAAATGGACCAATAGGCAGCCCAACGCTTCTTTGTCTGCTTTGCATACATGGACCATATAGGAGGTATATCATAGCCATAACAAGTGCTTCACCAATCGAAATAGAGTAGCGTGGAAGTGTGAGAATACGGAAATTGATAAATGTGCTTTTACACACTTATTTAGTTCACAAACATGATTTAATTATATACAAAGTGATTGAATTGTAGCTTAATTTCGCTGAATTTGTGAATTGTACGGTATATTAGGATATGGTGAAATTCACGAGAAAATATTCAAAAAAGGACTAAAATGAAGAAAATCAAAAGTTTAGGGACCAATATGCAATTACCGAAAAGATGACCCGATGGATGAATCAAGAAATTGAATGAGCTAAGTACAAATTGAAGGTTACAAGGAGGTGATGGAATAAGGGAATCGAGGAAAAGAGACCAAAAATGGAGGAAGATCAAGATTAAGGACCAAAACGCAACATATGGAAGTTTCACTCTACCATGCGGTTGCATGGTAGAAAGTGACCTGTGCCGCACACGCCACGACAGAGAACCCAAGCACCAATTTTGTTATAACCATGCGGCATAAACCGTGCGGTCCCATGGTAGGTTTTCGGGGAAAATTTTCTAGTTTCCTTCTCGCGATGCAACTCTTTTGGTAACCTAGTCTAAACGCGATATAAATATCCAAAGCTGTCCGGAACGAGGGAGAGCCCGCATTATACATTATTTTAGGAGGATTTGAAGAGGAAAAAGAAGGCAAGAACAAGATGATTCATTCCAAGATTCAAGATTTCAAATCAAAGGGCGATGGGTGATGTTCTTTCCTGATTTTTTCTGTTGTTTTTCTTTTCCTATCATGTCTAGCTAAATTTTCATGTACTAGAAGATCGATGTACCATGTGATGTGATTTTTAAATTTCTAGTTTGCAATTTGACATTAAACGTGTAATTAAATGTTTGAATGGTTTATATACAATAATTTTCTTCCATAATTATGTGATGTTGGTGGTTTATTTCATCTGTTCGAGAGAAGAGAAATAAATTCGACAAGGTATAAATCATCTTAGGGTCCGATAGGGGATGGAGATATACCCCTATACTTTGCGTAAATCTTTAAATGTTCATAAAATCACATGCATTCTTATATTTGCATTTGTCATAGAGATATAGGCCGGTGGTATATAAGAATAGGTTCAATCCATCTCGAGAGAGAGTGTTGGATAGATTTAGGAGCATTGATTCGTCAACAATTCAATTGCGTTGTCATTTTGTGAAATTAGGGTTTAGGGTGATCACTACACGAGAATTCGTAATCCTAGTACGTTTAATTTTCATTGAATACAACCAATTTGCGTTCTAAACATTTGATTTGCATTTTAATTCGTTAAAACACCGTCTTGCATATTGAGTTCATTCCAATCATCAATTTTGCATAATTAGGATTTTCTTTCCAAATTAGGGTTTCGTTTAGGTAAAAATTTCACTTTGGGTAATTTAGTTTCAGTTAAGGCTACGATAGATAAGATTGAACTAATCAATCTTTGTGGGACAATATTCAGACTCAATTAATCCACTTTATTACTTGTTAACGAACAGTACACTTGCGGTGATTTAAATCGAAAGAAAATATTTCATGAACAGAAATCACGAACAATCTTCTAGTTCCTGTTAATTCATTCATGAATGCAGAAAGCTGTGCATCAAAGAGTCGTCAATTCCGCGGAAATATTTAAATGTTCATAAAATCACATACATTCTTATATTTGCATTTGTCATAGAGATATAGGCCGGTGGTATATAAGAATAGGTTCAATCCATCTCGAGAGAGAGTGTTGGATAGATTTAGGAGCATTGATTCGTCAAAAATTCAATTGCGTTGTCATTTTGTGAAATTAGGGTTTAGGGTGATCACTACACGGGAATTCGTGATCCTAGTACGTTTAATTTTCATTGAATACAACCAATTTGCGTTCTAAACATTTGATTTGCATTTTAATTCGTTAAAACACCGTCTTGCATATTGAGTTCATTCCAATCATCAATTTTGCATAATTAGGATTTTCTTTCCAAATTAGGGTTTCGTTTAGGTAAAAATTTCACTTTGGGTAATTTAGTTTCAGTTAAGGCTACGATAGATAAGATTGAACTAATCAATCTCTGTGGGACAATATTCAGACTCAATTAATCCACTTTATTACTTGTTAACGAACCGTACATTTGTGGTGATTTAAATCGAAAGAAAATATTTCATGAACAGAAATCACGAACAATCTTCTAGTTCCTGTTAATTCATTCATGAATGCGGAAAGCTGTGCATCAAAGAGTCGTCGATTCCGCGGAATGCCAAGAATTTGGACAAATAATTCAGAACACTCAATTTTCATTTCATTATCTTTTTTTCAAAAGACCAAGGTGGTCTTTTTTGGGAATAAAATAGAATAATTTTTTTTTTATGACCATGGGTATTTGAGTCAGTTTACACACACCTCAACTAATTCCATGGAGTCCTAAAGTTTACTGCCGGATACTCACCTCAGTAGCTCGAAGGGGAGTCAAACTGATGACTATAGGGAAACAAACCCAAGGTCTGACCACTGAGCTACCCCTCAGGGTTTAAAATAAAATAACTTTCTATTTGGAAATTTCAATATACCACAATAGAATCATATATTATAATAATAAAAAATGCCATAAGCAAATCTTAGTCAAAGGAAACAATCCAAAATCATCATAAAACAATAAAATCTTAAAAATACCATAATAGAGAAATTCCATAAGTGGATTGCATTACCTGTTGAGAAGTAGATGGCAATATAATCTTATGGAATAAAATGACCACATTTATTCATCAATTATTGAAAATTTATATTATCAACTATAAAGTATGCCTTTTGCATTTATGTGCATAATCTAATATAACTTAGAAAACTTCAATATTTGCTCAGGAATAAATAATAATGAGTCGCAACCTAACAAGAAACCCATGGGTTATGATATTTGGAGTCTCCAAAAATGGAGAAGTATCCATGTCCACAAGACATGTCACGAATACTGACATGGGATATGGATTGGATTTTGGTTTTGCACTCGGACACGATAACAAAAGAAGAAGATGGCGGATGGTGGAGTATTGCTTCTGGCTTGCATTTGTGGTAGTAGCAAAGCCGTTTATTTTGGGTCGTGATAGTAATATACGAAAAATTATGGAAGACAGGAACACGATCGCAAAATTTGTAGAATTACCCAAAAAGAAGGGGAAGAAGATGGGTTTTGGAGAATGTGTTAGATGGGCTTTTGTGAAGCCCAAAGAATATAATTAATGAAATTAGGAAATTAAATGGTTTAAAAGTAAACAAATTGATACATACTATTACAAGTAAATGGTAGCCTCTCCCAAGTTCTATTATTTATTATGAGCTATGATGCTCATACTCGAGTACAGGTATCACATATGGATACGTATTTAAATGTCAAATCTTTTATTTTCTAAAATATATTATACGAGGACATGGCTAAAAAAATTCCAAATTTTGGACATGGGTGTGTAGGTACATCTTTCAAATTTCAATTTTTTTTATTAACCCAAGATGTAATTTTAATTAGACCAAAATTAACTGTTCACAAAGAAAGATGTGGGTATTGAACAAGGGGCTAAGTAGAATTTTGGTGTTTAATTTTCAATTATGAGAATTTCATTACTAAATGTTATATAAAATAGAAAATGAGAGACTTGATTGCAATTTGAATTCAGTGGACCACTAAATTGCACTTTATGGAATCCATTTTAATTTTATATAGAGAAAACCTTAAACCATCGATACAAAGAAGGAAAGAGGGAAAAAAAGAAGAAAAGGGAAAGAAAAAAGAAAGAAGTGAAAAACCAGTGCCATTGCCAACCTCCACCCTCTCGACAGCGGCGTTATGCTTACAAAGAGCAGAAATGGGAAGAAAAAAGAAGAAAAAGAGCAAAGTGCCCGGTTGAAACTTGGAGAATCCGACATATAATCCATACCCACATGACACAAGTACTTTGTCCATTTCGAAGAGTCCGGGCATAAGATATTGTGAGTGGAGCTATTTATTATTTTATTTGAAATAAGATTAGTTGAATATTTAACTCTAAATTTTCATTTGATGCGATAGTTTAAGTTACAGTTATCCATTTTGGGTGATTTAAATCAGTTAGAAAGCTTGCAAGGCATTCATGATAAATATATTACGGACGAAGTATAAATATTGAAAGCCATCTTAGCATGAATTACTGAACGCTCCATTCTAAATTGTTTAATACGTAAAATGTACACAAGTAACCTATATTTTATATATATATAAAAGAATGTGTAAATATATTTTAATATATTGAAATTCATTTTATATAAGATGGGATTTGTCTTTACATAAAATAAATATATTAGTTTCTACATAAACTATTATTTCACATCATCTCTATGTGACACTTTGATTGAAAAGTCACATAGCATGTCACTTCTTAATGTAAAAAATTTAACACAACAAAATTACATGACATATATACACTATTATCAGATTAAAAGACATATTAAACACTAAGTGACTTTCAAATTAAAAAAGGACACAACATATCATTTTCAAATGGACAACCGTAATTGTTCATATTTGTCTCCATAACATATAAAAATATTAATTTTATAAATATGCAAAAAAGAATACAAATAAAATTGTGTGAATCTTTTTTTAAAAAGTGATGAGTATTTCAATTTCAAATTCAAATTTTAGCATATTAATACATATTCAAGACAAATACTGTGCATCATCATGTGATTTTTAATGTAAAGTTTGAATTCATATTCATAATTAAACTTTCACAAACACTTTGTATACATATATTTAATGGATTTAGAAAGAATTTAAAGGAGATAGTTTGCGACTTTCTTAAAAAAAAAAGTGACGACAAATAAAATATTACATTATCTCCCTTTTTTTAATGTAAAGCACTGATTGAATTCATATTCACATTTAAATTTTCACAAACAACTCATGTGCATATCTTTAATGCATCTGAAAGAATTCAAATGAGATAAGACTTTTGAAAAGAATTTATTTCGCTTTTAATTTTAAATTGTTTTCAAATAACAATCCAATAGTTTAAATTAATTTTATCTAAAGAGTTGATAAACAAAATAAATTACGAGTTCGTATTCGGCAACGAATATCAATTAACTGTGTACAAGTAAATGAAAATTTAAATTGATTTTATTCAAAATGATTGCCTCAATACTTCTATTTGAGTTCCTTGGTGTATTAAGTTTTTTATTTCTTATTTCTACTCATGTTAACGTTTTATATATAGTAATTAAACATCACAAATTCAGTATTATTAATTATAAAATAAGAAATACTTATATCACAAAAAATAAAATAATTGGTGTGTAGTCAGATCTCCATCTACATACAACTCGATCAACTTGTTGCATATGCACGACATTACTCAATTTTATGCTCTTCAACATGTGATCACACAACTTCACGTTAAACGTCTTTAACAATAAATATCCTAGATTATATCAGCCCCAGCTCTTAAACGTCTTTAACAATAAATATCCTAGATTATATTAGCCCCAGCTCATATTAATATTTAAAAGTAAAGTAAAAGATTGGTAAGTAGTCAAATCTTTGTCTACGTACAACTCAACCCTTGTTTGGTCCTCAAAAACATTATAATTTTTTCTCTTATTTTTAACCACAATCTTTAATAAAATAATATTACACATAAACCAAAAAAAATTTCCTTTTTTCTTCAACTACACATTCTCCAAAAAAAAAAAAAAAGAACTTCGAAAAATTATAACACCAAATAATGGAGGCTAAACTATAATTCATTTTTCTCTCTTATTATCAAACACATATTTTTCAATAAAATAATATTACACCTAAAACCAAAAACTTTTCCTTCTTTTTAACCATACATTCTCCAAAAAAATTTACTATTCCTCTCATTATAACATAGAATAATGGGGCCAAATGAGTGCTCAATCAACTTGTCGCTTACGTATGACACTGGTCGATCTTATTCTTTTTAGAGTGCGATAACACAACTTCACGTTAAACATCCTTAACCATAAATATCCTAAATCATATCGATTCCAACTTATTTAATCTCTAAAATAGAAGTAAAAAACAGAATTTTTACTTATCAATCCCAACTTATTTAGTCTATTATTATTCATATTCAGATTCCTCAAATTGCAAATACTTATGAATTCCACTGGGACACTGTCAGTCAAATTGTTATCACTCATATCAAACAATTCCAGCCCATAAGCCCTGCCTAAACTCGTGGGAACTGAACCAGTAAATCAATTCCACCAAGAAACAGAATTTTTAAGTTCTCCATATCCCATAAAAATTTTGGAACCTAACTAGAAAATTGATTACTTTGAGATTATAACACTATTAAAACTTACATTTCTTCAGTCACAGAAAATTCACCTAAGATTGAATTATTCCACACTATGAATTCCTTCAAATTCCCAGGATTCTCCGGCAAATAACTGGAAATAAAGCCTTGTCCATCAATAAAATCCAAAAATCCATTCTACTCAACATCATTATTATCGCCCGTTAGAGAGTTATGCTTTGTGCAGCGGGATTTATGGATAGGCAGTGCAACTGCAGAGGGTGTAGCCGACGATGACGCTGTTGGCAATTGGTGTTACAAGGGTGGAGCTGGCAATAGTTATGAATGGCGATTGAAGAGAGATTTTATAGATAGAGCGGAAGTCTTCATATTGCCTTGAGAAGTTAAAAGGCCCATATACCCATATAATTTTCCACTTTTCCTATTTTGAAAATATTACCAAGGAGGATGGGGGCTTCAGAGCCACATGTTGATGATCATTATTACTAGAGATGAATAGCATTGCACAATGGAATAAATCAAATCTTGTCTAATAACTTCTTTTTTCATTTTTTTTTTTCTTTTTTTTTCCCCCCAAACATAAATATCCATTTTTGGAATGAATTTGGAAAATTCGAAAACTTCTCAGAAATGAGATTTATTTTGGGGGAAAAAATAGTAGTTATTAAACTAAATTTAATTTGATCTTATTCCCTTCTCTTCATTATTAGGTTCAAGATAGGAAATGTTCCTTTTTCTTAATCTGTAACTTTCTCTTTGTAAGTAAGGCACTAGTATTTCAATTACATAGAGTATTGAATTAAATTGTTATTAAAATTTCCTATCCTAAATTTTGTTCTCTTCCTCTTTTATTCTCTATATTATGTTGCTCTTCATACTATCTTGCATCACCTATCTTTCACCATATTGAAGATTTTTAAAGAGATGTCTTTCACCATTGCACTAAAACTTAAATTTTACAATCTTCTTCAATTCAGAAGAGATAGTCTGCAGGTAGCATTAGTAACGCTCACTGAACTGTCCTGCATCAGTCCGGCAATAATTTCTAACCCTGACAAAATAAAATAAATCTACTCAATCTCATATCCCTAAAAAACTAGAATTGCGCTGCAGAGTGTAAACATTTGGATCAGTACACAATGGAGCTGATCTACAGTAGGATGAGATCTTGTGTGTTCTACAAGAACAGAAGTGAATATAAATAGGGAGAAAAAGTCTGAGATCAAAGAAATATAGCCTTAAAAGCAAGACATACATAGGATATTATTAATCAATAGCCAATTATCAATATTAGATATAGAATGACTAGCATAAGAAAGAATGGGCATGAAGAATTACTAAGCTATGTATGAACTTTGACTAATGCAGATAATTCTAAATGCCAAGTGATTAATTAATTCAAAGTGAGAGGCAACAACTACCCGATATTTCCAATGCCATTAACTGATTCCAGAAACTGCAACTGATGCTGCTGCCGCCCGTCCTGCTGTGGCTCAATCTGTTGCAGTGGCTGCACAGAACTACCTTCCAGTGCCACTGCAGCACCAGTTGCTGGAGTGCCCTTCCCCTCAACAAACCGCCACATATACCACGCCCCAACTGACCTGTATGGCCTCCACTTCTCGCACAATTGCTCCATCTGTGAAGGCCTCGGCAAATCCTCCAAACTGTGTAACAATTGTACGCCTTTCCTAACCCCTAAATCACTCACAGGTAACACATCCGGTCTGTGCAGAGAAAATATCATGAACATGTGGACCGACCAAGAACCTATCCCCTTCACCATCGAGAGCATAGTGAACAGCGACTTGTCATCCATTTTCACGACTGTATTATCCGACAAAATCCCAGAGTTATACTTATTTGCAAGGTCATATAAATAGCTGGCCTTGCGCCCAGAAATACCAATTTGCTTGAGCTGTTGTGCAGAGAGGGCAAGAACAGTATCAGGGCGGACAGAGCCTTCACCACCGCAAAGAGAGGTGAAGCGCGTATAAATAGAGGTGCCAGCCTTGTAGGCGAGCTGCTGGTAGAGAATGCTCTTGGCCAGAGCTAAGAAAGGAGGGTGGTGGGACTCGAATTGAGGGGGCGGATGGGTATCAATTATCGGGGCGAGAAAAGGGTCTACAGAACGGAGGTGACGAAGGGCCAATTCAATTTCGCCGTTGGCCGACAAGGGTTTGATAATCTGAGGTAGAGCTCTAGAAGATTGGGAGGCACCCCGCCGCCGGTTCTTGTTGGTAATAGTGGTTGTGGGAGCAGAGGCGGAGGAATCATCCGGTGGAGATGATTTATCAGCGGAGGTGGGAGTGGGAATTGGGGTGGCGACGGAGAGTTTGCGGACTTTCTGGGGTCGAATTGGAATCTTGGAAGGGTTGGAGTGGCCTTGGGAATTTTTCGGAAAATCGCTGTTAGTGTCGGCGGTGGCGGGAAGAGGGTCAGTTGAATGGGTTGGTAGCGGTGAAGATTGTGCATTGGAATCGGGATTGGGCTCAGCTTTCTGGGGCTGAGTCGGAGATGGAGGTTTAGAATCTTGAGATTGGGTTCCTGGTTGTGTCTGGGTCTGCTCACCCATGTGCACAGAAGGCGAAAATGAGATCTACTCGATAGTGGGTGTTTATGGGCGGCGACGGTGGCGATAAGCTCAATAGTGCACTGTAACGGGTGGTGGCAGTGGTGGGCGTCGGAGAGAACTGATAGCACAAGTCTATCTAGTCAATGGATGTTGAGGTTCTTTTTCCATCGTGCTCTTGTGATTCATGGCGTCTAAGCATTGAACTGAAAATGGATATATTTCGGGAAAAATTGCACTAGGGATCTCTAATCTTCTATTTTTTGCAAACATTATCCTAGCCTTTAAAAAATTCGTACTTGGGGTCCAACCATTAGTTGACTAAGAAAAGTGGACTTTGATTAATTTTGATCAATTTAAAATGGATAAAATAGCAACTTTAAAACTACCGCATTGAATAAATAAATCAGAAAAAACAAAAAAATAAACCGACCTCCTTCCCCCACCCACAATATTGTTAGCATTGCTGTTCAAAGGTTGACTGCCACCTTCATGAAGCTACCAAAGCCACCTATCAGGTCTTCTTGTGCCGGCATGAAGGTATTTCGCCAATAAACCAAATTTCAAAGTGAATAAGTCTTATCGGATTTTAACTGAGGCAAAGATTTGGAGGGATTTGTTTGTAGAGACATCAAGCCTTTCTAACTTTGCATTTGAACCTAATTTGCAAGGCAAAGTTCCTATAAATGTATTGTTCTAGAGAAGTAAGTTTACCATGGGAAGTTCACATATACCTTGAGGAATTTCACCTGTCAAATTGTTGCACATCAATGATAGATTGTGATGCTACCAAAAATTGTACATGTAGATTTTCCGAGCTTGATGACTGATGATGAGCACGAACGTGATCTTTCGATACCTGAAACAAAGACAACGAGGTGTGTTCTCGTCGCCCCTCCGATGCTTAAGTCAGAAAGGGAAATATATGCATGAGGCTATATGCTGAAGAATAATAAAAAACGTACCTGAATAATGGCCCAAGGTTCTGCTTTTATAGGAGTAGGTAGTGTACTCCTAGTAGGATTGTGTTGGTTGGATGTTTTTATCCAAGGGAATTTCTATTATAAAGAGTGTCATACTTGTAATGGAATTGTTTGACAAGTGGTGTTAGGGTTGATGTAAAATCCTTGGGTGTTTAGGTTTGTTAGTTAGGTACCCAGGTCTTAGGAGGCATGTTGGTGGTGTATGTCTCGAGGACTATTCTCGAGAACATTTAGGGAAGGTAAACGTGTCCTCGAGGTATCTCGACGACTACGATACCTCGAGGACTTGGGTTACCTCGAGGACCATAGAAGAGAAATGAGGTGGGGGTATGTATTGAGTCCTCGGGGATACACTCCTCGGGTATATCAATATTGGCATAGTCACTGGCCCCCGTGCACTCGTCCTAGAGATCGAGCTCTTAGTATGGGGTGCACATGGGTTATGTCATTTCTCGAGCCTTCGTCGAGAAGTGATGGCTGATGATATAGGTCGAGATATGACCGCTGCAGAGAGTGGCTTGGATTTGTGACACGTGTCTTCGTGGACGGTCGTAGATAGCGACCTTTGGCCTCCCATCGTTTTCACCTATAAATACTATTGTTCTCACCTTCATTTTTCACTTTTACCCACTGTAAATCAGAGTTTTGCGAGGTCGTGCTCGAGAAAAACACTTTTGGGAACTTCTCAAGTCGTCGGGAACTCCAGGTAAGGCTCGAGACTTTAAGTTATTCATAAGCTAGGTCTTAAGTTTGTTAAGTGATGTCGAGTAGTGAGGGTCGAGAATCTTCTAGCAGTTCTAGTAGTAGTGAGGACGTATGGACCTCGATAATACCGACGGCTATTCCCCTAGAGGCTACTCCCGAGGCCTAGGTTAATATGGTTTTTGAGTATCCCGACGAGCCCTGTAGGCTTAAAGAGCACACAGTCATAGCTGCAGCTAGGGAATACGGTATAATGCCCAACTGCGATGTTAGATTCCCAGACCCCGAGGATAGGATTGTTCGAGCACGACGAGGGGAGTTTGTTATTTTCAGGGAGACCCTTAAGGCTGGCTTTAGGTGGCCCCTTCACCCTTTCTTTATTGCTCTATTAGTCGTGCACTCCATGTGCCCGGGGCAGTTAGTGCCCAACGCCTGGAGAATGCTCGTTTATTTTTTTATAGCATGTAGATACTTAGGTATCGAGCCCAACATTAGCCTCAGCAAATTAGTGTTCGAGTTTAAGAAGCATCCTCGATACACTTGTTTTGGTTATCTCTCGACGATTGGGGATTTTAAAGTCCCAAGGATGGCGAGCTCCTTGAAGGGATGGAGGGAGGGGTGGTTTTATGTTATAGCCCAAGAACCCGATCTTCCTTTCTGGCCTGATTGGGGAATCCCCGACGCCGAGAAGTTCTGTGAGGGCCAGGTGTATCCGGATGTTTTGGAAGAGCATAGGAGGATGCTGGTCGGGCTCAGCCCCCTTTT
>NC_036246.1:17861558-17863706 GCF_002742605.1 Olea europaea var. sylvestris
AACAAATACAAAGAGGAGGTCAAGCTCGAGGATGGGATGAGGGTCCTCGAGGGTCTTCCAGTGAAGGTAATCTTCAAACTTTTGACTTTAGCCTCGAGTTTATTGGTCGAGCTTAACACTTGACATTTTCTTCATTTTTTCCAGATGTTGAGTATAGCTCGAGGACTCTCTTTGCAAGGACTCGAGGAGGCCAAGAGGGCAGCTGGGGTCGAGACGTCCATGGCCTCTAAAGACAGTAGGATTCAAGACCTGTCAGGGAGAGGGCTTGGGAGGAGTTTAAAACCTCCGAGGACTGCGACAAGATAAAAGGGGAGTATGCGTCGGGGGCGTACTTCCATGCTCTGAAAGAAGCCCGGGCCTTCCTCAGGCAGAAATTGCCCGACGTCACTCCTGATGACCTGAAGATGGTGCCCTCCATTGCTGATACATTGGAGCTCTCGGGTTCGGAAGATGGAGGAGGATCTGGTGGAGATGATGAGGATGGTCTTGAGGACGACGTTGAGATCGACATCAGCAACCTCGATCCTCCTCTTGGCCACATTGGATGACTTCCCCACCCCGATCCTTTGTAATTTTTTGTTTAATTTTGACAATGTAGATTGATCGAGGACTATGTATGTTTAGTTAATTTATTCGAACTATTTATCTCGACCTCTTGGACTCCATACAATCGAGCAATCAAATTCGAAACTTACTGCTCACGCGATATTGAAGTGTTTACTCGAGGATTCCACAACTCGAGCGTATTTAAGGGATTAAAAGGTGAGACGTACATTCTCGAGCACAAATAAAAAATATGATGATGTGAAATTCTCGAGGACTGTAAACCTCGAGAACAATTAGTCTTAAAAAATGAGGCCATTCTCGAGGACCGTAGTCCCGAGCACAACCAAACTTTAAAAATTGAGTGACATTCTCGAGGACTGTAATCCTCGAGCACAACTAAACTTTAAATTGTGACATTCTCGAGGACTGTAATCCTCAAGCACAACTAAACCTTAAAAAGTTGGGTTGTGATTTCCTCGAGGACAGTGATCCTCGAGCACACTAACTTTAAAAAGTTGTAATGTGAGATTCTCAAGGGTGTCCAAAATAATGTGGGATTTTTGTATGTCCCTGGGCGATACTTTAATGGTTTACACTTGAGTATATGATCAAGGCCTTTTGTGCTTGCGTAGGGCAAGGCTTTGGTGCTTGCTTGAGGCAAGGCTTTTTGATGTGCTTGCCAGGGGCAAGGCTTTTTGAGTGCTTGCCTGGGGCAAGGCTTTTTGAGTGCTTGCCTGGGGCAAGGCTTTTTAATGTGCTTGCCAGGGGCAAGGCTTTTTGAGTGCTTGCCCGGGGCAAGGCTTTTTGAGTGCTTGCCCGAGGCAAGGCTTTTTAATGTGCTTTCCCGGGGCAAGGCTTTTTGAGTGCTTGCCTGGGGCAAGGCTTTTTAATGTGCTTGCCTGGGGCAAGGCTTTTTGAGTGCTTGCCTAGGGCAAGGCTTTTTATTGGCTTGTCAAAGACAAGGCTTGAAGGGGCTTGCTTGAGGGCAGGGCTTAAATTGGCTTGCTCGAGGGTAAGGCTTATATTGGCTTGTCAAAGACAAGGCTTAAAAGGGCTTGCTTGAGGGCAAGGCTTATATTGGCTTGTCAAAGACAAGGCTTGAAGGGGCTGTTATACCCGATGTTTGGATTTATTAATTGTTTGGATTGGACTTGGATTTATATTGCATCCAAGCTGCCTACGTACCCAAACGGGATCAAGTCGAACGTAGTTCATTACAAAAGAGAACGGAAAACATACATGGGCACGCAGGCCCGCTAAACTAGAAATAAAATGCAGAAAAAGAAAATCTCCTCAAAGGCGTCGGGAATTTTACTTGTAATATATTTTCAGATTGTCGGCATTCCAGGGCCTCGGAAGAGGTCTTCCCGAAGTGTCTCTTAGGCTGTATGCTCCCTTGCGAACCTGCCGTATGACCTCAAAGGGCCCTTCCCAGACGGGCCCGAGCTTCCCTGGGGGGTGGCCTGCTGCTTCGGCCCTCCTCAAGACCAAATCGCCAGCTCTGAACCTCCGAGCCTTGACTTTGCGATTAAAATGTTTTGCTGTCTTTGCTTGGTAAGAGGCCACTTTTATAGCGGCTTGCTCCCGTACTTCTTCCAAGAG
>NC_036246.1:17864400-17864782 GCF_002742605.1 Olea europaea var. sylvestris
CGTATCCATATCGTACGAGTTTAAAGGCCAAGGCCCTGGCTCCTTGATGATTCCTGCACACACCTTCATGAACTTCAGCAAGGGCCTGGGATGATTCTGATGGCCTGAGATACCTTAGGTACGGAAGAGTAATACTTCTGCGGAAAAGGACACCGCTGATCATGCAGTACCTAGGAGCTCGGGCTCTGATGCTTCTAGCCAACCTGGCATCACTGGGTAGACTTCCGTTTGTGACGAATTCTATGATCGGGTCCATCCAGGATGGTTCGTTGTCAATGTCCATGATGTCGAGGATTTGACTGATGCTGGGTTCTGTGATGATTTTAATGTGAACCGTTCTGTCAAGGCCGTCTCCCCCCATGAACACAAGCTTGGATAATGC
>NC_036246.1:17866034-17885753 GCF_002742605.1 Olea europaea var. sylvestris
CTATCCTTTGGACATGCTTTATTAAGATCTGTGAAGTCAATGCAGACCCTCCACTTACCATTGGCCTTCTTTACTAAAACAACATTGGCAAGCCAATCGGGATATTGGACCTCCCGAATGAATTGAGCGCTGACGAGTTTGTTAATTTCTTCGCGAATGACCTCCCGTCGTTCTGGGGCAAACTGCCTTTTCCTCTGCTTTACTGGTCTGGCCCCTGGGCTAATGTTAAGCCTATGGACTGCAATTTTAGGGTCTATCCCTGACATTTTCTCAACCTTCCAGGCAAAAACGTCAATGTTGCGAGATAAGCAACTAACAAGTTCTGTCTTTAGGGTGACGTCAAGATCCCGACTAATCGTCACCTTCTTATCATGCTCGAGCTCAATTTCCATCAATTCTTCGACAGGAGCAAGTCTGACTTGTTTCCCGTCCTCGGGATCCATCCTCGATATTTGCATGACGTCGTTATTTATTTCCCGAACACTGGCAACATAGCATTGTCTGGCAGCTGTCTGGTCTCCACGGACAACCCCAACGCCATTACTTGTTGGAAACTTCATGGCTAGGTGGAAGGTAGACACAATAGCTTTAATCTTGTTCAGGAGTGGTCTTCCCAGAATTGCGTTATAGGCCATTGAGACACGTACCACTTGAAAAGATGTCATCTCCGTAACCTGTTTCTGGCCAGAACCCAAAGTTAGTGGAAGCTCAACTACACCCTCTGGAGTGATGACTCCTCCACCAAACCCCTGGAGAGGAGTTTTAACAGCTTTGAGCTGGTGAGATGAGATTCCTATTTTGGCAAAAGCTTCTTGTAAAAGTATATTGGCTGCACTCTCGTTGTCAACCAAGATCCTCTTTACTTCGAAATTGGCCACAATCGCTGAGATTACCAAGGCGTCATCATGTGGAAGTGATACGCCTTCTAAGTCTCCGGTCCCAAAAGTAATATCCTCCAGCTTTCCCTGAGGCATCCCAGAGGCCAAGGCATATCGTCGGGCATATTGTTTTCTTCCACTGTTGGAGTCTCCTCCCGAGGCAATACCTCCAATGATGATATTGATGGTTCCAGCAGTAGGTTGACCATCCCTTTTTGCCTCAGGGTCTTTTTCCCTGCCACGATCATTCCTCGGACGTTTGTCGTTACCGACGTAGGAGCTCAGGAGTCCTCTTTTAATAAGGGCTTCAATCTCCCGTTGCAGGGCCTTACAGTTCTCCGTGGTATGCCCGTGATCCCGATGGAACTCACAGTACTTGTTCATGTTCCTGGATTCGGGTGGTGACCTCATTCTGACAGGCCATTTCAGTTCCTTCATATCCTTGATCTCCATCAATATATTGGTCTTTGACGTATTTAAACGCGTGAACGGCGTCGGGGGAACCTCCTGTCTCTGTTTTTTCCGATGCTGTTCTTCACGAGGGTTCGGGTCATGCTCTCTTTTATGCTCGACCCTGTCATGGGATGGTCCAACCTTTCTCGGGTTTTGTGTTTCCTCCATATTTATGTACTTCTCGGCTCGGGTAAGAAGCTCGGTCACTGTCTTTGGTGGAGTTTTGGATAAAGACATCTTGAAGGCCTCACACTTTATGGCATATGTGAGGGCAGAAACCGCTGCAGTTATGTGTAGGTCGGGAATCTGAAGTCTTTCCTTGTTGAACCTGGTCATGAAGTCACGTAGGGTCTCATTTTGCCCCTGTCTAAGTTGCATGAGGGAAGCTGCTGTCTTCCTGATGCGTTTGCTGCTTGCGAAGAATGGATCGGTGGTCCCATCATACTCTTTGATCCTAGGATACTTAAATCTGTCTGGTAAGGGGAATGTTAATATTTCGGAAGTAAATGGAGAGTTGGGACTGAATCTTGTCGTCCCTTTATTGCCCTGAAGTAGACCCGCCGCAATTCCTTCTTGAATAATCCTAGCGAGTTCCCCGGACTCCATGGTCACTGATCTCGAGGCCGAGGTCACATGTGGTATACCCGAGGCCCCTGCTCCGCCATTGTCAGGGACATGAGCTCGAGCTCGAGCATCAGCCATAAAACCCCCCTGGGGTGCCGGTGTGGGTGATGGATGCAAATTTCTTTGACTTAGCAGCTGAGTCAGTGTGGCGATCTGTTGTCTGAGCTCTTCAAAGGCTCCAGTAGTGACGACTGCCGGCTGGGGCTCTGGCACTTCTGATGATTCCTCTTGAGGAACAGGGATATCCTCAGGAGGGGGTTGGTTTGGAGCGGATGAGCTTGCGGGTGGAAGACCTGATCGTGTGTTTACCATGGCTTTTGGTAGCGCTTCCCACAGACGGCGCCAATGATGCTACCAAAAATCGTACATGTAGATTTCCCGAGCTTGATGACTGATGATGAGCACGAACGTGATCTTTCGATACCAGAAACAAAGGCAACGAGGTGTGTTCTCGTCGCCCCTCCGATGCTTAAGTCAGAAAGGGAAATATATGCGTGAGGCTATATGCTGAAGAATAATAAAAAACGTACCTGAATAATGGCCCAAGGTTCTGCTTTTATAGGAGTAGGTAGTGTACTCCTAGTAGGATTGTGTTGGTTGGATGTTTTTATCCAAGGGAATTTCTATTATAAAGAGTGTCCTACTTGTAATGGAATTGTTTGACAAGTGGTGTCAGGGTTGATGTAAAATCCTTGGGTGTTTAGGTTTGTTAGTTAGGTACCCAGGTCTTAGGAGGCATGTTGGTGGTGTATGTCTCGAGGACTATTCTCGAGAACATTTAGGGAAGGTAAATGTGTCCTCGAGGTATCTCGAGGACTTGGGTTACCTCGAGGACCATAGAAGAGAAATGAGGTGGGGGTATGTATTGAGTCCTCGGGGATACACTCCTCGGGTATATCAATATTGGCATAGTCAGATTGTATGGTGGTTTTAAACCTGAAAAATTCACTCAGTATTTCGTGATTATCATCTGATAAATCAAGACTTGGAGAGATTTCAATTTTATTCATAAGTTTATGTTTAATTGTAAAGGGTCTTCTTGTGCTAGAATGAGTTTGTATTTGCACAAGTTTATTTATATGTTAGGATTAAATTGGAATGGGTCTTTTGTATTTGGTGTTGATACAGTTGAAAAGAATGGTATTTGTCTCAAATGGAAGTCAGAGTGGGAGTGATGATAATGAACTTTTTTTGGGAGCGAACCAGACGATTGAGATGGGTCGCTTTTTTAAGATAAGAATCACCACTAGCTCCTATCTAGATTCTACATGCAAGGTGGTGGCAGCGGTGGTACCGATGCTGGTGTTAGGTGTGGAAAGGGAATGGGGAACGGGTGGGGGGTTCGTAGGAGACAACCCCTTTTTAATTTTTTTTGGTGTTTTTAATTTTCCAAATTTGATTTTTTTTTCTTTATTTATTTAATATGGTAATTCTAACGTTATCATGTTATCCCTTTTACTTTGATCAAAATTGGTTGAAGTTCACTTTTTTGGTCAATTAACAATCATCCATTTGGACCTAATGCAAATTTTTCAAAGGTTAAGGACTTTCACTGACACAAATTGAAGGTTAGGGCAAGAAATGTTAGAAACCGCTGCTCAATTTTTCCTATATTTTTTGAAAAGCTAAATATATTCTCACTTCATTTTTTAATGATTAGACTATAATTCAATTGCATAAAAGGTTCGAACCTTTACACATTATTACATTTATGTGTCAAACTTTTTATCATCGTATTATTATTCTAAAATTGATATAAATTGTTCTTGATTATAATTTTTCTCCACAATTTTCTTTAAGATATAGTAATGAGACTCATTTGCCATTTTATTTTTTAGTAAGCAAATCAAATAATACTAAAAATGCAATTAAACATATGACTCTCATTTTAAAGTACATTAACAATATTTTTGAATGAAAATCATGATTAAGAATAATATTTTCTTATTAATAAAATGTTGAAAATAAGAATGTGATGAAGAAAAAATGTAAGAATATAAATGTGAAAATTTCGTATGTATTACTCATTATCCCCTATTCTTTTTCTTTACATATAATTTAAATTATAAAACTATCAAGTAGATCTCAACATTAGGTGGTCGGCCTAGATAAATGAATACTGGAAATCACCAATTACATTTTTGGTATTTCATAAATGGAGATATTCTAAACCACGTAATTACTGGAATCAAACTTGAACTTGAACTAACAGTTCACATTCGACTTCAGTTCTACACAAAATATTTTTTAAGAAAATATCATGAGCCGACAATAAAAATTATCATTTCGATACCTAGCAAGAATGTAAAAGAAATAAAATACGCTACAATACATATTTTAACATTTTTAGTAGGATATATTCAATTGAAACTTTTAAAAACTTTTATAGATTTTTTTAAGTGATAGACTTTTATAGATTTGTATGGATCTAACGAAAGTCATTCCTAGAGTTTTGCAAGCTTTTCGTTCTTAAATTCTTTTATAGAATTTTGTAGAATTCACGTG
This sequence comes from Olea europaea var. sylvestris, assembly GCF_002742605.1. Taxonomy (NCBI): domain Eukaryota; kingdom Viridiplantae; phylum Streptophyta; class Magnoliopsida; order Lamiales; family Oleaceae; genus Olea; species Olea europaea. The sequence continues at coordinate 17,870,495 of NC_036246.1, forward strand.
GCTTTTGAAAAATTTCATTTAAAATAAAATTTACTTGAATCTAAGGCAACACTGAGAAGTTTACAGATATTGAAAAATAAATAATCAATCAGTATATTTAAAATTCTTTTACAAATTAGTAATCAAGAAACAATTAAAAAGATAGAAAGGATAAGATAAAAAATATAATCTGTATAAGAAAAAATAATATTTTTTAATCACATCAATAATCTTCGTAGAAGTGATGAGGAGAAGGAAATATTGAGAAGACAAAAAAATATAATTAAAAGTTTTTTATTTTCTTTTGTGGAAGTCTTCTAGACTCTTAGGATGAATGAGAGATAAATTTTAAAATTTTATCTTGACTTATAGAGAATTTCAAAAAGTTTTAATTGATACACCAAGATATTTAAAAGTTTGTAAAAGCCTCTATTGAATAAACTAATATTGTTAGAGAGTCTTAAAAGATCTACATTAAATATTTCTAAACGTTTTTAAATCCTTAAAATTATTTAAAAGTCTTAACTGAATAAACCCCATTAAATATCTGCAAATAGATTACTATATAGCATTTAAATATATAGTATGATAACATTGAACATCTAACAAAATAAGTCATCAAATAACATTTAATATCTACAAAACATAAACATTAAGCCCCTGTTTGATCCCCATTACTTGAAAATGAAAATAGGGGAATAGTATTTTTTAGGAAAATAAGTGGTTGAAAAAGAAAGAAAAGTTTTCAATTTACGTATAATATTATTTTATGAAAAATTGTATGGTTGAAAATAGGATAGAAAAAAATGGAATGTAATTTAATTTAATTTAATGAGGATCAAACAGGGGCTAAATTACATATCAAAAATCAAACCAAAAACTAGAAGCAAACAATGAAGAAGTATTAAATTCTATTAATGCTAATAAAACATAAATCAATTTATCTTAAAACAACATAACAATAACTATTATAGACTTTCTTTTCATCCCATTGTTTTTGTTACATCACCATTCACCAATCTATCAACATAGTGCGAACTATAAAAGAACATTTTAAGTAAAATATTTTTATTTTTTATATAGAATTACTTACCATTTACCAACCAATTATTTTAACATCAATTGAATGAGTTATAGCATCGACAACCATACAAGACAAAATTAAAAAGATTATAACTTATTAGATTTGTAAAATATAATATGAAAATATAGAAAATTAATTAATCATCTATTCCTATTTTCCTGTAACTTATTATATGTTGGATCGGGTCACTGGGTTAGGATGAATAAATCTTAAAAAAATAAAAAGTGAAAAACTCGATTCCAAAGCCAGTACCCATGTTTCGGCTCCTATTTTTTTAATTTGGAACTGGACTGGACCTTCGATTGTGTTCAAGATATTCGATTCTTGTGAATATGTCCACATATACTACCAAACATGTTCTCTAAGACTTTTTGGGTGTTTGGAGACTTTTCAAGAGTTTAAAGCACTATTAGGTCAAAAGTACTTTGATATAAAATTACTATTATTTGATTGAAATAATTTTTAAGTTGCTTTAGAGAAACTTCAAAGCTCTAATTTAGCTTTTATGTAATGCTGAAATCTGTTTTAATCATGCTTACTAATTTATTGTAAAATGTCCCATACTAATCATGCTACATATATATAATGTAAAAATTCTTTTTAAATAGCTTTCTTGATCAGATTTTTTCAACCAACCAAAAAGTAGTTGGTAAAACCTCTATTTTATTTGCTAATAAAAATATTTAGTTGCCCATATCTTTGTCGATCAAATTTTTTCGAAACCCAATAAAGATAGTAAATGAAAATCGTCTTTGTCGACCAGTTTTTTCTCGACCAACAAAAAAAATTAGCCACTAATAAAATATTTCCGAACAAATACAATTATGAGTCGATCCAGGCGAGAAATATTTGCCAACTAATGAAAGTGATTGATGCATATCTTATTATTTACCAACCAAATTAATTATTAGTGAGTCCAGATGAGACATATTAGCCGACCAGATGAAAGGGCTAGGTGAATATCTTTGGTGAGGATATGACGCTACGAAATTTACCCACTAAAATAATTATTAGTTGGCATAGACGAGATATAAATGCCGACTAGATGAAAGGAGTAACTGAAAATCTTATTTTTGAGCCAAGCCTTTTGGCAGGGAATACGGAGCCCATTACTGACCAATCAAAATAATTATTAGTCAACCTAGAGGTGACATATTTTGCCGACTAGATAAAAAGTGTTGGTGAATATCTTATTGTTGGGCCAAAATTTTTGGTGGAGGATACGGCGCCACAAGATTTACCAACCAAAATAATTATTAGTTGGCTTAGATGAGACATGTTTGTAAACTAGATGAAAGGGGTGAGTATCTTGTTTTTGGACCAAAATTTCTTGTAGGACATGAACGGCACAATATTTATTGACCAAAATAATTATTAGTCGGCGAGATTTATTTGCTGACTAGAAAAAAGGGGTTGTTGAATATCTTATTTTTAGGGCAAAATTTCTGGTGAGATATGGACGCCACAATTAATAAGCCTTTTAGACCCAAAATACATTTAAGTAGGGTGAGAAATTGTTGTTCATCCTCTCACTACTAGAATGTGCGGCATTGGCGATAAAAAAATAAAAAATAAAAAATAAAAAATTCTATATGTTGGGAGACTTACTATATATAGTAGATTTATTAGCTAATCAATATTCAATTAAAATAAATAATAGAGTCCGTAGATTCAAATCTTGGTAATTTGTTAATCACAAAGAGTTGTGATTGTGAGATGCAAATAACATATGATTAAATCTTAAATTATCCGTGGTCGTAAGTAATAACAAGATACGAATATCGTTATTATATATAGACCATCATGTGTAGCGTTTCTTACTTGCGAAGTAAGAGACTGATCTCACAAACTAAAGTGTGGTGACACTTGAATGAATATGTGAATGTTTTGTTATTGAACAAAGCATTGTAGATCCGCTTGGAGGTTCCACATGGATAACTATTTGAGTGTCGGTGGCTAATCTCTAACTTTCGATAGTGGAATTGGTCATTTGACTTGAGGTGATCATAGTGCCTTATATGAGGACAATCATGCTTTGTTGATGTTAGATGTTGCACTGTTAAGAGCTACTAATACGGCATCGTTCGGGTATGTCAAGAATCATATGAAGATTGTGAATGACCAAAAGAGGATTCGTCACTCATAGATAGTAAGAGATTATGATCCACATTTCATTCGGTTACTGTATATTTATAAGTCGAAATGAGTTTTTCGATTTATATTGACTTAATAGTGAAATGAAATATATGTTGGATAATCGAGATTGACACGATTCTATATCTCGCAATTGATCGGATCATATTGACAAAAGAATTATAGTTTCACAGTAAACGATAAAGTATGGAATGGCAAAAATTGTGATAAATTAAAATGATGTTTTAAGTTATCGATTTTGATTAAATCAAAATAATAATTCACATCGTTAAATATTGTGATTGGAAACTTAATGTGTCCACACAAAACGAGAATTAGAAGATTGAGATTTACCAATTAATTAATTTAACCTTGGTTAAATTAATTAATTAGGTGACTTATTTATATGTCCGAATTAATTAATTGGATTAATTAATTTATGGATCAGATTTAATTAAATGGATTAATTTAATATTGGATCAGGTTAGGAGAAGGGTCCGAGCCCGTTTGGGCTTATATAAATAAATTGTAAAATTTTAGAATTTGTAGAGAATTTTCATTCTTCTTGCTAGAATAAACAAAAGTAAACATTGGTTCTCTCTCAATCTTGTTAAGTATATTCAAGGAGATAAATTTTATAGGCTTGTTAAGCCAATACATAACATCTGTGAGACAATGAGTGATCAGTTTAATGATCTGAGAATTGTATGAAAATACAATTGATAACAGTATCTACCCAAATATTTTATTAAGGTTTGTTGAGTATACTCAAGGTTTTAATATAACAAATGGGATTCCAACCCACCGGGAATCGAATATAGTTTCCATAAATTTATGCGAAAGGGTCATAAATTTGAGTTAAATAGTATGAGCATAGCTATTTTTATAAAAGACCATTTTAAATTGATTGATGCATTTTATATATTATTCTTTTACTTTTCGTCATTTATATTTATTGAATCTTAAGTAACCATATGTATTTGAGAGGCATAATGGATGCAACAACCAAACCAAACCAAATTTTTTTGATCGATACCACAATCTGAGAATTGTTCTCAGGCATAAGAAAATTGGTTATGTCTTTGAGTAGCCCTTTCCAGAGACACCTGTTGATGACTCAATTAAGGAAGAGGTGGTTGCTATAATAAACACGGAAGAGGTGGTTGCTATAATAAACACAGTAATGGCAATGGTACTGCAACATGTGTGATGTTTGCATTATGTCACCTGAATTACAAAAGTAACATGAGAGTATAGTAGGAGAAGAATAGAACTTGAAAGAGTTCAAGAATCTACAGATATAGTTGACTCATATAGATGGTATGAGACCATGGAATCCGAAATAAACTCAATGTACGAAAACAAGGTTTGGACCTTGGTCAACCCTCCTGCTGGGATAAAACACACATGTTGTAAATGGTTTACAAGGAAAATGTCGACGTGGATAGGAATATCCATACATACAAAGCAAAGCTAGTAGTAAAAGGTTACAAACAAAGACAAAGTGTTGACTTTGATGAAATTTTTTTGCATGTAGTTGTGTTGAAGTCCATTCGAAATTTGATTGTAATAGTTACATGCTGTGACTATGGGTTAAAGCAAGCTTATTGGAGTTGAAATCTTCGATTTGATGAAAAAATCGAAAATATTTGATTTTATAAAAAATGAAGATAAACTGTGTGTTTACAAAAGAATAGTGGGAGCATTATCACATTCCTAATATCATATGCATAAGACTTTATTATTGGGAAACGACATCCCTACATTTCAATTGTTGAAATTGTAGTTGTTAAAGGATTTTCCATGAAAAATGTGGAAGAAGCAACTTGATCTATGGAAATAGATCTAAAAGATTGTTTAACTCATCACAATCTACATAAATAAAATTTTGAGAAGGATTTATATGGAGAAATTGGTTTACTTTTAAGCGATGTGTTGTAAAGGATCCAAACGTGAAACAACCGTTGCTTCAATAAAAGAAAACTAATATATGATTTCTTCAAAAGCAGTAAAGAGTTGCAGTGTGGATCAAAATGTTCATTAATGAACTTGGAGTAGCCCCAAAAATTGTTGATCACATGTCATTATATTGTGATAACAATAGAGCCATCACACAAGCAAATGAACTAAGGTCTCATCAATGATCCAAACATATATTAATGTATCATTTCATCAGAGAGATAATACAAAGAAATGATGTAAGGAAAGGAACAAATTCCCACAATTGATAATATTTCAGATTCACTGATAAAAAGTTGTAATAGTATAAACATGATCGTCAAGTAAACTCTTATGATATTAGATACACAAGTGATTGGATCAAGTGCAAATGAGAGTTTATAAGTGTTATACCCTAAGTTCGGTCAACTTTGGACATCAGCACTTTTAATATATAGTTGATGCAATTTTATGATAGATTTATTATTTTATTAATATTAAATTAAATTAAATTAATTTATAGAGTTCATAGATTTAAATCTTGGTAATTTGTTAATCACAAGGATTTGTGATTATGAGATACAAATGACATATGGTTGAATCTTAAATCATCCATGGTCACAAGTAATAGCGAGATATGGATATCGTTATTACGAATAAACCATCACATGTGGCATTTCTTACATACGATGTAAGTAGCTGAACTCACAAGCTAAAGTGTGGTAACATTTAAATGAACACGTGAATGTTTTGTTATAAAACAAAACATTGGAGACTCGCTGGGAGATTTCACGTGGATAACTATATGAGTGTCAGTGGCTAATCTCTAATGTTCAATATTAGAATTGGTCCTTTGACTTGAGGTTATCATAATGCCTTATATGAGGAGAGTTATACTTTGTTAATGTTAGATGTTGCTCTACCAAGGGCCACTAATATGATATCGTTAGGGTATGTCAATAATCATATAAAGGTTGTGAATGACCAAAAGACGATTTATCACTCTTAGATGGTAAGAAATTATGATCCACATTTTATTCAGTTAAGTTGATAACAAAACCTTTGATCAAAGTGTACTCATAAGTAGAAAATAAGTTTTTGACTTATAGTGACTTAATAGTGGAATGAAAGATATGATCGATATTCGAGATTGACGCACTTTCATATCTCGCAATTAACAGAACCATATTGATGAAAGGATTATAGTTTCACGGTAAACGAACAAATTTGGTTTTTATCATACCATGTGACATGTTCCATCACATATATTGTTCTGACACATTGTTAGATGTCAATTTGGGATAGCGAATTGAATTGGTGATAAATCAAAAGTGTTTTATTTATCGATTTTGATTAGATTAAAATAATAATTTATGTTGTTAGGCATCGTGATTGGGAATCTAATGGGTCACATACAAATTGATTTACTAACTAATTGATTTAACAAGTATTGGATAAATTTATTAATTAGGTTACGTATTTATAGGTCTGAATTAATTAATTGGATTAATTAATTCATGGACCGGATTTAATTAAATGTGTTAGTTAAATATTGGATCGTGTTAGGAAACGGCCCAAGCCCGTTTGGGCTTATATAAATAAACAGCAAGGGTTTAGAATTTGTAGATAATTTTCATTATTCTTGCTAGCACAAAAAAAGTAAACCTTGGTTTTCTCTCAATCTTGTTCGATATGTGGAATTTCATTGGAGGTTAGACATTTGTACAGCTGTGAGTGCAAATCAAGATTGTTATAACGAAAGAATAGCAAAGAAGTTTGCAGAATCAAATGAAGGTACAATTTCTATAACAGTTTCTATCTAAACACAAAGTAGATCTTAGGTGGGAATTAAAATTTGTTTTATTTTTCACTGTACAAGATTAAGTAAATTTCAAACACCCAGGACACGGTTAATAGAGATATCATTTTACAAAAGAACAAGAAGTTTGGTGGTGAATGGGGATGATTACTGTCTTGACTTTTAATTCTTCTTCTTCATCTTATTATTTTTATTTGCTAGCAGTAAAATGATTACTGTATTTACTTTGATTCAGTCCTAAAGCCTCACAGAAAGCCACTGCAAGGGATCTAAATGGATTGATTCTAGTTGCAGAGGTATTAGTTTTTTTTCCTTTTGGCTTGGTTATCTGTTAGAGAGAGAGAGAGAGATTCTATTTATACAGAAAACTATGCATATCAGCATCCTCATGGGTGCTAAACTAGACTAGGCAGCCCTGGAGTGCTCACAACTACTAACTGTCATCATCACCTAATCACGAGTCACATGTTTGTATATTTTGGGGGTTCCTTTAAAAATGGCCAAGTCAAAGTGCACAAATTCCACTTTGACATAAGAACAATAGTATATTATGACATGGCCTATTGATGGTTAAAAGACAAAAATACCAACAAGTACATTATAAAATTACAAAAGATGATTTTGTTTAAAAGACATTACTACCATTTAGTCAACAAATAAAAATCAAACACTTTCCAATTAAAATATCAAAACTAGCTAAACTTCTCTTACCTGTTTATTCTAACACAGATAAAAACACTATCATCTTTCATCTGCTCCAACCTCAAAATCAGAAAAATTCATAGAACGCAGTAGATGAAAATTCTTTTAAATCAATATCATCAGATCGGTAAGTAAAAATACGCACATTTAATTTTGTTTTTGTTAAATTGTTGTACGTTTTAATAGATAAAATCTATTTCAACATATATAATGTTAATGTAGAAAAAAAATTTAATAGATATGTGAAAAATTTAAGCATTTGATGAGGAAAAATTCATTTGCATATACGAAATCTGTAAAAATTTGGTGTGTTTATTCTGACGGACAGTCGAGTTTTAACAGCTGACTGTTGAGTCAACTAGTAGAACAACTGGCTGGACAGTCGACTATTAGATTCGGCTGTTTGGCCGGCTGCTGTTTAACGAATAGTCAGCTGTTAGATCCGACTGTTTGGCCGGCTATTTAAATAATCGGCTGTTCGCTAAATAGCCGGTTGTTAAAGCTGACTTTTTAAAAAAAATTGGGCTATTTTTATGCCTTCGATAGTTTTCTTGCAATTAGAAAATTTTGTTTCGTCATGCAGATATGGTTGTGGTCTCAGTTTGTTATTTTGGTGATTTCGAATTGGACAAAAGAGATCAATGTGTATGGAAATGGATGAGCGATAAACGTAATGGTATCCAAATTTTCATAATAGAAACAACATCATATGCAAAACTCTATAATGTTTTACAGAATAAGCTGAATGTCGATCCCTCTCAGTATGGAATTGAAATTGAAATTCAGCGATCAAGATGTTCCAATTCCACCTATGACGATATCTTCTGATGTCGAAGTGAATTATCTGTTTGAAATGAACAATAGGTACCCGACTCCTGTTTGTGTGACTTCAGTGAGGAAAAATGTTGTCGAAGGTGAACAAGTAGACTTAGATGGAGGGAATCACAATGTTAATAATTTTTGGGATACGGTCCAGATAGCTCTTGAAGATGATGCGGTTATTCCAGAGGCAGTTACTCACAGAATTTTGTCTGTAGTTCACAATAATGAGTGTGAAAATCAAATACTTTTACAGACAAGGATTTGATCGCTTTATCCTAGTAGAGACATGAGCGGAGTGGGACCTCAGGGACTGGATCGAGTGGACCGTTCTCTAACTCCTCACATGTGGTTCCCGATAGTGAAGATTTGTATATCAAGCAACTGTTTGAAACGAAAAAGGATTTGCAGGAAGCTGTGCACCTAATTTTGCTGAAATACAACTTTGAGTTCAAAGTGAAGAAATCGAATAAGTCATTATTGACAATAGCCTACGTAGATGACAGTTACTGTTGGCGTTTGCACGCGACAAAGATGAACACGAATGAGTGCTTCGTAGTTCACAAATATACACGGGAACATACTTGTGAGTTAGGATTACGTTGAAATGATCATTGGCAAGCCCGAGCTTAGTTTATTAGTCGAAGGAACAAGATCAGGATCCACGCACGATCTATAGACCATCAAACATCATTAATGACCTCCGTCAAGAGTACGAGTAGTCTTGAGCTACTAGAAGGCCTGGAAGGTCAAGGAATGCGCATTTGAGGATTTAATGGGCTCTGCAAAAGAAAGCTACGCTAAATTAGCTAGGTATTGCCATAACATGGAGAAAACTAATTCTGGCTTGAAATTTTTTATTGAGACGGAGGATGAGAATTGCTTCAAATTCTTCTTTATCGTGGTTGGACAATGTATTTGAGGATTTCGAAATGCAATGCGACCTCTAATTCTAGTTGATGGTACAACACTGAAATCTAAATATCAAGGTAGTTGATTATTGCTACATGTATAGATGCCAACATCTAAATTTACCCTCTTGCGTTCGGCATAATCGATAGTGAGAAGGACCTGTTGATGCGGTGGTTCTTCACAAAGTCGAGGAAAGTAATCGGGGAAGTCGATGATCTTGCATTTGTAACCGATCGGGGACAACCTTTAATAAATGGTATCGCTGAAGTTTTTCCATATGCACATCATTTATATTGCATGTACCATATTCAAGGCAATCTGAAGACCAGGTATTGGGGCAAAGGTATCGTTTCATTATTCAGAAGATTGGCTGAAGCTTACAGTGTTGAAGAGTATAATAAGTTCAGGGTCGAAATAACAAGTAAATCATTCGATGCATGAGATTATCTAACGAAAATGGGGATTGAACATTAGGCACACTCGTATTTTTCAGAACGTCGATACAATATGATGACGTCAAACAACACGGAGTCTCTCAATGCATTATTCAAGAAGGATCAAGAATTACCCATCCTTGCACTGATTGAAAATATTCGCACAAAGTTGCAGCAGTGGTATCACGATCAACGTGTGGATCACAAAATTGCATGAGCGTGCTAGCCCCAACTCAAAAGGAAAGCCTATTCAAGGCTGCAGAACTTGCGAGATAGTTGAATGTCGAACCACTGTACGAGTCGCTCTTCTCAATGGAATGCGCACGTGATACGATTTATGTGGTGGACTTGACTGATAACATATGTACTTGTAAAAAATTTTAGTTGGAGACTTTCCTTGTGAGCATGCAGTTGCGGTTGCTACGTATTCGAGGATTTACAGCTAAAACATTGTGCTCTCATTATTACACGACTGATTATTAGAGTTGCGTACACTAAGATAATATTTCCTCTATCGAACGAAGTTGAGTGGGAAGTCCCCGACCATATTCGCCCATTCAATACATTGTCGCCACCTCTCATTGAACTGCGTGGTCCTAGATGTCCAAGTACGTCTAGAATATCATCTACTGAAGAGTTTTCTCGACCGCATAGATGCAGCAGGTACAAATCAGTAGGGCATACTCGTCAATATTGTACAAGTCATGTTCCTCTAAATGACAGTTAGATTATTCTGTAATGTTGTCTATCTGAAATAAACAATGTTCGCATTTTACGATATTTCAAGACGTCGTAATTTAATAATCAATTGTTCAATACGATAATAAAATCTCACAATGTACAAATCAATATTTACAGTATTTACAAACATTTCGTAAATACAAAAATAATATTTACAGTGTTTACAATTATTTTGTAATTACCAAAAAATAAGATCACAATTAAAATCATATAAATCACACGCTAACTTATTTCTCCAAATTTGTATCTATGATTGGTTGATTCCATCAAGCTTATGTCCTATACTAAAAAATTCAATATACTTTATTACGCCCGTGACACAATCTCCCCTGCAATTGAACAACAAAAAGTTAGATCAGTACTGTGAGCATAAAAATTAAGTATTAAATTTAAAAAAATTTAAAACCACTTTACGATATTGTTTGCCTGGTCGTCATTGTATCCTACACGATGACTAATCTGTCTTTCACAATCAATCCCACCCATCTAGCCATCATAGGGACGACAATAGCAATGAACTCCAGATTTTGCTCGAGCTGATCTTGTGTCAGACATGAATGATCGAGGTCATACACATATATAGTAGACTCAACGAACACAATTTTCAAAGCTATGCAGTGATGATTCACGATCACTGGTATGTACATATGTGTACAATCCTCCCGTGACTTTCCCTTCACATGTGACCACATCTCTATGGTCCACTCGAGCATATGGTTGGGTAGCGCGTACTCCTTGCTGACATGTTGGAGTGACTGGTACTCAATATCAATGCTTCATCTGAACTCCAAATTCAATATGACTCGGTCAAGATGTGAAATGACCACATATATCTTTAAACCTGATCACAAAACAAGTCCATGGCTAGGTCGATGTTCTGCATTAAGAAATAGCAATATAAAATGGAGTTATTTCATTGCATAAGCAAACAATGATATGTACATAAAGAATCACAATATAACTACACTTAAATCGTCGGCAAGCCAAGATCCTGAAATGATGATTTTGTGGAACCACTTATAAGTATCGGAGATCGTCGTAGTACCGATCAAACAGCTGGTCCTAAAAAAAATAGAGAAATGTTAAACAAGCATATACGAGTAATGTAGCGTAATTTACTAATATAAATAAATACTAACCTGGGCAACATTCTCCTCCACTTCGTCTTGAACGCTTTTCATTTAGCATGGTCCATCTCCCGAAATAGGTTGAGGATCATCCCATCGACGAACCTCTTTCTCTTTGTCTCAGCCGTGAAGGAAGAGACGATGTACTATGACTGCACTCTTGGTCTCTTGCCTACCACCAGCTCCGTCACGTCGATAACACGCTTTTTTGCCTCAGTCATGGCGATCGTCCTTCCCTCGTCCACCTCAGGGATTGCCCCCTCCTTCGCCTCGACGCTCACCACCTCCTCCATGGTCACCTCCTCATCCGTTCCATCATCACCACCTCCTCGACCTCCTCATCTGCCCCCCACGGTACCACTTCCTCGACCGTTGCTCCCATCCTCGACGGGGCCACCCTCTCCTTCGCCCTCGGGGCCATCTTATCCTCTACCACCACCCTATCCTCCATAGACTGAAGAAAGGATTCCAATGCATCTTCTGACCATGACTGATGGTGACCCCCAATCTCTACCCTCCTCTCGATCACCCCCTGATCGCCACCTCCGTCACCCATCATCTATCGGTTATATCACCTCGAAATACTATCACCTCATCCTGAAGGTCCCCTAAGTGCCCATTCAGCACTCTAACATCATCAGCTATATATCCTTGACCCTTCCTACCAACTGATGTCCCAGATCGTCGACTTGCTCCACCGTATCTCGATGCAATGCGTCAACCTCTTCTGATATAACACCTATCAGCTCTCGACGCAGCGCGCTGACCTCTCCTGATATAACTACTACCAGCTCTCAATGCAACTCGTCGATCTCCTTCACCATAAATCCAGTCAGGCGATGGTACAGTTCATCAGAATAATTACCCTGATTAGGAGAAAGTGATCTTGGCGACGGAGGTGATGCTCGATCAACTGGCTCACGACCTTTCACAAACTTACATATTATTAACTTATTCAATAATTGCTAACTTATACAAAATATTAATCAATATTTCACTTACCCAGTCTCAATCAGGGATCGAATCGGACATCTAGTCATCTTGGGTGTGCGAAACCGCTACTTTACGCATAAGAGCCTACGCGTCTCCTCCTCCATCGACGGCATCAAATGAGTTATTACTTTAATCTGACATATTGACATTTCAAAAAGTTAAAAATCATGTAATGAGATTTTAAAATATGTACAATATAAATCACATATTTATAATACTCACGTGAGGGTCGTCGAGGAGAGCCGATAATTGTTTCTGAGTGGAACATCCCTTCACTCGAGATACTCGCCAATGGTGCATCCGAGGGCAGCGTATCTCCTCTCGTCACGCAAAGTGGGTACCCAATATGGGGACGGTCTCATACTCCCAGACCTGCAACATATAAATCAGTACATACAAATTCAATAGAAAAATATTTTAACATTGATTGCGTTAATCATTTACCTGCAGGGCCAAGGGAAATCCATAGGTGTCGTACTTACACACGCGCCTCTTGAGCTTCAAGTGCGGTCTCGTAAAGATGTGTACAGTATTCTCGAAACATCGAGACCCCATGGATGGTTATTGAAACGATCTATATCATCGACGATCTTAAGGCGGAAGAGGTCGATCGTAGTCTTCTTGTGGTGACACTCCATCACGCTCTCAATGATGTGGACCAGACCTAACTTCAGTCTGTCCAACATCTCGTCACGCCTCTTGATCGCATCTATCAGCTGAGGCAGAATCACCGTCCCCTGTCTCTGGAAGTAAGTGTCCTGCAGCCTATTTCTTCTCCGAGTCCTGTCGCTAGCTGCCTCATCGCTTGTAATCTTCAATCCAGTCAGCAGGGCAAACTTAAACATGAAAAGTTGGCGGCTTTGCCCCTGAGGTCAAAGTGGAGGGCATCGTCGTCAACTAGACTCAGCAATCGACATAAAAGAACATCAATCATCTGACCTGAATACTGTAACTCTTTCAACGGGTACAGAGGCCATAGAAAGGACTGACGCAACATATCTGCATGCTAGTCATCGAGCAAATCCAGGACCCGGGCATCCATCTCAACTCTGCATCAAGATGATAATTCATTCTGCAAAAATTGAAACATTGTACAAAAAATAACGGAATGAAACATAATAACCCAAAATTAAGCGAATCGAATCGTAACTACTATACGCAAGATGTAGATTCATGAATTTTTTACCCTATTACCAAAAATTAATAATTAAAATTTAAATAGTTAAAATAAAAATAAAATTAATATGAAAATATTAAATAATTCAAATTAAATAAAGAATATGAAAATATTACCCTAAACCAAAAAGTAATAATTAAAATTAAAATTAAAAGTTAAAATTGTAATGAACTAATTAAATTGAAAATAAAATGAAAATGAAAATAGAAAATTATTCAAATTAAAATAATAATATGAATTTTTTGCCGTATTATTGAAAATTATTAATTAAAATTAAAATGGAAATTAAAATTACAATTACAATTAAATTTAAAATGAAAAGCTAAAATTATAATTAAAAAAGTAGTTTGAAAATTAATTTTAAAATTACAAAGTTCTTTAAATTAAAATTAAAATTATAATTAAAATGAAAATTTAAATTTAAAAATAAAATAAAATAATTAAAAATAAATTAAAAATAGAAATTTAAAATTAGAATTAAAAAATTAATTTTAAAATAAAAAATTTCTTTAAATTAAAATTATAATTAGAACGAAAATTTTAATTTAAAATAAAAATTAAATTTAAATTTAAATTAAAAGGTTAAAATTAGAATTAAAAAATTAATTTTAAAATAACAAATTTCTTTAAATTAAAATTAAAATTAAAATAAAATTTAAATTTAAAATAAAATTTTAAAATTAGAATTACCAAATTAATTTGAAAATTAATTTTAAAATAAAAAAATTCTTTAAATTAAAATTATAATTAAAAAGAAAATTTAAAATAAAAAATTAAAATTAAATTTGAAATAAAGATTTAAAATTAGAATTAAAAAATTAATTTTAGAATAACGAATTTCTTTAAATTTGATAAAGAAAAAAATTATTCAATTAAAAATTCAAATTTAATGATTTAAATTTATTTAATAAAAAAAACACTTGGCCGACTACTTAACAGTCGACCCCTTTAATTGTCATGGGACACTTAATAGTCAGACCACGACTGTTAAACCGGTTGTTGAGAGCCGGGTTTACCCGGCTGTCAACACCGATTATTTCCATTTTGTCGGATTCCACCATTTTCGATGAATTGGTGCTCCCCACACACCAAAATGGGCCAATACATTTCATTTATATTCAAATCTAGCCGAAATAATTCCTTTCACATCACAAAAATAATATTCCATCCAATACTCTAATTAAAACTCAAACAAAACTCAAAAATCTAATTATAACTCCACAAAAACTAACCTTTACAATAGGGGATAGCCAGCAACAGAAAGTTCGACGATGAGGAAGATGTCTGGACGGTCGACTGTAAATGAAAGTGAAAATTAGAACCCCCCAAATTCGGTCGGCTGTCGAGAGAGGGTGAGAAAGGATGGAGGAGTATTTTTGCAAAACTGTCTTTAAATGGATA
>NC_036246.1:17885944-17888636 GCF_002742605.1 Olea europaea var. sylvestris
AATCAGTCAAAGGACAAAGTGGAAATAAGGGTGGGTCAACAGGCCATTTTCACTGATTTCCTCGTACATTTTGATGGTTGTACGCTATCATTGTCTATGCTATTGTTTTGGACTACACTAGTTTCTCATATTTTGGAACTTGACTAAACATTTCATTGCCTATGGTATTGTTTTGGACTACTTTTGTGTATGTAGTTCTCATATTTTGGAACTTGACTTGTAAAAATATAATATATTATTTTGCTTTGAATATACTTTGCTAGAGGTTTTTGATTGTGACTTTGTTTTGTGACTTCATATATCTCTTGATTTTGAATTCTTCCTAGTGTATTGTGTATGAGCATTGCAATTCACATGTTTAATATAGTTCTGAGTTGGACTTTAAATTTTTATTTATTTTTTTTTCAAAGTTTTGATTACTGCAATAGTTAATTAATTTATTTATTTTTTATTTTATTTATTTATTTATTTTTATAAATCACATTTGTCGACTACCAACATGTTGGTCGAGAAAGATAGAGCTTTTTCTTGACCTTATTTTGGGCCGGAAAATGTCAATTAGTATTCCCGAACTTCCTTCCAACATTTCTCAACCCAAAATATGGTCAAAAAAAAGATCTACCATTTTCGACCAACATATTGTTTGTAAGTAAAAGTCTCTATGTTTTCGATTAACGTGTATTTTGGTTGATGAAAATATTTGATGACCAATCGTCAGGCAACATTTTCTAATCAACGAATGAGTTTATCGACTAATATTGGATTTTTAGCAACCTACATCTAACTCGGCAGAACGCTTATTTCTAGTAGTGATATGACATGTTTTATTTTCTTAATTTTTATTCATTGTTATTTTTCTTTTGTTAATTTGCAGTTATATTTTAGAAATGAAGCTAGAGATGATACAAGAAATGATGGTATTTCATGTTTTCTCATGATATTTCACACATAAATATGTCATATTTTAATGTCTTAAAATAAATTTTGAATAATATTTTTTATACTAAGAAAATTTGTGTCACAAAATTTTAATATTATAGACTTTGTATAATAAAGAAATAATGTTTATTAAAACAATTATGTAGTGTATACAATTAATAAATCAAAATATTTTTCTAGTTATGATGTCAAAACTTTCAATTTTATTCTATACGCTGCTTTGATCCATCATTTGATTATCCAACTTGCTTCTAACTTATTTAATTATTTGTTAAAACAATTTCTTTTGCCTATGTTGCATTTCTCCGCATGACTTACAGAATCTTCATGAATAGGAATACAGTGGAGTGGTCAATTGTTATGGATTGAATTGTGGGTTTCCAATTTTCGGTTTTAACTATAAATGTAAATTTAGTTATGTAGTGATCTGTAATTTCCTGTGGTTTCTATTTCTTTAGTTGCATTTTTGTGACTTTATTTATTTATTTATTTATTTATTTTTTGCTTTGATAAATCTATAACCATGGCATTTCTGGCTATCAATAGCTACAGTAGCACAGTGGTGTTTGGCTATATTATCGCGGGTTATGATTTGTCACTTTTTATTTTCTATCACTTTTTTTTTGAATTTGCTAATTAAAAAAAAATCGTCGGTGTTTGTCATTTTTTTTAATCTATGTAATTTTTATTTAAATTTCTGTCACCTTTTAAAAATTTTTGTTATTTTTTGTTTTGTTTTGTTTTGTCACTTCATTTTGGGGTCACCTTCTCGATCTCTATCACTATTTTAAGTGACAAAATCGCTTTTTAATTAAAGTTATATTGTGTGTCATTTTTTTAATAAAAAAGTGGCATTGTGTCACCTTTTTTTAATCAATTTTTATAAAAAAGTGACACAATGTCACTTTTTTAATATTACGCAGTATTTTTTTACATACAAAAAATTTTTCATATGATTTTTCAAAAAATCCCTAATTTTAAAGGTATTTTTGTAAGTTGCCCTATTTTCTTTCTAAACAAATATTAAAATATCTAGGATGGAATAAATTCTATTTTATATGAGCTGTATATTTATAATAAGGAATTAAATCTTGTTATATAAAGAAAAATAATAAAATTCGCAGCTCAAATATTATGGGTGGATCTACTTTACCTTCTCAGACAATTAGGATTGACTGCTTGATAAGACCTGTATCATGTTTCACAATTTTTACAATTTATTTTCTAATGTATGACAACTAAAAATCAACAAGTATATTAAGCAAGCCAACAAATAACATTTGTAATTAAGAATATAACACATATTTTTCCAACAATCTCACCCTTTGGCTTTGCTTAGTTTCAAAAATTTATCTTAAAATTTAATGTCAAGTATGTGTGACGACTATGATTGAACAATGCACAACTCTCCTTTAGTTGGATCTCATCATGCTTCTCCTAACTCAAGTATCTTAAATAAGTTTTTATTATCAGAACTTCTCCATCACCACAAATTAAAATCTATTACTCCCCCTTTTTTGAAAATAACATGTCAATTTCAAATTTAAAAAAAAAAAAAGGCAGAACCGACCCTACATATTTGACCAACATAAAGTTTCCACTTTTTAAAATCTTTTTCACTCAATTTTTTTCTTTTAGCAGTGGATACTAAATTTTACTGCCAAGTTTAGACTGTTGTAAAAAAATCTATTAAAAGTCTAGATGTGTTAATCATTCAAAAATATGGAAATTTACTAAAAGTTGAATCAATCAC